>NC_136068.1:1219733069-1220371819 GCF_964261635.1 Lissotriton helveticus
GTGACAGGTGTGGGCTAGACTTCACTCCTTTACCATGTTCATATTCACAGAAGGTGTTAAGGCTCATGTTCATTTTTTTCAATATTACTAGTTATATATCTTTATGCTGTCATGGGATTGTGAATTGCAATGAAAAATGTGATTGGTTGATGTATCCTGACTGCCTATACTACCGATGTTAATATATGATCTAAAATGCAACACAGATGGTGAAAAAAAAGGATTGAGCATCCAGACACTACTAGTTTTTAGCCATCTCTTTTGGCTTTGTTATTTTTTTTCATGCAACTGCTATAAGTTTCCATTCCAGAAATGAACTGTATCTGCTTCGTTCCTATTTTCTTCATGGCATGTAGTTTGTGCCTTTTTACAATTGTATAGATCTGCGACTACACATCGGCTCATCTGGTTTGTGGTTAGGCCATGGAGGTTGCTGTATGTCTTCGGTAGAGGAAATGTATCGAGGAGATTAGGCACAGCTGTTTTCTATTATGCAGATGCTTAGCTGAGGAAAGCGCAGCATCACAATCCTACATCTTGGGCACACAAGTTTCAGCACTGTTCTGCCTCATTTGAATCCGAATGTTACTGCACAGTTATCTGATTCACTTGAGCAGCAATATTTATTGAGCCCACTCTTCTCTAAACTATAGGTGTTTAACCTAGAGGGAACTGAGTTGTAAACAAAAATATTTAAGCAAATTAACCAAAATAAGAAATAACACATGACATAAAGGTGTTGTTGGGATCTCTAAACCTGCCACACTCGGACTTGTGTTTGTGTGTGTGAGCGGGAAGAGGAGATGCACACAGCCAAAGTTCAGGTGGTTTTATCCACACAATAATTATTTTAAACGCTTTAATAAGACATAAGCTTCAATAATCCATCACAAATATCAATTAAAAGAAATAAAGTACTCTTTACTTTTTAACAAATATCCTACAATTATCGTGGTTAATAGGGTAATAGCAGGAGCAGTGTCTCGGTCACGCCAACAGCATTTTGCTTTTTGGAAATTGTCGTTTTGTTCACATTATAAGCTGATAAGTTACAGAACGCAGTATAATGTTGTTTGAAAATCAAGGGCTGAGGGAAGGTGTCCACTTGCAGTGCAGTCTGCATACGTTTTAAGCGTGAAACACATTTTTTGGGTAGCCGTTCTTATTCCAAAAATCGCACTGCATGAGAAGATACGACAAGCAACTAGTAAGGTATTACAAATGCAACACATGCCAATGATAGCTGGCAAACCCTTAGAAAGTAGAGGACTGTGAATCCCTGTAAATCTTTTGGCTGGTGACAAGACCTCACAAGCTTCGTTGTCAGGATTTCACACTGCTGTCAGAACTAATTTACATCACTGCTCTGCAAGGGTCTCTGTTCATTTTTTCCTTTAAAAAATACTAAAATGTAAATCATATTCGCAGCATCTACTACTTTGGACCGATTTGCATATTTTTCCAAGCTCTTTTAAAAGTAGATTAAAGATGAACTAGTGTTAGAAAAGAGCGAGTTTTAACATGGCTTACAATAAGTATGAGCATCATTCACCTCCTGCCTGCCAGGGTTATGGCACAATGGGCATTTTCATTTTTGTGGCAATTAGAATAATGCTGTCATTGCAGCAGCCAGGGGACCCATCTACCGCACTGTCTATTGGTTAGAACCCTGGCATGACCAGCTGCTGACAGATGTATTAACTCTGAGACAAAAATTTTGAAGGCACAGGGCTTCACTTCTAGAGTGGCCTTTGTCACACTCGTTGTACAGTTGTCAGTGATGCAGAAAAGTATATTTACTTGGTACAAGTACTGGATTTACATTTACATTTAAATCACCAACATGGCCAACCAACCAAGGGGAGAGGATGCAGCCTTACGGCTAGAGCAGTTGACGTCGAAGCTGGGGAACTGGGTTCGAGTCTCGGCAATGACGCTCAACATCGTGTGATTCTGGGCAAATCACGTAATCTCCCAGTGCCTAACAAAATTGAATGTGTCCTCATATAACGAAACTGGTGCTATGTAAAGCACTCTGATACCTGATATCTTTGGCTCTAGTTCGCGCCATATAAACCTAAAAAAAAAGAAAGTTGCCCCTATCAAACCAGCCAAATCACACAGACCTACCAAACATGACAACATGAACAAATCCGAAATCAAGTCTACCAAATGTAAGTGTAAACGACTGTAAAGAAGATAGTGAACCAGCAAGAACAACAAAATAGCCTTTAACGACTACCAACGCCAACTCAAAACCACAAAAAAGGAGGCCCTGGCATGTCTCCTCGAAACCAGCACCAACTAAACCAAGGAACTCTTCACAATCGTAAGAGACTCTACCTGCCCTTCAGCCTCAGAAAATGCCATCACCCCCTCTCAGGAATTCTTCAAATCCTTAACGACCACTTCCACGAAAGAGCACTCTCTATTCGACCCCCAACCCCGGCCTCTTCTCCAACCAATCAACCACAGCCACCAGCCACCAAATCCCCAGATGGGATCAATTCAGCCCACCAGCAACCACCCCCTTGATAAACACTATCTACAAGGGGCACCCAGTGACCCATGCCCCAACCAGATCTTCAATCTCGGAAGCAACAAGATCAACCTCCAGCTCACCACCATTCTCAATGCCTCCATAACTACAGCCACATTTCCAGATGCTTGAAAACATGCAGAGATTAAACCCCTCTGCAAAAACCCCTCCACAGACCCCAGGGAACTGCAGCACTACCTCCTGCTGTTCCCCGCCAAAGTCCTGGAGAAGGCCATCAACCTCCAGCTCATCGACCATCTGGAAATAAACACACTACTGGACCCATCCCAATCAGGCTTTAGAGCCATCCACAGCACAGAGATGTCCTTGATCGCAGCAACAGACTACATCAGAGCCCTACTCGACAGAAGAGAATCAGCTGAAATCATCCTCCAAGATCTCTCCACAGCGTTTGACACCGTCTCCCACCACACTCTCATCAAACTGACTACACCAGAATGGATTCACAGAAGGTGCGCTCACATGGATGGCCTCCTTTCTCACAGGATGCGCCCGGAGAGTTCGCCACCCCCACTTCACCTCGCAACCTAAGCACACCATCTATGGAGTACCCCATGGGTCATCCCTCAGCCCTTCCCTCTGCATGATTACCCTCACAGACATCGTCTGATCACACAACATCAGCATAATCTCCTTCACTGAAGGCACAAACCCTGCCCGGATGAGGACCAGCTTCCATGACTGCATGAAGAACATCGCAACAATGATAAAAGTCAACTGCCTGAAACTCAACACAGACAAAACGGAAGGCCTGATATTCGGCAGACACACTGCCCTCTGGAATGACTCCTGGTGGCCCGTGGACCCACCCCAAGGCCAAAAGACCATGCCCACAAACTTGGCATCATACTGGACAGTGAGCTCTCCATGAAACATCAGGTCAATGCTGTCGCCTCAGCCTGCTTCCATGCAATCCGCATGCTCAGCAAAATCTTCAGATGGCTGCCCCAAGAAAACAATGACGCAGGCCCTCATCATCAACCGACTTGACTATGGCAATGCACTCTATGCCGGTACATTCACTGAGACCCTGAATAGACTTCAGACAGTCCAGAACGCAGTAGCCTAGCTAATCCTGGAGCTGCCCATAAGGACAAATGTCGCTCATCCCCTCAAAGATATCCACTGGCTACCATTCAGAGGAGAAGCCAGTTCAAGCTCCTGACCCACGCATACAAAGCCATCCACAACCAAGGACCAGATTACATGAACCACTGTCTCATATTCCACTAACCCTCCATAAACCTATGCTCCAAATGACACCACAGATCCACCACGCTCCTTCTCCCACCTCACTGCCAAAGCTTGGAACTATCCCCCTACACTTGCTCACTCCCCCATCACTGGACTCAAGACCTGGCCCTTTGAAAGATACCTGGAGCACAGAACATGGCTACAGCCCCCCCCCCCCCTCCTCCTCGGGTGATTAATGCATGGTACAAATATGACTTGATTGACTGAGTATGAAAACTGTGGGAAAACGTGGAGACAGAGAGGTCAGAAGATGTCGTTTTTTTCATGGGTAGGTCTCACAATCTTTGGTCTTTGTTTGAAGATGTGGCTTCTTTGTCAGGTTGACCATAACATCGTGTAAAGGGAAGTGCCAGCTATGTATCCTAATGTCCTTGGAAACTATAGAAACAAGAGGAACTGCTTAATGGGCTCGGCGCTCATTAAAGACTATTCAACCTGCTTCAAAGTGGTAACATTAGGAAGGTGACGTCTGTTGAGACAGAGACAAACACACCGCACAGAATTTTAATTGATGCCTGAAAAGCCACTTCCACTAATTCAGAACAAGGACACAATCCCCAGTGCGCGCTTTGGTAAAGTAACCAGCCACACCTTTCAGCATTTATGATAAGATCCATATAAGGCCCTTTTGCTTACAACTGACCACCTCTCAAACATCATCTAACACACCTGCACCATGCACTTTCCATCTCCTCTCCTATCAATGGGGAATACACCCAGGCTAGGAAGAATACTGTGTCTGTGTAACCACCTTTGTGCCTAAGAAATGATGTTTGTAATTATTTGGTTTGTCATGGCTATTTTGTGGTCTCCCTAGGGAGACGATGTGGCCTAACGGCTAGAGCAGTCGACCTCGAAGGCGGGACACTGGGTTCGAGTCGGCAGGGACACAACATCCTGTGATTCTGGGCAAATCACTTCATTTCCTCTTTCCTAATAAAATGAATGTGTCGGTCTGTAACTCAACTGGTGCTCATGTAAACCGCTCTGGTATCTTTGGGTTGAGTTTGAGCTATATATAAAATAAATATGACTTGCACAAGCAAAGTGTAGGGTGCCTATCTTCCATCAGAAGAAATATACACATATATAATAATTGAATTTTTACCCAGCTGCTTGTTTCACATCTAATCAGCATTTGATGTAATTATAAAAAAAAGCTTTTTTGCACAGCTTTGAGTGTGTGACCAGAGCTAAATATTCATCATCCGTGTTGTTTCCTAGTTGCTAACACCCACAAAACAGTACAAACTCATCAGGCTATTTTGACAATAAATGCTGAATGCAATCATAGATTTCTATACTAGCCAGCGCCAGTCCAGTATCTTCAAACTTTGGTGTTCAGAATATTTCTTGCTAGAGAATAAATATTTGTGTTTCAGAAATGTAGGTTCTTTTCTTGTGAGTCATATATCTCAATATTTTGAGTACAGAAAGTAGGCTGTCTAAAACAACTACATGTTGAGGCAAAAACGTCATGTACTTGGCCACCTTGTCAAAGCTAATAATTTAATCATAAACACACTTTGCACTTAGACAAAACTCTTCGGCAACGTGGCATATTTAACAGCAAAAAACTATTTAACAGGTCAGCATTTAGTATTGTCGTACATACCTGCATATAATCTAGAACCTGCTGGTGCCTTTGTTTAGCAGCTGCCACTTCGGAGTCTGAGATGGCTTCTCTTAAGGACTGCTGTGTAATTAGCGAGTCCAGCTCCACTATAGCAGACAAACGGCAGTACAGACTGATAAGCTTTTCTTTGTAGCTGCAGAAATGAACTGCAAGTTAAAAAACTTTGAATGAAAATCTTTACTTTTAAGGTTTTTCTTAGCATTGTACAACACAATATATGACCCTGCAGTCTGAAGGGCCCACAGAACAGACGTTGCTTTAAACTGTGAAATAATATGCTCTGAAGTTATATCCGGTGTAAATAACAAATGTTTTGTGGTTTGAAAAAAACAACGGGAATTTTTGGAACAGTCGCTTAATGGTGAATGATGTCCTACTCGCTTCAGAAAACGCAAAATTAAATGTGCCTTTTACAGAAATGTGGATTGTTAGAATTCAGGTTTTGATTGAGTGGGTGATAATCCTTCTCAAGCAACAACCATAATTCAGTAAAATTGGGGGGTGTGAGCTTCAGATTTTCCGACAATCAGGCTGGCATATAATGTTTAAATACATTATATGACAAGCAGGGTGCATGAGAGCTGCCTAAGGGCAGTGGAGAAGGAGAGGAATAAGGATTGGCAGGAGTACTAGGAGGAAAAACACAATATTTGGTAAAATAACCAATATTTTTGAGGACTTTCAAAATAGAGCGAGAGTGGGTGGACTGTTTCTAGGTCTAAACTTGAATAGCATGGGGAGCAGAAAAACGATGCATTTAGTCCCAGTTCTCTATACTGGAGTGAATGTTTAACATTGTTCAGCATTCTGTCCATCAATTGTTCTTTTGGCATTTGTCACCCCGAGTGGAACGAGTATTCCCAGACATGGATCCCATGCTCTCCATGCCACTGGAGTCAATCGAGCCTGGCTGATGAGGGGTGAAACCCTGAAACCGGTCCTAGGATGCTTGTTTCCAGTCCAAGGAGGACCTGGTTTGGCAGTTCGGGCTGGACTGTTCCCACGGGAACTGGGTGAAGACTGATTTGAATATAGCTGGGTCTAAACTGGAATTGCATGGGGAGCAAAAAAGATGGATTTAGGCCCAGATCTCTGTACTGGAGTGTTATAAATGGGGGTCTCTAGTTGGCAGAGAAAGGTATCTTTGTCTGAATAGGGACTCTTAGTTCTAGTCAGGGTAAGGGGGATACACTTCTATAATAACCCCTGCTCCCCCCCTGGGTAGCTTGCCACAAGCAGACAGGCTTACTCAGAGGCAGTGTGTAAAGCATTTGTGAACAAATACAGTAATACAGTAAAACCACTACAAATGGACACCACACTAGTTTAGAAAAATAAGTAATCTTTGTCTAAATCAAACAAGACCAAAACAACATAAATCCACAATACAGTAAAAAATAAGACTTTCAAATAGTAGAAATAGTTCAGTTCAAAGCAGATTCAACACTTTTCACACAAAATACATTGGATGCCTCATGCCCACAAACAAAAAGGGTCACAGGGAAGGTGATGCATTGGCTCCTTAAACTCAGAGAAGGTGATGTGTCTGTCTGTTCTTGCTCCGGGGATGTGATACATCAGTTTCTTACTGCTGCACAGGGGAGATGATGCATCAGTTCCTTACCAGAGAGGAGGCGATGCATCAGTTTCTTACTACCTGGGGAGGTGATGCATCGGTTTCTTCCTGGGTCCCCCAGGGATTCGAATGCGCCAGACCTGGCGTCTTGACACGATGCAATGATCCGGGACGATGCGTGGGTTCTTGCACCCACACAGCAGGGCTTGGTCGTAATCCATGCGGTGATCTAGGACTTCGGGGATCAGTGCACTCGATGCAGCGTGCAGCGATTTCTCGAGCCACGGGCAGGCGCTGCGATGATTTCTTCAGTGATGCGTTGGAAGGTGGTGCGGATGCATCATGCTTCTCGAAGTTGCATTACTTTTCCAGCTCCCAGTGGCCTCCAAAGGTCCAAAACAACAGCAGGCACCTCTTAGCCGGTCAGAATTCCTAGCAGAGAAGTTCAGGGAAGCTGGTGGTGAAGTCTTTGTGTCCCTGAGACTTCAGAACAGGAGTCTAGAGAGTTGGCATTTTCCCGCCTTAGTCATTTAGGGCCTGATTAAGATCTTGCCGGATGGTTTAGTCTGTCACAACAGTGACGAATATCCCGTCCACTAAAATAAAAATCCTATAGGATATAATGGGATTTATATTTTACAGGATGGGGTATCCATCACTGTTATGATGGAGTAACCAGACTGCAGAGTTCTAAATTAGGCACTTATTGTCTGCATCATGTTTCTGGTTTACAAGACTGGGTATAGCTGATAGTTGAAATTTGTGTATTCTTCCAGACAGCTACACACCAAAGAGGATATACATGTGCCTGGATGGGCCATCACTACCAGAATGAGAGGGTAGAGCTGGGAACACTTGAATAGGCTTCACCCAACCTCCACACAAATGGCGGCATAGCTCCTGTAGGTAGTCTGGAGCTAGTGCAGGGAAGGGCTGTATCCCGTGCACTGCACAGCAAGACCTTGAAGCTTCATAGGAGGCACAAGGTGTAAATATTGGACCTCAGACATCAACTCTTCAGTACTCTTCTGGAATCTGTCTTGCTGTGCTGCCTTGCTGATTTGCTGCCCTTCTGTCTGAGTCAGAGGGATTTGGACCTGCACCTGAACCCAGAACTCCCAGAGTGACTCCAAGGGTTAGTCTGTTGGCGTCCTGTTCAGAGCCACAAGAACATAACAGGCTCACCACCCCTTGAACCAGCATCCCGATCCAGCTGGAGCAAGCTCATGGCCCCCAAGTGATGCCTCTTAGGTGCTGGACCCTTGGAGTGTCTCACAGAGGCTGAAGTGAAGTTTTGGGCTTGTCACACCACAGGCCACTAATGCGAATTTCTGTCAGCTTGCCCTTTGTGCTACAGCATCAACCGCTTGCTGGCAGAGCCATTGCGTAGCACCATCCTGACTTTTTGTGATAACAATAGGATCTTCATGCTACAGCAACGCTTGTCCTCTACACCAGGACTGTTTTTCATGCTACATCAATGACCATCCGCAATTCTTCCCTGCTCCATGTGGCCCTCATTGTGGCAACAGGACTCTTTGGATTGAACTGAGAAGGTAACTCTCCAGCAGGCCTAACCTGGTCCCTGTATTCAACCCGCACTCCACCATGCATCATGGTTGGTCTGAACATTCTTCTGATAGGCACGAGTGGTCCCTCTTTCATTTGTGGCAGTTGTTTCACTTAATTCTTCAAAAATGCATATCTCCAGAAATTCTGATTGGATTTTTGTTGTTTTTGTGTCAATGTATTTATTAAATTTGGCTCTATGTTTCTAATCTGATAAGGGATCCTTTTTGGGTGTGTTTTCACTCTGTTCCTGTGTGAAGTGTTGCACAAATACTTTACACCTTGCCTCTGAGTTAGGCCTCACTGGTATGTGCAAGGCTACCTCAGAGTTGAGCACAGGTTAATTGTGGGTTTGCTTGTAACTTCACCCAGACTAGGATTTTAGTTGCTGCTTGACTAGAGTTTAACCTTTCCCCTTAACCAGTAACCCAATTTCTAAAGCCATGGTATAATTAGTCTTGCTGGGAACCAATGGTCAGGAGGCACTTTTGACCCAGAACAGGCAAGCTAGGGGGCCATCACAGAGCAGCAGGTCCTGGATGTAAGTCTTGATTTTACCCATAGCAGTAGATTCTGTCATCTCCAGAATTCTGGTGTTATTTCTGTGGGATCTGACGTTAGATGTTCATTCCTGGCTTCAATTTTTTTCAGTACTCACTCCATGAGCAGCATTTGTTCACCACGCATGGTTCTGTCATCCACAGTGGCAGAGACTCTTCATTCGACCTGGTCAAGAAGACCATCATGTTTCTCCATCTTATCACTCATCCTCTCAAGTCTGTCTTCGGGGTGTTGATTTTGGAATCAATAGAGTGGAGGCTTTGTTGCATCTCAGTGAGTAGAAGTCTGATGCCAGGATCTGCATCTTCAGGGTCACCAACAAAGCAGTGTCCCTCCGTATCTATGCTGGTGGGCCGCCGTGTTTTTACTTTTCAAAGAAGAGTTTGGCCTGACTCCAGCGGGGTTTATCCATAATGTGTTGCAGGTTGGTCCCTGGTTCAAATTAACGATGATAGCTGCCGTCTGGGAGCCCCCAGTCCTCCTGGTCCAAGTCATAGCTAGGGCTGTACTAAAAGGTGCCACGGTGGGACCCCAAGTATTGAATGTTTATCACACTCGGTGACACTAGTTTTGTGGCAACCAGCAAAGCGTACTAGAGCAAAGGAGGGTGAGAAAGGCAATTCTGTCAGTGAGGTTGGGCTGCTGGCAGGCCGATGTAGTAGTTCAGTGCAGGCTGACGATGTGCTGCTGCAGAGATCTCTAACGTCAGGGTGGGAGGAGAGAAAATGCAACTGCTCCCCAGTATAGAAGAGCAGCCTTCCTCATCCCGGGCCATGGGGGCACACACAGACTACACATTCACCTCGCTGCCAGGTAATTATCTCCTCCACATCGCCCCACCATTAGCACAAGGACTATCAGAGGGACTTACCCTTCTTCTCTTTAAAACAGTCTAGCTGTGATCAGCCCTCAGCCAAGGGTCTCAGCGAGTTAGGCCACAGCTGTCACCACCAGGAGCAGTACCCAGCTTTTCAAGCTGTAGCCAGACCAGCAGCTCTCTCTGGCATGCCAGTCGACTCAAAAGCCACGATGAGGGAGATTGTCTTAGTCCAGTAGAAGAGAAGCTCCAGTCACACTCCCTGACAATAGACAATGTACTCTCTCACCACTGCCCTCCAGTGCCACAGGTCCCTTCACAGGTACTAACTCCTCCGGGTGTATAGCACTTGTGCAGGCCTCAGGTGCATTGCCTGCTCATGTGAGATCACGGGACACCAAAACCCTTTCAAACCTGTCATCTAGGGCCTCAAGAGTGCATCCAAACAGGTATGTTGTAATGAAATCTGAAAATACGTTGGATTGATTACAGATTATCAGTTCCATCGGCAGAGCATCATTAAATGGTGGAAATTGTGCAACCCAGCTCTCTTAGCTTCCCAGTTTTAGTAGAGTATATAGATGATTTGTTAGTTGCTTCTAAAACAAAAGAGGATTGAAAACATGATATAATTGCCCTGCTAATGCATCTAGCTGACAGTGGACATTAGGTTTCTCCAACTAAAATACAATATTGTAAAGGAGAAATAATCTATCTTGGGCACTGCATTGAAAAAGTCAGTAGTTTCTGCACTTTTTCATGATTGCAAAGCCTTCAGTATGGCTGACCCACAGTAAAATACAAGATCGAGACCATTTGACAAATAATGTTTTGAAGCATTCAAAGACTTGAGAGAGATTCTTTTTCATGCACTAGCACTGAGAATGCCAGACTATTATCTAGCTTTCTTTCAGTTTTGTTATGAGAACAATGGATGTGAATTGCGAATCCTTGCACAAAAGCATGGTGGGTTTATGCGACCAGCTGCATGCCTTTGAGCAGTATTGGATCCAAGAGCTGTAAGGCTTCCAGGGTGTTTGAAAATTGTTAAAGTTGTTTGTGTTGTCATTAAACAAAGTGAAGGAATAGTGATGGGTCATAGTTTAATTTACATGTTCCTCATTCGGGTGGAATTCTGTTGATAAGAATGATAACTCAGCACATTAAAACTGTAAGCTTACTCATTGTAAGCAAGTCATTTTTGAAGCAGAACATATTTCTATTATAAGGTGTAATTCTTTGAATCTAACAACACTGCTTCCTAATTCAGGCAGGGACTGCAAAGTCTGGATAGAAAATGATACTGATGACGGGAAAATGACTGCATTGCAGTTACTGATTTTATGTAAAAACCAAGACCTTTGGAACTGACTGATTTGACATTATTTGTTAATAGATCTTATTTAAGAGACCAACATGGAGCATTGAGCTTTGCCTATGCCCTATGCTCCATGTCTCTTTCCTGCTGAATGTAACATCTGCCCGGGTGGTAGAATTAGTAGCATTAGCAAAAGCTTGCTGACTATCAGAAGATATGAATTTGACAATTTATAGAGACATCCAATATGATTTTGGAGTGGTTCAAGACTTTTTTTTTATTCTTTAGGTTTTTATTTTGCAGTGACAAAAGAAATCGCTACATAGGTGTAATGAGTTGTTAGAATCACCCACCCCTCCCCCCCCAGAGAACATAAGAAGCTAATGTGAAGACACAGAAAGAGAAGAAAATAGAAAAAGACAATAAGACGATATGCAGAAGGCACTGTTAAGTAACAGGAGACACTATGTACACACAAAAGAAAAATATAAATGGAGTTCGATATAACAAGAATTTTCAGGCAGGGCTGTCAAAGAGGAGAGAACAAGCGGAGCTATTCCGATTGGTTGAGCCAAGATGTTAGCACCTCCCAGATGTCCAGCCCCCTTTTCCGCCCTTTGCGGCCTTTCCGAGCATATACGACTCTCTCAAGGTGATAAGTAGCCATGAACCTAGCCAGCCATTGAGAGAATGGGTGATGACCCGCCTTACCTGTTCTGTGGTGCATTTCTTGGGAATAAAGCCGTGCTGCCACTCAGAAACTAGAGATTCGACTACGGTGGATATTCTGGTAGCAAGGATTTTAGAGAAGACCTTGGAGTCGCAGTTAATGAGGGTGATGGGTCTATAGAGGCTCATTTCTAGCGGTGACTTGCCCTTTTTGGGGAATATGGATATTCTAGTGCAGGACCAGGAGGCAGGGGGAGGAGCACCGTTAAAGATAGAGGTTACCAGATCGATGAGGATGGGTTTGATTTGAGGAGCAAAGATCTCATAAAATTCCACAGGAATGCAGTCCAATCCTGCCGCCTTTCCATCGGGTAAGCTAGACAGAGCTATGGAAATTTTTTCCCAAGTTGGAGTGAGGTCTAAAAGCTCGCAATTATCGATGGAAAGCTGTTTTAGGTTCACTTCGCTTAAGTAGCAGTCTGTGTTGCTTTCCGTAATGCCAGCTGCGCTGACGTTGTCTTCAGTGTACAGCTCGGCGTAGAAATCCTGGAACCCCTTCTGAATTAGATTGGGATCTTTGGTCTCAATCTCTGTGGACAGTTTGACTGAGTGTAATTTTCTACTTGTGGACTGTTGCCTGGTCCTTACAGCGAGGTGGTGCCCAATGAGGTCGCTACACTCATAGTTTTTTTCCCCGAAGGGTTGCCCATCTAGCTGCGGTTTTGTGGAGAATACTGCTCCTATTTCGGCCTTCAAAAAGACTACTTCATTTTAGGCATCCTCGGTGACCTGACCTGATCTTTTCAACCAGTTTAGTTTCTGCTTCCTTAAGTTTTCCCTGCAAGTCACTAATTAATAGCTTCCCCTTCCTATTCTTCCTGGCCGAGAAGCTCAGGGTTTCTCCCCTAACACCCGCCTTTAGTGTGTCCCAAACAATGGTTGTAGAGGCAGTTCCAGTATTGATTTCCAGGAACTCATGGAGCCAGTTTCTCATGTGGGAAAGGTAGCCTGGGTTCTGAAGGAGAGCCTTCTCAAAGCTCCATCTTGGAGCCTCGTTCCGGTTCCCTAATCCCTTGTTATCTAATATGAGGGGATTATGGTCGGATATAAAGCGGGGTGCGATGTCGATGGTGCAATTGTGGAGAAGTGAGCACAAAATAAAAAGTAGTTGAGTCTGTTGAAAGTGTGGTGCGGGGCTGAAAAGTAGGTGTAACCAGGTGGTGTGGGGTTCAGACAGGCCCAGATATCACTTAGACCATGGAGCTGAGCTAGGTTGGAAAGTGCTTGGAAGACAAGGGGTATCCTACCCGTGTACCCCCAGTTGCTCCTAGGGTTCCAATCACAGGGCAGGTGTATGTTAAGGGCGCCACATAGGATTATTGGGGTAGGCCAGTGGGCAAGTTCCCCCGAGATCGGGTTGATAGGCCCTGGATCGTCCAGGTTGCTTCCATATAAAGAGCAGAGAGTAAAGGAAGGGTTGGGAGGGAAATGGCATTCGGTGATTACCCATCTGCCCAGTTGGTCGTATTTAGCACGGAGGTTTTGAAGAGGGAGTTTTCTGTCTGCTAAGATGCCTACCCCCTTGGTTTTAGCGCCTTGAGTTGGCGCCCCTAGAACTTTGAGCCCGAGTGCATCCAGTAAGTGCCTCTGTGAGCCCTCTATGTGAGTCTTCTGGAGGCAAATAATTTTGCCCCTAAAGAGCGTATGCCTTGAGCAACATTCTGTCTTTTTGAGGTGTTGTTCAGCCCACAGATGTTGACCGAGACAAGCCTTAGAGAGTCCATCTTGGCCATTTGGATGTAAAGAGGTAATACGGCGTGAGCAAATCCTGTGCCTTAGAACGCGCTGCCCTAACAATTAACAAACAAGTGCATATGTGTGTAATAGTAAAAAAGTGCCCTTGTTTCTTCTGTGTCATAGTCGATAGCTGTACTCCCACCTCCCCCCACCCCCTACCTCATCTTCTGAGCAGTCAGGATTGACCTGAATGATGGTAGTCAGATATGAGACCCGGCTGACGACCACGCCTAAGGAGAAAAAAGTTGGGTTCGTTCAGCCAGAAGCCCTAGATTGGCTTCGAGAGAGCAAGAGAGAAAAATAGAGAAATGTAGAGAGATGCAGCAAAACGGAATAAAGGGATATACCCGTTAACGTGAATGAGCAATCAAAATCACATCCAAGTCAAATGAAACCCTGGGATACTGGAACATAGACAGAGTTTTTTTTTCTTTTTTCATCTGAGATTCTTCTTGGATTTCAGTTTGTCCAGGTATTTGCTGGCTTTGATTTCCGAGAGGAAAACTCTGGTGTTCCCGTTGAAGATTACTTTGAGCCTAGCTGGGTTCATTAGGTAGACTTCAGCCCCTTCCTGCTGAAATGGGGAGATCAGTTGTCTTAAACGCCATCTTCTCTCGACAGTCTGATGGCAAAAGTCTGGTTTAGCAAAAAAGGTTACACCATTGGCCCCTTTCTTGGAGTTAAAGCGGGTCTTATGGTAAATTAGCTGCCTGAGGAGAAAGTTGCCAAAGTAAACTAGGACTACCCTGGGCTGTCCAAGAATGGCGTTGCCACTGCTGAGTTGGGGGCCCTGGGGTCTTGGTTGGAAGGGGAAACGATGGGCCCTTTGTACTTCACGATCCCAATCCCAATCCCAGTTCAGTTGGTCAGGGAAGGAGTCCTGCAGAAGTTTCACGATAAAGCGCCTTGGGTCATCCCCTTCCTTTCCCTCAGGGATGCCTAGCAGGCGGAGGTTGTTTCTGCGCTGGCGATTCTCCTGTTCCTCCAACTTAGACATTAGATCTTTGAGGCAGGCTGAAGGAGTGATCAGTGGGGTCTCCTGGCTAGGAGTTGGATTGACCGCGGGCAGTGAGCTGGGTGCGGGGGCTGATATTTTTGGTAAGTCCAGTGGGGTAGATGTGGGCGCAGGGGGCTGGAGGGTCTGAACTTTGGTTTCAAGGAACAGTTTTGCTAGGGGCGGCTGCAAGGTAACGTCTTTAGCGTCTTTGGGGTTTCGGGGATTCTTTAAGTCTTTAGGCAGTCCGCCCCACCGCTTTGCCCAGAAGCTTTTTGCAGGTACTAACCTCTGGCTTAGGTTTGGAGGCATCCTCCGCTACTGCTGCTGTGGCATCCTCGGACTCGGCAGAGGTTTTGGTCTTGGCACCTCCCCTGCTGCAAGTGTCCAAGCCCCCGATGTGCAGCCGCCGTCGTCGCGACCCAGCAGGTCTGCGAGTAGGTGCAGAGGCCGAAGAATGGAGGTCCAGGTGAAGATCCAAGCAAAAATCGAGTGTATGAAGTCTGTAGACGCTTGGCACTTTCCTCGCAAAGATCGAAAGGGTAGTCCACCCCCAGGTGAGTAATCCGCTGAAATCTGCCGAGGAACAGCAGGAAGAAGAGACCTCTAATTCTGATGCAGTGCGGTACCGAGGATCAAAGCCTCCCGCCAGCAGCCACGTTGGGGAGCCGCGCGCCTGACTTAGCATCCCTAGCGCAGGGTGGCTAGCCGATCAAGGACGCATCTGGTGTGGCACGGTCGGCCGAGCAGCAGAGCCTCACGCTGACTCCATCTTGCTTGAAGGACAACTATAGAACTCCGAAGGGATCCAACTTCCCATTCTTCCAACTTCCCATGCTGTGGAGTGGTTCATGACTTAGGTCAACTGTGGTGACAAGAGGGGCTTTATGACATCTTCAAGAGATCTATAAAGAATAGAGCTTATATTGGGTTTATTGAAAGCAATACAACAGACAAAATAAATTGTAGTAGACAAGTGTGTTGCCCAAAAAATGCAGGCCAAATGGTAGAGTACTGTCCATTCTGAGATTAAACAGTTGTGCAGGAAAATAAAAATGAGGAATTAGGAATACGCACAATACAAAATGCAGAACATGTAAATTGCTTTTTTATGAATTCAATTAACACTTCTTTGAGTGGGTTGATCTTCTGGAGGCAGCCTCAGATGAACAATTATATGGATTGTTTATGGTAATGCTGAAAATAGGTATATTCTCCCAGACACAATTTTGTATCTAATGGGTAAATACTTACATGCAGGTAGAGACTGCATGTTACATGTTTTTAAAAATTTTGGGGGAAATGTAGGCTTTAGAAATGTTGCTGGGAACATATGTGTGAGGCACTTAGCATGCCAAAGAATCAATATGGGAAAGAAGACGGTTACTGTGATGAATCATACTGGAAAATCTTCAGGCCCATTTACAAGACTCCAAGCACACTTTGCGGAGATGCCAGCATTCAATGTTATGAAAAACATCTTTGTCATTGTCTGCATGTTTCTAACTGGTCTGAGAACTATCCCACCCAGATTTGGAATTCCAGCTTCAATTGAGACAGACCATGGTACTCATTTAAAAATGAACTTTTGCAAACAAATCATACAGCTTTCCAGATAAATGAAAGGTTCTATTGTATTTATTGTTCTCAATCTCCAGGTGTGGCAGAGAGAGCAAATGGAACTCTCCAGAACAAATTGTCCAAAGTATGTGTTTCAACGGGTTTCATGGGAAGAGCAATGACTCTTGCCTATATTCCTTCTGCTGGATTAGTTTCAAAAACTGGTGACATTATGCTAGATTACTGCAAAGATCTGGCTGATATGGTGAAATCTGTCTCCCATGAGGTGAATGTGTCAGTGGAGGCGAAAAAGGACATCACCTGACACAGTCTGAATCCTGGAGACTGGATAGTGGGGCGGAAGAGCTTCAGGAAGAACTATTTAGAAAAGTGGTGGCATGGACCCTATCAATTGAAGGGCAACACAATGGTAAAATGTTCTGGAGTGCCACAGTGGATCCATGTTCCTCATACATTGCAGGTGAAGGCAGAAAAAGAAGTGGAAGAAACAGCCCCTAATCAACAAAGTCAACCACAAACTGAAATTCAAAAACAAGCTCTAATTCACAGTGTATATCTAAGTGAGATTTTGGAAAATTATAAAGAAAGAATTTTCATTTTAGTCAAAGCTTTGATGTGGAACCTGAAAAGTCTACAGTTCAGTTTCAAACCGAGGATCTAAGCGAAAGGCTGCTACCGGATAAAGGCCAAAAGCATGAGTGGCAGTACATGAAATAGACTCTGATCCAAACAATGAGAAATTGCAGTTGAAAATTCAAGTTATTAGAGCCCCCAGGGGAAGAAAGCAATTTGCAGTATATCATGCACACAAGGCAGATCAAGTTTCAAGCACAAGGTCAAGCTCGAGTTTAAGTCCTTCAGAGAATAAAGAATATCCCACAAAGACTGTTGGCAAACAAAGAAAATCCGAAGAACATATTCAATGGAAAAGATCTTGCAAAGAAAATCATTGTGAACCAGAAAAGCCTGAAAGACATGTGGTATCTGAATCTAGTGGGAGTGAATCACCTGTTGCCAAAATGTCAACCAGGAGGAAAGTTCTAAACTGAAAATATGCTCCACCTGAATGAGTATAACTAGCCACAGTAACAGAGGAAGAATAAGAAGAATTCGAGGAAGAAAGTTACAATTCATTGAATCATTGTCAGTACAAACTTGAGAATTAATCTGAGAGCGGAACAGAGACAGAAGAATAGCCACTTTGAAATAATAATGAGACTGATAAGACAAGGTTGAAGTGAAAAATAATTGTTGAACAAGATAAAAGACAATGTCACAAACTGGAATGAACTTTAGAAAGCAGTGAAGAAAATTCCTTTATTTTGAATTTTTCTTTGATATTGTTTTGAAGTAATAAGAAGAAAAGAAAAAATCTATTATTGTTATACAGAACATTTTTTTGGTCTTTGAATTTTCGAGCCTCATGATAATTTTTTGAGAAGACAGAAAACAGCAAATGCTGTAAAGGTCTAGGGTTAGTAATAATATTAACCATATTATTGCTTTTAGATGGGCTATTGTTGTGTTTACTGACTTTGATGGGACGTGCCTCTTAAAACACTAAGTTAGCTACTGTAAGAAAATATTGAAACATGATATGCTGGAGCATAAAGAGGATTTAGTTAAAGGATTTCAAGATAACAACTATAATAAAATGATACACAAATACATAAGAAATACGAAGATTAAAGGGTTTTTCGTTTGCATTTTTCTTCCCCCTTCTGTTGCTGAGGAATCAACGTATGTTCACCTTCCAATTTCTTACACTTTGTCATGTAGCATGCATGTATCTATATTTAATACTGATTAATGTATTTCTCCCTAAATAAAGGATTTCAATGTGTCTATACAGGAATTACATGTAAAAGAAGATAGCAAAGTGATTAAATATGAAAGATTTTCAGGGATAATTACACAAAATAAGCATGAAACAAACATTATTAACCAGGGTTTTTGGAAGTAGTGAAGAGCCTAATTTCATTAGGGAATATACTGAGACAGGAGTGAAGATTGTGAAAGATTGGAAAATAGAAAAAAGGCTATAATAGAACAGGAAGAGGAAGAATTTACATTCCTTAATTTGCATCCCAGGTTAAGGATGTAGCAAGAATGAAGTGCCGATTTATGTATAATGTAATATAGACCATTGAAAGATGCTAGGGCTGAATATGTGGGAGAAAGTGTGTGTGAAAGAAGTTATGAAGTGAGTGGGAAAACTTTATTGGGTGAAGAACCAATCTTAAGAGGAATTTATTATGTTTGTGGGAAGACTTCCTATTTCAATTTGCTGCATAATTTAGTTGTATCTTGCTTTTTTGTTTTAGCGTTTCCTAGAGATTACCAAATGAGTGAAATGGATGATGAAATAGGCAGAAAAAGTAAAACAGAGTCTTGGATAGGGAGTTTCAGACACATTCAGTGCTATGATTCCTTCTGTAGGTATGGCAAGAAAATATTTTAAAATTAAATGTCAATCTATTTAAAAATCTAGTGGAGAAAGTTGCATTAGATACATAAAGCATGAACAGTGAAACAGGCAAATACAGAGAGGAAGGATTTTAGGACTATGGTGATGCAGAATCACTTAGCATTAGATATTCTCCTTGTGAAGTAAGGTGGAGTGTGCAAGGCGGTAAAGGCCATGAAGAGTTGCACATATATTGCAGATAATAGTAGGGTTATTAATACTTACATTACTGTAATAACTAATTTCACACATGAAATTCAGTCTTTTGCAGAGCATGGCTTATGGAAAGCTGTAGGGCAAGGGTAATGTTAGTGAATGGATAGATAATTTGGTGGAAGCGCATTAAGACTGTTCTTATCAACTATAATAATTATACTGATTTGTGCAATAGGCCAATCTCTTTTGCTAAAAGAGATTTCTATAAAGAAATAAAGGTTGTCTAAAGAGAAAAACATCCAAGTAGCATGATGTGGAGTATATTAAGGATTGTGTTTACAACCAGCTGAAGGTGGCAGAGTAGAATTCATGGAAGAGGCAGAACGTTATCTAGACTGAATGATTCCTTTATTAATCAAGTTATTAATGGGTTTTAGTGATAATAAAGTAATCAGAGGGAGGAACTGTGATAATATTTTCCTAAACATTTATTTTTGTGCAATAACTAATAATGCATAGAGCTAATTTGTATGTTGGGTCCAATGCACATATAATGAGTTGATATTATTAGAGTTGAAATGATTTTAATACGATCTGTGTGAGTTTGGTTATTAATATGACTAAGTTATGCCACATTCCTGGGACAAGACCATCTTGGATAATATGAATGCGGTTTCTTTAATTCTCTCCTATATTCAACCCCTACTACCTTGTCCACCTGCACATCTTCTCTCCTTACTAGCCCTGGGGAGTGAGGACAGCTGATGCAATCACTTATTCTTTCACTTATAAATACAAAGCTTTTAATGCATTTTCTAGTTTTCCTGATAGGTTACAACTTTCAAGAATTTTCCATTGTAGTTCTCTTGCTTAGACAGGTCTTATCCATTTGTGTGCAGTGATGTTGTTGAAATGTTTATAATTTGTTCAAACATCTCCAGACGGCAGTAGCACAGAAGATACTGGCTACTTTCTTAAAATAGGATAGTGCTTATGTGCTTTGGTAATAACATTCATATTTCTGATTTCCTAAAGAGTTGTTACTTATGACCATACCATGATAACTTAGTGTTTTAACAAATTTGTTATGCAAGAATTGCATACTAAAACCCCTTGATTTTGGGAGCGTGCCAATAACTTTTTAAAAACTTTTCTGTTTTAATTGAGATACTGTCCGAAACCTTTCTGATTGTGCTGCTTATTTGGTACTATAAGATTTTTGACTATCATAAACCTTCCTAGTGTAAATTAAAACTGCCCAAATGCAGAAGTAGAAGTAGGAACCGTACAGATTTATATAGTGCACAAGAAAGTAACACATGCAATGTGCTTTGTCTAGAAGAGTTATTGCATGGACAAGAGGGGACACTCTCAAACCATCCCACTTGACATGAAAAGGCCAGCGGAAAATGCAGTGTATCCAAACAGAGCCTAGTTAGATAAAACCTATGTTTGATATTTTCAATTTGAAGTAGATAACATTTTATTTCGTGAATGAGTGCAACATCACTAGCCAAAGAGACTAGCTGGGTGACTACTTACCTGTGCTTAAGCAGTGCCTGCTCGAAGCAGGCAGACTTTATGTGAGCTTTATTAGTACAGGGACCCTGTGTGCAGGATCAATAAAAAGCTCAGTAACTCCCAGCCCACTAAAGGTGCACTTAACATATCCAATCCATGATATGGACTCTGCATTGTCTAAGGTCAGGCACTCTGGGAGAATATATTTAGAAAATTCTAGTACTGGAATTTATCAAACTGTTAACTATATTAATATTGGAGTGAGTCCCAAAATATCCCAAACATAATTTAGTCCCAACTCCGAATGACAAAAAAAGTCATTATTGTTTATTTTTTATCTATTTTTGTAATAATACAGTTTAACTGTTCCCTACTCTGCAACTTAATTATTGCGTAGTCCCTGTTACTTGTCTTTGCTACACTGCTAAATTGATGTTGAGGAGCATGCCTTTTCGCACGATTATTGGGAGAACAGTATAAGTTCATATTTTAGTTTCCTGAATTTTGAGTTCTTGTGAATGTCGGGGTAGTGTTTTGGTCCCACACAATGCCCGGCACAATGAACTACAGAGGAGCACTAATGTTCTACGTGTGCAGGAACAACCATGCACACATCACAAGAGTTGCCAGGTAGAACACAAGCCCACCACCCAGTGCGCTGAACTTCTAATGAGCACTGAAATTCTATCTATGCTAAAGTAACATGGCAAGCATGATGACCTGCCATGTGCCAGAACACAAAGAAGAGCCTTTTGGCATGGGCAGGAGTGTGATGCTCTGTGAAATGAATTAAAGAGGACCACTGCTGTTTTGTCTAAGTGGAAGCAGCAGTGTAAGGACTGAAAAAGCTACCAGGGGTACGCGGGAGAGCCACGCCAAGGGGTCTGACGTTCACATGCAATATATATTATGAAATTTAGTTTCAATTACAAAAGAATGCAAAGGAAAGGCTGTAATGCCAGTGTATGTGTTAACATCTTTTTTAAGTAGTTCACATCCACAAAATGCAGTGGGTTGAAACCAACAAGGATGGACAACCCTGTTAGTCAATGCCTAAACATGGCTGAATCAAAGTAGCCAGTGGCTTAAAGCGGTTGTCCAGAAGCCCTTGTCTCTATCTGTATGGATATATGTATATATTATATGTTGTGTGATGATAAAGCTGTCTGTAGGCAAGACCTAATAAAGTGGGGGCAGTATAAATGCAAGTACATTTCAATGTCTTATCTGTGCAGTCGTAACCGGCATGGTTCACGGGTAGGCGCGGGGTCACGAGGGGGGGGTTCAACGGGGGTCGTCGTGATGGAAGGGGGGTCAGTTAGGGAGGTGGGTTTAAATAGTTACAAAATATATTTAAAACGTACCTTTCCCAGGTCCCGCATGCTCACTACTGCAATGGCAGCATTGTGATTGGTGGGGACACCGCCCAGCCAGGCGCCTATGGGGAGGCCATTTTCTCCATGTAGGCTGCATGCAGCTTACATGGAGAAAAGGGAGAGGGCGCATGAATGGTTTGGTCGGCCGCAGAGGGCCGACCAAACAGTCAAGGTGCACAGCATTGGACTAGTCACTCCTCCCCAGCCATCCAGCAGACACGCCCCCAACCAAACTGTTTTGCTTGTCCCGCAGTGCGACAGACAGAAACATAAAATTGTATTTATAATTCCATGTTTTGTATCTGCTTCTCGCACTGCGAGAAAGCAGTGGGGCAACACTCCTCCGCACACATGGAGGAGCCTCCACTGGCTGTATGTTACATTTAAAATGATTAAATGTTCATATTGTTAATAACGTAAGTATGAGGCCCGTTTTTTCATGAAGAGGGTTTGCACCTCTTATATGAAGGCTGGTATATCGCTTTGCTTTTAAAACGGGTAGTGGCGTAACACAGGCCCCCGCAGCCCCCACGGTGCAGGGGGCATCCAAGCACCAGGGATCGCTCAGCACAGGACTCTGGCCGCAGAGCTCCATGTTGATTCCGGAGGGGGGACCTCCACATACCTTGCAGGGGGGCACCTTCAAGTTTCGTTACGCCAGTGAGAACAGGTAACATTGTTTTACGTTCGCATTCAGTAGGTTCCTGTGGAACTGTCTTCCCATATGAAGTAGACCTGATTCTAGCGAATATTCATTCTTTATAAAAGCTGCACAATGCCCCATTTTTCGACCATTTTGTACTGCGGATTAATATTCTCTGTTAGTCATTTCATGGAATGCATGACTCTGTCTCCTTTCCTTGTCTGCTGCATAAACAAAAGCTGCAAAGGATTGCAAAAGCGTAATATTTTGGGAAACTTGTTTCAACAAATGGCGAGTAAAGTGATTACTGCTTGGAAATCATGCTGTGGAGAAAAAACGATGAATGAAAAGCTACACATTTTCAACATGACTAATCTGGCAAGAGTAGGAAGGCATTTTACGGGAATTAACAAACTTTTACTAAAGTTTCATATATAGAACTATTTCAATAGATGCATTTAGGAAATATGCTATATTGCAATTTAGCATGAAAATGGCATTCGAAATGTAAGTATGATGAGTATTATTAGTTCATGCATGCATCATGCCTCATATAGTTTTAACGTTGTATACAGCAAATAGCCCAGTAGCTAAACTTCTTCCCTCGCTTACATACAACAACATGCCATTTTGTTGATTACAAGTGCTGAATATGCCCACAGGTCAGACATGCGGTACAGATAGGGCCATGCTATTTTCCATAAGCAGACTGTTAGCATTTCTAGTTGAAGTAAACTACTATACCGAGCTCAAACATCTGAAGAGGGAGATTAAGAAATCCTGAGTGTGGGGTGTAAGGGTTATTCTGTCCCGGGGCAGTGCAGACGTCGTCTGAGGCAGGGAGCAGCAGAAGAAAGGAAACATTGTGACCCAGTTCCAACACCTCCTGTGTGTACAGACGGAAGTGCTTGGCCTGCAGAGGGACATAAGGCGAACGGGGAAAAGTGTTACAATAAGCAACTTACAGAAAATAAAGCAAATCACATAATGTTAAAAAGTTTAAAATGTACCTGCGTTGTGCCATACTATGTTTCTGTATAGATGACAATGAGCTTAATACATGAAATAATAAAGTCGAAATTGAATTTGTAAGAACTAATTAAGACGGCCTTGCTGCTGCCAGACATATGACAACACGGACTAAGGTGTGAATCATGTCACTAGACTGCTGTGTAATTATTCTATTAATTAAACTCTTAAGGGATACAAAGCCTTAATAGATATTCTAAAAACCACAGCCCACACTGGCAACGCAATGAATGTCAGATTGCTGTTTAGTTTCAGACGACTATTTGTTTTCACACTACGGCATTTGGTTAGAGCTTTATTTTTCTGTACACCTTTCTTTTTCAGACAAGAGAATTAAAGCTTGTCTTCGGCTCTTCGACCATTTCTATCGTTTGGATACTAAAATAAATAAATAAATCATTATTTTTAGCACAAATGGCACGTAGTACAATTTAGCAACGAATTCTATAATTAAATATAGATAACCTAAATAAATAAATACATAATTAAATTATTATTCTTTGCACAAATAGCACATATTAAAAATGAACACCGAATGCTAACAGTAAATGTAGCTTCAACAGCATATTCATAACATATGAAAACATAAATAAATCACTCCCTGTATCCGCAGCACATCCATGCCAAGTGCCAATCTTTTGCCAACTACATTCACAGACTGCACCTTGGACAGGGCAGTAGCCAGTGCAGCGTCTCTCCAACCCCAGTGCGCAACACATAGGCCACGTTTCTCTTGTGACACCAAAAAGCCATTACCCCAACCACGAATCTGCCAAGGACCAGGAGGTACCTTTTTTTACAGAGGACCTGATGTTCTTCTATTTGAAGTATCTGCCCAAGAAAACATACTCTCAAAGATCAACAGTGACAGTGACACTCAACCACTACCCTTTGCACATAATTTCACTCCTGTCAGCCACAAAGATCCCCTGGTGCAATCAAAGAGTTAAACCCAGTAGCTCATCACATGTGACTAAAGGAAGAGCGTTTTTTTTGCTTCACTTACAACTTTTGTGCCGTTTGATGAACCTGCACAAAACATTCCCCAAAACACATTTATCTATTGTGGCGTCGTCCAGGAATGTTTTACCCCAATCTGTCAAGTGGGCCAAGGAAAAAAAAGGTGGTGGTCCCAAATGTGTGATTTACTCTGTTGACGCCTATTGGAAACTTTGTTATCCGATATAGAGAAAAAATGGCTGAACTGAATTACACCAAATTTGGCAATAATTAGAACTTTATTCAGTGAGTGTGCTTTTTGAGATTTGGTGTTCAACTGTTTAGCTATTTTCAAGCAACTAGAATATGAAGAGGTGCTGCGGTTGGGCATGAAGGGAATAACGCTCAGAAAAAGTTAAGTATATCGGCATGGTTAGTTTTGTATGTGCCCTACAGTACTAAAAAATGAAAAGAATATGCCATTCTGATACGCCAAGGAAGCTTTTTCTTCTGTTGCTCATTTTGGTACTGCAGTTTAAGGGCTGGTACTGAATGATCTGCTTTGTTAACCGCACAACTGAAGAACATGTTGTTGCCTCTGTTACAGGACTTGAGGACTCAGTCCCAGTGTCATGCCTTAATAATTGCGAATTATCAGAGAGCCTATATATTTAATACACCTCATACATTCTCTTTAATACTTATAACAAAATATAAAACTTTCAACAACACTGAAGCCTTGGTGGATTTTTCCAAGAAACGTATAGTTACTGCCCAAAATGGCTTCATTTACACTTGTCTGCGATTCATAGGTTTCCTGACAGATGTAAATTATGTTTAAACTGGGTAATTCCCTGTTACAGATGCGCAAAACTACACAGTAGTAATCCATGCAGAGAGTGGGGAGCAGGCGAAACAAGGCGTGGGTTGCTTTGAAAGTTTGTGAAGGGTCATAACCCTGTTAGTTTGCGGCAATTCATAAACTTGTATCTAACATTTTCCTATCCTGGAAATAGTCAGAGTTGTACTGCTGTCAAAGACTGGAATACTTCATCGTCTATAGTGGGAGGAGAATGGATCAATTTTACATTTTGAGCAGATGTAGAGGAAGGGTACAGTTAAAACCGACTTCACCCAATTTAATTTTTAATTGCAGTAAGAGTAGATGATGCATCCGTGGCATGGAGCGTAAATGCCATATGTGGGCTGTGGTGTGTATTTACACCATTCATTATATGACAACATATATGGCAGCCAGAAGCACCATCATTTTGCCTTGTTAGTTCACATTTATCCTTGTTAACTCATAGAACTGATTGCTTGATATTTAATAAGTGACTTGCTACATATTGTAAATAGTATGCATTCACAGTGACAACAATTCCAAAACCTGCTTTCATTGTGAAGGGTCAGATGCTTCATTCTCCATGAAGAAGTCTAAGTATAATGAAAACCCTTAAACTATATCTTTTCTTGGGAAGCTACTAGTAACATGATTATAATCCAATTCAGCTTCAAAAATCTAATTTCGTAATGAAAGAAACCCAGTTTGTCTGGTTCATAGCATTTTGCTGCTCTGAAAACTCATTCTGCTGGACTTTGTGGTAAAGGTGTCTGGAACAGTGGAGTCCTGCCTGTAAGCTAGCTTCCAGGGGCTCTGAAGATTCTAACATACAAAAAAGTGACTATGTTCAAAGGTAAAACCTTGGACCAGGATAAGGCAACAAATCTATCCCAGTGACAAAATGACCTCAGCAGCTATGAAATCCAGCTTTTTTAGACCAGAACTATTGGCTTCAGTCTGAGCTCGACAACAACGTATGCAGCTTTGAGGGACCCTGTTGGAAATGGGATCCCCGGCTGGCCAGGGCTTTCGCCAAAGTCAGTCAGAGACCACCACCCCCAAGTCAGGGCAAGGGAGTTACACGCCAAGATAACCCCTACTCACCCTCTAGGTAACGTGGCGCGAGCAGCAAGGCTAAACTTGGAGGCGATGTAGGCTAAGTATTTGCGCACGCACCCCAGCAACAACAACCAAAGGCCCACCACAAAGGAAACTCCACACAAGGTTATATAAAAAATAGCCTTTGTATTACACCAAAACACATTAGATAAAACACACACTTTACAATGTGCCAGAGGCACGGGCAGAATTTACAGGGGGATATTTACAAGACAGGGCCACCTGGACCACTGTCAGGAATCAGAAGTAGCACTTTCAGAAATAGCACTTAGTACATAGCATATAGCCCAAAATAGCACACAACCAGTAATCACTGGTAACCAGGACCTCACTAGCACCACCTGTACTAGGGAGAAAACAACCACCTACACATCACAATACCTGTGGGGGTGGAAGCACATAACACATGATGCAATGCATAACATTCATTCAGAGGTGTAAAGGCACATGACGCATAAACAATACACTCAGAGGTGCATAGAAAGTACAATTGCGCCAAACTCACGTAAGTCACCACCTGTGACTGTCCCTAGGCCCTCTGGCCTTGTTGGGGCTAGGACGCCCTGTGTCCCAAGTCCAGGGGGGCCTAAACGGAGCAGTTGCCCACAAAGTGCTGGGCAACTGGTGCAGCAAGGTTTGAGCCTTCCAGGGCTCAAAACAACAATGGGGCCAATGTGGGAGCCTCGCTGGGCTCTCAAGAAATAAATTGGCCCCCGAGCCTCTCTTAGGCTCTAGGCACTACTGGGGCGCTTCTCTGTGGGAGTCCCCTCTCTGGGGACTCAAAGTGACAATGTCTGCCAAGAGCCTCGCTGGGCTCTAAATCACCTGATGCCCCCGGGGCACCTCGAGCCCCTCAGGTCTCTAGCCACAGAAATGCCCCCAAGAGCCTCTCTCAGGCTCACATACAGAAAATGCCCCCGAGCCTCTCCGGGCTCAACAAACAAATGCCGCCTTTACGAGCCTCTCTGGGCTCTAGAACGATGGGGGTGCTGTAAGCGGGAGTCCCCCTCCTGGGGACTCCCAGGGCAAAGGCGCGCACTGAGCCTCTCGGGGCTCAAGCGACCCTGCAATGCCCCCAGAGGTCGCGCTAATGAGAGGGGGCGGGGCGGACACCGGCAATGTGTCCCGACGCCCCCCTCTCCTTTCCCAAGCACCAGCACTCACCGGCTCGGTCTCTCCGTAGGCTGCGGGGACGCTGGCAGTCTCCTTCCTCGTCCGGAGCTTGGCTCTCCTCCTTACCGGGCCGCGGGCGGGGCTCTCTCACCCTCGAGAGCCTCGCCGAGGACAAGACGCTGGGCTCCTTCTTCCTCCTGGGCAGTATGTGCGGCCGGCGCCCCAGCCGCGATTAGGCCGCCATTTTCCCCGACGTCCTCGAGGACGCTTCTCCCGTTGCCGGGCAACACTCCGGCCAGGCTAAAGCGTGATAGGCTGGCGAGACAGCCAATGGCAGCGCGGCCCTGCAGACGAGCCCCCCAGGCTCCGGGTCGCGCTGCTGAGGCCAAGGGAACTTCTTTTTGCCGCAATCCGGGGTAGCCTCCCGGGAATTCACAAATAAAAGCGAGGTGGCACTCGCTTGGGCGGACAAAGCGCTCCTCAGCGCTAAAAGGCAATTTAAAGCGCTCCCTGCGCTAGATGCAAAATACAGCGCTCTCAAGCGCTAGAACAACATCAAGCGCTCCCAAGCGCTAGAGGACCAAAATAGAGCGCTCCCAGGCGCTATAAGTAAAATAAAGGTCCAGCAGAGTCCTTCAGCAAGGCAGGGGGGCAAGGCTGGGCCCAGAGCCAGCTCACTGGGTCTCCAGGCAGGGAGACACCCCAAGTGGCGGTCCTCTGGCCCAGCGACAGCAGCAACAGCCCCCTCAGGATCCTGGAAGAGAACAACTTCAGTGGGGACACAGCCCCATTTTTATACAGTGCATTCCTTTGTTCAAGGGTGTAGAGTGGGGGCGGAACCAGTCGCAGCTGGTTCTTGAGTACTCTGTTTACCTCAACCACCCTCTCTATTCACTGGCAGGGCTTGGGTCATTAGACACACCACAGGGGGGCGGAGCCAGCATTGTGTGGGGAAAACCCAGCCCATCCAGGACACAGGTACACTCCTCCCACACATTACTCATGCAGATCTCCCACTCACCACCGGGCAGACCCATCCAGACTTCCTGGAGCCTGGCATGCCAGCCAGCTCCAGCCAATCACACGCCAGCACCCTCACAGCACACGTACAGCCATGTCTAGAAATGGCGCTTCGCTACTAGACACATACATGCTGCATACACCATCTCGCAGCATTCACTCTCACGAGTTCACACATACCAGACTCAAGCCTGTACACCCCACGCATCAGGAACTACCAGGGACACATACATTCCCCATGCATTCCTATGGGCGGGCAGGCCTAGCTCAGCACATGCACTCAGAGTGCGCACGCACTTTCCACTGGGACACAGTGAAAGTGCGCAGAATCCAAAAATCACCATCTCCAGGTCACCATTTCAAGCAAAAAGTCTCGGGGTGAACCTGCCCTAAGGGCCAAAGTCCAACAGACCCTCACCAGCTTCATCACCTGGCCTTGCCCCAATAGTGGATTTTGACTTCTAGAAAAAAAGACTAATTCAGAAGGTAAAAACTTTGAAGGGAATGGCCCTCTTGGTACTTCCGTACCATCGTGGGTGGCCTGAAATCATGCCAAGGTTCTGGGCCAACTGAAAACTGAAACATTACATTGGTGCTTTGCTTTTGCATGGTGCTTTTTGTCTCAAAATTTTAAAAGATCATAACTCCCCTCGTTTGATTTTAATGGCTTTTGTATTTTTCCTATTAGATTTTATTTGTTTTTCTACTTGATTTGAAAATGCTACGCTGTTGTTTTCTTGATTTTGGAATAGTTGTTAATGCATGAACTAAAAGACGTTTTTCTGGGGAATTGCATGTTGCTTGTGGCATACTACCAGGGGTTGAGCAGCATTTCACTATGACTTGTTAAGACCTAATTAGGGTGTATTTATTAAGTTGTTAAGTTGTTAAGAATTCCCTTTTCCCAAATGAATAACCCACTTACAACAGAAAACTTTTTTTGAAGTGCATAGAAATGTGGAAAGAACAATCATATCGTACAAAAGTGATGACTATCCAAGAAAGAGATACCTGGAAAACATTCCTGAGCCACTGAATAAATAATGTTTTAGGTTTCTAATGCAGACAAAACGTGTGTTTAAGCTTA
Organism: Lissotriton helveticus; assembly: GCF_964261635.1. Lineage (NCBI taxonomy): Eukaryota > Metazoa > Chordata > Amphibia > Caudata > Salamandridae > Lissotriton > Lissotriton helveticus. The sequence goes on from NC_136068.1 coordinate 1,219,762,716, forward strand.
AGAGTCTGTTAAGGCATTAGTTGTAAGATAACAAACAGTTTCTCTTTGCTTCCAAAATTCGAATGCAATAGGCAACGGTCTAAAGAGAAAATGCAGCATGTATATTATCAAAGTTTTTCTTTCATTATACTGGCTAATAAAGAAAAAGTAAATATGCTTTTTGTATTTAACTTAACCCGTTTGGTAAATAAGGCTCACCTTCCGTGTATAATCCTTAACTGAAACACATATTTATAATTTGCTGCATGTTGTTTTGCATTATGATAAACTATATGCCTATGGAACTAATGCAAGTAGGGCATTTACATCACACAAAAAAAGTCCTAGTGTACATGTACTCTTTTAAGTAATACCTATAGAAATGTCTCTCATGGTATTCAGAATTGTCCTCCACTCGCAACAAGCACCCTCACATTAAATGTAACCTGATATAAACATGCATATGCAAGCAAATAGGAATGTTTGTGAACAAACTCATCCAATAACGAAACCCGTATTCAGCAAACTCTTCCACAGTTTCATTAATTGTAACCATGTAACACATCGAAACTCTTAAAGTCATATGAAATGATTCGAAATTGCATTGTATCAAAAGTTTTACACATCTGTCAGACACATTTCAGGATTGGCAAACAAATGATCAAGTAGTCATTCATGACCAGCAATTAATAAGCAGGTGCCCACGTGGCCACGTGTGCACACATCACCCTCTGAGGTATATTTAGGAGCTATACATATATCTGGCTTCTGCTTAAACAGGCAGCCAGATTGGTTTGTGGTGATCTTATTCTCTAGGCAGCTATGTCTGGAGACTTACTTTTATGTTGCCATACCCGTTTCGGTCTATTCTTGATCCACAAGGATAATAGGATTCATGGCATCTTAAGAACAAGCATTGGTATAGCCAATATGCCTCGAATTTGGGAACATATAAGTGTTTAGCCGTACAGCACTTGATGGTCTTGCACCAAGGATATTGTACTAGATAAATAAACACTTATAAGGTCCCAAAGGGGAGACCTATTGGCTATGCCAATGCTTGTTTGTTTTAAAGGACAAGCAGTGCTATCAGGCTCCGGCTGCCACTTATTCCACTGCATCCCCCATAGACGCTGCTGCCACCTTTGAGAGAGGTAGAGAGAGGTAGAGAGAGAGAGGGGTAGAGAGAGAGGTAGAGAGGTAGAGAGAGGTACAGAGGTAGAGTTAGAGAGGTAGAGAGAAGTAGAGAGGTGTAGAGAGGTGTAGAGGTAGAGAGGTAGGAAGGTAGAGAGAGGTAGAGAGGTAGAGAGATAGAGGTAGCGAGGCAGAGGTTTAGAGAGGTAGAGATGAGTAGAGAGGTAGAGAGGTGTAGAGAGGTAGAGAGGTAGAGAGAGGTAGAGAGAGAGAGGTAGAGCGGTAGAGAGAGGTAGAGAGGTAGAGAGAGGTAGAGAGGTAGAGGTAGAGAGAGGTAGAGAGGTAGAGAGGTAGAGGTAGAGAGGTAGAGAGGTAGAGAGAGGTAGAGAGCTAGAGATAGGTAGAGAGGTAAAGAGAGGTAGAGAGGTAGAGAGAGGTAGAGAGAGGTGAGAGGTGTAGAGAGGTAGAAAGATGTAGAGAGGTAGAGAGGTATAGAGAGGTAGAGAGGTAGAGCGAGGTAGAGAGGTAGAGAGAGGTAGAGAGGTAGAGAGAGAGAGATAGAGAGAGAAGTAGAGAGGTAGATAGAGAGGTAGAGAGAGAGGTAGAGAGAGATAGGTATAGAGAGAGAAAGAGAGAGGGGTAGAGAGAGGTAGAGAGGTAGAGAGAGGTAGAGAGAGAGGTAGAGAGAGAGAGGTAGAAAGAGAGGTAGAGAGAGGTAGAGAGAGGTAGAAAGTGGTTGAGAGGTAGAGAGAGGTAGAGAGAGAGGTTGAGAGAGAGGTAGAGAGAGAGGTAGAGAGAGAGGTAGAGAGGTAGAGAGAGAGGTAGAGAGAGAGAGAGAGGTAGAGAGAGAGAGAGAGGTAGAGAGGTAGAGAGCTGGAGAGAGGTAGAGAGAGGTAGAGAGGTAGAGAGGTAGAGAGAGATAGAAGGTTAGATAGAGAGCGGTAGAGTGAGACGTAGAGCGGTAGAGAGAGGTAGAGAGGTATATAAACACTTATAAGGTCCCAAAGGGGAGACCTATTGGCTATGCCAATGCTTGTTTGTTTTAAAGGACAAGCAGTGCTATCAGGCTCCGGCTGCCACTTATTCCACTGCATCCCCCATAGACGCTGCTGCCACCTTTGAGAGAGGTAGAGAGAGGTAGAGAGAGAGAGGGGTAGAGAGAGAGGTAGAGAGGTAGAGAGAGGTACAGAGGTAGAGTTAGAGAGGTAGAGAGAAGTAGAGAGGTGTAGAGAGGTGTAGAGGTAGAGAGGTAGGAAGGTAGAGAGAGGTAGAGAGGTAGAGAGATAGAGGTAGCGAGGTAGAGATTTAGAGAGGTAGAGATGAGTAGAGAGGTAGAGAGGTGTAGAGAGGTAGAGAGGTAGAGAGAGGTAGAGAGAGAGGTAGAGCGGTAGAGAGAGGTAGAGAGGTAGAGAGAGGTAGAGAGGTAGAGGTAGAGAGAGGTAGAGAGGTAGAGAGGTAGAGGTAGAGAGGTAGAGAGTTAGAGAGAGGTAGAGAGGTAGAGAGCTAGAGATAGGTAGAGAGGTAAAGAGAGGTAGAGAGGTAGAGAGAGGTAGAGAGAGGTGAGAGGTGTAGAGAGGTAGAAAGATGTAGAAAGGTAGAGAGGTACAGAGAGGTAGAGAGGTAGAGCGAGGTAGAGAGGTAGAGAGAGGTAGAGAGGTAGAGAGAGAGAGATAGAGAGAGAAGTAGAGAGGTAGATAGAGAGGTAGAGAGAGAGGTAGAGAGAGATAGGTATAGAGAGAGAAAGAGAGAGGGGTAGAGAGAGGTAGAGAGAGGTAGAGAGAGAGGTAGAGAGAGAGAGGTAGAAAGAGAGGTAGAGAGAGGTAGAGAGAGGTAGAAAGTGGTTGAGAGGTAGAGAGAGGTAGAGAGAGAGGTTGAGAGAGAGGTAGAGAGAGAGGTAGAGAGAGAGGTAGAGAGGTAGAGAGAGAGGTAGAGAGAGAGAGAGAGGTAGAGAGAGAGAGAGAGAGGTAGAGAGGTAGAGAGCTGGAGAGAGGTAGAGAGAGGTAGAGAGGTAGAGAGGTAGAGAGAGATAGAAGGTTAGATAGAGAGCGGTAGAGTGAGACGTAGAGCGGTAGAGCGAGGTAGAGAGGTAGGTAGAGAGAGAGGTGGAGAGAGAGGTGGAGAGTTAGAGAGGTAGAGAGAGGCAGAGAAAGGTAGGGAGAGAAAGAGAGAGGTAGAGGTAGAGAGAGAGGTAGAGAGCGAGAGAGAAAGAGAGAGAGAGGTAGAGAGAGAGCTAGAGAGAGCGGGAGAGAGAGGTACAAACAGAGGTAAAAAGAGGTAGAGAGGTAAAGAAAGATAGAGATGTAGAGAGGTAGAGAGAGGTAGAGAGGAAGAGGTGAAGAGAGAGAGGTAGAGAGAGAGGTAGAGATAGAGGGAGAGAGAGGTAGATAGAGAGGTAGAGAGAAGTAAAGAGAGAGGCTGGACCTTTCTGGTTGTGGGGATATATAGGACTTGTAGGTTTACCAAGAACCCGACGAACCCAGAGCCAATAACTGAACAGTGTCTTGCAATGTTTTTTTATTCTGTACTGGGTATATAGCAATTCATTTGGGAAAATATATACATGGAAAAATCGGCATGAAAGACACCTATGTATTTCTGAAATTGGAACAAAATATAGAGTTATTAAACAGTAGAAATGTGCAGATATTTGCACATTTCCAAAATTGTGAGTACCCATACTAGCATGTGAATTAAAGTCATTTTTCATAAGGACTTCTTTTTTATTTGGAAGGCAGAAATGCATCAAAATTCAACAGGTAATAACAGTTGCTCTACAATTCTGTGTTACCCTATGTCTCCTGATGAGAATGGTACCTCACTTGTGCGGGTAGAACTAGTGCCCGCGTCAATAAACAGCTCAAAACGCAACGTGGACACACTTTATTTTTACAGTGAAAACTGACCCTTCTTTTGAAAAGTTCCTAGCTGTAGATTTGGAACCCTAGCTCTGCTGGCAGCTAGGGAAACCTAGCAAACCTATATATTTTTGAAAACTAGACACCCAGGGGACTCCAGGATGGGGTGACTTGATAGGCTTTCACCAGGTTCTATTACACAGAATCCCTTGCAAGAAAGTTCTCGAACTGTGTGGATCCAGAGAATTCTAGCCACACCTCATTCCACAAAAGTCTTCCGAGAAAAACTGTACCTCACTTGTGTGGGTAGGCATAGTGCCTGCAGCAGGAAACGGCCCAAAACACAACGTGGACAAACCACATTTTAACATTGAAAACTGACCCTTTGTTTGCAAAGAATCTAGCTTTAGATTTTGAACCCTAGTTCTGCCGGCATCTAGGGAAACCTAGCAAACCTATACATTGTTTAAAACTACACACCCAGCGGAATCCATGATGGGATGACTTGTCTGGCTCTCACCAGGTTCTGTTACCCAGAATCCCTTACAAAACTCAAAATTTGTCAAAAAAGCCACATTTTCCTCACATTTCTGTTTTGGAAAATACTGGAATCTGTGTGGATCCACAAAATTCCACCCACCCCGCATTCCCCAAAGTCATCTGAGAAAAATGATGCATCACTTGTGTGGGTAGACCTAGTGCCTGCAACAGGAAACGGCCCAAAACACAACGTGGACACATCACATTTTAACATTGAAAACTGACCCTTTGTTTGCAAAGAATCTAGCTTTAGATTTTGAACCCTTGTTCTGCCGGCATCTAGGGAAACTTAGCAAACCTATACATTGTTTAAAACTACACACCCAGCGGAATCCAAGATGGGATGACTTGTCTGGCTCTCACCAGGTTCTGTTACTCAGAATCCCTTACAAACCTCAGAATTTTTCAAAAAAGCCACATTTTCCTCACATTTCTGTGGTGGAAAATACTGGAATCTGTGTGGAATCCACAAAATTCCACCCACCTCGCATTCCCCAAAGTCTTTTGAGAAACATTATGCCTGACTTGTGTGGGTAGGCCGAGTGCCCACGACAGGAAACAGCTCAAAACGCAACATGGACACACTTTATTTTTACTGTGAAAACTGACCCTTCTTTTGCAAAGTTCCTAGCTGTAGATTTTGAACCCTAGCTCTGCTGGCAGCTAGGGAAACCTAGCAAACCTATATAATTTTGAAAACTAGACACCCAGGGAAATCCAGGATGGGGTGACTTAACTGGCTCTCACCAGGTTCTGTTACCCAGAATCAATTGTAAACCTCTAACTTAAAAAAAAAAGAAATTTTCCTCAGATTTCTGTGGTGGAAAGTTCTGGAATATGCGTGAATCCACAAAATTCCACCCACCCCGCATTTCCCAAAGTCTTCTTAGACAAATTGTACCTCACTTGTATGGGTACATGAAATGGCCCGAAACGCAACGTGGACACACCACATTTTCACAGTGAAAACTGACCCTTTTTTTGCCAAGTGCCTACCTGTAGATTTTGAACCCTAGCTCTGCCGGCACCTAAGGAAACCTAACAAACCTATACATGTTTGAAAACTAGACACCCCGGGGAATCTAGGATGGGGTGACTTGTCCAGCTCTCACCAGGTTCTGTTACCCAGAATCCCTTGCAAACCTCAAACTTTGTCCAAAAAACCACATTTTCCTCACATTTCTGTAGTGCAAAGTTCTGGAATCAGCATGGATCCACAAAACCCAACTCACCCCCCATTTCCCAAAGTCTTTCGAGAAAAATGGTACCTCACTTGTGTGGGTAGGCCTAGTGCCTGCGACAGGAAATGGCCCAAAACAACATGGGGGTCCTGTTTCCATATGACAGGACTCCTCCGTAAGGTATTTCCGCTGCTCCCGGACTCCATTAGAAAGACTCTGGTCCAGGCCTTAGTGATCAGTCGGCTTGATTACTGTAATGGCCTCCTGGCATCTGCTACTGAAGAGGTACTGGACCGACTTCAAGTGATACAGAATACCGCTGCCAGGTTGGTCCTCAACGCTCCCCCCAGATCCCCGTCTAAACCTTTGTTAGAAAAACTTCACTGGTTATCTGTCCGCCAAAGAGTGAAATTTAAGATATGTTGCATAGTACACAAAGGACTACATGACCTAGGACCCTCCTATCTGGCAAAAAATGGGTTCCCTATGTTCCCACACGCGCTCTCAGGTCAAGTAATCAGCTGCTTCTGAGGGTGCCCATGATTAGAAGGGTCAGACAGGGTGGTAAAGCACTGTCAGTGGTGAGTCAAACATTGTGGAATAAACTTCCTCTCCAGCTCAGGCAGTGCTCGGACCACTTTGCCTTTAGGAAAAAGTTGAAAACCTTCATGTTTCAGGCCTAAATTAGCTAGGCCAAGATTTAATCATATATGATTCTTTGTTCAGGATTACTGCCCCTTGGTTTTGCCACTGTTGTCTCTGGAGCGCGGAGATACTCCTTCGGGAGTTTAATCAAGCGCGTTACAAACCCGCAAATAAATAAATAAATAAATAAAATAAATGGACACACCACATTTTCACAGTGAAAACTGACCCTTTTTTTACAAAGTGCCTAGCTGTAGATTTTGAACCTTAGCTCTGCCGGCTCCGAAGAAAACCTAGCAAACATATACATGTTTGAAAACTAGACACTCATGGAAATCCAGGATAGGGTGACTTGTCTAGCTCTCACCAGGATCTGTTACCCAGAATCCCTTGCAAACCTCAACATTTGAAAAAAACAAAAAATGTTTACTCAAATTTCTGTGGTGGACAGTTCTGGAATCTGTGTGGATCCACAAAATTCCAACCACGCCACATATCCTAATGTCTTCTGCGAACAATAGTACCTCACTTGTGTGGGTAGGCCTAGTGCCCACGACAGGAAACGGCCCAAAACCACATGTACACAACACATTTTCACAGTGAAAACTGACCCTTTTTTTGCAAAGTGCCTAGCTGTAGATTTTGAACCCTAGCTCTGCAAGCACCTAGGAAAACCTAGCAAACCTATACATTTTAGACAACAAGACACCCAGGGTAATCCAGGATGTGGTGACTTGTCTGGCTCTCTTCAGGTTCTGTTACCCAGATCCCTTGCAAACCTCAACATTTGTAAAAAAATAACCACACATTTTCCTCACATTTCTGAGTTGGAAATTTATGGAATCTGTGTGGATCCACAGAATTCCACCCATCCCGTATTCCCCAAAGTCTCCCGAGAAAATTGGTACCTCACTTGTGTGGGTGGATCAAGTACCCACGACAGGCAAGGGCCCAAAACCTAGTGAGGTGACATCAAAATTACCTATCACAAAACAACCTCGTTTCGCAAGAGGGGTCCCATGAGTTCTTGGCCCTGGGGTCAGCGGCCATCTTGGGAAACCTACCAAACCCACACATTTCTGAAAACTAGACACCCTGCGGAGTCCAGCTAGGTATGGCTTGCGTGGGTCCCCTAAGATTTCCCTACCCAGAATCCCCTGCAAACCTCAAATTTAGCTGAATAAAATTACTTGTTTCTCAAATTTCTGTGTGGGAAAGTTCTGGAATCTGCGTGGATCCATAAATTTCTTACCACCCAGTGTTTCCCCAGGTATCCCAATAAAAATGGTACCTCACTCGCGTGGGTGAGTCAAGCAGGGATCCAATAGGGAGGAGTACCATTGGAAAGGGGAGCTTCTCCCCTTTCCAATGATACTTCTCCCGTCTTTCTACGTGCTCGGGGGCTAAGATAGCCCCCTGAGCATGTAGAAAGTGAAACTGAAATGAGCCTCAAGGTTCATTTCAGTTTTGGTTTTATTGAAATGACGTCAGCGGCATTCCAGAATGTTACTAATAATTCTAGATCACCAATAGATTCCCTGTCCTTCCAAGATTTTTGAAGGATTGGCTTCCAGCGTTGCCCCTTTAATAATGATGAGCTGTCATAGTTTTCTTGTGAGTGGCATAATTTCCACTTTATGCAAAACAGCATTAGTCACCCTTCTCTTGAAAAGGAAACCTTAGATCCTAACATCCCATAACATCCCAGTAAATTATTATCATCCAATTTTCTTCTTTTTTTTTATAAACATTTTAGAAAGTTGGGCGATTCCTCGGCTATTTGTTTATATTGAGGAAAATATTCTCCTCAGTAAATGTCAATCAGGATTCAGGCCCTCATTTAGCATAGAAACTGTGCTTACGACTGCTGTCAATGATATCCGTATGATCTTGGATCTTGGATGTTGGAAGCTCAGCTTTTGAAACAGTCTTTCCAAAAGCACAGTGTACTAGACTAAGGCCTTAGTTATGATTCTGGCGGTCCAAAGACCGCAAGATTCTCAGGGGCACAGCGGTGGCAGTCCAGCCATTGTACCACCATTGCATCGCTGCAACCACCAGGGAATCGCCATTCACTGATGGTCCCACTGTGGTCTGAAGGCAGCAATAGGCTTGGTGGTACCCTGAGGCATCACCAAGCATATTATAACTTTCCTCACCACTAGCACTGTCATGGAGGTTCTTCCTCTGTGAACAGGCTGGTGGTGAGGAAAGAAAGGGGGGCCTTTAGGGCCCCCACTTGCCCCTGGGCACAGGGGTGCTTGCAGGGGGGCACATGTTGTGCCCCCTGTTTTTTCACCCCCCAGTTCCTGCATACGAAGAATTGCATGACATGGTGCATTTGTTCTTGTGCAGGAACATGCACTGGCAGACCTGCAGCGGTTCTATTTCAGACAGACAATGAGCCTTCTCAACAGCATGAAAAACTTGTAATTTGGCAGGCAGCAGTGACTTTTGGTGGTGAGGGAATGGGGCAGTGGCAAGCCACCCGCCCTCACCCCGCTAAATGTTGTAATCGGGGCCTAAGTGTTATTGGTTTACACAACAATATTCTCCGATGGTTTGAATCTTTTTTGAAAGATAGAACAAATGTTGTTCAGATAACTTTGGTCGGTTCTGATTTTAAACATATACCTTGTGGGGTTCCTCAGGGATCTGCTCTCAATCTATAAAAAAAAAAAATGATATATAAATAGTTTTTATTGACTGGATGAAGTTCGCCCAGCCCTGCATATGCCCACAAACACAAGGATTTTACTTTGGTTTCCCCACGTACCATCAGCCCAGGTATGGAGCATTCTGGGAGTTGCAGTGCAAACAGTCCTGCATCGTAATTGACGCTCACATGGTTGGGGAGGCCTGCACTCAGCAATTTAAGAGTGCTGCAGAGACTGATATCAGCTGGGCGTTACGGACTTTCAGTTGGGCAGTGGCGTTTGAGGAAGGCTCACGCCGAAATGCATTACGCCTTAACTGCTTTCTAATAAAGAACCTCGCAACAAATCCCCGCTTGTGGCTCCTTCCTTCGGCATCGTTGGAGGTTGTTTTGGATGTTATTAAATTCGTGTCAAGCCAGAGACACGTTAAGGAGCCCACGTTTCACTAAGCTGGCTGCCTGTCATCTGGTATCCGCGCAAGCAGTTTCGCTTTTCGCTAAGGTATTGGCATGAGGCAGCCCACCTCCAGCAAGCAGGAAAGCAAGGGACGCTGCTAGATGGCAGTCTGTGACTTGACGGATGTGTTTGGTGCACTGTAACCAGGCCACGACCCGGCGGACCTGTACCCTGCAGGTGGTAGCGTTATGCGGGGACTTGAGGGGTTCTGAAGTTTTTATTGACTGGATGAAGTTCGCCCAGCACTGCATATGCCCACAAACACAAGGATTTTACTTTGGTTTCCCCACGTACCATCAGCCCAGGTATGGAGCATTCTGGGAGTTGCAGTGCAAACAGTCCTGCATCGTAATTGCCGATCACATGGTTGGGGGAGGCATGCACTCAGCAATTTAAGAGTGCTGCAGAGACTGATATCAGCTGCATGTTACGGACTTTCAGTTGGGCAGTGGCATCTGAGAAAGGCTCACGTCGAAATGCATTACGCCTTAACTGCTTTCTAATAAAGAACCTCGCAACAAATCCCCATATATATATATATATATATATATATATATATATATATATATAGCTCAAATTTTCATGCCTTCACGCAGAAAGACACAGCACTCCGGAAGGACAAGTGAGGTCCACAGTTTCTTTATTTTTCAGGAACCACACAACAAACGCGTTTCGGCGTTTTGCCTTAGTCAGTGTCAACGACACTTCGCTCTCAACATTTTAATAAAGTTGTTCTACCTTAATGGACATTAACAAGGGAATAACCCCTCGGCAACAACATAGACGCCATCTTGGAGTGTATACTTTCTTTTACAGTCTCATGAATATCATGCAACCTAGAATAGGTTGCTATGTAGGAGCAGAGGGTATACAACATTACATATTGGAAAATGCCACACAATCTAGCCGTGGATCGGCTAATGTCCCTCGTCACTCTGTCCACATTGTAGTCAACTTTATAAGTTTAGAACAGAACAAAAAAAAATAATAATCAGAATTATACTTCATGACACACACAGTGCACGGCTACTCTTAAGAATTTTACTCTAAGGATTCATTCATTTCATAACTACTTCATCGCATTTTTTATGCCTATATCTGAGTTCATACACTTAAGGGTAAAATCAATACTTTTCAATATCTCTCTAATTCATATCAGATCTTATTATCAGCAAATCGGACAGTAAGTCATTCAGTTATTCTCCTTTCACTTCCCTAGATGGACTGCCATCTCCTCTCCACTATTCAGACCCCTGGGTTGTTTTGTAGACAGGTCTATGATGTATCTTGACTCAAGTCTATGGAGCCGTCTCAGCCGGTCCCCACCCTTCACATTTAATGGTACAGGGTCCAATCCGAAGTGTTGTAGCATACTCCTATCCCTCTCGTGTAGTTCTGCAAAATGGCGAGCTACCGGATAAGCCGGATCTGCCTTGTCGATAGCTCGGAGATGTTCGAGTGTTCTCATTTTTAATTGGTTGATCGTGCGGCCAATGTTGCGTAAGCCATACAGGCAAACCAAGCAGTAAACTACATAGGGGGTGCTACAGGTGATGAATTTCTTTATCTTCATTATTTTCCCTGTATCTGGTATGTCATATGTGATGACTCTTCTGCTAGCCGCACAGGCCTTGCTGCGGCCACAGGGATAGAAACCCTTCATTTCCCGTAAGGTGTTAGTTCTAGGGATAGGTTTCTCTAGATGGCTTCTCACCAGCATGTCTCTCAATGACCTAGCTTTGCTAAAGGTCACCAAGGGGTACGCTGGAAAGCCACCCGCCCTCACCCCGCTAAATGTTGTAATCGGGGACTAAGTGTTATTGGTTTACACAACAATATTCTCCGATGGTTTGAATCTTTTTTGAAAGATAGAACAAATGCTGTTCAGATAGCTTTGGTCGGTTCTGATTTTAAACATATACCTTGTGGGGTTCCTCAGGGATCTGTGAATCTTTTTTGAACGATAGAACAAATGCTGTTCAGATAGCTTTGGTCGGTTCTGATTTTAAACATATACCTTGTAGGGTTCCTCAGGTTTCTACACTCAATCTATGAAAAAAAAAAAAAAAAATATATATATATATATATTCAAAACAAATCGATCCTTCCATGCACGAGAGCGCTCCACAGTGTGTGCTCGGCCCAAGGGCTGGATCAGAGCCCCAATTCAATTTTGGAACACAAGAAAGCCTCACGGGAGAAAAGCCGTGAGGCTGAAACGCGTCGGTGGAGTGTTGGTGTAAATAAATAACTTCTAATAAGTATCCGGTTGTGCCGCCTTTCTTGTGTTCCAAAATATATATATATATATATATATATATATATATATATATATATATATATATATTATCTCTCCATACTCCTGTGTCCTCGCCGGGAAAAGAGTAACAGCACTCGCGGGGAGATTTTTAAATTCAGTTTATTCTCGACAGACACGTTTCGGGTTACCTTCGTCAGTGTTTACTGTCGACACTGCGAGGGGCCATTTTGAATGCATTACGTCATACATCAAAGATATAGAAAGTGGACTTGCGATGTTGCTATGTATATCATTAGTAAATTTGTATAAACGCTCTTTTACATGTATAATACAATATTTACATTTATATAGTCGTTTCTACAGTCTTTTCCTTGTTTGTTTACATATTTACATTGTACAGATAGTCACTCAGATTTATATTTATGGGAATATAAATTACTCTGCTTGCCGCCATTGTAATCTAGCCTTGTATTGGCGTAGCAGCTGTTTACCTCAATGTGCACCGTGCCACATTTTATGAGAAAAACAGCGGAACCATCTAATCATTGGCTATTCCGCCTCTTCAATATAAACCTGTATGCTTGTTACGGCTATAGTATAGTATAGTATAGTATAGTGCTAATTGTATTATGCTCTGAATCTAGTATCCTAACTGTACGTTTCTAAAAACGTATCTTTTGACTAAATACTATAATTAGACGCTTAAAAATCCCCGATTCATCCTCAGAATACTTTGTATTTGGCTGGCAATATTAGATGCCTTAGTTTAGCATGGGACATGTTCAGGTAATTGTGCACTTTACAAATTCATAAATAAATTATGAAAGAGAGCACAGTAATTGGCTTAGTCATGCAAACCCAATAGTCTGGTTTGGATTTTGCAATAGCACGTATACTAATCTGCAAAATAAAAATATATTCTTTATTTACAATGTCACAAATTAATGTAAAAGAAATTGCTTGTGAAATATGTGGATAGATCATTTTAGGATGTGTTTGTATCCCCATTTCTTATTTTTCTGTTATTTGTTATGTACGTTTGGCATGTAAACGTATATGCACACATACATTTTAAATAATCCAATATCTTCTCCAAGGACAATACGTATATGAACTATTTATTATTTGTATTTGCTGTTACAGAAAAATTATTTTTATGTTATCTATATGCAGCTTTATAAAACTTAGGGGGTTATTTACAAAATGTTTGTGCATCATTCTGTGGCTCAAGCAACAGAAGGTATTAAGTTGATTTACTTTACCATTATAAAACCTGTAAACACGGTGCAATTCTTTGCGATAATTCTGTTTATTTTTATGTGGATACAAATTAGCAAATGTAAGATTGCATAGCAAAGTTTTGCAAACAACTGTAATGTCATCTAGTGGTGTATTACCAAACTACTTCTAGTCACATAATATTTTGGGACCATAGACATTTCGTTTGGCCTTGTGTGAGAAGCATCTTGCATGTTGTCCATATTGGAAGCAGCATATAGCATTTCCAGAACACATAACAATGGTGTTGGCAGAACGTATTCATGTTGTCACCATTGGTTATATATAAATTAGTTTTTCCAAAACAGGGGGTAATTTGGATTGATGTTTCAGCAATAGAGTCTCAAGGGAATATGTATTTACTCAATTATCACATTTGCTATTTTCTGCTATATTAATGTAGCCTTTAATGAATGCAAATATCTTAATTAATTCATTGTTTCCAGTGGAAAGACATTACAGCAGCATGTGGCAAGTGCATATCATTTCATACATATTTTCTGAAAAATACGCTTAAAATAAATGTAGGTGGCAAATGTAATTCAAGCACGATTAAAAAAAATTAAACCAACATGTAATTTCGCTCCAAGATTTGAACAGAAAACGTCTTGAGAAAAAGGTTTGAACAGAAAAGGTAGCATGCAAAATATTATCACTCCAAACATATCCCTGGATATCTAGAGTGACCCAAGATAGATCCTCTTGTTGAATGTTGAAAAGAGATAACTCTAAGTGCATTTTGCATAATTTCCCTGACTTTTTTTGTAATCGGGGGTAAAAATATTATGCAATTTAACAATCCCTTAGAGGCAACATGGCAGTGGCTTGATTATTTGCTAGTCACACTAAAATATAATATTATCAAAAACAAGCCTTCTAACTCTTGTTATGTTACCATGAGAAATAATTCATCAATAAATCTCATGTTTACTTCTAAGCACTGATGCCACTGATTTTCAGCTACAAGAGGTAGAGCTGCCTGTACCTGGCGTAGAGGTAGGTTGAGCTGCTTCAGAAGAGCTTTCACCGCCACCTGTAGTTCAAAGAGCAACAATTGTGGCGCACCCTCTGGTGTCTGATCCAGGCTTCCTACGGATTCCCAGTTGGACATTCTCTGGATCCACGCCCACTCTTCTCTGTAAATTGAAGTTCAAACAAAAAAAAGATCATGCAGGCACCACTTCATCGCATTCTTCTTCTGCAAATTAACTATAATTAATACCAAGAAATGTGGTTTAAAATATATTTTTTAAATTAGGTGGCTTATAACATTTAAAAACTCTAAGAATCATCTATAATGGAGTGTACTAACATGGCCAAAAGAGATAAATGATTATAATATCATAATATTTCCAAAATACTTTCTATTCTGGTAATAGCATTTAGCATCATTTTCAATTCATTCTGCCATTCATTAAACTGGCCACTTTCTTTCTACAATAAAATAATAAAAGAATAACAAAAGGAATACCTTACAAGTCAAATAAGGAAATGTAATAAATGAAATCACTATATAATGATTGCAAGTAAGATATTCTAAAAATACTGCAGGAAAAAACACCACTTGAAATCTGTAAGTAGTTTTTTTATTTTGCACTTCAAACACAGAAGTAGCATCACCCACTCTTTCATATACACACATTAATCACATTAAACATGTTTTCTACACATTTGGGAGCAGATTTGGAATCTCCCCCAACCAGTGCTTAGTTTGAGCCAGCAGTTTCAAGTGGGGCCCATCAAAACTGTTTTTGGAGACGGAGAGTTATTTGTCATCAACAGCCTTTGACTCAGAACAAGAAACAGACAGGCAACAAGGGGGAACAGGCCCTACTCCAGGATTTTGGATCTGTGAGCGCCATGAAGAAGCATGGGTGGGCCAAGAATTTGAGGAAGCGTAAAAGCTGATCTTGCCTTTCCACGACACACACTGAATTACGACAATGAGAATTATGCTGCACCTTGCACATGAATAGGAAAACAACATAGAAACTTAGAAAAAGTGATACGCTCGCACCTTAAAAGTGTTCTTGACAATGTAGAAAGGATTAATCAATTTGTGAATTTAAGGTGTTTAAGTATTTAAATTGTTTCATTAACAAAGAAACATTATGAAAGTTGATAACTTTACTATTTGGTCTGATTTCTAGAAATCTCGATTTTTGTGCGAATTTTATATTAATTAGAGTAGATGTCTGAAATTTTCAATAGAAGTGCTTAATAGTATAAAGATCATTTGTGCTCAGAAACAATTTTATTTTATGACTTTTAGAATTAATTTACGTATTGCTACTTTTCTGAAATAGTGTTAGCAGGCCATACTTAAAGTTGAACATTTCTGCATAACATTTACTGACAACACTGCACAATATTATATATGATATCTGTGATTGAAATCATTATGCTTAAACTTAATTAGGCGATTTTCTATACTAAAGATGAAATGTTGACGTTAAACACGTTAAGACATTTTTTTCTTTAGGCTGCATTATTTCACAGTCTTGTGCAACGGGCTTTGTACGTTCTCAAATGTTGCATTATTTGTTCTTGATTCATATGACATCCTTTTTCTTATTCTTTTTTTTGTTTGAATGGTGAATGGTGGTAAGAGACTTTTTCCCTTACATCCGTAAACAGTTGCAGATTCAATTAACTATATGTCAACTAATTTGTGCAGCTGGAAGGAGTTTGTTTCTCATGAACAGTGTTAAACATTTTACCAATGTAGCAAGTTTGTACCTGCGAAGATGGAAGGAGGATCATGTGATGATTAGACCATTGTGGGCTGATTATTGATATCATGATAACAAATATGAACTATATAACAACGAAGAGCAGGAGGAGGAGACAGCTTATTTACAGCTTATTTGAAGAGACTGCCTTTTGACACTTTTCCTTAGAAACCTACCTGCCTGAAAAAACTATCTTTACTATGCCTCTTTGCTTTTTGCCTTTGCTGATAAATTTGCCTGTCGGACAATTTGGAACAGTTTGGTGCGATACCAGACTTAAACTTTTCTGATTTATACTCTTAAATATGAAATATGAAATGAAATATTTCACTTTGCCCCTTACCCATGGACTTTGCTCATAGTGGACTTTAACTTGATCGATTTTTCAGAGCTTAGACAACCTTCAAGAACCAACTTATTACTTTGATAGAAATAGAATTAGAATTGCTGAGTATATTAAAACAAGCATTTGTAATGCAATAGGTCTCGCATTCACGCAAGTTTGAGCTATTGGCACTGTTAATGACAATGCCTTTTATTTATGTTTTGGGTTTTAAACCATAAATAAAAGCCACTCTCATTTATAATACTAATAGCTTAAACTCTTGCAAATGCGAGTCCTATTGTATTGCAATAAAGGGCCTTCTCGACCAATTGTTAGGTTGTAAATATCAGAGGACGAGACCGGCCTGCGGCGTCTTCAAACTAGTGATGAATAGTGCAGTGAAGAAGATGTGTAGGTGTTGTAAATTTAACAGACAAAAAGTATAGCATGAGAGTTACAAATGATCTGAGCTATAAACACTAACAAAATGCTCCAACACCTTTCGCTCTGTAATCACACTGTCACGGCTCAGGAGGAAGAGCAGGAGGAGAGGCTATTTCCTGCCCTCTCCGTGATTTGCGTGTACAGTGTGGCATTGCGTAATGTCATTGCTATCTTTGGCTTAATAAAAAACACTCCAGCTGTAGTAGGGACCTGGCTTCAACTCCTGGTGCAAGGGGGGCTGTGCTTTATGGCAGGCATGTAGGGAAGGAAGGCTGGTCTCAGCTGCAGCTCCGGCCATGTACAGTGCCCCTCCTATTACTAGTGAGCGAGAGGCGTTGAGGTGGTGGCATTAATATTGGTGGTGGTGGTATTGGTATTGGTGGTGGCAGTATTGGTGGTGGTGGTGGTGGCATTGGTGGGGGTGGTGGCATTGGTGGTATTGGTGGTGGCAGTATTGGTATTGGAGGTGGTGGTATTGGTGGAGGTGGTATTGGTGGTGGTGGTACTGGTATTGGTGGTGGTACTGGTATTGGTGGTGGCAGTATTGGTATTGGTGGTATTGATAGTGGTATTGGTATTGGTGTTGGTATTGGTATTGGTGGTGGTGGTACTGGTATTGATGGTGTTGGGTGTGCTATTGGTAAATGTAATGTGAATCCAGTATTTGTAAATCACACAGCTACCCAGAGGCATCCCGGCGCTGAGGGCCGTCGGAAAGATTAAGCGAGCTATTGCCCAAAGGCACATGGTGCTGGGCTGACCTGCCACCGGTGCCGGGGATCGAACCGTGAGCCCAAGTATCCGGTGTCAGTTGCCCTGGCCATAGCAGTGGTGGTATTGGTGGTGGTATAGGTATTGGTGGTGATGGTACTGGTATTGGTGGTGGTGGTATTGGTGGTGGGATATTAGTGGTGGTGGTATTGGTGGTGGTATTGGTGGTGGTGGTGGTATTGGTGGTGGTGGTGGTATTGGTATTGGTTTTTTTTGGAATTAGCATTAGTATTGTTACTGGTGGTGGTGGTGTTATTGGTGGCTGTGGTGGTATTGGTGGTGGTATTGGTGATGGTAGTATAGGTGGTGGTAGTATTGGTGTTGGTATTGGTGGTTCTGGTGGTATTGGTGATGGTAGTATAGGTGGTGCTAGTATTGGTGTTGATATTGGTGGTGTTGGTATTGGTGGTGCTGGTATTGGTGGTGGTGGTATTGGTAGTGGTGGTGGTATTGGTGTGGTGGTGGTATTGGTAGAGGTGGTGGTATTGGTGGTGGTATTGGTGGTGGTGGTATTGATATTGGTGGTGGTGGTATTGGTGTTGGTGGTATTGGTGGAGGTGGTATTAGTAGTGGTGGTATTAGTGGCGGTATTTGTGGTGGTGGTATTGGTGGTGAGATTGGTATTTGTGGTGGTATTGGTGGTGTTGGTATTGGTGATGGTATTGGTTGTGGTGGTATCAGTGGTGGTATTGGTGGTGAAGGTATTGGTGGTGGTGTTCGTGATGGTATTTGTGGTGGTGATATTGGTGGTGGTGGTATTAGTGGTGGTATTGGTGGTGTTGGTGGTGGTTGAATTGGTGGTGGTATTGGTGGTGTTGGTGGTGGTATTGGTAGTATTGGTGGTGGTGGTGTTGGTGGTGATATTGGCAATGGTGGTGGTATTGGTGGTGGTATTGGCAGTGGTGGTGGTATTGGTGGTGGTGGTATTGGTGGTATTGGTCATTGTGGTGGTAATGGTGGTGGTAGTATAGGTGGTGGTAGTATTGTTGTTGGTATTTGTGGTGTTGGTATTGGTGGTGTAGTTGGTATTGGTGGTATTGGTGGTGGTGGTACTGGTATTGGTGGTGGTACTGGTATTGGTGGTGGCAGTATTGGTATTGGTGGTATTGATAGTGGTATTGGTATTGGTGTTGGTATTGGTATTGGTGGTGGTGGTACTGGTATTGATGGTGTTGGGTGTGCTATTGGTAAATGTAATGTGAATCCAGTATTTGTAAATCACACAGCTACCCAGAGGCATCCCGGCGCTGAGGGCCGTCGGAAAGATTAAGCGAGCTATTGCCCAGAGGCACATGGTGCTGGGCTGACCTGCCACCGGTGCCGGGTATCGAACCGTGAGCCCAAGCATCCGGTGTCAGTTGCCCTGGCCATAGCAGTGGTGGTATTGGTGGTGGTATAGGTATTGGTGGTGATGGTACTGGTATTGGTGGTCGTGGTATTGGTGGTGGGATATTAGTGGTGGTGGTATTGGTGGTGGTATTGGTGGTGGTGGTGGTATTGGTGGTGGTGGTGGTATTGGTATTGGTTTTTTTGGTATTAGCATTAGTATTGTTACGGGTGGTGGTGGTGTTATTGGTGGCTGTGGTGGTATTGGTGGTGGTATTGGTGATGGTAGTATAGGTGGTGGTAGTATTGGTGTTGGTATTGGTGGTTCTGGTGGTATTGGTGATGGTAGTATAGGTGGTGCTAGTATTGGTGTTGATATTGGTGGTGTTGGTATTGGTGGTGCTGGTATTGGTGGTGGTGGTATTGGTGGTGGTGGTGGTATTGGTGTGGTGGTGGTATTGGTAGAGGTGGTGGTATTGGTGGTGGTATTGGTGGTGGTGGTATTGATATTGGTGGTGGTGGTATTGGTGTTGGTGGTATTGGTGGAGGTGGTATTAGTAGTGGTGGTATTAGTGGCGGTATTTGTGGTGGTGGTATTGGTGGTGAGATTGGTATTTGTGGTGGTATTGGTGGTGTTGGTATTGGTGATGGTATTGGTTGTGGTGGTATCAGTGGTGGTATTGGTGGTGAAGGTATTGGTGGTGGTGTTTGTGATGGTATTTGTGGTGGTGATATTGGTGGTGGTGGTATTAGTGGTGGTATTGGTGGTGTTGGTGGTGGTTGAATTGGTGGTGGTATTGGTGGTGTTGGTGGTGATATTGGTAGTATTGGTGGTGGTGGTGTTGGTGGTGATATTGGCAATGGTGGTGGTATTGGTGGTGGTATTGGCAGTGGTGGTGGTATTGGTGGTGGTGGTATTGGTGGTATTGGTCGTTGTGGTGGTAATGGTGGTGGTAGTATAGGTGGTGGTAGTATTGTTGTTGGTATTTGTGGTGTTGGTATTGGTGGTGTTGTTGGTATTGGTGGTATTGGTGGTGGTGGTATTAGTGGTGGTGGCATTGGTGGTGGTGGTATTGGTGGTGGTATTGGTGGAGGTGGTATTGGTAGAGGTGGTGGTGGTATTGATATTGGTGGTATTGGTGGTGGTATTGGTGTTGGTTGTATTGGTGGTGGTGGTATTAGTAGTGGTATTGGTGGTGGTATTGGTGGTGGTGGTATTGGTATTGGTGGTGGTGGTATTGGTAGTGAGATTGGCATTGGTGGCGGTATTGGTGGTGATGGTATTGGTGGTGGTGGTATTGGTATTGGTGGTGTTGGTATTGGTGGTAGTATTGATTGTGGTGGTATCAGTGGTGGAATTGCTTGTATTGCTGGTGAAGGTATTGGTGGCAGTGTTCGTGATGGTATTTATGGTGGTGGTATTGGTGGTGGTATTGCTGATAGTGGTGGTATTGGTGGTGTTGGTGGTGGTATTAGTAACCTTGGTTGTGGTATTGGTGGTGATATTGGCAATTGTGGTGGTATTGGCAGTGGTGGTGCTATTAGTGGTGGTGGTATTGGTGCTATTGGTGGTGGTGATGGTATTAGTGGTGGTATTGATGGTCGTGGCATTGGTGGTGGTGGTATTGGTGGTGGTGGTGGTATTGGTGGTGGTGGTGGTATTGGTGGTGGTGGTGTTGTTTATAAAACAGGCTTTTGAAAATAACCTGTCAGGTGGCTTTAGTATAGATGACAACTAACACAGATGTGCTGTTTTGAACTTCAGACCATTAGCAAAGGATTATTTGCTACCTGGAATTCACAGGACGTCATTCCCTAATCAATTCAATTCAAACTTGACTTATGATTTACTTAAAATCGAAATCATAAAAGCCCAGATTATCACATCTTATTACAAACTGCAAAACATGAAGAGATACAATTTTTTAAAATAATCTAAGAATCATATTAAGAGCGATGTTCAATTCCACATTGTTTTCCTAGAATTAATCACACATTTTAGGTACGTAACTACAGGACTAGTAAACATTTCATATTGTACAAGCTGTAACGTCAAGAAGGCTGGGCGACATTGTCTCATACCCAGGGTCTTTAGAATGGGAACAATCTATCTTTTTCTGGGGACGGAATAACATTTACAGAATAAAAGAATGTGCATTGTGGACTGTTGTAACAAATCGTCACATGGGCATAGGCCTGAGGTTTTGGACCAGTCATTCATGTCAGGAAAACTTCCAAGTCTATGAAAAATCCTCTAGTGAAAACGGGTCAGCAGCATCCTGTCAAAGCCCCCAGTTACATATACAAGGTACCCCTTCGGGGGTCTATTCAGGCGCTATAGAAGCATATATAAATAAGGTATGGCTGAGTGCTGTGACATGACAATAGCAACTGGTTTTCCAGTACCGTGGGCTTGACAATCTCTTGCAAAAGTCTAATTGTTTCAAGGTGCATTAAGCAATCAGCTTTCAAGGTTTTTCTTGAAAGTGATATGATACTGTCTGGTTTGGCAAAGTATTCTGGATGGCCAATATCTGACATGAATTTTTTGATGTAGTTTAGCCAGGGAATTCAAGTTGCCCTATGAAGCTTTAAACAATCATTAATATTATCCTGATTGAAGCTAGTCTGTGTTGTTACCCAAATTTTATGCCATAATAAAATTGGTTGAATCGTAAATAAGTCAGATAAGTATGGGAACCCAAGCTCAGCATTACAAATGTAAGTGGCAGTGCTCTTAGGGACCGCCAATAAATATCGGACAAAGGCGTTCTCAATTAGCTGCAGGGGCTAAGGGTCAGCATAGCCCCAAATGTCTGCACCCTACATGGCGATTGTAACACACTTGGCTATGTAAATTTGAAATAGTTCAACAACCGCCTTCTGCCCAATTTTCTAGCAAAATTGATTAGGGCGGCGGTGACTTTGGAAATTAGCTTTTTCCTGGCTAAAACTGCATGTGACCAAGTCCCTCTTTGATCAAAGTGGATGTCCAAATATGGGAATCTATTGATACTCTCCACCTTGATATTATTAATAAAAAATATCTCAACATTTAGCACTATTCACTCTGCATAACATAATAAACATTTTTGAAGTTGTCACTTGCAGAGCCAGACTTTACATGAATGTTGCAAAACTAGTCACTAAACTTTGTAGCACGAGTTGGGTATGTGACATTAAAACAGCGTCAACTAAATATAACAATAAAGGAACAGGATGCTGGCCTATAAGTGGCAGGTCCTGGCATTGATTACCTAAAACTTGGCAAAGGCCAATAACATATAGAGTAATAAGGAAAGGGGCAAGAACACATCCTTGTCACACCCCTTTCCTAATTTGGAATTTGGCAGAACACTCACCCATGTTTCCATAGAGAACTCTTGCACACGCATCTCCGTACAGCTGCCTCATGAAGTTTAAGAGTGCTAATTCCACTCCCATTTCTTCAAGGATATTCCAGAGTTTTTCGTGTTTTACTACTCAGTCGAATGCTGAGCTAAGGTCCACGAAGGCCAAGAACAGCTCCACCTGCTTAGCTCGCATATATTTACCTAACACTCAGCTTAGGTTTAGTCCCTGTTCTATTTTGGTCTGTGCCTAAACCCTTGCAAAAGCCATATTGTAGTTTGGAGAAGATGCCAGTCTCTTCAGCTCATGACTGCAGTCTATTTAATAAAATATGGCCTGTTACTTTAAGGAAGGAGTCTAAAAGAGAAATTGGTTGATAGCATGTGGGGATAGTACTATTGCCCTTTTTGTAAATTGGGACCAAGATAGAGTCAGACCCGGATCGAATAAAGTCCTGATGACAACATGCAGTCAAAACCAAGGTTAATAACGGGTCCCAAAGAGAGAGATTCGATTTGAACAGGTCAACAGAGACTCCATCCGGACCAGGAACTTTACCCTCCACTCTGGCGTTCATGGCATAGATCACATTATCTAATGAAAAATGAACGTCTAATGGAAAATAATTGGATGGTTCAGACTCTGGAGAGAGTCCAGGTACAGCCAGTGATTCTGCTGGCTCCTCATCGTTGTATAATGTAGTAAAGTGGTCCACCTATTGAGCCTCACTGATAGTTATTTCTATTGATGGTAAATCTCTGCGGGCTAAAAAAGGCACGTTGACTGCCTTCCAGAAGCTTGTGTTATCACTGAGTAGAGAAGCTTCGTGCAGGGCCCTCCAAGATTTAGCACTCAAGGCCTCCTTGCATTCTTTTAACGCCCGACCATACGCCCTTCTTGCTGTCTTAATTTACGACTGATTTCTATCAGGTTTGTGTAGGGCTTTTTTTTTAAGTCAGTGTGAGCTTTTTTACATTTGGAGTCAAACCACCCCTGCTTTTTGGTGCCTCCTTATCTCAGCAGAAATTAATTCAAGGATTTCAAAACTTGCGTGTGAGGTGTTGACTCATTAGGACAGACTAAGAATTCTGATTTACATTTGGTTAATAGTGACTTAGTAAACTCAATTGGTTTCACTCTAGGCCAGCACAGAGAGTAACCCTTATTTCTATTGAGAACAATGTTTTGCACAAGTAATACTTATAGGAAAGTGGTCGCTCCTTGCGTTTGTCACGAAATGTATCAACTTACTCGAGTAACGATTTGAAATCAGATTATAATCAATGATGGAACCAGTCCCTCTGCCATTATAGATGCAACTAAATGGTATTGTAGGGGTACACAGTTCATTTGCAAACCTGAGATACAGTAGAGCAGGGGTCTCCAAACTTTTCTGCAGTAAGAGCTACTGATGATCAATGAAAAACAGCCACTATCATCAGTATTGCTACAGATACCATGACCACAACATACAATTACGTTAGTGGCCACTATCAGCAATGATCTAAAAAGAAAATTTGTCAGTTTTAAAATGTCTTTACCTGGGTAATACATTACAGTCATAGCTGCAAAGCCCCGTGAATCAAGATGATGATATTAGTAAAAAATCTCCCTAATGTAACATGATTTATCCCTCAAATATCAGCTTTAAATATATTTTGGAAATCCAGCCATTTTCTTTCCACACATCAGCTTATGAGTTCTGAAAAAAACTCATTTTTGTTGTCACTTTTAGACACGCTCAATTTTGGCATACATACATTAATTTAAAAGAGCAACAGCTTCTAATTTAGTCGGCTAAGCTGCACACAGGAGAGCTACTTACAGATAGATGGAGATCTACCAGTAGCGTATGAGCTACTCGTTGGAAAAACCTGCAGTAAGGCAAGATTGAGTTTAGAAGGTCCCCCAGTGATGTGTGTGGAAAATGCGCAGGATCAGAACCCTCATCATAAGCTAAACCACAAGTGCCCCCCTTGGCGTGTGGACACAGGGTGGAATTGAAGTCCCCTCCCCAGACAACACAAATGTCTTCGGCCGTATCGTTCTGCAAGATGGACAGGTCGTTCTGTAGTTTCCTCAGGACACCCACAAACTGTTCTTTAGGAATATTGTTATAAAAGTTTAACAAAAAAATGCAGTGCTTTTTATCCACATATAACAAAACAATCTGATAGTAAATTGCCGATATCATAAGTTTAGTCTTTTTGATATTAACTCAATTGGACACAGAAGTGCCTAAACCTCCCATGTTTCTCCCATGTGCTAAAGCGGTCACTGGTGAATGGAATGTTTTATAGTCATTAATATGGACAGGATTCTCCAGACAGGTTTCTTGCAGGCACAGTATGCTAAAATCATCTACAAGATTTAACTACAGGGGATCCCTGGTTTAAGTTTGCAAGCCCGCCACATTCCAAAATATTATATTACCAATGTGGGACCTACTCTTACCACTTTCGCACTGAGTAATAAACTTGTCGTGGCAGGTAATTTTGTATTGTTGTACGGTCTGGACAACGTATCCTGGATACAAACGGAAGTCTTAGCTAGCTGAGGGCGATTGGAACCTTTGGGCATAGAAGCTGGCAAATTTATGAGAGGTAGAGATTTTTCAAAAGTTGGATGTACATCTGATCCCGTTTTTGGACGCCACATGCGTCAAGGAGATTGTGTCAATCTATGTCCTCTAGAGTAGGTAAAATGTCAAAACGATTAACTCCTTCCGTGCTAGTGACGGAACCACTCCATCACGAGCTGCGGGCACGCTGTGCTCATGACGGAGTGGTTCCGTCACGCCGCGGCCGCTCCGCATACGCGGCACTGATTCCCCGCCTGTGCGGGCGAATTAGTGAGTGGGCGGAGCCGTGACGGAACCACTCAGTCATAAGCACAGCGCGCCCATGGCTCGTGACGGAGTGGTTCCATCACAAGCATGGCGGCGCTGCGCGGCCCCGCCTGCCCTCCAACGCCGCGGCGGAATTACCGCCGCGGCCAATGGGTTAAATACGGGGACATTATAAGAATAAAGCGGGATAGTCGGAAGACCCCTACTCTGTATTCTTGGGTGAGTTTACGAAATGTGGCTGGTAAAAATACCCCAAAGGCAAAATACTAATGCCGGTAAACATAATATATTGGTTGCCGGCCTAGTGAAAATTGCCTGTATTAAATGTGGGTATCTAAAATTCAGTAGAACACAATTGTCAGCTAATGTTTTATGATATTTTCCAACCCAGCTAATCCTTCTGACCATTTTGAATTCAACAAATAGTGCCTCTGTTAATCCTGTTTTAGTGCCCAGCCAAAATAGGGCTTTATTTCTCAGTGCATCTCATGGTTCATTTGTCTGAGTCAAAAGGACTAGGACATTGGCGAGAACTATTGTATAGTGGGTGGCTGCCGGTGGTAGGTCGAGGGAGGATTAGGTTGAAGTATAGTAACAGAATGCTGGTTTCTACTTATAATAGGTTGGGCAGGAACCCTCAATATATTGTCTGTGATGCGGTTTGCTGCATTCAAGTTACTAGTAGGGGGGATTGAGCCCATGGCCGGATGGTCAAGTTTCATTGGTAACATTAGACCAGTCCTTTCATAGGATTCAACGCATGGCGCTCCTCTAGGTTTTGACCCACAAGCCGAGTCTTGGGTAATAGGAGAATTATCCCTTATATGGGGAAATTGAGTGCCTTCTTTTATCTTTAATATGTCCTAAATTGCTCCCTCCCTGGCTAATAGCTTGGTTAGTACTTCACCTAAGGTTTTGTGTAAGTCATCTATTTTGTCTACTATTCTACAGAGATCAGCTGAGTAGTTCATAATTAAGGTATTAATGGAGGGAAAACCCTTCCTGCCAGCATCAGATTTCCTAGATTTGTTCATTCTTTTTAATTTCTTTTTAATGTCTAACCTGGCTACTCATTGAATTGGATTTTGGGGTTTCTGGGGTGCTTAGATGGAGGCTGTGGATCACAATTCAGGTCACTCACATATATGTGCCGTGATGTGTTTTGAATGCATCCATTCCGAGGTGGTTCGCCAGGGGCAGCCTCAGTTTGACTAAGTAAAGAGGCATTGCACACAGTTGCCAAAGGGTTCCTCACTGCCCCACCTCCTACCTTTCCTTGTATTAGTGACTCTTCCACTGAATTAATTTGTTTTTCGATGGACCCCATAGCCCTGGTTAGGTAGTTCCTTAGGGATTGCTGCATGCCCCCTGACGATTTGGTAATATTCCTCACTTTTCTCTCACCCATCCCGCAGCCTCTACTACAGATAAATCAAATGTATTACAACAGGTAATAATCTTATCCCACTCAGAATGTAAGCAGTGTAGGGCTTAACCTCGTGAAAACAGCCAGCTAGTTATCCGAGTATCCGGTAATGATGAAAAATGGACCTCCAGTAAATCTAATAGATCTAATGCCTTCAACTGTCGGTCTGTTATACAAGTCCAATATTAATCAGGTAAATCAATACTATTCCCCACGGTAGCGATGGCTCAATCAACGTTTAGCGGTTCGAAATGAGTCCAATGTCAAATTGTCCTTACTTATATCCTCACTTAGGCCGGCCCTTAAA
Source organism: Lissotriton helveticus (assembly GCF_964261635.1). Taxonomy (NCBI): domain Eukaryota; kingdom Metazoa; phylum Chordata; class Amphibia; order Caudata; family Salamandridae; genus Lissotriton; species Lissotriton helveticus. Next base: position 1,219,789,231 of record NC_136068.1, read on the forward strand.
CAACCTCAGTTGGCCGGTCACTGAAGGTAACAGTTCTGTGTGAAATTACGAGATGAAGACGGACTCACTCCCATAAGCTCGAGAGTCCGATTGTAAAGTTTCAGGGGGGTGGCCCATCCTCGCCTCCGCCAGTCTCTGACGGGCAAAGACAGGCCAGGGCACGCCTCTGCCAACCGTTTGAGGTGTCCCATGACCCTCCTCTGCGCCGGGCAGGGATCAGGCCAAAAGTGTAAAGTGCTTGCGATCAGGGTTCCGGGGCAAAGTGACGAGTGCTCCGCTTCCCGTGCTGCGGGACCTTCAGAAACCTTTTGAGGCGTCCCAAGCCCCTCCCCAGTCCCGGGCAGGGATTGGGCCGAAATTGCAATGCGCTTGTGGTCAAGGGTCTAGGCCAAAGTGATGAGTGCTCTGCTTCCCTAAACACTTCTAAAACCATTTTACTTTGGGGGGGAGTGAAACAGACATAAGATAATGCCAGGTTAAAGTGATTGAAAGCAGCTGCCAGTGTTACGGGGCGGCTGTAATGCTTAACAAAAACACAATTGGTTTTAGCTGAAGCAGCGCATGTTCGGCCTGCAGCAACTCAATAAGGTAAATAGTGCTTACAGACTAAATAACAGGTCCCCTGAAACAACCAAATTAAAAGGGCCAGTCGCCATGGGAGGGTACAAATGAAGGCAAGGCTGTACAAAGGAAGGACTAACAAGCCTATTAATGAATCCAAAGGCAGCATTTATGAAAGACAATGACACATGCCAATTAAAAATATGGGAGGAGAGTAGGTACAGCTTCTCTCCCATATGCTACTACAGCAGTCTCACAGAGCGAGCAGCGCATGCACGCTGCCACTTGGCTCGACCTAACCATCCAATTATAGATAATCCTATGTACGGATAGATTACCAGATGTGTGTATTTATATTTTGAACTCCTTTATGACTGAACTTATTAAAATGTTACTTGTTTACATTAACTTTGAATCATTAATACAATACCCCAATATTCTAAAATTGTCTGAATCCTTTTGTGTGTAATGTTTTTCTGTAGAAACTGTGCTGATTTTTAGTGTATAAGAGAGATAGTCATAAATTATTTTCAAGACATCAGGTTATTTTGTTCTTGTTCTGTGTAGACATGACAGCTCTTAGTTTGTATTATTCTTTATAGAGTAAACTTCTTCAGGAGGTACGGTCTAACAATTGCTATACTGTATTTCTAGCAAGTGTACAGGAAGCTGAGGGAGGGTGGCTAAGCAGGCCAAGATGGCGGCAGCACTCCGCTAGAGCTCCGCACTGCTGCCTGCCAAAATCCGCCCAAATATGCCACAAAGCCATTGTGATCTACAATAACAACCAGGGCAGCAACGGCACTCGCGGAGGACACAGGCAGACCCCGAGGGATTGACCAGTGAGGCAAAACTGAGGCAGCCGCGATCTTAAAATGGCGGCTCCCTAGGATACCCGGGCGCTCCCACATCCAGGCCGTGGGCGGGAGCGAGACGCAACAGGCTAGGCCTGATAGCCCGGTCGGCCTCCCCCGAGCGGACCCCGGAGCCTGCCTGGACGGTGGTGACAATCGGAGGACAGCATGTGAGAGGGCTTCAGCGTCCACTCACGGGCTGCCCCTGGGGTACCGAATCTCCCGCTCGAGAGCGAGCCGTATTGGTAAAGACGCCGCACCAGCCCCCGGGATCATTGCGGCATCCACATCACCCACTGTGAAGGCCTACAGAGATCATCACTAGCACAAGTGGGGGAGCCTAGTGGGCTCACGGAGGGACAGTCTCTGCGACATGGTGACAACACCCCTCCCGCGCTGCAGCGCCGGGCCTCATGGTGCGGGGGGGGGGCCCGCGTTCCGACTGCGGCCGACTGATCGAGACGAGGGTGAACAGCTGGCCATGACTCCCCTCATCATCGGCTGTGGCGCCCTGCTGTGAGGGCCACTCAGGTGGAGAGAGGGGTGGAGAGAGGCTGGCACCTACATAGACGGCCTATGCAGAGAGGGAGCCCTGGGGACACAACATGGAAACACCCTGGCTGGGGGCCAACCACAGCCTGCAGACCGACCTGGCGCGGTGATACCCCTCCCCCGCAGAGGCGCCTGGCCCGAGGCACGCATGGGGGGCCACATGATTAGAGTGTGGGCCAAATGATTGGGACATTGAGAGACAGATAGGAGAAGAACCCCGGCCAACGACAGCAACATCCTGTCACAGGGACCCCCGACTCTGTGAGGTCAAGGCCAAAGGTCTGTGGGTACGAGGAGGTGCTGACAAAACCTTCGGCAAACCAATTAGGGCGCCCCTGGAACACGACGTGGCGCCGCCCTGGACCTGGTAAGCACAAGGGCGGAGCACCGACCATGGCCTCGATGTCCAATCCACGACCAGAGGAGGTGCCCGGGCATGGTCTGACGGACAGCGGGTCGGTGCGGATGAAATCTGCCCTGCACGCCCTGGGACTTCTGGCTCCCACGTTTGGCCAAACCTATATTGACTGTGCTCTGAGAAGCCCTGTACCCCACCGGAGAGGAGTGGGCCCATAGCCAGGGGATTGTGTAACGAGGGGAACGTTCTTGTAGACCTTATACATCAACAAGCCCCATTCGACCAGGGCTGACATCAGACCGGAGTGACGACCGGGCACACTGCACTCGCGCCTGCCCGTTAGAGACCCCCTGCTGATACCAACAAGACACACTCCAGACGGCCCGGAGATAACGATGAGCGGAGCGCGAGTGACTACAGTGGGTCACATTTAAAGAGAGAAAGAGGGAGACCACATAACGTCATAGCCATACCAGATTACAAACAGCGCGACTCTCGCACGGGTGGAGTACCACGGGAGGCGGCTGGGGATTGTCGGTGGAAGACACTATTGCCATGGGGAGCTAATGGGGAACAGGCACGGCGCAGGCTTCGGGACCCCCAAGGACAGCCTCCCCGGCGCCCCACATCACAACCACAGGAGGAGAAACCGCAAGCACAGACTCCATGTCACATAAACTAGATAAAGTCCGATCGAACACTCGAGAGTGACCATGCAACAGAAGTTCGGAGAGCTAGCAACGGATCTTAATTTACTCCGGGATGACCACAGGAAATTAGAGAACAAGGTAAAGCAAGGAGAAACAATGCTGCACACTCTAGAACCACAAATGCAACGACAACAAGACACCCTGAAAGACCTGCAATCGTGGGTGAAGGTTCTAGAGAGCAAAACGGATGACTTAGAAGGTCGATCACAGAGAAGTAATATCCAAATTATTAATCTGCCGGAATGAGTGGAAGGGAACAACCCACTCAGCTACATTGCAACATAGATCGCAACGTTCACTTCAACGGGATAACTGACCCCATTTTTCTCCATAGAACAGGCACCATGGGTGCCAGCCTGCAGACCACCACCGGGATCGCCACCCTGACCATTTCTCCTGGAATTGCTCCATTACCAGGACAGAGACACTATTCTCCGAGCCGCGAGACGACAGGGCACAATCCAAGTGGAGGACAAACAAGTTATGCTATTCCCGGATGACTCATGGGCAGTACAACAACAAAGGTCCACCTTCGTAGCGATCAAGCGGGTCCTACGGCCAAAAGAATGTTCAATATGCACTTCTATTCCAGGGTAGGCTCAAAATCATCCACGACAGAACAGTGCACTTCTTCTCGGGTCCAACAGAGGCCAGCGACTGGGTCGACCAACACTTAGGGAATTTGAACCTCACCAGAAATGCGCAGGCGCATCGACCATCAGGTCGCCAACTATGGCACCAGAAAAAGGTCACTCTTACCCAACTAAGTTCACATTTTGATTCCTCCAGTAAGAACTCTCTCCGGACCTTACCCAAATCATTGCAGAACACCGGAAAGCTCTCCAAGCAGCTGCAGAGGTGGGTCTCCTGGGGGGAAACTTGGATGGAGAGAGAGGCCACACCTGTTCATGTCCGAAGAGGAAGGTAGTGGCAGAAACACCCCTGGTGATGAATCAATGACTTGGTAACCCCCAAAACGGCAGACACTCTGATCTGACCGTCCCGGGCTGCCACTCCAGACCCCCGTGGGGGGTGAAGCTTGAATAATAACATACCCCCGACTCTCGGAGAAGCGCAGCTTGACATGGCTGAAGGGCCCTGGTGGCCACCTCGGTACTTGGCGAGACTGAAGGCTGGCTCTTGCATCAAACACCACCGAATTGTGATGGTAGCAGTACAACTTAGTCGCGGAGTGGGCAGCTGCAGCGACGCCAGCGGACGGAGGCCGACGACCACTTCCTTCACAAAACGAACTAGAGTTAGCACATGTTGTGCAGTTTGGACGCATCGCCCCAAGGGATGGTTCCTCTTAGCTGGGATGGTTTCCCGCTGATTTACTTCACTTTTACATCCCTTCCACATTCCCTAGGGAACAAGCACGCGACATTCAAAAATTGGTTCGGTTAACAGAGGTCGACAGTCGGACGCAAAGGGGACTTAGGGATGCGGGGACACTACTGTACGAGGCGCACCACCCAGACATCAGACGTAAATGACGGCTAGGATCCCTAATACAGACCTAAAAGTTATAACATTAAATGTCAGGGGCATGCACACAGCCAGTAAGCGATATGCAGTTTATGCCTATATGAAAAGGCAGCAAGCGCAGGTGGTGCTTCTCCAGGAGACACATCTTACACAGGTAAAAATGGCGAGGGATTATCTGCTATTATACAGATCAAAGAGAGAGAGAGGACTAGATACGCTAGCCCGTATCCCCTGGGTTATATGTCGAGATCAATGTGGACTAGCTTAGTTTAGGGGTCCTTGTCCTATGTGTTCTGTGTAGAAAAGCTTGAGGGAATCCCCCTCTAACAGTTAAAGCGCCTTAGCGAGCGCAACACATAGTCAAGAATTGACACAAACACTTAATTTAGTTTATTATTATTTAACTTGCACCTTATCACGTTACACTTTGGTCCTGAGGAAAGCCAGCTTATAATATAAAAGGCACTGGCAGAAACATGTAGACCACACTGGACACGGGAGGTCATCATACACTCCACTTTGTCCTTTTGCCTTTTTAAACAGCTAACAGAGGCCCAGTTTATTAAATACTTGTTAACCCTCGGGTGCTGGGACTTCTTGTATAGCTTTTTAAACTTTCACTTCTCACTCCTTCACTGCACACGCAGCAATATACCAGCTCCGCAGTCACCTGGCGTTGTAGCACACCCGGGGCACATTCGGTGCCACTGTGGTGGGCCCGATGATGAAGCATGCCACCGACTAGGTCGGTGGGTGAGGGCTTTATAAGGAAAATATTGCTTTTTTCCTTTCTATTGTCTGACGTACCAGAGTCACTTAAATCCCCCCTCCCCCTAAACTAAGCTAGTCCACATTGATCTCGACACGAGGGATTATCTGCGTCATGACATACTCCGCATTCACCATGGGCACCCTAATCTGAATCAGACCTGGGATCTCCTTCAGAGAACAATCCAGGGTGGTGGACAAGGAGGGCCGGTACTCCCTAATAACGGGTCATCTCAGGGGCAAGGAGATACTGATAGGAAGCATTTCTGCCCCCAATATAGAGCAGGAACAGTACTGTACTTGCCTCACTGGAGCCCTTGCACAATACACCACAATGCCGTGGTTGCTGGGAGGGGAATATAATTGCACCCTGGACATTAGTTTAGACAGATCTCACCCACCGCCGGCACATTCACCTGCGCTGAAACAGGCAGAGCTGTTTAAAAACTGGGTTGCCCACTGGACACTAGCAGATGCCTGTCGAGCAAAGAACCCGGATGCTAAGATTTATTCCTTTTACTCCGCCCCACACAATCTCAGAGTGCGACTCGATAGGCTCCTATGCTCAGCAGCACAGCTCCCCCAAATACAGCACACTGATTACCTAGGCAGAGTGCTGTCCGACCACAACACACATTCCGTGACTCTTCGATGGAGACCACCTCATCCCCCAGTCCCTACATGGAATTTGCCTGAGAATGCCTCACGGACCAGGCCTTTTGCCACGATCACATTCAGGAATACTTCTTACTAAACGCGGGCACAGCATCATCTAGATCAGTAGAATGGGATGCAATTAAGGTTGAGGCAAGAGGGCATTGCATTCAACACATAGTAGGGGTGTGACAGGTACCAGAGCAGTCACTGCAAATTGCAGAAACGCGACTGGCGGGCCATACGAAAGAACTAGATCAGGGGGAGGCTACTCCAGAACAGCCTAAACAGCGTATGCGGAGACCATGAGGGACCTCCGCAAGTACAATTTTAGAGCATATGCCGCCCGAGTACATCGCGAGGGAAACAGGACAGGTACACTCCTCGCCTGGCTCACGAAACAAGACACACACATACAACCCATCACAATATTGCAAAATAACACTGGCACTCGCAGGTAGATATACTACACTTTTTTCACGACTATCACACAGGAATTTATCGAGCCCTACCACAGGTATCAAATTTAACGTTATCCCGCTTCTTCCAATCCATGCCTCTACTTAGTATTCCGCAGGCAGACAGGAATGCAATAGACACTAGGATAAAATCCCCAGACGTCTCCCAAGACATCAGGGCACTGGCACGTCGAAAATCACTGGGAGTGGACGGCTTCCCCCTTGAATACTACACCGCCTTTTTGAGGCAACTAGCCCCGCGCCTCGTAACCATGTACAACGATGCATTACAGGAAGGTGTACTACCCAGTTCACTCAAGGAGCCTACCCTGGTGATTTTTCTTAAACCACACAGAGATCCCACTCTCCCGTCCTCGTATAGGCCCATAACTTTGCTTAACACGGATTATAAGATCTTAGGGAAAATACTGGTGGACAGATACATACAGGTTCTCCCACAATTGATCCACCCAAACCAAAACGAGTTTCTCCCCAGACGCAATGTATCGTTGAATATACGTAGATTCTTTCACATACAGGACAAAGCACGAGCACAAGACCACTTCCCGCAGGCCACATGCCTCTTCTTAGACTTTGAAAAGGCCTTCAACACACTCCTATGGCCATATCTATTCGCTGTCCTTTGTAAAGTACACGTCTGCCCGACCCTGCTGGCATACACGCAACTCCTATATAAGGGACTCACCCCTAGGGTTAGAGTGGGAAAGTATATTTCAGATCCAGTGCGGGTGGAGCGAGACACAAGGCAGGGGTGCCTCTTGTCCCCCCTCCTCTTTGCCTTAGCAGTGGAACCCTTAGCTATCCGTCTGGGGCAGGAGGGCAAAGCCTGGGGTATCCCAATCGCAGACACAGTTCGTTATATGCTGACGATCTTTTAATCTATATGCGGGATATCACGGGCGACCTCACGCCAATATGGGAAATATTGCGGGCATTTTCAGAAGTCTCTGGACTTAAAGTCAATTGGGAAAAATCGACAGTCTTTCCCCTTAGTCGATCGGTTGGAGCACTGCATCACCCCGATACTTGGGGGTGAGACTATACCATTCACCCGAAGACCTCTACGAGGGAATTCACCGCCGAACACTAGCGAGACTCTGAGCGGCGGTAGCCTTCTAGAAGTCCCTGCCCCTGGCCCCCAAAGGAAGTGTAGCATTAGCAAAGATGATTATGGTGCCCAGATTGCTATACTCCTTCACCAATCTCCCAGTGATACCGCCACCCTCCTTTTTTCAAGAGCTAGACACACTACTCACGACGTTGATATGGGTAGGTGGTAGACACAGAGTAGCCTTACACACCCTCCACTTACCTACCACGCAAGGAGGTTTGGGGACCCCCTCCTTCGAAGCCTATTTCTTGCCAGCACAGCTCCAATGGCTGTCCCATTGGGCGGTGGAACACCACGTAGCGGAGACACATATTAACGAAGGTCAGATACCCCTCTCAGCCATCCGGAGACTGCTGATGCCGGGCACTAAGCTGACACGGACTCACCCCATGCAGGTATCAATAGCCCGCAAATGTATGATGCGTATACACCGCATGTCAAGGAGTATATCCCTCTACTCCCCACTGCTCCCATTAGTGGGATTCCCGCAGAGAGAGAACTACTTCCCATTCGGAGCCCTGCAGATATGGATGGAGCACAAGGTGATGGCGATTGAAATGCTGTTTGAAGATGGGCAGCTGAGAACATATGCCCAAATGATGGACTGCTATGATCTCCCCTAGGATGATTCCTAGTGCACCGACGATTAGTAGACAGCGCCCGACAATGCTGGGATCTCACTGAGGGGGAACCACCAATACACCCGGTACTCCATACAATCCTGCATATAGGGAGAGGCAGGCACTTAGTCACTTGGCATTATAAGGCAATTAAGGCACTGACCGCGACCCCTCTGCATGCCCTGCGCCAAAAGTGGGAGGATGAAATAGGACGGTAGCTTCATGATCAAGAATGGGAAAAGGCTTTAGAGTACCCAAAGAAAGTCTCAAGGAATGCCTGTTTCAAAAACATTCAATTCAATATATTACATTGCGCGTATTTCACACCGCACCAGCTTCACCGATTCTACCCCGACACACAATTTGCATGTCCCAGATGTCAAACGCCTGAGGCAAACTTCAAACACATGTTCTGGGACTGTCCCACAATCCAGCCATACTGGGGTAGGATACACCGAATATTGAGGGTGACTGTCCACCTCATGCATATCACCACATGGGAGGCATGTGCCCTGGGAGTCTTCCGCAGGCGGAAGACAGAAAAAGTGCAGGGCAGGTTTGCATCCTTAGACATACTCCTGGCGAAACAGGGAATAGCCATGCATTGGAGGGCACCAGCAGGGCCCCCTGAGGCAGCCTGGACAGGGGCAGTTAAAAAATGGGGGCAGCGGAGGAAACGCTGTTGCAGGAAGAGGAGGTGAAAGGAATTCGCAAACACCTCATCTCTATGGAATGGGCACAGCGCCTGTTTCAGTTCACGCGAGAGACAACACATGACAACTCACCCGGCGCTACGCCACCCCAATCCCAGACTCTGCCCCTGCCCCGATAGTGCGAGCAAATGCGTGCCCCCAGTGACCATATCAGAAGGAGGTCTGACCCAAAAATAGGGCCCGCTATACTAATACCCCGACTTGTAACAGGAGACATAATCTACCCTGGACATTCTTAGTCCTCCAATTCCAAGTCCAATTCCGCAACCAAGGACATCTTGTAGATGAAATGGAACCAACCACGTGATAGATACAGACTACAATACTTTCCCATTGGGAACTCCCCCCCCCCCCCCCCCGGTTCAACCCCCCACAGTTCATTGTTACACATTCGCCCTATGACACCCCAAAGATGGTTTCTATACATTGAGGACATACACATGGCCATTAACCAAAGCGATAGACAGGGATGGAGTGGGGGACTACATATAAACCCACACCCTTGCGGAAACCCACGCATACAGTCATAGGCACATAGCACTAATCAGCATACCGAAGATTACACCAGACCACTGAAGGTGGGATCCATGTACAGTCTTAATGTTTCTAATTGGGACTACGGGATATACGATGAGATGGATGCTCCATAATGTGGGTTTCTTTTGCTGTCTGCACTGCCTGAGTTTACATAATATTATGAATGTTATCAATGTGATACAATGATGTACCATGGAAAATAAAAATCATTAAAAAAAAAATGTAAACAAAAAAAGTGTACTGGTATCTGGCTCTGTATATAGTGCACTAAAACAAAGTATACTATGCAGTGAGTCCAGTGCGACTCCAATCAGTATACTGAGGCCAAAGTAGATGATACAAACACATTATTTGTGGTAGTGTGGGAGAGCAGTTAGGATTATCAAAGGATAGTGATAGGCATTTGTTGTACTCACAGAGGCTAATAATGAGACACACACTCAAGAATAAATATGAGATTAATTTTACAAAAATACCACAGATTTCTTATATAATTTTCAAGACCAAGAACTTTGTTCACAGGTAAGTACCTTTTAATTATGAATTTTCAAAGTTCAGAAAATAGCTCTCTGTTGTGCAATTACATACAATAAAAGTCCAGCAGCACCAGCAGAGTTGCAAGAAGTATTTTCTTTCCCTTAGACTTCCTGAAAGGAGGCAAGCAGACTCAATCCCTTAGAGAACCTTTGCAAACAGAATACAGAAAGCAAAAGTACAGTCCATTCACTCTGCTCTCAGACAGAAGCGGCAACTGTAAGCCAACCCAGGAAAGCAACATAGCACAGGGGCAGTACTCCTCCTTAAAGTTCTTTGGCTCTTCTAATTGGCAGAATCTCTTCTTGATCCAAAAGTGTTAAAAAAATTTGGGGTAACAGGTTCAATACTTATACCACTTTCCACCTTTGAAGTAGGCATACTTCAAAGGATAGTCTTGGTAGTGCACTGATTCTGCCTTGGTCTATCTTGGCTGCTGACACACTGCAGGGGGATGGAGACAACATTTTGAGAGGAGAGGCACAACCCTGTTCAGGTGTTAGTGACAACTCCCTCCACCACTTTAGCTCAGGAAGGCCCATCAGCCTGGGGATGGGCAATCAGGTTATGCAGGGCAAACCTAAGTCCCTTTGTGTGCCTGTCTAGGGTGAATGCACAAACATTCCAACTGTCAGTCTAAACCAGATGTGGATTCCACAGGCAGGCAGGCAGAAGCACAGGATGGTAAAGCAAGAAAATGCCCACTTTCAAAAGTATCATTGTCGAACACCCAATTTAAAAACCACCTTCACTAAAAGGTTATTTTTAAATCATGAGCTCATGGACCCCAAACTCCAAAGCTCTATCTGTTTCCTATTGAAAGTTATACTTTTAAGATGTCACAAGGCAGCTCCAATTGTAACCTATGGGAGAGATGATAGTCCTTGCAACATGTAAAACACACCAGTACATTTCCTATCTTTCACACACACTGCACCCTGCCCATGGGGCTGCATTGGGCCTACCTTAGGGATGCCTCCTATGTAGAAAAAGGGACGTTTTGGGTCTAGCAAGTGGGTTCACTTGCCATGTTGAAATGGCAGGCCTGAGACATATTTTCAGGGCTACTCATGTGCGTGGCACAATCAGTGGTGCAGGCCCACTAGTAGCATTTGATTTACAGGCCCTAGGCACACACAGTGCCCTTTACTAGGGACTTACCAGTAAATCAAATATGCCAATTCATGGATGAACCAATCAGCAATACAATTTACAAAGAGAGAATATGCATTTTAGCACTGATCAGCAGCGCTAAAATGCCCAGGGTCCTAAAGCCAACAAATACAGGGCAGAACAAATAGGAGAAAGGAGATAACATTTTGGCGGATAACCCTTCAAAAAGGGCCACGTCTAACAGCTACCAAACAACCCTGAGTACAGTGAAGTCACCATCATGCTGGGGAACTGATAATGATGGGTGTTCGACACATCTATTCTCTATGGCTTCCCTGTGTACTTACAATAACCAAGAATGGACTTATATATTGTTGGGCCATATCTGCTCATGCAAATGAGTCCACACTTAGGATGTAGTACACCCTGTCTTAGTGCTGTAAGGCCTGCAGTAGAGGTGGCTTACCTATACCTAATTATATGTCTGTGGCATGGCATACAGGGATGTGTGGCATGTTGACTGTTTAATTTTTTCTGCACAAAGAAATGCAGCCTACAGTGGCAGTTTGCATGGTCTTGATGAGGAGTCCCTAGGGTAGCACAATTTGTGATGCAGCCCTAGTGGACCCTCTCCAGATCCAATGCCCTAGGTAACAGGGGTACCATCTACTAGGGACCTATAGGGGTTTCTGAAGTTGTGCCAATTGTGGTACAGATTTGAGAAATAGCCCTGGCACTGGGAACCTGGTAAGCAGGTACCCAGTGCACTTTCAGACAAAAATCACATAATGTTCCAGGCATCAACCCTGTCGTTATATAGTTTAAGGCAGTTTCCATGGATGACCCTCTTGGGGCTCATGCAAGTGCCAAAGTCCACCAGATAGGTAATGCCCCCTTTTCCCTCAAAGATAGAGTAGGGCCCAGTCTGTTTATCCTAGGGGGCCCTGGGACTCACAGACTCCACAATGCACACCTCCTGCCCTGGTTGGGACTCCACCTTGGCAGCCTTTTGATCATACCAAAGCTTCTGGAGCTCTTGGCTGGCCACAAGGATTTTGTTTGCTTTTTCCATGTATTCACCCATTATGGAACAAAGGCCAAACACATAATTCACAATATCCTTTTTAGGTTGTTTGAGAGGTTTCTCCCATCCTTTGTTCACAAGACAAAAGGGTCCCTTTATAGAATGACAGGACCAAACAAAAGTTCAACGGGGAAAAACCCTGCTCCCTTCTGTGGCACATACCTGTAGGCAAAAAGCGGGCATGGCAGTAAAACATCCCATCTCCTTCTGAGTTTTTCAGGGAGTCCACCAATCATACCTTTCAGTGTCCTATTGAACTGTTCAACAAGCCCATTGGTCTGCAGATGATTTGGGATAGTGAACCTGTAGGTCACTCTACATTAAGCCCACATATGTTTTAGGTAAGCAGACAAAGTTTGTAACTGTATCTGATACTACCTCCTTAGGAAAGCAAACCCTTGTAAAGATACCAAGAAGGACCTTAGCCACTGCAGGGGCAGTGGTACTTCTATGGGGAAAATCCCCAGGATACCTGGTAGCATAATCCACTTTCACCAGTATAAATCTGTTTCCTGATTCTGTTTGAGGGTCAAGGGGACCAACAATGTCAATTCCTGCCCTCTCAAAAGGAACACAACACACTGGAAGTGCAATGAAGGGGCCCTTCAGGTGGCCACCTGCCTTGCCACAGTCTTGACAGGTGGCACAGGAGTTACAAAACTCCTTCACTTTCTGGAAAATACATGGCCAGGCGAAATGGTTCACTAACCTACTCCAAGTCTTGGTCTGGCCATAATGCCCAGCTATAGAGAAGTCATGGGCCAATGTGAGGATAAACTCTCTAAACTCTGAAGTACTACCACTCTCCTGGTGGCACCAGGTTTGGGGTCTCTGGCCTTAGTGTAAAGGAGTCCCTCCTCCCAATAGGTTCTGTGGGAGCCACTGATATCTCTCTTTTCCTGGCCAGCAGCCTGGTGCCTCAGGTTTTCAAGAGTGGGACAGGTCCTCTTCCCCTGGGAAAGATCTTCCTTTTAGGGTTCCCCTGGGCCCAGGTGCTCTGCCGTGTAAGGGCCAAGCTCCTGGGCCTCATTTCATTCTGGGTCTGACAAATCTTCTCCCTGAGGATAGGGGACTTGAGCTGGTGTCTATATAGAAGCTGGTTTCGCAGACTTCTTGCGCTTTCTCTTGGTAGGTTAGTCCATAATTTTAGACTCCAACACTTCTTTTTCACCCTTGGATCAACACTGACCTCCAGTTTTTATACACACCCATTCAGGTATACCCAGCAGGGCTGCAAGGGTCATTTTTAATACTTCAAATTCTTGCCAAGCAGATACTGTACAGGAATTGCGTACGATACCACCACCCTTCTGTGGCCAGTACACCCTCCCCATTCTAAGGACACCAACGCCATTAGATGTACCTGAACCTGATTGTCAGCATTGAGGACCATATAAGTCTCTCCAAGCAAGTACTTACCTGAAGACACCAGTTGCTCGGTCACCATGGTGACACTGGCTTCTGTATCTTGCAGATCTTCAACTCTAACACCATTAGTATGTGGATCTTTCCTGTATTTCTCCAGATTACCAGGCCAGACAGCCAGGTTAGCTACATCAACTCCTACCCTCAGTGACTAGAGTTGCCTTAGCAGGCTCCCTTCCATAGTCACAACCCACTTGTGATCCCATATGGAGACTTACCAATGCATTTACTACAGGTGTACTAGAGGCAATCCTCTTGTTTTTACAGCTAAGGTCTCCCATTCAGTGTCCAAGAGCCTGACATTCATGATACCAAACCTTTCTGAAATCTCAGTTTTAATCCTGGTACCCACCCTTAGACTGTGAAGAGTTTCTGGGCACACCTTCCTGAACAGGGTCTTTTTGGACTTTTTCTTTTGGTCACCTTCACTTGGTAGTTTTGGCACCATTGTTTTGACCCAGTGGTCTGCCTTCTTCCCCAGCTCTTGAAGAGAAAGTGACATAGGTTTACCAGGAACTGATGTAACTTCTTTTGGTAACAATTACTCAACAGATGCTCTTTCATTAACACATTGTAAAGCCCATCATAGTCATGTACATTGTTACCTTCCTACCAGCCACCTTGTGTCTTATCTGAAAAGTCTACAAAATCAACCCAGGACTGACTCTGGGATTTTCGAGTCTCCCTGAATTTGATTTTATGTTCTTCAGTGGTGAGTCCAAAGCCGTCAATCAGGGAACCTTTCATGAGGTCATAAGACTCAGCATCCCTGAATATACCTGAGAACGGTTTCCACAAGAGAGAGCCACACTGTGTCTTGGCCACATTTCTAATGATGTACGCTTTCTCGATAGCAGTAACACAGGGAACCCCACATGAATGATGGGGATCACAAGAGCCTCAGGACCACAGGAGCACAGATGGTTTGTTGGTACCCAGGCCGGGCGGGTCGGGTGCAGAGCAGATATGTTAGCCAGGCTCTGTGCGTCAAGATGGTCTTCGCGGCCAGCAGCAGGTAAGTTGCCGGGATGATTTATGGACAGCTGGGAAACTCATATAGTTGGTCTCAGGGGCCTCAATGTCCCTCAAAGGTTGGATGCTCCCTGGGCAGTTGGTGTCCGGATTGGTCTTTTCATCTTGTTGCAGGTTGTCCGGTACCTAAGGTATTCCACGGTACAGCTCTAGTAGATTCAGGTGTCCTCTCACTTGGTGAGGGGACAAATCTGACCCTCTGGAGTTGGTGTACCTCTTCTCGCTTGGGTGCTGCATCGGATCACCGGGAGCATCGAGTCTGTAAACCCAACTCCACAAGTTTGGTGCCTGTGGACTGCAGTGGAGTAGTTCCTCTACTCGAAGGGAGTTCTCTGGCAATTGTCAAAGGGATGTAGGTATTATGGGGTTCTTGGAGGCCTCACTGCAACAGGACAAGACAGCACATCACAATGGTTGAGTCCTTGAAGCAGCAGACAGAGTTTCAAACCTCCACTATCTGGAGATGCCTGGGTTGCATTTCCCACCTTGGAATGCCATTCCGGCCTGGAAGTGGTGTGAAGGCTTTGTTCCTGGCCTCTGAGAGCTCAGGCTCTGACCCCATGAGGTCAGAAACATGTCTGGTGGTGACAGGCTGTCGGCTGTGTGCATTTATTAATAAATCTAACACTGGCATCAGTGTGGATGTATTAAGATGAGATGCTCGATATCAAACATCCCAGGGTCCAGTTAGGCCATCATGGTGGTGGGCAACTTGCAGCAGCGGCTGGTGCAGGTAAGAGCGGTGAGGCGGGTGGAGACTGGGGGGGAGTTGACAGACAACTATGCAGGAAAATAACATTTAAAAAAACGAAACCAACTACCTTGTGCTCACTACATAACAGACTTGGTTGAAATCACATCATAGTTCAGTCAAAAGAGGCACTTTCCTACAGCATGGTCTTGAGAGTGATCTATTTGAACCTGATTACCAATGTGTGAGTTGGCTACCAATCAGTGGTCCTCATTGGTTAGCTGACAGTTGGACAACCTGAATCCTCACCCCTCACTACAACAGAGCAAGGTTCATTGGAGTGTCATCGCCTCTGGGGTGAGATAGTAAGTTAGAGTAAAGCTCTTCCTCCATGGGCCCAGTGGGAGAGTTCCTGTTAAGGTAATGAGAGTATATATGCTTCCCGCTCTCACATAGTTAATTGGGGAGAGCACAAAAAATCAAGAAAGGGTTGTGAAAGGTCTGCTATTTGAGACACTGACAACATCTGACCAGTTCTGGCATGTTTAAAAAGCAAAATGACATATCTTTCTTAATGTTGGGTCTAACGAGTAAGATTATTAGACTTGATCTCTATCCAGCACCTACTGTGTATTTTGTTCATGTGTACTGGATACTGGGCATCAGTGCAGACCCTGCTCTGTGCTTAGTGCCCATTGGAAACAGCTGTAGGCCATGCCCAATGTGTCCTGGCAGCAGAGTACATCTGCACAGAGCTTGCTGGGCACAGCCACACCCAGAGATTACCACAGGGAGGAGTGTTTTGGACACATGGTATGTCTGAAGTTCAAGAGATGTATGTTTGGGTGATACTTTGGTTCAATAGCCAACCATAAATGAAAGTCTATATTTTTAGGTTCTGGACCATAATTACAATAGTCTTTCAGTGGTGGTTTCAAAACCGATATTTCACAGGAATAATGAATAAGAAAGAACCCTACATTGGAACTAGGGTAGGGCCAATTATAAACTTCACCCACTTGGATTTGAACCAATCCTGTCCTATTTCCTAAAGTTGGAAGTTTCACAGGACATTCAGTTGCATGGATATTGATTGCCCTGCTCTCTCTCAGGGCCTTAAGCTTTGACTGACAGTGGGGAAATGCAATAGCCTCTGTCAGATTAGCCTAATTCTTCACTTTCCAAGGGACTGGAAGATCTGTCATGGTACTTCCAGCCTCCAGGAAGGTGACACATTTGGAATAATGGGCGCCAGTCAGACGTGGCTGGCATGCTGTAAGCTTGAGGAAGAATCTTGGGGAGAGAATGTGGCCTTACGGCTAGGGCGGTCGACCTCGGTGCTGGGGAACCGGGTTTGAGTTTCGGCAGGGACACTCAACTTTCTGTGATTCAGGACAAATGACTAGGCCTGGGCGGTAAATTTCGTTACGCTCGTTGAATTTGCAATATTTTGACATTTTCGCGTCCCGTCGAGAGCGTAAAAATGTCAAAACTTTCGCAATCTGCCGCGAAACTGAAGTTTTTTCTTGTTTTCGCTTTAAAAATGTGTTTTTTGCGCGCGCTGTAGTGACTTAACGGGTCCTTGCGTTCGCCGACGAGTTTTCCTATCTGTTCGCGTGCGCCACTAGATGTTACATTGTGCGAGTTTGTGATCGCCAACACGTCATTCGACCCGGAAGAGGAAATAAGTATTGCGAGCAAGATGCCGCGCTCATTAGCGACCGCATGGGCAAGTTAGAGGTACATTTCCCCACGAGCACGCAAAAACACATCGCGAATGGGCGGGAAAAGCAATCTCAGCATCTTCGCGAAAGTTCCGCATGCTCGGGAGATTTTGCAAAATTTCACGATAGTCCGCCCATCCCTACAAATTACTTAGGGCCATATGTATCAAGATACCCATTTGCGATTCTCAAATAACGATTTTTAAGAAATCGCTATTTGAGAATCGCAAATGGGTATGTATGTACAAAATCGCATTTTTTTTGCGATTTCTTAAAATTCCTTAATTGCGATATGCAAATTGCGTATCGCAATTAAGGAATACTTTCCCATTCGTTTCTAGGGGCCAGGAGGCCCATAGAAAATGAATGGGAAGTTATTCTCAATGTGCAATTCGCAATTTGCTAATCGCAAATTGAGAATAATTTCAAGGGTGCAGGGGTGTCCAAAGGACACCCTGTTGCACCCCTGAAATATGCATGGGTGCACATGGGGCGCACATACATGCCCTAAGGGCATGTATGTGCGTCACATGGCACTTTGAAAAATGCAAAAATGTGCATTTTTCAAGGAATTCACAACTTACCACCAACTAGAAGTTGGTGGTAATTTGCGATTCCTTAAGGGCATTTTGCTAATTTTTTTTGCTGCATACATTGCATGTATGCAAATACTTTTCAAACCTTAGGAAGATTCGCACTTTTCAAGTAAGCACTTCTCAAAGATGGAAAGAAGACATTCTGAATTGACAGTTCGGTAGTGTGCACTACAAAAATCTATTTCGGCATGCCATTCAATCTATACACATTTTTAGGAAGCGGTAAAGCTACAGGGAGTTCTCACTACATTACTAAAAAATTATGTCTCCAAGATTCTAAAACAAAACAGTTAAGCTGTTTTTAAAAGAACCCATAATAGTGCTAAACGAAATCCTTCACTAATTCAGAATGATCACTGATATTGTAGTACATCACTCCTTGTATGTTTCAGGAAGACTATAGTTCTGATTCTATTTTTTTTTAACTCACTTTAACCCCTTCGCTGCAGCCGCGATTTTTCCGCTGTTCGGTAAACAAAAGAACAGGGCGGGGCCGTGACGAACCCCAGCCGTCATCCGCACACGCCCACCGCGGGGCGTGACGGCTGGGGTTCGTCACCAGCATGGGAGGGGTTAAGCAATAGCAGGACTTTCTGAGTCCTGCTATATTTTGTGTTTTGTAGTGAACATCAGATTTATCTTTAGAGTCCTCTGACTCATTACATACATAATAATCTTTGTATGTACTGATTGCTATAGCATATTTGGCTGTTTTCTAGCAATGTAAATAGCAAGTGGCCCTATTAGTCCGCTAAGCGATATTAATTTGATGAATATCAGAAGGAAACAAATTCTAAATGTAAATGTTGTATAGCGCACAGCTACCCGCAGTGGGTTTCCCGGCGCTTGTACGAATACCGCAAGGGAACCCTTCCTGGCTTTCCCTGTGAAGTGTCCACTCCTGGGCACCCCCATGGTGCAGACAAGGCATCCCTCGCGTTGTGGGGGCCGTTGTGGAGACTAAGCAAGCTATTGCCCAGAGTTGCAGCGTGGGACCCATGATCAGAATAGGCACTGAGGCCAGAATATCCGGTCAGGGGAATTAATGAGCCCGAGACCCGCCGAGGCAGGAATCGAACCCTTGTCCCTGGCCAGAGCTCTGCATCGAGGTCTGCATTGAGGTCTGCCTGCTCTAACCATTGAGCCACACTTCTCCAAGCACATTGTGAAAGTCTTTGGTCAAAAGTAGTCATTATTTGAAGAAATATTTAGAAGGAGTTATGAGTCCCCTGGCTGGGGGAGTTTGGGAAATATGAAAGACAAAAGCAGCATTTTAAAGCTGCGTGTACAAATAAAACTGATTAAAAAATAGTTCGCTAATTTATAGTTAAGACTAGGGGGAATCCTTTTAAGAAAATGGAAAAAAACTGATCAATG
Organism: Lissotriton helveticus; assembly: GCF_964261635.1. Taxonomy (NCBI): domain Eukaryota; kingdom Metazoa; phylum Chordata; class Amphibia; order Caudata; family Salamandridae; genus Lissotriton; species Lissotriton helveticus. Next base: position 1,219,808,212 of record NC_136068.1, read on the forward strand.
GTGCAATGTATGTAAGCCTAAAAACATTGTTTAGAGTACGTGGAAACACTATTTTACACAGGAGTTGTAGTGTCTCTCCAAGGGTAGCTTCAAAGAAAATTAATAGTGATGGTCTATTTAAAGCCAATTGCATCAGTAGCAATGGCAGAATCTGGTAGGGTGTAACAAAATAGGGTTGTTTGGTGTTTGTCCTACCTGCCACACAGACTTCTTGCCGCTTGTTGGAAGGATCACCAGGGACCTTGGGGGCAATCCGCCTCCCTTGAGGAGCTGTGATCATCGCGGGGGTCTTCCACTGCTGCCGCTGGTAGCGGCCACACTCTGGTGGGACTCGGAGTGCCAGAGTGAAACGTGGCCAATCACCCACACCTATCGAGGGCGGAGGAATCCCCATCGAGCTACAAAGTGCTGCCTCGCACCCTGCTGCTCGGGCCATGCCGGGCGAGACCGTTCGAGGCTGGGCTGGGCCACCCCTCTTAAATCTGCTCCCTGTTAGCCCTAATGTTTTTTTACTGGCTCCGATAAGAGCGATTTGATTTGGGGACAGCATTTGGGGGTCCCACAGAGAAAAATTGCAGATTTCAAGACCTCTGGAGCCCAGTGGGGTTAGCGCTTCCCCTAACCTACTGACTAATATCATTAAAAATTGTTGCGGGCTGGGGAGGCCTAGATAGTAAATAACCATGGGAAAACATACTTCCCCTCTCACAAGGCCAACCCCCATTGTCCCACAGACTGCTATCGACAAAATGTTGCAGGAGGCAATAGGAGCCATCTCCAGCGAAATAGAACGCACTGAGCGACACCTCTCCCTAACACCGATGATCCCAAACACCTCACCAACTATGGAGTCAGAGCTACTTTATTCACCCCAAATATTAACTGTTCCCACTATTTTAGAACTGCTGTGCACCCAAGAAACCATTGCTTCGGAAAATACTATCAAGACCGGCACGGGTGGGGGGGGCAAAACAGAAAGGAGGACCTCGGAATCAAAATTATCATAAGGGAGGGAAGCATGCGAAACATACTCCCGGGATGGCATCAAACCAACCACCAGGGGGATATGTTGTCGACGATAGAAGCTGCAAAACTTCGGAGCCCCTAGCATGGGTATCTCATCTGGCAATGGAGCTTAAAGCATATTTCGAACAGTTCATGAAGTCCGAACTCGAAGTCGCAATGAGACGTATTGATAACCTAACTACACTGATGGACTCATGGGATAGTAAAGTTGATGCCATCTTGACTACAATTGAATCTATTAAATCCCCAAATTTGGAAATGGCCCCCCAACGAAACCAGGTAATTCCACCTGTCTGTATACCACCACCCCCCTGAAGGGCATAAACTAATTGTACAAATGAATGCGCCTACCGAGACTAAATCTCCAGCCCCACAAAATCAGGCCCCAGCTATTCTCCAACACAGGTCTTTCCATTGTTCTGATAACGCTTATGACTCTAGGTCTATAGCAACTACCTCAGGTCCGCTAACAAAACAACAGGCACAAAGATCTTGCGCTGCAGACATCAGGAACACATCTCATCCCAAACCAAGGGAAATAAATTCTACACTTCCCTGTATAGGTCTGCCCCCAGCCTCCACCCCCTATTTTGTTAGACTAGCTGGAGTACCAGAGTTGGAAATAGGCCGAGGGGAGTGATACCCTGAACGGAAAAACAAAATCACTTTTTGGTTAAATAAATACAGACCACTCCCCTACTTAGCACAAAGGGAAATCCTATTTACACGTAGGGTTAGCTGGCTGGGGCAGAGGCGTAAGGAAATTCCGGGGGACTGTGTTCTGATCAATTTCAGAGATAGCAGGGTGGTCCAAAATATTCTTGAATGGGGATACTCTAGGGAGTCAGGAGGCATTCAGACACTACCCTTGGGTACTTCCATCCCCTTAGTCCCCTGTTAGACAGAGTGGGAACTGTGTACAAAAAGTGGGAATTGAGAGCCCAGAGGGGGTCAGGAAAACTGCTCTAGCTGCTCCAGGGATGGCCATGAGGGAAACGGCTTGGCATCGGCTGGCGCCTCCTTGTCCCCTTGACTCCCGGACCGGAGGACTGGGCTCGCACGCCGTGAGGGAAATGGCCCGCACGAACTACATCGCCCAGCAGTGACTGCGAGGCGCAGGCTGCTGACGACACCACAGCGACCCCCTGCACCATCAAAAGCGCGCCCGCCCCTCGCAACGCGTGACGCGCTCACCTCGGGGGTCAGGAAAACTGCTCTAGCTGCTCCAGGGACGGCCGTGAGGGAAACGGCTTGGCATCGGCTGGCGCCTCCTTGTCCCCTTGACTCCCGGACCGGAGGACTGGGCTCGCACGACATGAGGGAAACGGCCCGCACGAACTACATCGCCCAGCAGTGACTGCGAGGCGCAGGCTGCTGATGACACCACAGCGACCCCCTGCACCATCAAAAGCGCGCCCTCCCCTCGCAGCGCGGGACGCGCTCACCTCGGGCATCAGGAAAACTGCTCTAGCTGCTCCAGGGACGGCCGTGAGGGAAACGGCTTGGCATCGGCTGGCGCCTCCTTGTCCCCTTGACTCCCGGACCGGAGGACTGGGCTCGCACGCCGTGAGAGAAACTGCCCACATGAACTACATCGCCCAGCAGTGACTGCGAGGCGCAGGCTGCTGACGACACCACAGCGACCCCCTGCACCATCAAAAGCGCGCCCGCCCCTCGCAACGCGGGACGCGCACGGGCGACGCCGGGCTGAGCCCGGGCAGAGGGCGGGCCGTCTGTGGGCGTCCGGGGCAGGAGGAGGCAGGGCTGGGCCACGACCCCTGGACCAATTCCCATCTCAACGGTCTAACCGGGACTACCCTACGGTATAGTGAGACTCCATGATATAGAAGATCTTGCATCTAGGAAAAAGTCTATTTTATATGTGGACAGTTCATGCGAAAATAATTCTATTGTTATATTTTGTTCCCCCTCTAGATATTTTCTAAAATAAATAATCAACAACATGTCTAAAAACAGGGTCCCCTCGGCCCCTGCAACGGTAACTATGGACAATTTCCTCGTGAAAGTTGTTAGTAAAATAAATAGTGATAGGAGGATATCCCTGGGTCTTAACAATTCCCCGCCACCCTCATCCCCATGTACAACCTTTGTTACCACTGATGGGGAGGTATTTATTCATCCTATTAATCTGGATATAACTCCGGATGGCTTGGTGGTGCAACAAGATATCCCTCTAATCGAACATGTAGATTTACAAGACATTAGTGTCCAGCACCCTATTACCCCAGCCACCCCTATCACCCCTGTTGTTAGAGCAGTCAGGGCATGTAGAAAAATCCTACCTAAGCGGGGGGGTGCTTGGATACCCCGTAAAAAGGCAGTAGTTCCCTCAAGTGACACCATCAAAATAGGTGAAGATAGGGACAGTGAGGATAGCGTGCTATTAGACACTGCCCAGCTCAACCTTTTAGTAAGTTTATTAGAAACTAAAATAGATGGGATTATTAAACCCTTGGTAGACAAAATTAATACAATGGCCTTAGAGGGCAAGAGACTGGGAGACCTTGTAACCAAGATGTCGTGCCCTGGCACAGCATTGTCGTTCGCCCAGGTAGCTGTCTCTAACCCCACGACTGCGCAAGGTAGCAGCGGCGGCTTGGTGACCTTACAAGCCGCTGGTTCTAACTTGGTAGCTCGGCCAGGGAGGGGTTCATCATTCGGAGAGGGCCCGTCTATTGACCCAAAGCAAGCGGTAGCCCCCGTTATCCAGGGGTCCGCAGCTGAGGCAACCAAGGGTAAGGAGAGAGAGGAGGGTTGGACTGAGGTAAGACGCAAGCGTTCCATTAACTTACCACCACAGTGCGCTCCCTATGTGGTTGTATTAACCAGTGTACCTGAGGTAGAAAATGATACCGTTGAAGAAACACATGATTCCCTAAAAAATAAGACAGTATCTTGGTTAAACAGGCAGTGTGGTTTTCCTACTGAATATTGTGACCAAATTTTAACTACCAGGAGGGTTAATTGGATCGGAAGCTCAAGGAAAAGCAGTAAAGGTGACTGTATCATAGTTAATTTTAAGCACCCTCAGCATGCAGCCACTGTTCTCCTAAGGGCGGCCTCTTTGCCTGTATTTGACCATAATGTGGGTGTACGTTCTCTCGCATTCTTTTATTGTCACCTTAATACTTCCCATCAGGCCAGTACTAGTACTAGGAATGGTTTATTTATACCGACACATGGGCCTGCATTTGTGACACCAATGCATAATCGATTCCATGCACTTAGTTCATTAGATTGTAATGATTGACTCCCTGTGCCTCATTTGTCGCTTGCTCAGGGAGAATATGATAATGGTGAAGAAATAGGTAAAAGCGATAACCCTGTTCCTATTTACCCGGAGTCAGTAATCTGCCAAGGGTATGAGGCTGTAGATTGTACAAATGTAGTCAAGGACAACAGGGGTGTTAGTAACACTGTTGAAGTCTGTGGCCTGGCTGATTGTAGGAGTAGGGAGATCAACCACGGTGGTCACAGCTTGAAGGGAATTACACTTGCTAGCTGGAATGTGGCAGGGATTAGGTCAATGGAGAGGGATCCAGCCTGGATTGATTTTGTTAATAGTTATGATATCCTGTGTCTCCAGGAAACATGGAGCAGGGAGGAGATTAGCTACGAGGGCTTTGAGTCCTATAACCTACCTGCCTATGGTTCAGGCCCAGGGCGAGCTAAAGGGGGCCTTGTGGTTTTAATATCTATTTACGCCCTATTGTGGTGAAAAAATACCTGCAAATGGGTGTTCATGGGCAGATCCTTTGGCTTGTCGAGACTGGGGCTCGAAACATTATATTGATCAATTATTATAATAATATTTTTGACAATACTAGGTCCAAAGTGGTACTTGATTTAGCTGACGCCCTTGAAAATCTATGCGCAGATTCTAAGGTTGTATTTGACTTCATTTGGGTTGGTGACTTCAATATAAAGTTATGTGAACATTCAACATTGGGGATTTGCGGGGTTACAACTAACGATGGCTGGATGCTCCGCATTTTAGCCATGGCAGCTACGGAGATGAATTGCATAAATTAATGAGCTGTTATGATTTGGAAATCCTGGAACCCTGCAAAGATGAACATGGTTTAACTGTTCCTACATTTAAGAACGGTCTAGGAGGCTCGGTCATTGACCATGTGATTATATCCTCCAATGTAATTTCTTGTTGCGCCACCCCAAAAATAGTTGTCTGTAATACCAGTGATCATAATTGTATTACAATGGAAACTACTTTCTGGGCGGATAAGTCACTTATAGTGGGACCTACTGTTTCTAACTTGGAACCCCATAGGACTAATGGTGTCAGACTCAGGTGGGCAGGGGATAAAGCCGGGGATTTATCTAGTTGTATTATTAAGGGGAGCTTTGAAGAAATAGATTCAATTTTAGCAAATGTTAATGATCATGAGAGGGTATTGTTGTGTTTTAAAAGTATTAACCTACCTATTAGTAGGAAGTTTACCGGGAAAGCCAATACTCTATCGAGGAAGAATTTACAGGATGGTTTAATCATCACTGTACAGTCTCTTTAACTTCACTGAAGTTGGCATTATCGGTTAAACCTAGGGATCCTGTTTTAATTGCCAAATCAAGACTGGAATATAAATGCGCTCTTACTGTGAGGAAGAGGGAACTCCAATTGCAGGCATGGGGTTCACTAAATTTAGCTGCTGAGACATCGAACACCACCCTGTTCTGGGCAACAATTAATTCCCCATTACTTAAAGCGGACGATACCCCAGAACTAACCTCCACCGTGTCTAGTGAGGGGTGGATAACTCACTTTTCCAACATTTTTGACACAAATAGAACAGAGGCAGTGGAGCCCAAGGGGTGGGATGTGGTGCCGGTTGACATCACTCCCAAGGAAGTAGAATATTGTATCACGCTTAGTAAAGGTGGTAAGGCTCAGGGCCCCGATGGGGTACCCATCGATGTATATAAGACAGAACCCAAATTGTGGGGACCTCTGTTAGCATCTGTTTTTAATGCTGCTGTTTGTAGTGATGCACCTGTTACCTGGGGACAATCAATTATTGTACCCATTTATAAAAAAGGCAGCAGGTCAGAGGCCAAAAACTATCGCCCTATATCCCTCCTTGATTCGTCGGTTAAAATTATGAGTCGGGTCTTGCTAGTAAGATTGGAGGAATGGGCTGAGCAGGAGGGTATTCTGGCTAATGGCCAATATGGCTTCAGAAGGGTTAGGGGTACTCTCGATCAGTGCATCAATTTGGATCTGCTGATCGGGAAGTACACTGAGGCTAAAAAGGGCTCCCTATACCTCTGCTTTGCAGATCTGAGCAGTGCGTTCGATCTAGTGGACCACCCCACCTTGTGGACCACCCTGCTCAATCTAGGTGCCCCAGAGGGTATAGTATTCTTTTTGGCCAGATTATATGACAAACTGCAGACCTGTGTTCGTTTTGGTAAAGGGGGGAAATGTACCCCGAACTTTGACGTTAAGCGGGGAATTAGACAGGGCTGTGTCTTGGCCCCACTTCTTTTTATTTTATTTATTAACGGGATTGATAATGTTTTAAAGAAGGTGGTGGCTGATGCCCCCCAGATCCATGGCGACCCTATCCCAGTGTTATTATATGCTGATGACGCTGTTTTACTATCAAGAACACCGATAGGATTACAGTGCCTAATGGATAGTTTCTCAGCCTTTATTAAAGCAAGGAAATTGGTGATTAACAAAGGGAAAACTGTAATAATGACCTGTGGGGAAAAAAGGAAGTGTCCAAATGTCTTTTTTATAGATAAAGAAAAAGTTCAACATGTGGACAAATTTTGTTATCTGGGAATTACCTTTGCAAATGACAGGAAATGGTCCAGCGAATTCACCAATATCCGGAATAAAATGGCCAAGAATGCCTATGGTGTTTATAGATTTGACTCAAAAGTGGGGGAGAGGCGCACCTCAGACATGCTTAAAATGTATCAGGCTAGGTGTGTGTCTATCGCATTATATGGCGCAGGCATATGGGGCTATAGCCGGCATGACAGCTTACAAATTGAAGAAAATTATTTTTTAAAAAAGCTTCTGTGCCTACCTGTCTCAACCTCTAATGAATTAACCCACCAAGAGCTTAATATCCACTTTTTAGGTGATTTGTTATCCCTTAGGCCGTTGATGGTTTGGCGTTCCATCTGGCTCAGGGAAGAGAAGGCCTTTAACAGATCAGTTATTGAGGATTGCCTTTTAATGGACACATTTTTAGCGATCCCCTGGATTAAATATGTTGTTGTCTGTTTTTCGGAAATTTATGGTGTTAATATTGTTAATGACCCATCTGCAGTATCCAATATTACTAAGATTGAAATGAAAAATACCTTTCTTGGATTTGCAGACAGAAAGCGTAAATTAGCCTCTGGATCATTATCTACTGTACTGTTTTATAACTCATTTGTCACAGGAGAAGTGTTTCCATTGTATCTCCTGATGGTAACCAAACAATCACACAAGTTTGTACTCACAAGGTTGCGGTTAGGGATGGCACATTATTTAGTGGCTCATCCCCAGATTAAGAAACATCTGACAGGACCATGTATGTATGATTTTACATCTACCCAAAGCACTCAGCACTTTCTTTTGTTTTGTGAACTGTACAGGGAACAGCGCTCTATGTTTTTGAAACCTATGTTTAACAAATATGGTGCACGTACAGTTAATGAAGCCATGGGTCTGATTTAAAATTTACAATCAGCAGATATTTGTTTTTATACTGCAACGTTTTTAAATAAGTGCATTTATTCCAGGAAAAATATGATTTTTTAATGTACCATATTTATGGATTTTTTAAACTTCTGTATTTTAATCTTTTTTAAACATGATGTATTTACTGTTTACCTTATGCTTTCATGGTCATCCATTTGCACCGAATAAAAGCTTCATGAACTGAACTGAGAGCCCAGAGTGGAAGCATGTTAAATATGGGCCGGGGATGTGAAAACACCATGGCATTTAATATCCCTGTGAGCCTTAGATTTAGTCCCCTGGATTTTGTTGATTAACTAAATCCTACCTGTAAAAGTTTGACCTACATTAACAAACAGCCAGTTGAGCCCCAAAATGATGGAAGACTTGTGAATGGTGACCAACACTTTGAGAAAACCTATGAGGCCACTACAGCAATTAGTATTCTCAGTTCTTCTACTAAGACGCTTTGGGATCCTGACTGTAAGTAACCCACGGATTGAGGCGGGGACTCATGACCAAGCCAAAACCATGTACCAAGCAACACAACAGGACAGGCATTCCCTGCATACTCAGATTGCCATCCTAGACAAAATACAGAACATCAAGATTCTTTCCTGGAACATAGCAGGTCTTAGCTCAAAAATGGACCTCCCAGATTGGGGAGACTATATAGACACTCCTGAGCTATGTTTCTTCCAGGAAACATGGTCAAGGTCAGACCTACATTAAGTGGGATATGTAACATACTGTATTCCAGCTGCCCAGGGGGCCAGGTGGAGACAATCAGGGGCCTGATGCACTTGGGTCGGCATACATCTGGGATGCAATATTGAAATAATAGACACCCTCTCCCTTGAAATTGTGTGCATCCTTCTCTCTTTTTATAACACCATGAAGATTGCTATTATCAACATCTATTCATGTCCAGTGAGGCAGGGGCAAACCTCACAGACCTTAGATTGTCTTGCTACCTTTCTCTATACTCTACCAGAGTTTACCTATGTAATTATTGGTGGGGATTTTAATAGTCACTTTGAGCCCTTACGTGGCATTACCACTACCATTACAAGTGAGGAAGATTCAGCTTGGTTAATCCCTGAATGCAACAACTACCCAATAAGGGGTTGGACCCCTTTAGTTCTGCAGATGAACTCCGTTACATTTAGCCACTCAATAAGGGCATGTAATGGTCGATTCCCCTCTGACAGGCCGGGTAACTTTACCTTTAATAAGTTGGGACAGTCATCTATAATTGATTGTATTTTGGTAGATGTTGAATTATGGCACAAAAGTGACCATAATCCGTTGGTGTTAGTAATAGCTCTCCCTTTGCCCAAGGACCATCATAGTACACCCACACAATCCGTTCCAAATTTAGTTGCAATTGAAGGAGATAGAAGAGTACGTTGGGGAACATTTGCACAGTCGACGGAAAAAGTGGCCACCTTGAATAAACAAATCATTCCTTTTTCAGAAACGGCATTTCGATTGTTTGAAAACAGTGAAGGTTCTGAATCCTTGTTTTTACTAAGAAAGAACTACCAGGATATGTTTTTAAAATTGGCAGAGTTTTTTTACAATAGCGACAATACTAGTTCTGACCATAAACCCAAACATCCCTGGTATAACAAAATGTGTAGGAAGGCTAAACATGCTCTATTATTGGGGATTAAGGAGAATGACAATCTACGTATTAAAGAAACCAGGGCACAAAATAAAACCCTAGCTGAAGCAAAAACCACCTGGGAGATAGACAAATGGGAAGCAATTAAAAAAGCTTTAGACAACCGAGATATGAGAGGCTTCTGGAACCTAGTTAAAACTGGGAAATCTGAAGGCAACCCAGCAATCGAACCAAACTTGGGGGAAGAAGTTTGGAGATCCCATTTTAAAATTTTTATACTCACGTGCCTTAGATGGAGCTGCAGTCGCCAGGGAAGTAGTAGTAGATAAAACCCTCATAAATATTAGTGCCCCCCCTTGCACAATGAAAGAGGTCACTGTGGGACTGGGTAATTTGCTTCCAGCCAAGGCACCAGGGTTGTTTAGAATTCCTGGTGACCTATTCAAAAATGAACAAGCAGTGTGGACACCCTTCCTATGATCATTATTTAACGCTATCCTAAAAGGTATGGCGCTGCCCCCGACATGGGCAGGAGCAGAAATTATTCCTATTCATAAAAAAGGCACCCCACTCAATTCAGCAAACTACCGTCCAATAAGTCATATAGACGTTACCCAAAAGATATTTGCCCGTGTTCTCCTTGGTCGATTGCAATCATGGATGGAAGAAAACAACGTATTAACACCGCTACAAGCTGGCTTTAGAACTAAAACCTCAGCCATTGACCAGATCTTCAGATTGCAATTGATCCATTGGAAAACTGTAATCTTGGAGGGTGGCAGTCTTTACCTAACCCTCGTGGATCTTAAATCCACATACGACATGGTGCAGCGTGATCAGCTATGAGGCTTACTCCGTGATATGGTAGAACCAGTCTACCTATACCACCAGCTGAAGTGCTTGCATCAAGATACATATGCGAGAATAAGATTTGGTAAAAAAGGGGAATTGTCAGCTCCCTTCCCTGTAGAAAAAGGGGTGAGACAGGGATGTGTTTTAGCCCCGACCATGTTCTCCCTCTTTTTAAATTGTTTAATTGAAACTCTACTGGTAGTAAAAGATATAAATTCACCGAGGTTAAGAAACCGCAAAATATCAGCTTAAATGTTTGCGGACGATACGCTCCTACTGTCCAAATCTCCCATGGGCATGCAGCGGGTATTGGAGGAGTTCTGTACATTTTGCAGGAAGAGGGATTTGGAGATAAACCTCCCAAAAAAAATGCAAGTTCTTCCATGCTAATACTATCAATTGCCCAAACCCCGAAATGGAAGGCAGGGCCTTAGAGAGGGTGTCCATCTTCGATAACTTGGGCCTCACATTTAATGAAAAGATGGATTGGGGGACCCAAGTAAAGAAAGCTAATTTAAAACTGACACAGTACATAGGGGGTATCCTAAAAGGACACAGAAACCGCACTCAGAAAGTTGCAGGTCCACCTGCAGAAATATATAAAACACAGGCAAGGGGAGCATCACTATATGGAGCAGAACTCTGGGGTCACTGCCCATCTAACACACTAGCTATAACAGAGAGCACCTTTCTTAGGCTGCTGTTGGGCCTCCCTAAGAGCACCCCCATAATACCATTAAGGATGGATCTGGGTATCAGACCCATTGCTGACATAATTGCTTCTCGACCATGTCCATTCTGGCGCCGTCTCTGGAGCACCCCTCAGTTAGTAAACTATAGGACAAATTGAAGAATGTTATGAAAATCTTGGGAGCAGAGAACATACCATGGCTGTCCTAAATTAGGAACACCTGCAAAGCATTGGGGAGGGCAAATATGTGGTTAACACAAGAAGATACCTGTCCCTCCATTCCCCAAAGTCCCTAGTCCTAATTTAGACATGGGGCGCTCCCGCTCCGAGTACTTAGAAACAAATGGAAGGGAGCTATCAAAGTAAATTGCCCAGGGTGTATTTTGACCTAAGAAACAGAACTCCATGTCCTTCTTTTTTGTCCTGCCTATAGAAGGCCAAGGTCCACGTGGGTGCTCCGGCTTTGCAGAAATGTGGGGATTAGGCACCACACTGAGGCCTTCAGGCTATTAAAATATGAGACACACCCACTATTTGTATTTGCCGTTTCCAGGTTTTTATTCACGATGTGGTGCATACATAGGGGCATTAGAAAGAAAAAAGAGCTTGGAAATAATCTAACTGTGCTCACCCATTAATTATGCTGCTAAGCTATGTTTGCACAACTTTTTAGCTAGAAACACTGTTTTGAAACCTTCCTTTTTTGAGCTATTTTATCGTTTTATTCCCTTTGTAATTGTTTTTAAATGTTTTTTAAAATCATGCTCATAGATTACCAGGCAAAGCTTGATATCTTAGGTTGTTAATAACAGGGCGATCAGTAGAAGTGGAGTCAGAAAACATTGTAACACTTGTATTATACTACCTCCTTCGACTCTAAAGGATATTTTGTATTTTTATGTATAACTTTTGTGTATTATAGGTTTTTGTAATACAAGTAACAGTATAATTATATGTGCTTTTATGGCTGTATGGCCGAAATAAAGTTTTTTTAACTGACTGACTGAAATAGCACAAAAGGAAATGCTTTTGAAATGTACTTAGAAATAGGAACATTATATAACAGTTCGAGGTCTAGGAAAGTACAGAAAGGCCAAGATGGAATCATATGCCAATGAACAAAAACAAAGACGTATTCATTGATACATAATTGTCTCTGTCCGAGCCCTACCAGCCTTTCAGAGACACCACCTATAATGAACCCTGATAATTCATTAATGATCACTCGGCGGCGCACAGAGCAAACTTGCCGCTTTTATAGTGCTCCATCATCAAATAAAGAAAACCTGGAATAGGTTGGACTCAAGGGCAACAATACACTGTTGCCTCAGAGGTGCAGTGAGGCCAAATCTTATTCTCGCATACTTTTTGAAAGGTGTAACAGTGAGTAACCTGCAAGGATGAAAGCAGCTGTTGCTCACTGTCTCCACAGCAAACAGAAAAGACCCGTATTTCCTGAGCATGAAGCTCCATGCTGGTGTGGTCTCTTAAACCCGGAACAAACCCTCAAGGCTCTGTTGAAGATTTGCTGGCCTTCCCTGCTGCTCATGTTGGCTGTATATAAGTCCCCTTTAGTATGCTCTTCTCTAATGCCTTTTATTGTCCTAAGACAGAGGAGAGGAAAGGCCCACAGGCATGTATGAAACATAAAAAACAGCCAGAGACCCTTCAATGTGTTAGTGGGCCCCTGTATAGGTCAGGGAACTCATTTGGAAAGACCTGGCTCTAACTCAAGAACCGGGCCTGAACGAGCGAAAGGAAGATGACAAAATGATGCGAAAACAGATAAAAGAGAGAAAGAAGGGATGAACAAGAACCTTCAACACTAGGAGAATGGAGCGAGAATTGTGTGGTGGTAAATGAAAACAGCAGGGGGGGTAATTCAGACTTGGCAGTCGTGGTATTTGGCAATCCTGACATTCAGCCGCGGTGCTGGAGGGCTTCTGAAAAAAACTTTGGAACCCCCCACTTATTCCTTTCCAAACGTAGTACTGCTCCTATTCCTCCAAAGGGTCGGAGGTCAATAGTCTATCAGGCTGAATGAGTAAGCAGTAAAGCAAAAATGCCCCTTGCTCTGTCCAAGAAAAGTACATTCAATAACATAACAGACAGAGGCATACCTCAAACTCACTTTACAAATGTGAAAATGTAATAGATTTTCGTCTCAGTCCTCTAGTGACTTGGAATGATAAAGCATCACCTTGGACAGGCACTATGCAACCTGCTATGTACAGTAATTAGGCTAAAACATGTTGTCAAACACAGAGTTGGCCTCTCTCAATTTGTCTTAAATAACATATTTGTTAGGACGTGCAGAAATTTATTTACGGTAAACTGAAAAAATACATGTACAAAGCGCAATGAAGATGCAACTGAAAATAGACCACAAGTGCCTAATCCACCCGCAGACAGACATTTGAGAAACACGAATAGATGAAAGCCAATTTCTTTGAGTATGGCCACATAGTCATGTTGCAAACACCACTGATATTACATCCTTGGACAGCAGATATGTCTCCCGCTTTTCAAGAGTGGGGATTGGTGTATAGCCATGACCACTTTCCCCCATATACCCAATCAGATTAAATGAGACCTCAGTAATGTGCCTCTCCAGTCAGTCCCGAGTATCCCAACAGGACATAAGCTGCCAATTACACCTCACACAACACTGAGCATTCAATGCCATCATAACATTCCATTCAGACAACACACACATTGTCCAGAGATTACAGCTCACAAGAAGACACACATTTGCAGAAATCCCTCAAACTCCACTTAAAGTATTCTTTCTGATAGTCTTAGCTACTAACACAAACTGATCGGTAGAAAGTGAAAGTAGACACAGAGGACACATATCCCAAAAATAGAAACACACATGGTTGTGCATATTATGACAATACTCATACACACTGTCATAGTGATCATACACAAAACAGGTACTAACAGCAATGATCTCCTACCTGCTGATCTTCATACTGATGTATGAACTACAATGCAACACCCCTTAAAACGAGGTTAACTGTGACACTGCATGTTCTAGCAGCATTGTGAGGAAGAAGTGCTACATAGAATATTACGTTTACGCCCAAAAACATATCTTCATCGCCTCCTAGTCAGAAAATGCAAATTGAGGCCCGTCAGGAACACAAAAGGGCCCAATTGGTGCCAAAAATAATCCAGGGAGCAATTAGGAAGACAACAAAAGCCTGTACCAAAGTCATGGTGCGCACAACGGTGCTGGAGGAGCGGGTGGAGGGCTCGAGGCTGGACTGGAGAGTACTGAACAGAAGACATCCGCCAATGATGCCAGAATGGTGGACATATTATGGAAGCTCGAGGAGGCGGAAAATCGGCAACGACGAAACAACTTGTGCCTGCTGGGCATCGAAGAGAAAGTGGAATGGGGGACATACGTGGATTTGTGATTAAGCTTTTTAAGTCTGCCTTCCCAGAACTTTCATTCTGGAACTGGGAAGCTGAGATCCAGCAAGTCCATCCGTTCCCCCTAATGGCCATGAAAAATCCCGGGCAGGAACAAAGGCCACAAGCTGTTCTTATATTTTTTTGGAATTTTTTATTGCGGCAAGTAGTATTCGAAATGGCTCGACCCGATGCAAAGAAATCAGCAGAAGGGCAGACTTTCTTTGTGCGACCGGAGTTCTGCCATACTACTGTGGAGAGAAGGTGGCGCCTGCGGCAGATGATCTCTCCTTGTCAAAAACTTGGCTGCGGAGTCTATTTGATGAACCCTGCTCGTTTGAAAGTGATTCATCAGGGTTAGATAAGGGTGTTCACCTCTGAGATTCAAGCAGGGGATTATTTAAAGGCGATATCGGGGGAATAGATCAGTCTACAACCGGTCATCCAAAAAGGGGGGGAGGGTGCATAGGGGGGATGAGAGTACAGGGGGAACAAAAGGCCATCGGCTATAGGTGTCTGTCCCATCCCCTCCCTCTCGTTTTTTGGATATTTTGTTTGGCTTTTGTTGCTGGTTGTATTTCCTTCACTTACAATGTGATTCATGGGGGCGTGGGCACTATGGGATAATGGGACAAATGGGATATGGGCTATTGGGCAAGACCAAGGGCATTGGTTGAAGGGGGGCTATGACCCCTTCTCTCTTTTACAGCAGTCAGGGAGCACCAGGGGCGCACCAGCGTGGGAGGCATCACAAGGGACTGGAGACCTTTTTTGCCGAAGTGATGGGTGGGAGGGGTTGGGGTGGGGGTGGGTGGATGGATCCTTGTTAAGGGGGAAAGGAAGCAAAAATGCAAGGGGCAGCTTGGGGGATATATCTTTATTGTTTTTCTTTCAGCTCTGTCCATTTTTGGTTTAGCATATATAACCAATGGGGGGAATCAGGATAGCTACTATTAACATATGTGGATTGAATGATCCAGCGAAGCGGGGCAGGATTAAAGAAGATGTTCGAATTCTCAGGGCAGATATTGTTTGTCTCCAGGAGACCCACATTGAAGCTAGCAGAAGTAAAATGATGGAATTAGATGGCTTTCAGCTGATCATATGTTCTAAACAGGAGGTTAAGACCAGGGGGGTGGCCATATTTGCCCACCGTGGATTGGCAAATTGTTCACGCTCAATCTCAGATAAGTATGGCAGATGGGCCATAACCCAGTGTGTCATTGATAATAACATCTTTACTGTATGCTCAGTCTACGGCCCGTTGTTAGATGCTTCAGAGCTGTATGATTGGTTGAATACGGAATTGGTTGGGTGGCTGTTGCCACTCATAATCTGTGGAGACTTTAACCTAAATATGAGCTATGCAGTATCGAATCAACCAGAACTTGCTTATCAAGGGCGTAAACCCAAAGTTTATAGGTCTCTATGCCAGCTGAAAGAACTTCATGGGCTAGTGGATGCCTGGGCAGCAATTAGAAGTGGTGAAGATGGGTTCACGTATTATTCAGCCCCACACCAATCACATTCAAGATTGGATATTTTTTTTATCTCTCGTAGTTTGGTGTCGGGCTGTAAAATCGAGAAATATCTCAAGGTTATGTCAGACCATAATCCTCTGGTTCTGGAAGTCCATCCTGAGTGCCCAAAATATACTACCTGGACATTTAATAGGGCTTTGCTGAATGACAACGAATATGTAGAATATATTCTACAGTGGATCACTAGATTTGTTGAAGAGAATCGGGGTAGTACTAGTCTTCAGAATGTATGGGATAAGCTAAAAGCTGGGGTTAGAGGGGAGACTACGCAATTTGGATGGAGGGCTCTGAAGTTAGAGAAAAACAAGATAAATAAACTCTATGCAGAATTGACCAAAGTTGCACTAGACTTGGTTCAAGTAATTTCAGAAAGAAGGGATATCGAGGCGGCACAAACAAAGATTTTAACTATTAGAGCTGCTATAACGGAGATCTCATCAGCCAAAACTGCAGCCAGGTATCTTGCCTGGCGCACGAAAATTTACGAAAGCAATGAAAGTGTAGGGCATACATTAGCTGTCCGAACAAGAGAAAAAAAAGTTCAGGCCCGGATTACGGTAGTTAACGACCCAGAAATTGGTTTTGTGAATGGCCCGGACGTAATTATTGCCGCCTTCGAAAAATGTTATCAGAGGCTGTATTCGGAAGGTAGGAGGAACATTCCTTCATTACAGGATGAAATAGTGGGATTTCTGGATAGGGTTAAAATAGAATCACTGACCCCGGCAGATAGGGACATGTTGGAAGCTCTGATTACTTTGAGGGAAGTCAGCAATGTACTAAAGGCGGTGCCATCTGGCAAAGTGGCAGGGCCTGATTTTCTCCCAGGAGAATAAAAAAAAAAAATTCAAGGTCAACTGGCCCCAATTATGCTTTGAGCTATTTAGCTTGATTCAGGGGGGGATCCTTTGCCGGACTCGTGGAGGTTTGCTAAAATTGTTATTTTTTTTTTAAAAGGGAAGGGGGCCACGGACTTAGGGGCGTACCGTCCAATAATTTTGATTAACAATGATGTTAAAATCTACTCAAATATCTTGGCGAATAGATTGGCGTCCGTAATAAAAGAAATGGTCTCCCACAGTCAACACGGTTTTGTTCCAGGCCGGGAAACCATAGATCATATTCGTAGAGTAATAACTCTATTTGACTATACCAAGGTGACAGGAGACCCTATGTCTTTAATTTTATTGGCTTTTGATAGGGTCTCCTGGACCTCTCTATGGGCGGTCATGAAGCATTATGGAATTGGGGAAGGCTTTATTCGGGCCATTAAAAGCATGTATCAAGATCCAATTGCCAAACTAGCACTGATGAGATTACACTCGGGGGGAGATCAATATAGGGCGGGGACAAGACAAGGGTGCCCTTGCTCTCCCTTGTTATTTGCAATTTATATTGACCCGCTAATTAGACTAATACAAGAGAGCCTGGTAATTTTACCTGTTTCTGCCCGGGGAGGAAAGGTCAACATTTTAGGCTATGCTGACGATTTAGCGATAGTCACATCGGTCCCACAGAGGGCTCTGGACGAGTTAAGTGTGTTAACATCTCGATTTGGCAAAGTCGTCGGCTACTATATCAACGAAAGTAAAACCCAAATAGTCATTAATGAAAAAGTGGACTTTGCTGACCAACGGATTGTAGAAAATGCAAGGTATTTAGGGGTCGAGATAAGTGCTACCCCAACTGCTGTAGTAGATTTAAATCTGGCGCCCTTATTAGTCAAAATGAAATCTGATAACAAGAGGATGAGCAATCTTTATTTGACGCTTATGGGCCGAAGCAATGTTATTAAAATGATCTTCTTACCCAAGATACTTTATTATTTTAGAGCCATCCCCCTTGAATTTAATAAGCTATGGTTTCGGAAATGTGACCAGGCTATCTCATGGTTTCTGTGGTCAGGGCAGCGCCCAAGACGGGCATTAAGGTTTATGACACTTCCCAAAGATCGGGGGGGCTGGTCTGACCCTAATTTTCCGACTTATTATTGGGCCACGACCTTGAAGTATTCAGGTGAGCTGATAAATGGATACAATTCGGATAATTCCGAAATTTCTATTTTCCAACTGATATGTGGGGGAGAAACCAGGGGCCTTTTATTACGACAAATTGATTTTGCTTATTACAAGAGGGTTAAGTTTAAGGTTTTGATACGAATTTACAAAGTCTGGAGTGCACTTAGGAAAAAGTTCGGAATTGGCCGGCTGTATCGGTATTCCCCTCTTGCTGAGAATAATGCCATATGTTCTGAAATTTTTAATGATGCTTATTTTAGTAGATGGGGGAAAGAGGGATTTATTGTATTGGGGATCTTCTTTCTGGCAACAACCTACTTTCTTTCGATGCTCTTAAAGATAGATTTGGCATAGGGAATAAGGATTTTTTTAAATTCCTACAAATCTGGTATATTTTTGAGAGCAAATGCCAGAACGGAAATCAAATCCCACTTTTTGATTTGCTTAAAAGTAATACACCGCAAACCGCTGCCATCTATAAAGCCATTACGGAAAAATTTGGGGATGATCTTACTAAGCATTTCGATAGATGGCAAACACTGCACAGGCTGGGCAGGGGGAGTGTGAGGACTCTCTGCTCTTCAGTCAAACTTCATGTATATCTGCAAATCTGCAGGCACAGTGTTTTAAGACCTGGTGTAATCTGTGCATGACTCCAGCCCACATACATAGATGGGGGTACTACTGGGATACACTGCCCTCGTTGTGGGGTGGTGGCTGTGGTTAGCACACACATGTTTGCTACCTGTCCGGGTGTCTCCCAATTATTACTCAAAATTGAGCAGAGGCTGGGGGCTATACTAGGTCACATCGTGATACATACCCCGCAGGTAATAATGTTGGGAATTTCTAATCAAGCGATGGAGGAAAATCATAGGAAATTGGTGTTTATCGCTATGGCTGTTTATCGTTTGTGTTTGGCCACAGCATGGCTTGATTCAGTTCCTCCGACAGAACATGTTTGGTTTAATAAACTCCTATCTATATATAATTGGGAGATTGTGGTAGGGAGGAGGAAGGGAATATGGGATAGAGAGAGAGGAGAGAAGCTCTGGCTGCCTCTCATTAATTGGCTTAATAGCTTGAGATGAAATAATTTATTTTTTGCTGGTACGATATATCCATGTACATATTTTTTCTTTTTTATCCTTTTTTTTGTTTCTTCTTTTTGTAATTCCCTTCTCCTGGGTCCTTAGATTTTTGTTTTGCTTGAAGATGGATCCACTGGGGTGGGAGGGGGGGGGGAGAAAATATTGGGAAGAAAAAACATTTGAGGTATCAGCCACAGCTTTTGTTTGTTCTGTTGGTTAAGAATCATGCTTGTTTTCTTTTTGTGTTCTGACACCCCAATAAAACAAAGTAAAAAAAAAAAAGAAAAACTACTCACTGAATACGTATGCTTAGCTCACCTCCGCTTACAACCACAGTTTAAGACAGTTGCTACCTGCCCCAAGGATGCATTGTGTGACCATGAATACACATATTTAGGGCCGGACAGGTATTGCATTTCACTGGGCATTTATCCAGTGACCTGAGCCCTTGGAGGAAGGTTTTGAAATCCCAGGACGGCTCCTGGTGCTTCTGGTAGTTTCTCCAGCTCCCGGCTCTAGATGAATTACAGCATGCACAGGGAAGTCTCAAGAGAGAGAGAAAGAGTAAGAGGGAGAGGTAAGGCAAAGATTAAGAGATCGGAGAGGGAGGAAAGAGAGAGACAATGGATGAATGGAAAGATAGAGCTTCCACATGGATATGAAGGTAGCACAGCTGGTTAAGGCATTTTTGCTAGGGCTGCTTTTGTTTACCAGTCCGGCCCTCCACGTATGATATACCCAATGACAACAGCTCCAGAAGGTCATTGCAGCAGAAAAGGACATGAAGAAGAAATGTTCATTCTTATACAACCCAGTGTGAAGGCTATCTGCTTTTCAGACATAAATCAGAAATCTTTCTAGAAAGAAAATGCCAGTACCTTTTGAAGAAACCATTATTCAACCACAAAACAGCCACATGGTGGAACAGTTACAGAAGTTTATAAATGTAAATCTTTCAATAAGTGCCTTATACAGACACATGCTCAATTTATGATGATCAGGATTTCCCCACAATTTCCTCATGACATATTGTAGTCCCCTAAATTTGAGCTGTGGAAGGATGGAAGTCATCTTATGAAAAGGATGGCATTAAGGCTGTGCTCTAGGGAAGAGAACAGAAGATGAATGAAAGTAATAGAATAAGAAGCAAGCACATGAGATTGATGAGAAAGCTAACCATTGGTAGACAGTGGTCTGACCCAAACCCCACAATAAGAACTGTATTGTCCACAATAGGTCCTGGACAAGAACGCTAGAAGCAGTCTGTAAGAAAGACCAACAAATTAAGCAAGACCTGAGCTTTAAGGGGCAACATAGTGGAGTGGATGAGAGGACATGGAAGAGTTAAAAAGGACAAAGGCAGGCAAAAAGAAAAGTCAAACCAACATGCAGAAAAATGAATTAGTGATAGGACAGTCATGTTTCGGAACGTGTTTATTCAACCTGGAAATCCCATGGTAAGCCATGGTAGTCTCATCTATATGGATAACCCATTCCGTTCTTTGAGTCGCACTAGTGGCATAACAATTACCCTTGTTACAGTTGCAAACCATATGTTCATCATTATTTCAGTTGAATCGAACACTAAAAAAGGAATTAAGGTAATATTTCAGGCTCTACAAAAATAGATACTCCTGTATTATTATTTCACTTTAAAGAATGATGAGAACGAAGTTATAAAAAAATGGATAAGCAACATAATACAAGTATAAACCGGAAGAATCCTTAAGGAGTGACAGAAAAACTTAGGGGGATATTCACAAGGAAGTGGCGAAGACAAGCGTTAGCCTTCTTGGCTTAACGCCTCTCTCCGCCACTTCAGAAAAGCAAGGCTGTACCATATTCACAAGGACATGGTGCAGCCTTGCTTTTTCTCCTGCGATGGCGCTAAGTTTCACAATGTAACGCAAACGCAGGCACCTGCAAGGGTGTCTGCTAGCAGGAAGGTTTGTTTATGTACAGGAAGTTGTCCCTTCCTGCACATAAACAAACCTAAAATGCCAGTTTGTAACTTACATGTGTGCTGCTTCATGCAGGTTTGTTTTTGTACAGGAAGGGGCCTCTTAAAATCTCAGTTATGCCTCAAACGCTGTGAAGAAAATATCCAACCACATAAGGGTAACAGAAATCAGAGACCAAACAGCTAATTCCATTGTGCATGGTGTGGTATCTGTCATGGGAAATGATAAATAGCATATGAACAAGTGGAGGAAGTATTGCATCACAGGAAAAATACCTACTTGGAGATGTTACCGTTGTCTCTTATTTTAGCATGACAAAGAACATTGGGGAGCCTTTGAGACACAAGTACTTTAATTTGGTCAACAGAACTGTAGAGTTTTAAATATCCCAAGTATAATCCAGGATGGAGACGTTGTTGACTCCTCTTCTGATAGTTTAGTATATCCTACAATGTAAACAAAAAAAGAAAGGTTTTACAACTATTATTCTTAGCAATTTGAAATTTTGAAAGACATTCTGAAAGAAACAACAATGTACTGCAATGAGAGTATACAAATTCTGCAGATGCAATCCAATGTAAGCAAATGCACTCACACAGAACTTGGGATCCAAACCTCCTGAGTTAACACATTAGACACTACAGCTGTTTACGTTACACCTTCCTGCACGAAAATAATCCTGGGAGGCATGTTCCTCTTTTTATGTGTGCTGCAAAGTACAGCCCAAGTAAAAGGAGGAAATAATGAGGAGTAATAACGACATTTCTCCTCGTTATGCCTCTGTTAGGATGGCATATCATTTTGCCGCAATCGTCGGTGTACTACCTTTAGTAAATCTGGAATTGTGCCAGAGTCCATAAGTGAATGTGTGGGAAAGTCCACACTCCACCCATTGAAATCCTTCAGAATGCAGAGTAACGAAAGGGAGCGATTTGCATTGCCTTGTGTTATTCTTGATTTACTAAGCCACATTGAGCCACGCAAGGTGGCTTAGTAAATATCATTTAAGCCTTTGCAATGCCTTGCGTGACACAATGGAAAGGATTATTAAATCTGGCCCTAAGAGCCTAGTACATCAGAAGATTAGGGCACACGTTGTTTTAGTTAAGAGATGTAATAGCATGTTGACAGTTAATCCAATGAAGAAACATACTTTAGTAGATTCTGGGACAGTTATGTCAACATGATAAGGACGACAAAGCATGAAACTAACAGGCAAATTAGAGTCTGAGTGGAAATGCCTTCACAGATCGTTTTCGTACAAATAATATATATTTTCTTTTAAGGATGGTAAGACTGTGACCTTCCTTGTTTAAATATGCGTGGGTCTACTGAACCAGCTTCAAAACATGATCTCAAGCGTGCACTGCTCTCCTTGTGCAATCAGAAGGTGTTAGGTGCAGTGTAAAAAGTAAAGATGGGCTGTGTATGGATACTCTGTTACTCCTGCTATTTCAATTTAAAACGAAAAAAAGATGTGGGCCCCTCTGCATGTACAGTATTGGCACTTGTAGATTTATTTACTATCTCAGTGTTTAATTGTACTCTTTGTGTGAGTTTTTCGGTATGGGCTTGTCCATAAATCTATGCGTTCATCCTTTCTATGGGAATGGTTCCCCCCAGTTTCTATGATCTATACGTTTTGTAGTTCAAAGTGTTGATTTCACCATTGCTAATATATATCCATCACCCTCCGTACCGAAGTACCACCAAACTTTTATATTCAATATATGTTGTTATAGTAGTTGTTGCCACTGAGTTAAAAACAATTCCAAATGAATATAATACATGAACGCACACTGATAAATCCATATGATGAATATGATTAAAGAGTTTTTTCAGAGGTGGAATCAATTCTTCTAAGAAAGCCTTATAACATTCTATAGGGAACCCGTCCTCCACAACCACATTGGCTCTGGCTATAGATTTTATGGCCGCCACAATCTCAGAGCTTACTAGATCTGATTTTAACCGGTCTATAAAAGAATCAGATAGTTTAGGGTAAGGTCCCCTTGTTTTTCAAAGAGTCAATTGTCATCTGCTTCATAAAAAAGTACAAGAACCCAAGGATGTTAATTCCAATTGGCCCATTAGCCTCCTCAATGCAGATTATAAGATTTTAATGAAGGTGTGGGCGCAGCGTTTTTTATCTGCCGCATAGGAAATAATTCACAAAGATCAGGATGGCTTTATAGCTGGAAGATCTATGGCAGCAAATACTGAATTTTTAATACAGGCATTGGATAATTGTAATACTAACTCAACCCCGGCCTGTATTATGATGGTTGGTGCGGAAAATGCTTTCGACCTAGTGATCTGGAACACTCTGTTTATTGCCCCAGGTAGATTCGGTATTCCTCCTCAGGTTATTTCAATGCTTCGAAATATTTATCAGGGGGCACAGGCTCAGGTGGTAATAGATGCAAAAAGGACAGGTACAGTAAAAATTAACCGGGGAACAAGAAACGGATGTCCGCTTTCCCCCTTGCTTTTTCCCTTTTTCATAGAACCTTTAGCCATTAGAATGCAAAACAATGCAGCTAATAGTGCTCCAATTTTGGGTATGGCCAAATTAAAGCTTTTCGCAGACGATATTATTCTATATCTGAAGCCCAATAGTCAGAATTTGGAAGTAGCAATGAGGGAATTTAGCAAATTTGAATTAATTAGGGGCTACAAAATAAATCAAAATAAAACAGAAGTTCTCGTTTTGAATACTGATATAAACTTTCTCCCAACCAACCTCAAGTTGCAAGCCGCCAAGCCTGACCCTATAAGATTTTTGTAGATTTATGTCACTAACCAATACCAACAGTTATTCAATCTAAATTATGTAAGAGTTCAAGGTAAAATCAAGAAGTTGCTAGAGCAGTGGCTTTTACTCCCTCTGACTCTGATGGGACGAGTATCTCTCATTAAGATGTCCATACTTCCGCTACTCATTTTTCTTTCTATTAATATACCATTTAAAATTAAGATGGATTTTTTTAAGAGCTGGAAACTACGATCAGACAGTTTGTCTGGGGGAAAAATGTACCAATGGTCAAGCTTCCATCATTTCAACTAACTATTGAACAGGGTGGGCTGGCTTTACCGCATATACGAACTTACTATGAGGCAGCTTTCTTAGACTTATTAGCTTGTTTATTGGTTTCTAATGGGTTAAAAGACAATTTCTTTGTGGAAAAAATGGTGCAGGAAGCCGGTTCTCAGATCTCGATATTTTTTGAAACCGCCAAACTTCCGAAAAAAACAAGATATAAGACTATGAAGGACTACTCTACCAGACTTCAATCTTTTAAGGGGACCGGCTCCTCTGGGTTTCATTACTTAAAATTGAGGAAATTTAAGAACATTGACATTCAATCATGCCGTTTGAGAAATTGGGAGGGCTGTGGGCTAGGAGAGGTAAGATACTTTTTAATTCATAATAGGGTAATTACATGGCAGGAGGTGTTGTTGAGGAGTAGAGATCAGAGCAAGCTAGCTTTCTTGGAGTATTTACAAATTTTCCATTTTCTGAAAAAAAAGAATTTTTCTTTTGACACGCCGAATAAACTTGTGGCAGCCCTTTTTGAGGCAAAGCTAAGCGGAGTATGGAATTGGTATCGTTTGCTACGTAATCAGGGCCAACTCCTATTGATAGAGAACCATTTAGAAAGGGTGACCCATGAAAAGCAATGTAACTTTTCTAATAATGAATGGGAAGCTATATATTGGCGTGGAAGTAAGGCTCTGAGAGCAGCCAATTTAAAAAAAATTGCCTTCTTATCCCGATTGCTGGCATACCTTACTCCGAAAGCACTTAATAAAAGGTACACGGAAGTCAAAAATAGATGCTTTCAATGCCAGGCGGATGGGGAAGGGGGCTGGCTACATATTTTTTTACATGTCCTAGATTGGGGCCTTTTTGGGGGAAGATCTTCTCGCCTCTAAATAGGGCATTCAAAAAGAGGATATTGGCCGAGGTCGAGGTGGCCCTGTTTGGAATTTGTAAAGACAGGACGAATTTGAAGACAGCTGAGGAAATTTTTCTTTCCATCGCCTCCTTGGTAGCCCAGTCCTTAATTCTACAGAATTGGAGGTCTAGGGAAGTTCCCACTTACGATAAATGGTTTATTAAAATGAAACGGGGGCAGGCTTTTGAAGAAGCCTACGCATGCCGTGTGGGAGCCTCCAAGAAGTTTCGTGAAACCTGGAAGTTTTTAGGTAATTTGGAAAACCAGACGGATGAGTAGTACTACCCTAGTCGAGGTGTTGTACTACTATTTGTAAATGTTTGTTAGAATAAGGAATATTCTCTTAAAAGTTTGGAAGTAATTTTCTGGATCATTTTAGCACATTAGCCTAGCAGTTTTGCACTCTTGCACTTGCACTTTAGTACTGTGGCACTTTAAAACATTTCCATTACTTAGCTGCACTCTTTTTCTTCTGCTTCCAAAACAGCTAGGTAGCTATATATTATAGCTTTGCATAAATCGGTTTCTCTACTTTTACCAGTCAGTGGTTGCAGATTAATGAATAGATTGTAGTCACTTTTAACCCATTTTTGACTCCTGTTAATGATTTGTTCATATGTTATTTCAATGTTCTCAATGATCTGCTCAATAAAAATAAAAAAATAAAAAGAAATCCATATGATGAACACTACATTCTCGTCTTCAATGTATTTGGCCCCTTAAACTCTACCTTTGGGGGCAATCCAAATGTTAGTTTTATGATCTGGCAAACCCTAGAATCTGGGAAAAATGCTGCTATGCCATTCCGTGGTTAATCTGTGTTGATGCCACTTGCACCCAGTGCAGTCACAACTCGACTTTCAGCATATATAGAGCCATTAATCTTTAAGCCATGCAATTTGATGTTTAGGAATACTATGCTGCTTCTCTAGACCAAGCATTGGCATACTTCTTTATTTACATTCTATTTATAGATATTGCTGACAATTAAATGCAAACAAGTTACTGCAACACTTACATGCATTAAAATAAATGACAAATGTAAATTAACTTTAATGTAATGTCTTACTGTCTTCCCTTTTGCAACAACCCTACCTACCCTCACAAACAAGTAACCACAAGGAAGGAACAAGGGTATACGCATATTTGTCACTAGAATCGCTGGGAAATTTTCAAATTCCCCCTTACCGAAGTCGAATACTACATTTAGTGGTTAACCTGTCTTTTTATAGCATTCAAAGATTAATTTATGCCAATTTTAGTATTCAGTAGTGTTCTTTTTGGGAAGGCTAGTGCATGAAGACTACTGATATGTGAGTGGTACTTTTCGAATACTGACAGAATACTAAGAAAATACTTACTTGTAATCGCATAGCCTTCATGTACAATGCAGAACATTTAGTGAATACAAACAATTTGAATACTACTGGACTTCACCCAGACTACCATTAACATTCTATTCAAGCTGCATGCTGAATGGTAGATCAGTGTATATTATGCTATTTTTATGCCTTATTTATTATACTATTGTGGTGTTTGTGTAGTGTAGGGTAGTGTTTTAGGGTTTAGGGTGGTGCTGGGGGATCGTGCAGGGTAGTGATTGAGCGTGGGGACCGGACTGGGGGTTGGGGGAGGGTTGTGCCGGGGCAGTGTTTTAGGGTTTAGGGTAGTGTTGTGGTGTTTGTGTAGTGTAGGGTAGTGTTTTAGGGTAGTGCTCAGGGGTCAGGCAGGGTAGTATTTGAGTATGGTGACCGCACTGGAGGTCTGGGAAGGGTTGTGCTGGGGTAGTGTTTTAGGGTTTAGGGTAGTGTTGTGGTGTTTGTGTAGTGTAGGGTAGTGTTTTAGGGTTTAGGGTAGTGCTGGAGGTCGTGCAGGGTAGTGTTTGAGTGTAGGGACCGGACTGGGATGTCGTGCTGGGGTAGTGTTTTAGGGTTTGGGGTAGTGTTGTGTTGTTTGTGTAGTGTAGGGTAGTGTTTTAGGGTTTGGGGTAGTGCTGGGGGTCATGCTGGGTAGTGTTTAAGTGTGGGGACCAGACTGGGGGTCAGGGTGGGTCGTGCTAGGGTAGTGTTTTAGGGTTTAGGGTAGTGTTGTGGTGTTTGTGCAGTGTAGGGTAGTATTTTAGGGTGTAGGGTCGGGCTGGGGGGTCGTGCAGGGTAGTGTTTGAGTGTGGGGACCGGACTGGGGGTCGGGTATGGTTGTGCTGGGGTTAGTGTTTTAGGGTTTAGGGTAGTGTTCTGGTGTGGTGTTTGTGTAGTGTAGGGTAGTGTTTTAGTGTTTAGGGTAGTGCTGGGGGGGTTGTGCAGTATAGCGTTTGGGTGTGGGGACCGGACTAGGGGTTGTGGGGGGTCATGCTGGGGGCAGTGTTTTAGGGTTTAGGGTAGTGTTGTGGTGTTTGTGTAGTGTAGGGTAGTGTTTTAGGGTTTAGGGTAGTGCTGGGGGGTCATGCAGTATTGTGTTTAAGTGTGGGGAATGGACTGGGGGTCAGGGGAGGGTCGTGCTGGAGGTAGTGTATTAGGGTTTAGGGTAGTGTTGTGTTGTTTGTGTAGTGTAGGTTAGTGTTTTAGGGTTTAGGGTAGTACTGGGGGTCATGCTGGGTAGTGTTTGAGTGTAGGGACAGGACTTAGGGTCAGAGGAGGGTCGTAGTCACGGTAGTGTTTTAGGGTTTAGGGTAGTGTTGTGGTGTTTGTGTAGTGTATGGTTTTAGGGTAGTGCTGGGGGTTGTGCAGGGTAGTGTTTGAGTGAAGGGACCGGACTGGGGGTCGGGGGAGGGTGGTGCTAGGGGTAGTATTTTAGGGTTTAGGGTAGTGTTGTGGAATTTGTGTAGTGTAGGTTAGTGTTTTAGGGTTTAGGGTAGTGCTAGGGGGTCGTGCAGGCTAGTGTTTGTGTGTGGGAACCGGACTGGGGGTCGGAGTAGGGTCGTGCTGGGGGTAGTGTTTTAGGGTTGAGGGTAGTGTTGTGCTGTTTGTGTAGTGTAATGTAGGGTAGTGTTTTAGGGTTTAGGGTAGTGCTGGGGGGTCGTGCAGGGTAGTATTTGAGTGTGGGGACCGGACTGGGGGACCGGTGTGGGCCGTGCTGGGGGTACAGTGTTTTAGGGTTTAGGGTGTTTTCAACTCTGCAATTCAACCTACAGTGCACGCATTAGCAGAGACTTCAATGCAAGAAGGCCTATGTGCTATGCAGATAATAAATCCTAAATTCAGTTTATTTTCAAACAGTGGCTTTTTATATATGTTAGCTCAAATCCGAGCCCCTTTCCACCAGGCACCTGGTGTAAAGTCGGGTCTTTACACCTGCACTTTGAGCAGCCATGAGGTTACCTGAAGGGCCATGAGTGGCATTGACAGGAGTCAAATGCCACAGTTGTCTTCCATTAGAAGCAGCGCGGGGACAGTCCGTGCAGGGGCTGAAGATGCCCCAGTGTAGATGAGTGTACCTAGAACAAGCCAGCAAATACAGCTTAGTGTTAGAAAAGAAATCAGCCCTTTTCTATCCCAGTGTTGCATACGTTACACGAGAGCTCACGGTGCCAGCTTTCTCCTTCCCAAGTGTGGGGTGCATGAAAGAGCTCACGTGGACAGAGACAATCAAAATACCAGTGGGGCAGCACAGTATGCTAAGTACGGAGTTTTAGCTTAAGTGTTTTAAGACACGCCCTTAATTACATCAGCCACCCCCATGAGAGATTTCTCGGAAATGCTCCCTGAAGTTCATAGGAATGTGATCTGCACAGCACCCGTCTTCTAAGAACTTTCCCTGAAAGAAACAGAAGAGGGGCAAAATGGCATCAACTTGTCTGTCTTCGTGGACAAGCGGCAGTGGTCATTTTGAAGTAGAAGTATTCATATCATGAGCAATGCCTAAAACCACAGCGGTTAAAATTTGTTTTACAAACATATAAACAATTCCTAAAGAAATGATATAGGATTCCTGGAGTAACCTTTTCTTTATTGAATTTAAGACATCTATTTGAAAAGGTAGCCGAGTAATTTGTATCATCATGAGACGGGAGCTTCAAAGCTATGCTAAATGACAACGTATTGTTTTGTTATTTCTGCAGCTTTGGGTTCTTGTTCCTAACTTCACTTCAAGATGACGGGTATACAGTTTGATTCGCCTACAATTTATTTGCCCTTCTTTTGTATCTTTACTTTTAACTTTTGTTTTCGATCTGTTATTATTCCCCAACGTCGGTAAGGGAACGTGGCGATTGTGTGGTTACGCCATTCCCAGGGTGCCTCACGACATGGCTCACTCTTCCCAGCCGCCGGGGGTAATGGAGCCGCTTGGGGCCTACATTTTGTGGGAACCTTTGGCAGAGGTAAGGACATCAGAAGTCCAAAGCACTAGCACTACCTCCGTATAGAGCGGCCAGGTTAAGACCCCACACTGCGGTCCTCCACTTAAAGGTTAGCAATTGACACTGCCCCCACTCCCCTTAGGAACCAGAGGGAGCCCTGCCCTCAATCCCACAAACAAGCTTCCCACAGACCACACACAGTGTAAAGTAAAACTCAACTAAGAGACACTCAGCACACCTTTTCCTGAATGCATAATTTGTTACAAGGTGTGGGGCTAGACCTCTTCCCAACCACGCCAGAAACAGACCACTCTGCTTACTGAAGTATGCTAGCTGTGGGTGCGGTAAAAGCTATGAACTAGCGGTTCAGTGCAGCTCACTTTAAGGACCTAAAGGCCCCCTTTGAGACCATTTGCAACGCAGGCGAGACCCCATTGTAGAGACTTGCGCCTTCCACACGAGAGAACCCACAGGCAGAATGCTGATAGATCCCACCAGGTGCAGTATGAGTAATCCTTCACTTTTTGCCCAAGGAGAAAGATTACTTACCGAGGACAGTTAGGCAAACAAGCATTGGCAAAGCCAATAGGGGGCTTTTTAAAAAAAACAATGGCATATTAACTTATTCCAATAATAATACATTCTTGTGCACCATGATCCCTTGGAGTAGCTCTGTATCATAGGCATCCTTATACAAAGCCCCCCAAAATGTACATGGCTGGCTCAGACCTGTAACTCTTTTAGAATCACTGACTGGAGTGTAACGGTCTCTCTTTAACACTCAGCTTGTATTTCACAAGCATAACGGACATACTCACGCTTCTGTCATAGCCCTCATGGTTTTCTTGAGGGGATATTGTTACTCCGTTCATACCAGCATTTAACAGTCACTAGCATGAGCTGGCTGTCGCACTCTTGGTCCGAAGCTTGACAATTGTTTATTTAAATTACTATTTCGAGAGAATGAAAGGAGACATAAACAACGTGTTGATTTTCAACACTTTACCACAGAGGTGTCTCAGTTGAGTCAAATGGTAGATAGGAGTGTCCTTGAAGCCCCCTTAAACTTTACATTTTCATTCATTCCCTCATTTAAATAGGAAGACTTTCAGGCCATAAGTTAAGGGGGGACCTTTTTTTATCACTGAAACACTTCAGGAATTTGTAAGACTGGGCATTTTGTTGTGATTGCCCCATGCACATTTCTTCCCCAGTTGTGGAGTCTGACATAAGATTGCAATACAATTGTTTTACTAGTAATTCTTCCTGCAAGGTGCTGCCATTGGAGAAATTTGGTTTGTGTTTAAGCGATACGCTTAATTACATAGGCCATGCATGCCCCTTTTAGAGACTCCCACTTTTTTCATCCCACTATAATCTCGGATGTCAAGCTCTTCCATTTCTGGTGCTTTGCAGAAGTTTTAAGATGGTCTTAGAGCTTCTCATTGCTTAAATGGCTATAATTACTGAAATTTCTATGTTTCCCACCTCTTTATTGCTTAATTTTGCTCGAGAGAAAGTGCCACTCATACTCATTGTAATGTCACTCATAATCACACTGAATCAGAAAATGTCTCTCATAAGCAATCTGAAACCTTGGCAGCTATTTTAGATCCCATCATTTGTGGGCTTTTGGTACGCTGCAGAGCATTGAATGTGAGACTTACAATTGAGGCAGCATGTCTGAGATCTCCTGGTAACATTGGTGCTTCAGGCTCAAATGAATTTCATGATCTATTAATTAAATGCATGTGTGGTAGCAATTGAATGTGGGAATTTGTATCGCCATACCTAGCCATTGGTATGGCCTTGCAATCACACCTGCAGACTTTAAAACTTTAGCCACGGGTTCAAGTTCTAGCATTGGATCCCCATCTTGTGATTCTGGGCACATCACATAATAGCTGGATATCAAGTTTCGCTTGAGGTACTCATGCAGGAAAGTTGCGATGATAGAATGAGCTGTTTGGTCTTAGTCACCTATTAAAACCTAGCTTTTCATGACTACCCTATTTTTCTGCCTGCCCCGTCTGTGCAGTTGCACCGAGTGGGTCACTGACAGAGTGCACTTGGATGGCTCATGACAGAAAGCAGATTACTTAGGAGGATTCTTTTCAAAGGGGCTTTCCCTTACCTTCATTGCTTGATTTTGCTCGCGGGAAAGTGTCACTCATGGTCACAGTACTAAATAGTTCAATTCAGAAATTGCTCGTAACCACCTGCTCTGCATGCCCAAAGAAACATCCATCTAGACCACTGTTTTCATAGTTCTTCTCTCTCCCATTTTCTATCCCTCCTCCACTTACATCCGATGCCACCAGATCTTTTTCCTCCTACCCTAAGGTTAGATCTTATATAGAGGCACAACTAGATAAATATTCAAAGCCAAAGAAACCTGATGGAAACACCGAGACTTCCAGTCTTCCAAGCTTCCTCTATCTCTCAAACACTACCTAGTCTTCACCACTGTCTTTTCTCCTGGTGAGGTTTGAAGGTGGTGGGGTTGGGAGGGTAGGGAGTTGAGCAGCGACGGCTCATCCGTAGTGGCAAAGGAGCGTTGCACCTCCCCTGCTAAAAGCCAGCATATGAACTATAAAATGATAAAAAACCAATTTATCATTTTATATTTCCTTGGCTAGGCCAAGTGACCCGAGTCTACGGCAGGGCCATCCAGGGACAATACCAGGGAAGAGGAGTGGTGGGCACTGTTAGTTTGCTTGTTGGCTTGGCCGGCCAACCTAGGACGGCCAAACCAACAAGCACACTTACATTTCTATAACCCAGCTGTGTTGTATTTCCAGGTAGAGGAAAGCCACAGACTCATATGCCTTAGTGAGTGTTAAACCAGTCCGCTCAGGCCAATCCTGTTGATGCTGTCATGCTGGGTAATAGCATGAGAGCAGCTTCAAGATTGGGTGTGCAGTCTGGGAGCTGGACTACACTCTTGCTAGAAGCTGGACAGTGACAGGTAAGTCCTTTTTTCTTTTGTTAAATATCTGCTGCCCTACCACTTTCTATTGAAAGCAGCCACCTCTGGAGTAGAGGCTTCTACATAGAAAGTTCTAACACTAAATATTATTGAGTTTAAATAGATGAACCAATAAAAAATGTGTGTATGCTAACTCATACTGTCCCTCAGCTGCTAGCATTCTCATTTATTTCATTCTTCCTGATGGTCCTATCAGAAAGACTGTAAATGTTTACACAGGTGTGGAGTGACTCATGCTTTCATTCACACCTACAGTTTTCACATAACACGGTCTTTCACCACTGCAGTATCCAGTTATCCATACACTCCGAATCCTGCTTGCTGCTCTCATGCTCTCCTGTTTGAAACCCTCCCCCAGGCCGTGTCATTCTCTCCCAGTTGTCTCCTGCAGTCTACCCAGAGGACTCATGTCCACTTCTCCCAGGAGTACCAATCGGGGAACTGCTGCTGTCTACGTCAGGGGAAAAGCAAGGCAGCCTGGAGGACCATTTGGCGTTGTGACAGCAGTAAAAGGTAATCTAGAAAAATGTTTAAGGCTCTGTGAGTGCCTGAGGGAGTAGTGTTGCTTTCATTGCCAACACTGGTGATATGCTGACCCTCACATAATGGTTTTTCCTTGGCAACTAGGCAACCATTGCATGATACCCAACCTTTGAAAAACTTTGGCCCAGTCACAAAAATGGTAATTCTTGGCCATATGTGAGCAGGCATGATATGTTGGCTACCTCTGATAAAATGCTTGGTTGGGTATACTGGTAGGAATACCTGTCCTGTGGTTGGCTTCCATGATATGATGGTGCCTGTCTTTCGCATGTGCAAAGTGGTGATTGGCCATAGGGTTTTGTATTTTATTTTTAAATGTTTTATTGGTACCACAGTGGCTACTTCACTGGGTACCCTAGTACCAGGCACTCATACCAGGGTACCTGCGACCCAATCTTCTTATTTTCTGTTTTTACCTGTTGTAAATTAAAGGGAGGTATCCCAAAGGCAAAGGCATGCCTATCCTGACCCCTTTGTGGCCTTTCATGTTTTTCCCCCCTTCAGGACTAGAGAATTGAGACCCAACATTCTCATTTTTTAGCCAGCCAATCATGGTGCACCCTTCCACCTTGAATGAGCCAATTGCAGATTATTTGGCACCAATGGTTCAGTTATTTTTAAGTTTTATCCGGTGTTTACCCATACATAACATGCACTTGTATTGCACATGTTCAGCGAAAAGGTATCTTGTTGCTCATTAATAGATGTTTGTTGTTACCTAACTCAATGGTACTCATTTTATCAACCTCAGGATAAAAGGCTGAGTGGATTTGGATTTTAACTTGTTGCAGTGAGGTCATGTATAGACTCCTACAGTGGATCATTAGTCCACGAACAGAAGAGACCAGCCCATCATAATATCCATTTTGATGCTAATTTCTCAAAAATGGCTGAACAGATTTACACCAAATAACCAAAAGCAGGTTTTCTCTATAAAGTTCTAACATTTTGCTGATCAATTTTGCTATAATTTCTGCATAACTTTCCATGATGAAGCAAAAGTGATTGTTTTTTTAAAAATGGTTTTAATGAAACGTACCAATGTTATTCATTAAAGGAAAAAATGCCTTTCCTATGGAAACTCTGTCCAAACTAGAACTAAACTGTGGTGACTGTGCAATAAATCTATGATATTCACCACTCAATATGCCATAATATGGTGTATGGTTAGTGTAACTCAACCAAACATTCTGTCTCAGTTTATGCTTAAGAAGTTGAATTCACAATGTTATGTGCCTATTTACAAAATACTTTTTTACATTAGTAAATCACTTATATCTCCTTGTCAATTATTACAGCTATTTGTCAGATTGCCCTGTTACTGGTCGGAAAAATAAGAACATTTCAAGGTAAGAATGGTTGCTAAAAAGGTAAGTGAAACTCATATTTTAAAACCAAGTGAGTAGCAGCAATTTTGACCACATAACCCAAACCCCCTAATTCTCTGGCACTTTCCCTTTGTACTCCTCACCTGCATATCTTGGAAATAAGTTTCTGTTTACCAAATGCAGACCCTTCAAAAAAAAAAGAAGAAGAAACGCCTACTGCATTGTAGGCCAGTTGAAGTACTAATCTTCAGTCATTAACAAAACCATTCAATATCCCTCTAAGTTTTGCCAGACCCTACTCAAAGCCACTGTGCTTTTTCCTCACTATACCATCACCCACTCACAACACGTCCTAGTAACACTACTCACCACTAAACATTTTTCTTCTTGTTTGCTGCTGCTGGTAAATATTTGAGAATCAACATGCAACTGTATTTCCATTATCTCAAGAAATTGTCAATCTATGTAGGGACCACTGGAAATATGCAGCTGAAGAGGACCAAATCATGGGGCATAGTTGACTAAATTAAGTGGTAAGAAAAGGCAAATTTTGTAGACGAATGCAGCTCATTTTGTGACATATTTTTGCATTTATTATTTTGTCATTTTTATTGTTGATGACACTGGCTTATCAAAGGTTTTACTCCATTAGTACTACTTTAAAACTCAAATACAGCAATAGGCTACAGAAAGGTGACCCATCCACCTTCAGAAAAGGACTTCCACTATGCTGCAACAGATTAGTAACTCTGTTCTATGCCACTCCACTCTACGCCACTCTACACAACTCCACTCTGTCACTCCAATACATGACACTATCTGTCTGCCACTCTATTCCACTCTTCGCAATTCCACACTGCAATACTCCACACAACTAGCTAGTGCACAACATGGCTAAGACACATTGACAAAGCAAATATCATTGAAATGTCACACTTGTGTGCAACTGCATTTCCTTTAAAGACAATTTACAAGTCAATGCCATAAACGCCTGGTACAAACTTGTTTAGTGAATTGTTTTTTTAAGTTCTAAAGTTAATGGAGTCTGGTCGACAATCAGCACAGGAGGAATTAGAACAATTACTTTTTTATCTGACAACGAATTGAATTTTGCAAAATTGCTAATTTTTGGGTAACCTGAAAACGAACGGTGGTGATCCTGTCTTGTCATGGACCAAGTGGGAATTCAGTCAGGTTCTCGACAATTGAACTGGCTCTCTACTTGCAGGAGGAGGGGTCTCCTGGTACAATCCTGTGTATGTCTGGGTTGGCTCCTTTATTTGTGCTTCTCCTACGATCTCTTGCTCCGGTCTTCTCACATACCACAATTATAAAAATGCTTACTAAATGCATGACTGATGAGTTTGTAACAGGCGTATTAGAATCATTGACTTCCAAAATATGTAACACATACAATTTAGTCCAAAAGCCATCATTAAAAGAAGCCTTGTGCAAGCAACCAAATGAATAAAATTGCTATAAATTAATCAGAATGAATGGGACTTGTGTTCAATTCCCATTCAATTTGAATTCTAGTTTTCTTAATTAACTCTTGACAGTCATTACCATTAGTCTTCAGATGGTGCTCACAAAGATACCACTAATCTTCAATTAGAGGTCACAATAAATGAGACTAGCCATTTGCTCTTGTATTAGCACAATAGTTTTCAATTAACATTCACTTTAAATTCTGCTAGTCTTACTTGAGCCTTCACAATCATTGCAGTTATTATTCAGATATTGCTCACAAATAATACCACTAATCTTCAAATAGTGGTAACAATCAATTAGACTAGCCTTCATTTTGCTCTTGAAATAGCACAAGAGCTACAAATAAACCCTAACAGAATACTACTAAGCTTCAAATACTATTCTTCTCGAATACTACTAGTCTTCTTTTATCAATGAATTGAAGTGTTTATTATGTATTTGACGGGTAGTTGAGTAGAACTAGTATTCCCTCATTTGCATATTTTGGCTTGTGGGCATAACACATAGGGGCATATTACCAACAACTAGCGATAATTATCGCTATGTTGGTTTAGCGGCAATATTTTTATCGCCGAGCTGCGGTGATTTTTATCGCTTAGGAACCTTGCTATTATCAAGGTTTATCTCCTAAGCGATAAAAATCGGCCGAAATGCATGAATATCGCTGAAAAGTCAGCGATATTCATGCATTACTGAGCTAATGATCTTATCCATGTTA
This sequence comes from Lissotriton helveticus, assembly GCF_964261635.1. Classification (NCBI taxonomy): domain Eukaryota; kingdom Metazoa; phylum Chordata; class Amphibia; order Caudata; family Salamandridae; genus Lissotriton; species Lissotriton helveticus. The sequence goes on from NC_136068.1 coordinate 1,219,844,485, forward strand.
TCCACCTACCATTGGATAACATGGCTAAGAACTGCTCAGGGGCAGGTGTTAGCTTTTTGAGATATTCGCGCTTAGCGCGAATATCTCCAAAAGTTGGTAATAGGAGATAGCGATGTTAGCAACTGTTTCCAGTCGCTAACATCTTGGCACGCCCACTTTGCATGTCATTAGTGATAAATATCGCTAACATGCAAAGTGGGGCCCAAGATGGTTGCTATCTCCTACTAGCTGTCGCAAACTGGTGTTAGCGACAGCTAGGTAATAGGGAGATAATTTTATCTCCGCTTTCTTGGCTGTTAAAGCCAAAAAAGCGGAGATAAACCCCCTTGATAATATGCCACATAGTCTTCATGCATACTAAATACATACTACATTTTAATAGTAAATGATTAGTAAATGAATACCCCTGTAACCACTGGAATCACTCTAAGTGTAGTTCGTCCATTTTGGTGAGGGCAGTGACACAGAAAAACAAATTGTAAATGGGATATAAGAGACTTCAAAGAGGTTGCAGAGGATTAATTCACCTCAAGGAGGATGAGGGAGGCAGTGTTCCCTCTACTTATTTTCCTCTGTATGCAACAACACTATACTCGCTGGCACACTTTTCTTGACTATATGTAGAATCAAGTGTATAGATATGTGAGTGATGGTGGTGAGCACCCTATCATACCATTTGGCAGGGAGGGGCTGGTATGGCAGAGTTAAAAGGCCAAAAGATGCCAAGACAAGGGGATTATAAAAAACTGTCAGCAGAATACGCAAGTGCTCTTCTGCTTCAAACAGGGAATCGGTTGTGAACTATATCCTTATTTTGGGCAAAACTGCTTGTTTGCACTGTGCGTAGATCAATATTTCCAGAGATGCTGAAGTTCTATAGATTGTTTTTTGTTTTTCAGTAGTTGGTTCAGTTCATCCCACTACTGCTTAGTTAAGTAAGTGTAGTTATTAAATGAGTGACAAACGTATTCAGATATAAACATATTCACCTAATACACCTTTAATAGAGTGCTCTTTCTGCATTAATTCCTTTGAAGTAGCAAAGTGGTATATAGGGTAAAGTGGTAGATAGGGAGAGGCTGTATTATTCAACATTGAGAGGAACCCCAAACAGGTTGTATTTTATTATTTGTTCGTCAAATTGAATCCTATGCTGTCCTGCTGTCTTTCTGTTAATGAAAATACATGTTTCCATAGGTTTTAGAGTACACTGAAGTCAAGTTTTCGAACATAACTGCCCAGCACCCAATAAATAATGCACACCTTTCGTTACAGAGTGTGAACATACAGGTTCGTTTCCCACAGAGTGCAATCATGTCTGTGTGAACTCTATTTTACTTTTGAAGCTAGAAAGTACAGTGTGATAAGTAGCATTCTAGTGCTTACAAAATCTAAACATGTTGGTGAATAAAATGTTGAACAATATCTTTAAATGTAAATATTATTTCTTAAGAATCTGGTGTTTTTAATGGCATCCTGTAATCACTTTGCATCTGTAGATTTTCAGACAAAATATCTTTAAAATAATTGTACATCTTATGCTGCCTGACATGCCCTAACTGCATAATTTGGAACAGAATTTTCAATTTTTGACACAAGATTTTTTTTTCAAGATGCATAATTTTGTCAATGTAGACATAAAATTTGGTCTTTATCTGATGCATGATCACAATGACCCTGGTAGTACAGTAGCCACATCGTGATTTGACCCTACCCCAGAGCTCTCCATGCTGCTGACAAGTCAGAAGGCACACTACACTGCGCACCTTAATCACTCACTGTAGCAGCAAAACACGTACGTATCTTCTGCTTCTGGTAGAAGCATAGCTCTACCGATGCACTTCATCAATTCTCTTTACCAAAAGCGACTCTTCATTTCCTCAAGAGGGAACACAGAGCGCGTTGCCAGTGCACCTTAATCCTTCAATCAAGCATCGGCATCCTTTTCATTCCACCATTGGTAAACTCATAACTCTGCCAGTGCAAATCATTGCTTCCCACCTACCTGAGCATATTTGCACCTGTGCTGCTTCATAACTGGGAAAATTCTACCAGTACCTTGTTGTAAGTTGACCGCAGACACTTCTTGAGTTGTATACAGCAATTTATTCAGGAGAACAAGGGAGGTTGTGTTGTTTGTGAGTAGTCAATGCCCCATATCAGTTCCCAGGGTGAATATCCTGTGGTGTACCCTTCCAACTTTACTCTACGTTGGGGAGGTTGTATTTTTAGTGGGTAGTCAGTGCTCATATGAGTTCCCAGGGTGTGTACCCTGTGGTGTACCCCTTCCTGTTACCTAGGGTGACTCATATCCTCTGGTGTACCCTTTACGGGGAAGTTGTAAGGGCGGTTAATCTCCACCTTTGTTTGCCAGGGAGACTACCCGTGGTGTACCCTTCTACGGGGAGGTTCTGAGGGTGACCACCCTATCCCATCCTCGTCACCACAATGTTGTAAGTTGACTGCATGCCCTTCTTGAGTTGTATACAGTAATTTATTCAGGAGAACAGCGGCGAGTAACCCAACGCCTGCTGACCAAACTCTAACTGATTGCAATAGAACATAGGCTGTAGAGTTGGAGTGATAAGCATTCTGGAATGTGTGGGGAAAAGACATAGAGTAACAAGGATCATAGAGTATGACAATACATATGAATTACAACATACCTCAGTCCTTCCATTCCAAGAGCGTAACACATGACTTTATATCCCCTTCGGTTTGTGAGTGCAGGGGAATAACGTGCCTGGGCTCCTGGTACTCAGAATGGAGGGGCTCTGTTAACTTTCATCTTTACCAAGAAAGTCACCCTGGGTGTGCAGAGATCCACATGCTTTGCAGGGAGCGGCTCCTCAGCTTTTGCTTTCTGCCATTCGGTAACATCGAACTTTGAAAGTGCATTCCAACCCTTCACCAGAAGCACTTCTTTTCTATTCTGCTAGTGGAAGGTACAAAGATCTATCAATGCACAATGAATTTGCTCCCTTAGAACAGAAGCAGAGATTTCATGAGGCCAGTTCCTCTATAGGTCTCAAACACGTAAGGTTTTTTTGGAAGGCAAGAGGAGGTCACAAGGTGTAGTTTGACATGCCCTGCTGTATATCTACCAAAACATATATTTATTCTTCTTTCAATGAATTAAATCCTACATATTTTTAAAGTCCTACAAATGTATGCCACCAAGGTTTTCTTGATTTAATTCACAATGGAACTGTGGTTCTCTGGCAGATATGTGGTGCTGGGCAGAATCAGTAGCATGTGAGGCAAGCCCCAGCCCTAGATGCCTGTGTAAAGAAGCTATGACTTCAAACAGTGCACCATGGAGGTTTAAACAAGGTTTATATTTTGCTTTCCTTTTCTACAAGCTTTATTGTAGTATGTATATACATACTATAATAAGGTCTTAAATAGGTTGTTAGCATTCCTCCAGCTGATTTAAGGAATTATGTCTGCACGCTTGCAGCAGCTCAGTAATGCAACTTTTCCTTACACTGACACAGTACTTAAGGGAGAAATATAAGCAAAAGTGCATAATCTACTGAATCTTATTCAGATATCATTGGGTTTCATTGTTCACTCATCATCATGGTATGTGACAATCATGGAGCATTATAAAACCACACTCTTTAGTAAATTATCCTACAATCACTTTCAAATAATTAATTTAACCCGGTGTTTGCATTTCACACTTTTTCATCAAGTTCACATCCCCACCTTACAAATGACCCCCATTATTAAACATATTTTCATGCCATTCATCCAAACCTGACTGCCCTAAACCAGCAGGGGTTGAGCGTTTAGAGATCAATCAATCATAGGCATTTATAGAGCGCTCTACTTACCCGGAGGGTCTCAAGGCGCTAGGGGGGGGGGGTGCTGCTACTGCCCGAACAGCCAGGTCTTGAGCTTCTTCCTGAAGGCGAGGTGGTCTTGGGTCAGGCGCAGGTGGGTCGGGAGGGAGTTCCAGGTCTTGGCGGCCAGGTAGGAGAAGGACCTTCCTCCTGTTGTCGTTCTTCGGATGCGGGGGACGGCGGCGAGGGCGTGACTGGCTGATCGGAGGTGTCGTTTGGGAGCGTAGAAGTTGATTCGGTTGTTGAGGTAGCTCAGGCCTTGATCGTGAAGAGCTTTGTGTGCGTGGGTAAGGAGACGGAAGGTGATTCTCTTGTTGACAGGGAGCCAGTGCAGGTCTCTTAGGTGTCCGGAGATGTGGCTGTGTCGTGGGATGTCGAGGATGAGTCTGGCTGAGGCGTTCTGGATCCGTTGGAGTCTCTTCTGGAGCTTGGCGGTGGTTCCGGCGTAGAGGGCGTTGCCGTAGTCCAGTCGGCTGGTGACGAGTGCCTGGGTGACAGTCTTCCTGGTCTCGGTGGGGATCCACCGGAAGATCTTCCGTAGCATGCGCAGGGTGTTGAAGCATGACGAGGAGACGGCGTTGACTTGCTTGGTCATGGAGAGGGAGGAGTCCAGGATGAAGCCCAGGTTGCGTGCGTGGTCTGTCGGTTTGGGTGCGGTGCCCAGGGCGGGGGGCCACCAGGAGTCGTCCCAGGCGGAGGGCGAGGATCCCAGGATGAGGACTTCCGTCTTGTCCGAGTTCAGCTTCAGGCGGCTGGTCGACATCCACTCGGCTACCTCTTTCATTCCTTCGTGAAGGTTGGCTCTGGCGGCGGCAGGGTTGTTGGTCAGGGAGAGGATCAGCTGGGTATCGTCGGCGTAGGAGATGATGTTGAGGTTGTGTTGGCGTGCGATGGCCGCGAGGGGGCTCATGTAGACGTTGAAGAGGGTTGGGCTCAGCGAGGATCCTTGAGGGACGCCGCAGATGACTTCGGTGGCCTCTGACTTGTACGGTGGTAGACGGACTCTCTGTGTTCTTCCGTCGAGGAAGGAGATGATCCATTCCAGCGCCTTCTCCTGGATTCCGACGTTGCTGAGGCGATGCACTGGGGTGCGGTGGCAGACGGTGTCGAAGGCCGCGGAGAGGTCTAGTAGGATGAGGGCCGCTGTTTCTCCGTTGTCCATCAGGGTTCGGATGTCATCGGTGGCAGCGATGAGGGCGGTCTCGGTGCTGTGGTTGGCTCGGAAGCCAGACTGTGAGGGGTCGAGGGATCCGTTCGTCTTGAGGAAGGCGGCCAGCTGCTTGTTGACGGTCTTCTCGATGACTTTGGCTGGGAACGGGAGCAGCGAGATGGGGCGGTAATTCTTGAGCTCGGTGGGGTCCGCTGTTGGTTTCTTGAGTAGAGCGCTGAGTTCGGCATGCTTCCAGCTCTCAGGGAAGGTGGCGGTGGTGAAGGAGGTGTTGATGATGTCACGCAGGTGGGGTGCGATGACGGCGTCGGCCTTGTTGAAGACGTGGTGAGGGCAGGGGTGCCTCTATAATTAGGTTGATAAAGTTAATCCCCAGTTCACACTCAGAGGGTGGCCATTTCTCACTTTTGTGTGTTCTCTCACCATATACGTGCGCAAGCAAGAAGACAGAGGCCAAGCGGGCACTGGAGAATGCACATTAGAGAGAATATTGGTGGGATGTCATTAAAGGGGAAATCATGCCCTAAGAAATACAAATGAAACATGCTTTGACTTGCAATTTCCAGAGCCATAAAAGAAGACCTGTGGATTCTGATGGGCTATATTGAGATATGCAGATTAAACAAATAAGCCCACAGTATTACAGGAACTTGAGTTTAGAAAGCTAGGAGGCCTATTAAATATACCCATTGAATGTAGTCAAAGGGGATCATGTAATTTAGTTGAGTGCTATGCCCTCTAGCAAGAGCAAGCCAAAGTCCATATGCATCAGAATCTTGGCATAATGTACCGATGGGTGCAGGAGGGTGTGTTCAGCGATGCCTTCCTTTGGGTACATCAATAGATTACTATATTATATTATATTATATTGTATTATATTATATTATATTATATTATATTATATTCATTGACAGATTGAAAGTGAGCGTTCTTCCTTGTCAGTGTTACTCAGGCGATACTTGCAGAACAAATGTTGATCTACCAGCATGTTTTGCCCGCCAGTCTCTAAAGGAACTTTTTAAAGTTTGATAATGAAAGGCAGAGAGACATACATTTAGAAACTTAAAGGCAAAGAGAAAAGTTTAATGTCATATTATCAATCCGAAGATTTTTCAAAAAGTTTCAATATAAATAAAGACACGAAGCCTGCTAATATAGATTGGGTGATAGCTACTAGAATTTAAACAATTATATTATGGAAGCAAAACATCAATTGAAATATGAAACATGTACATTAAACTCATACACATACTGAAACAAAAAAATATTACATGAATTGGATGTGTACTTGATAAAGTCGAAGAGAAGCAATGAATATCTTTTAAAAACCAAACAATTCTGGAGCAACCTGCATCTGGCAACACTTGTCCTAACCTCGACTTGCAAATAAAAATAGATTCTGTGTAGGTCATCGTGCATTGTATGAGGACCACAGATTAAGTCAATAAAGTGACCTTTTTCAGAAAGAAGCAGGCTGAACTCTTCGAATGTGCAGTTTTTTGTTGCAAGATGAAGTGAGAGGGTAGAAAAAAAGTGTCTGGGCCGAATGTAGCTACAATTTAAATGACTAAACAGAAGTGTTGCAAGCAGAGACAGCCTGTTAATGTGTAAGGGCAATTTCATGTTAGCCAGCTCATACAAGAGACTTCAAATTAATGCAGAGAGCAGAGGGCGAAGGTCAAGCACTTTTGGTTAAAAATGTTATTTTAGGCCTGACTTCGAGTGCATAGAAAACATTGGAATGCCTGCTGGATTTGTCTGTTAATTCATAAAGCAAAACAGGCGTATGCTATGCTTGGTAGTAAGAGTGACCTGAAAACATATTATTTATTAAGCGCATTGACTGCATAACCAAGAGGCAGAAAAAGTTCTGCGATGAATCACATATACGTGGCGTTTGCTCTGCTGTTTGTACCAGCATATTTGAATTTCTAAAACTTTTAAAGGTGCCAGTGTTCCAAAATGACTACATTTTGTAAGTGAAAAATAGAAGTACGGCCTATAATGCATTACTGCCCCTAAGTGTTGTAGGATTAAACAATGACAAGGTCGTGTTTTAGGACATTATGTTTGAGTATTTAACTTTTTTAAATGAGTTGCACTTTGGCTTACAAATATTGACGTATACAGCCGCGGCCGGTAGTAGGTGTACATGCAGGGCGGTGACGTGGGGAGGGGGAGGGGCAGGGTGAGGGGTAGTAATGTATGGATTACGGGCTTTAACAGGTAAGTAAACATATAAATAAATAAAACTAATTTCGTTGCGCGCACTGCATCGCATACCACATCAGAAACATATACGTTTTATTTTCTAATTTCTAGTTTTAAATGATACTGTTTCTGGATTCCACACCAAACTAGTACTGGTTCCCTTTACAGGATTAGCGTTGTATTTCACATTAAGTTGCTTAAGTTCACCAGACTTCACAGTCTCATACATCTCTTTCATACAAAACTGAAAATGTTCAATACTTCTGGCTATAGTGTAAGGGCTGTTTTCAAATCGAGGATCTTGGTTGGTTAACAGATTCTCTTGAACTTTCATGTTGCTTGTCCTTTCAATCAACTGTTCATGGATGATTTTATCCACAAACTCCCTGTAGTAGCCTGTAGCAGCTGGTGTTCTGAGGGGGGGCAACAAAATCGTGAATAGATTTACCAGAAATTTAAGCAAGTTGAAGAAAATTGTGGCATTCTAATATGACATTCTTCTTAGGGTTGAACTTTTTGTCCAAATTTGTGATAATAAATGCGAAATCATCAATCATAATAAAATTACCACTGTCACCACCACTCACATTGGTATTAACCACTTTTAAAGGTAGCGTCTTCAAGCTATTCCTGCCTTCAGAACCTACATTGTATATTAGGAGTGCCTTTTTCTTTCTGAGGTGAAAGTGTCCCCCATCTATAGCTTCCAAATAAGCATCAACATTATCTTTCCACTGTTGCCAGTACAACGGAGTGCCTGACACTTGTAGAAAATATGGCAGTGCTAATATGTGACCATTAGGTGACTCTCCATGGGTGAGTTGCTGCCACACAATAATTCACTTGCTTGTTACACAGAACTAAGAAAATTCCACTATACAGCCATATACCTTGAAACTTATGTACTTATAAAATGTTAACAAGCCAATGGCCAAAATTTTAAATGTGCTAGTGCTACATAGGTGCAGGCATTCAAAGACTCATAAACGATAGGTGTGGCAGTCCCCAGAATTAACTCCAGGCTGAAAACGAATCACAATGGATTGGTGTGCATGTCACTTGGGTTCAATGCAGACTGAATACAGTGGTTTCCAAGTAATACCCTGAATATAGGCCAACAGTAAAATGGCTGTCATGTTGCACATGTAATGCCTGTGTGTTCCTACAGGAATTTGGGCCAATAGATGTAAATGCAAAATCCATAATGGCCTCTACGTAGCACATGTAACGTGTTTTAATCGTTGATAGGGTGTGGAGTGTGCACGGATAGAATACCTGACTCCTTAGACTAATGAATACGGCTGCGGGAAGGATGTCCCAATGATTGCTGTCACCACCTCATAGCACCAAAAACAGTGCTCAACAGGGCATTCAGGCCGACTGCAATTAAGGGCAGGATGGCTATAGGACCCGACATTCCTGCTGAGAAATACCTTGAACTGATCTTTTGCCAACGCTGAGAGGCAGCTGCGTTGCCATCAAGTTGCACAGAGGGGGTCCAGTGTCATCATTGAGCTCTGTCAAACTGCAGGCACAGCATCATCAAGCAGCTTCCGCTGTGATCTCTGTCATCATCCAGCCACTTCTATGGTGAAACCACTTTTGTTGAGCAGCTGCTGTGCCGGCATGGAAGGTGATGCATTGCCACCGATCAGTGCAAAGTCATAGCTGCATCGGCGCAGAGAGTAAAAAAACACATTCAAAGCCCACTTCTGAGCCCAAAGGCTTGATTGGGCCCCTCAGGCAAGGGTAGGATTTACAGATGGCAGAGTCCTGCTGCACCAGGAGAGTGGCCCAAAACTTAAAATTTCAGAGTACAGGAGGAAAGCCAACAAGCCCTTGGAGAAACTTAGATTCAAGGATGTAGACAGTAGGTCTAGTCCTTCAGGAGCACGCAGCAGGTCAACACAGCAGAACAAGTTGTGAAGTGGCAGTCCCTTCTGTAGCACAGCAATCAGCAGGCCAACACAGCAATGGAAGTAGCAAAGTGGCAGTGCCTCCTACAGCACAGTAGCTATGCTTCCAGAGAGATTGCCCTTGGGTCCAATAGAGTTCTGATTTGGAGGTGTCAGGGCTCCAGTACTTAGACACAAATGTGTCTTTGACGTGGGAGAGACATCAAAGAGGCCTTTAAAGATCACAAAGTCCCTGCCTTTCCTGCCCTGGCTCCAGACACACTACAGGGGGGTATGTAGCCCTTTGTATGGGGACAGGCACAGCCCTATTCAGGTGCAAGCGTCAGCTCCTCCCTTCCAATCTACCTCAGGAAGGCCCATTAGCCTGGTGATGGGCCCTCAGGATGCAAATGTCACACCCCTTCTCCCTTTGTGTGATGTCTAGAGGCAATGCAAGAAGACAAGCTGTCACCCTAATCAGACGTGTATTCAGAGACAAGAAAAGGCACACAATGGTTGAAGTAAGAAAATGGCAACTTTCTAAAAGTGGCATTTTCAGATTTACAATTTAAAATTCCACTTCGCCTTAAGTTTTGATTTTAAATTGTGAGTCCAGAGACACCAAACTCCAAATATCTCACTGCTCCCATTTGGAAATTACACTTAAAATATGTTTACGGCAATCCCAGTATTAACCTATGGGAGAAATAGGCCTTTCAGTAATGAAAAATTAATTTAAGAGTATTTCACTACCAGGGCATGTAAAAAGTAAAAGTGCATTTCCTACTTTTTAAATACACTGCCCCCTCCACATGGGGCCGCATAGGGGCTACCTTAGGTGTGACGTATATGTAATGAAAAGCAAGGTTTGGGCTTGGAAAAGTAGGTTAAATTGCCAAGTCAAATGGCAATTTAAAACTGCTGACACATACTCTGCAATGATAAGCCTGAGACAATTTTAAAGTGCTACTGAGTGGGTGGAACAATCAGTGCTGCAGCGTTTACGAATATAATGCACCCAACTAGCTTACTATAAGAAATTTAAATATGCCAATTGTGGATAAGCTAATGTTATCTCCTTTTGCACTTTAGCACTGTTTAGAAGTGGTAAGGTCCCCACAATCCTAAAGCTAGCAAAAATTAAGTAAGTTAAACAGAAGATCAGGAGGCAGAAATGTAGGGAAAACACCGAGGTTGCCTGGTCTAACAAGGGACAACATGCTTCCCATGATCACAGCACACAGTGCCACAATGAACACTATATGTAATCTGGATCTATTTGTTCTGGAGTTGTACATTTCATTGAGTTCAGGTAAACAGAAGCATCATTATGTCTTTCTTGAAATGGCGGAAATCAATGAATCTGTCTTCCTGTACCCTGCAACGGAAGCTGGTTCAGGGAAGCCTCATATTTATGTTGTTCCTAAGCGGGCTTCTGCCTTCATTCTTGGATATGCTTTCTGGTCTATGTATTCCCAAGGTTCTTAATTTCTGCTGCAGTATAAAATGTACCATATTTTGGGATATGATAAGAAACTTGAATATAATGCCAAGTGTGTGCTGGTTTAAAAAAAATATTGTTGCTACATCAGAGTGTTATATGTAGCCTTTGGTTTATTTTCTACTAGGTGGGGGTTTGTAGTCTGTAATGGGTTGGAGCCTGAATGTTTCACTCTGCTTGTTTCATGCTCTATGTTTTTTTAAAACAAGACATACAACAAATACCTACCTCTCATTCTAGAGTCTAGTAAATACATCAAACAGCAGCTACACATCCCATCACAATACACATTAAATGCCACCCACCAGATGACAATACCACACCATTATAACAACTATCTCAATGACAGAAAACAGGGAAACACATTATAGAGCTGAATGCTAAAACCAGCAAATGCTTTTTGACATTAAGTATACCTTCCTTACATACTGAGGTAATGACATCACATTAATATGGCAAAGAGCAAAATTGGGATCGGACCATTATGGCACATGCTCTCACATATTAACAAATTATTATGCCCTCCGCACACTTGGAGTGAATGTCATTATGACAAATATTGTGACAACTGTAATCTTACTTGGCCCTACAGAAGACATACTTTTCAGTACTTATTATAATGCCAATCCTTCACATTAATGTGACTTGTTTTTACATTTTGATTTTATATATATATATATATATATATATATGACATATCTGTAAGCCAACTGGACTCACTTTACCAGTATGGTAATGATGACAAGAATGAACTGAGACGTGTACATTATAAGGAAGGGTATTGTTCACACACCTTTATGATGGCGGCCATGGTGAATCAGGCACACAATTGTCAATGTGCAGTCTGTTTCTTTTGATTATCATGATTAATGTGAGGAAACACGATACCTGTACTGTTTTGGTATTCAGAGATCTCATTTTATTTTTGTGTCTCAGCTCACATTGCTGGCAACACTAACATGGAATTCCTTTAATCAGGTATGCACATTCTGCTTTATGACAAAATTGGAGAAGCATTCCCTATATTTGTCTGGACAGCCTTCACCTTAATGAACTGGACTGGAATTAAACAGATTAATCAACACACTAATCTTTCTATTGAGCCATTGGGTCTATTCATGACAGTCTGTATATTATTCAAGGACTTATCTGGTAGGTTGGTGTTAGTTACTACTCATGGTGCTTGATACTTATCAGGGTACATGATTTTAACCATTGTATCACTGCAAAGTCTCGTAGCTCTTTTCTTTATATATTTGTTATCAATCACTGACTAATTGCTAATTATGAAAAATAATTTTTGGAATATTGCTTGTCCTTTTTTACAATATGCCTTTTAATGTGTTTTATGTGTTTGTTTTCACTGTGAATTGTTATTATTTAGTACTCTGTTGCATAGTTCTTTACTAAAATATGGATTGTGTTGTTTTAGGTAATTATTGATATGTTTGTGTGTGTATATCTATCTATCTATCTATCTATCTATCTATCTATCTATCTATCTATCTATCTATCTATCTATCTATCTATATGTGTATATATATATATATTTTTTATTTTTAGATCACAGAAGTCACCACCGCCGCACCACTCGTCCTGGGTGCAAGCCTTGCGGTGGTGAGCCGCAATATATTTCTACACAGAGGCGTGGTCATACCAAACAAATAGGCGCACTCGTCGATTGTCTTCGGCCCAAATTTATTTTCAAAGTCCCCCCCCCTCATGCTGACAGACGCGTTTCGGCGTGGAACGCCTTTGTCAATGTCAGTTCAATAAAGTTTAAAATAAACTTAAATACAAGTGATAGGTGCATGTGACTTTTCGTTACTACAAAAATGCAGTAAAAATAGAAGAGGTGACTGCTCATAGAAATCCATGGTAGCCATCTTGTAAGGTGCAAATCGTGCAGATAAACAAGTGTACAACTTAAAAAGAAGAAAAATACTACGTTCTAATATGTGTATTTAGACAGTACAGTTCGTTATTGTTGTGAGTGTTTGGAAATACATTACTCATAATGAGCAAATCATTAATTCAAACATTTCATCATCCAAACTCAACATTAATTTATGTCTAAAAACACACTTGACATATTTGTGCCCTGGATGGGCTACGAGCTAAATTACTCATAATGCTAAATTCATTGGTTCGAAACCTTTTTAAACCGGACTATACCTAATTTCATGCCTGGGATGAGCTAGGCATAATTGAGCCCTGAATGGGCCTAGAGCCTAATTGTTCCGAAGTGGCTGAAAGAAGGTTCTCCATACATTCTAAAGTCCAAGAGTTATAAAAAAGAGAATAATTGTCTAATTTTGTATTCCTACATAACATAGCAAGAAACGGGGAAGAAGGAGGTACGGCAAAGAAGGAGGCACAGACCCCACAGCACTTCAGTCAATAAGATGTATTCGACCCGACACAACGCGTTTCAAGCTTTAAAAGCCCTTGTTCACGTGCAAAATGTCTACATGCCTTAGGGATTTTTAAACTTTCAAAAACCACACCCCTTGTTCACCGTCACAGGTCACATGGTCGTAAATATGAAAGACAGACTTCATTCATGTGGCTCATTGTTCTTATAAACGAGACCACGAGTAATTCTTACACATTAATGTACATCAAATTAATTTACAATTACATGTATAAAAAAGATATCTCCTGTATTAAAAACCATTTTTGCGGCTTTTACAATGTAGATAACTGGATAAATCCATTATATCCTCACAGAATGTAGTCATCATTATTCACCTATCACTGGATAAATCCTTACAACCAAAGTGTTAAACTGTATATGTGCAACATAATTTTTGCTTTTTATATCTTTCTAATTTTGTGCAAAATAATGCAAAATGTGCAAAAAGTGCACATTTAAAGTGCTCACATCCACAACATATAATTATATACAAATAATTGATCTGATAAAGCAATACATTAATACAAAAACTATCCCAAAAATATAACAGTAAAATGTCAACAAGGGACACAATACTATTAAAAGGTTATAAAAAGGCATTAAATTGCATTAAAAAGAATCATATTCTGCTTAAAATCAGATCATGAGGAAAGGAAGGAAAATGTACACTACATCAAATTTCATCTATATTTACAGAATGCTATTTCATTTACTATATACATAGGAAATAATACTACGTATCAGTTTGAAATCTCTCATTACTTTACATTCATAAAAAATTGTACATATCATCTGTAGTATTTAAACCGTTAGGCCATTTACAATCGAACTCCAAAATGTATTTGGTCTCTAGCTGCCTGAGCTGTCGTTCTCTATTGCCTCCTCTTCTGTGCTTGGCGACCGCATCAATAACATAGAAAGACAGGCAATTAATATCATTTGAGTGGGTTTGTTTAAAATGTCGAGCCACAGGATACGCTGGATCACTGTGGAGAATGGCTCTTATATGCTGCAATATCCTGACATGTACCTGTAGCTTCGTACTCCCTATGTAGTTAAGGCCACAGGTGCATGTCAGGACATATACAGCATACTCGGTTTTACAGTTATATGAACCCTGAATAGAGAGAGGTATTTCACTGAACGGGGTGGAATATTCATGCGGCCAAATTTGCATGCTCTGCATGTTGAACACTTTCTGAATCCACTGGCTAGCTAGAGCCATGAGGTGAACTTTTTACATTTCGGTGAGACCTTATCTAAACTGGTGCCCATAGTACTACTCCGTCTGAATGTTATAACTGGAGTGTCAGCTAATCTTCCTTGAAGGATATTATCAGCTAGTACTATTGGCCAGTGTTTATTAATGATGGATCTTACTTTGCGCTCTTCTCAATTGTGTGTTGTAATCAGCCTGTGGGTATTAGTTTTTTGTAATCTGTTATTGTTAGAGGTTCTTTAATTTCTGCATCCTTTTGTTCAAAAAGACTTACTCTGGATCTTGCATTGACCTTCTCTATTGCATCCGCAATTAATTTATCAGAGTATCCTCTAATTTTCAACCTACCCACTAACTCAGACTGACAGTTAATGAAATCCACCTCATTGCTGCAGACGCGCTTTAATCTGATAATTTCACCATATGGGATGCTAGCAATGAGGTGTTTAGGGTGAGAGCTTGTTGCGTGCAAAGTAATGTTACCAGAAGTAGGTTTTCTATACAAGGTGCTTTCAATTTTCTCATTATTGACATAGAGCCTTACGTCTAGAAATTCCATTTGGTTTTTATGGATATGGGAAGTGAGTTTAAGGTTCATGGAGTTTTGATTTATTTCCTCGATGAACTTATATGCATCATTTTTACTTCCTCTCCATACTATGAAGACATCATCAATGTACCTTAAATAAGTTACAACATGTGACTCATAGAGCAATCGGTGGGTGGTTTTGAGGACCTGTTTCTCCCACCATCCCACATGCAAGCATGCGTAGCTGGGGGAGAAACAGGCCCCCATCACCACACCCCTTACCTGCCTGAAAATGTCCTTATCAAAAAGGAAGTAATTGTTATTTAGACACCATTCTATAAGCTCCACAATCATCTTGTTGTGCTCATAGAGTGTACTAAACCTGCTGTCCCAAAAATATTTGACTGCTCTTAATCCCTACAAATGATCTATGCTCGTATATAGAGACTCTATATCAAGAGAAATGGTCAGACCATCTGACCACTTTAGGTTAGCAATCTTCTGGAGGAAATCCCCGGTATCCTTTACATAGCTAGGTAACTCCTTTACTAAGCTCTGTAAAAAGAAATCAATGTATTGGCCGATGTTTTCCCCCAAGCTATTAATAGCCAAAATAATTGGTCTACCTGGAATAGGATGAACATTTTTATGTAATTTTGGAATCAGATATAAAACAGGTAGTACAGGAAATTCTTTGTACATAAACTTATATTCTTCATTAGAAATAAGGCCCTGCCTTTTTCCATGAAGTAAGAAGTTTTTGTAATGCAGATTTAGCTTTTTCATATTCTTTGGCATTAGTTTTTATGCAACAATTTATGTCATTTAGCTGTCTTTGTGCTTCTCTAACATATTCTTTTTTCGGCCACAAAATCAGATTACCACCCTTATCTGATTTTTTTACAACAATATCCTGATTATTCTCAAGCTTTTTTACCAACTTATTATATGTACGTTTTCTAAAAAAATGATTTCTCTCTTTCCTATTATTCTGCACATTATGGTTTAATTTCTTCAAATCATTTGTGACCATTTCATGAAAAACATCAATACTGTCTTTCGGCATGAGTGGTACAAAGCAGGAATTAGACTTAAAAGGACTGATCCCAGCACCTTTTTGAAGATGATCTATTTTCCTTAGTCTTTCCTGAGTTGCTAAATCGATATCTGTTTGTGAGGTAGATATAATCGTTTCATCATTGAGATCATGTATCATGAGCAAATTTGGGATGTCAGAAGCTGCAAGCATAGGCTCCATTTCATCGATTTGTTCGAGTGTTGGACTATTTTTGTCTTTATGTTTCCGAAGGGCAAAGAACTTTTTCAATTTCAACTTTCTGATGTAACAGTACACATCAATTCGTGTTCGCGCATAGTTGAAGTTATCACCAGGACAGTAGTTAAGACCTAAGGCCAGTAGTTGTTCTTCCGCCTTAGTGAGAGTTATTGATGACAGATTGACAACACTATTATCTTTTAACGCCGCTTTTTCTGTTGCCACTGCGTTTTCTTTTTTATATTTTTGTTGCCATCTTTTACGTTGCTCACGTCTTCTTTTGGTCCTTCCGCATTTGTTAATGTCCTTTGCCTGGGACGAAGTGTTGACAGTCTCGCTTCCACTAAAAAATGAAGCTCCTGTCCCACGCTAAGTTTTGTTCTCCTTACTTGTCTAGGCACAGACTACTTTTAATTTTGTCAGTATATTGCTGCCTTTTAACCACATCAAACTTGCGCGAGAAAGTGAACATTTGACCATTTTCATAGTCCTCCAGATCACGAGTAAATTTACTTGCTTTTCTGAGTTCGATTTTTTCTTCATGCTTTTTTATCCATTCTTGCATAGCCTCCTTTAGTTTTCCAAGTTGCTCAGTCACTTCAAATTTGTCTAATGCAATGATGATTTCCTCAATTTCCTATAAAATTGCAATTCGGTCGATATTGGCATATTAATTCAGGATATGTACTAGATTCATGGAGACTGCCAGGTTACTCTCCCCCCATTCGCGTAACATATTGGGGTTAGGTTTATCAAAACTCGGCGCTGGGAGGATACGTAGCCCCCTCGGCACCCTTCCAACTTCTGTATACTTAGAGAGAGACTTGTGTTCCCACCACTTTGTTATCTCTAGTTTGCGCTTTTTTTCCAAGTTTTTTAGTAAAGTTTTTGCATCCAAGTCTTTGTCATTTCCTATATTGGCAGCCTGAGCAATATTGTGTGGGGTGCTGGGCAGATTGCCGAACAACTCCTCAGCCGCCATTTCTCTTTCCCTCATCTCATATATCTATATATATATATATATTACCTACTGGTGGTCGCCAGTAGGTAGTTACAGTTAGGGCCTACTTTCCATAGGAAATCCACAACATTCTATTTGGAATAACTTTGGCGCCGGTGGATGAATCTTAGCGAAATTCTCCAAGACAATGGCCTGCTTGGTTCCACTCCTTCCCTGAAAGTTTAGGGGTGATCCGTCAAGTGAGGGCCGAGAAAAAAGGGGGTCCCAAAACGTGCTTTCCCCATGCAATTTTCCATAGGGACCTTTAGCCCGAACGACTGAACGGAATTACACGAAATTTGGCAGAGAGGTAGAGTTCTGTTCGCAGATTGCGCTTTTTGTTAAATGGTGTAAATCCATTCAGTAGTTTCTGAGAAAATTGCAAGTAAATTCATAGCGATATCTAGAGACGGAGTTCAGCACGCGTACGGAAATCCGTTCAATTACGAGTGCGAGCTGCATGCTGATTGGCTGTGAACTGTCTGTCAACACTCAAAACCAGGAAGTGTTGGTGGCCATCTTGTGCCTTGCTAGAACCGATTCACAAGAAAACAGTAAAGCAAAGTTGAGAAATAAGGGAAGGGGGTAGGCTACAAACATTCTGACCCTCTAGGTTTGCTCAGTGGGTTGTACATGGATGTTTAGGCTCTATTTTTATTTATTGTTTTTTAAAGGAAAATCGCGGCATACGCGTATGGAAACACGTACAATTATGAGCAAGAGCTGCATGCTGATTGGTTGTCAATACTCCAAAACAGGAAATGTTGGCAGCCATCTTGTCTGTCACGAGAGCCGGGTCACAAGAAAACAGTAAAACAAAGTTGAGAAATAAGGAAAGGGGGCAGGGTAGAAACATTCTGACCCTATAGTCTTGGTCAGGGGGGTGGTACATGGATCTTTCAGCTCAATTTTTATTTTAAATAAAATAAAAAATTGCGGGGTGCAGTACTTGTACGCTGTGGAAAAAGTGAAGAAAACTAGAAGTCCGTTTTGATTATTAGGTCCCGGGGGGGCAAATTACGGGGGCAATTTTTAGAGCTATATTTCTATGACAGTATGTAAAACTTTCAGTTTTTTTTACCTGCATCAGTTGTACTCTCTACGCATGCGCAGCCTTGTTTGCAAGTGCACTTTTTTTTATTTTTCTTTAAGTTCGCCAAGCAAACCTTTCCTGATTTTAGGTATTAAATTTGCCGCTTTCTTTTCCCGGGTCATGTGTGTCATCCGGTGCTATACTTTTGTAATATATTAATAAACATATTGTATGTATATTTATTTGAAATGTAGTGTCGAGGCGCCAAACGTTGATTACATACTCCGTCCAACCGCCATTTTAGTAGTTTTTCTCCGTTATTTATATTATACCTGTTACTTTCATTTTACCCTGTGCATATTTTCTCTGTGATCAACCAGATTTCAGGCCACAGATATCACGGTGTTTGTCCTTGGTCTCCGATCTTATCAGACTTGGTCACACGTATAGCTAGAAACTAATTTGAAGGTCGTAAGCCACAGGCATTACAACACGTGTTGGTCAACAAAAAAACACTATTAAGATTATGCATTTATCATGTGTGGTAAATGCATACTAGTTGTAAAAGCATATGTGGAAAAGCGATATGCGTGGTAATGGTTTTGTGGTAACGATCACGCGAGGTGCACGCAGCTGCACTCATACAATATTGAAGTAATATAGGATTTTTTAAATTTAAAAAAATATATTCCATAATTATCCTACATGAAGTCTTCTGTTAGTATGTTCATTAAATACATGAATATATGTTTTTACACAATTAAAATCATTCTCATATTTTTTGTACGGGGCGCCGTACATGACGTCACACAGAAGCTTTGATGTGACGTGTAATGTCAAAGGGTATTCGTAGCGTATGCTTGATTGTATAACTGACTTATTAAGTATATCTTAGTGAATACATGTATTAGCAAGTAATGTTTAAATATGTAAATATCTGTATCAGTGTCTCACTTTGTGTATACGTGGCTGCATGGGTTGGTGAGTAGCTACATGAGTGTCTATATAGGTTATTACTTGGTTTTTTGAGTATCAGAATGAGTGTCTATGGTTTGGTGGGGGTATTACTTAGCGCACAGATGCATGAATGACTCACTCAGTGTTTGTATGTATTTTGAAGACAGAATGTGTGCAGGACTGTATGGGTGGATGAATGTGTGTATGGGTGTGTTAGTGAGTGAATGAGTGTCTCAATAGTATCTTTATGAGTAACTACAAATGTTTTAAACTATTTTATGTGAGTATTGATGTATATAAGTAAGTATATGTGAGAGTGAGAGATTGGAAGAGTTCCTGTATAAATAAATATGTGTTTCTATAAGTGATTGTTTAAGAGAGTACGTATGTGTACGTTTCTGTAGAAGTAAGTGTAGTGGTGTGTGTATAGCTGTATATGCAAGCAAATGGATGTTTGATTTTTTTTTGCATGTGTGAGTATGTGTGTGAGTAACTCTATGGATGAGTATCGGTGTGTAACATGATGTATAGGTGTATGAGTACATATGATGAGTGAGTACATGTATGAGTGACTATATAGAACTGTTGGTAAATGAGTGGATGTGTATGTAGATGTTGGAATTACCTAATAGGTTGTTGTAACTGGTATTGGTATCTCCATTTAAAAAAAACAAATCAGTTTCTATTTTTGAATGTGTGTATCAAAGGTTATATTAGGGTGAGAGGAGGTCTGCCACTCTTTCACAAGGATGATGTCATCAGTGATGTAATCAGTGATGTCATTTGAGATGTCATCAGTGATGTCATGAGTGATGTCTCTGACCATGTCATGAATGATGTAATATGTGACGTCATCAGCAGTGCATTGTGGGCGCGCGAGTTATAGTTAGCTGAACTAACTATAACGGGGGAATTTCAATCGTTTTGTATGAGTGAAATGCCCAGTTAACTATAATATGTGTGAAACCTATGGTTTTTTCAGTGAATTTCTAAGGTTTTTTAAATGCTAATTCCTAACTATAACGTGCCTGAAACCTATGGCTTTTTCAGTGAATATATATATAGTTATGTTTCATATAGGTACCCTAATATAGTCCTGGGCACAGAAGGAGGGTTTCCCTGAACAATAGCTTTTTATGACTTCATCTTTAGACTGACACAGTATGAATGAATATTCATAAGGGTTCTTGGAAACCAGGCTGGGGATACATCCACCTGCATAATATCTACGTACAAGGTTCATCCCTTACGTCATCCTCAAACCCAACGATGGCTAATACAAGAAACAAGGGACAAAGGAACCCTAGACACTTTTCTGTATAAATACAGAACCTCTTGCTAGTATTAATTAGAGGGAACCGAGAGTTCCAGGCCGACACACTGACCAGAGACACTGAGGCTTCTGCATGCAGGCGCTCCAGCTAACAGCGGTCGAAACATCCCTTGTGGGGTGTCCAACTCGAGACCAGGACAGGGTCCCACACTCTCTTGCTGCAGGTAATGGGGTTAGACTAAAGCTAGAGGGATTCTTGGCCTCACACTTACTCACACACTATGGACAGTTAGGCACATATAGACAGGCATCCTAGGAGTATACGCATGCTTTCTTTTAACAAGCATTTTATATCCATGTATGTGTTCATAACTATTGCAAATTGGCAGAACTGTACTATCCTTTTATATTCACTGTACTGCTGATCATATATCTCTGCTACTGTCTGACGGTTATTTCATAGGGATCAGGGTTGTCATGATATAAGGTTGCCAGAAACATTTCTCTCCCTGATAAGAGGAGATTCTAGTGGCACTGTGAGCTAGCTAATGCAAACAGGCTAGCATTCTTAGTGGGGGTGCTCAGAGTTAGTCTGCCACTAATCCTACAGTTTATGTTATCCAAATGTGCAGGTCTTGCATGGATACTATAGAAACTACACGACATGGCACCCAACGTTAGTTGAGTACTTATTTAACAGTAGAATCTGAGTAGTTCAGATGTGCTAGTCTCAGAGACCCTACTCACAAAACACCAGAGACTTCTGGAGTGGGTGGGCACAAACCTTCGCTGAGTAGGGGAAAGATCCTATTTATTGGCTCCTGGTTAATCAAGCTTGACAGGACATAGTATTCCTAAAAATTATGCCATAAAACTTTATCTTTGCTTGAATAGTTATTTTGTGTTCTTACACAATAATGACTACCCTGGTCTTAGACCCTCTACGGCACGCACTCCCCCTCACAGATGATGAGGATGCAAACACAATAAAAATTGCATCAAAATTCAGGCATACTATCCACCATGAAACTATTAGAAAATGGTTTACAAGCTAGGGGTGGTTTAGTATCTTTCGTGATTGAGGCACACAAATCCAACTCGTGGGTTACATTCCCAGCAGCCGGTGCAAGAACGCAGACATTTCACTCATATAAAGAGGGAGATGCACCATTGGAATATGCCTCGTTCGAGGACATAGAGATTCCACTCATACACCAGGAAAACCAATACTGGTTTAAAGGCACCCTACCCCATGTAAGAGGAGAAGTAAGGTTTGGTCCGTTAGGAAGACAAGGAGCAACATGCCCTATATTAGCAGCCTTGACACCTCATCCTGACATTGAAATAATGCCACAAGGAGACTTACTCATCCAACACAAAGATTTAATTAAAATCTACAGAAACTTGACACAATTCGTCATGAGGACTTTCACAGTACAACCAGCAATAGTTGCACCAAATAGAACTCAATATCAGGGTCCAGCAACTAAAATTACTCCACAAACATTACACGCAGTAATGGACAAAATGCCCACAAAACATGAACAAATGCCATTCTGGGTAGTTCAGAAAACAACACAGCTAGAGGCAGTATTCCCATATACTACCCCATTTGAAAAAACACAGAATGCTAACAATCTGCTAGCCCATGGGGATTACACCACAATTAGAGGATTGTACTACTTGCGGTACAGTCTTTGCTGCCATATATACCAGAATTCAGGGTATTCCTTCATTAGCTGTGATACCCGATGTATTAAGATAAATACAGAATGAGTACGGAGCAGAGACTGCTCTGAACTTAGGGACGAAGTTACTAAATTACTATGATGAGGTATCAGCCATAATACTAGCTAATATTAAAGGTCAAGTGGCAGAAGTAACAATAGCTCGCCAGATCCTCCAGTATGCACCACAGAGCTGCGTTGCAGAGAGGTGTAAAAAGGGGCATGGCCTCGGACCACCTCTCTGCAACGCAACCCTGTGGTGCTTACTGGAGGTACCTGGTGCGCTAATTGGCCCCCAGGGACCCCCAGGATTCAAGGGGACTTAATCCTATAACTTAAAACTCGCACAAGGCGTATTTGCGCACTTGTCACATCAGGCCCCACCCCCTCCTTGCACCACTGTGGAAACGCACCCCCTGGTGCATTGTAAGTTGGGGGAACAAGTCCCCAACTACAATATGTGCTCCAATCTACGTCTAGTGGGCATCCCGGAAAGATGTGAAGATGCGCAGGTAGCCAAATGGGCTGGTTCACTGTTGAAGAATGTAGTACCAGATTTGGGACTTGATGATCACTAGAGCTCACAGAGTCCCCGTGCAGAGGCAACCAAATGCAAAATTCCCTTGAACTATATAACTTAATTTTGTGGACTTTCGAGTTAAGGAAAGCATATTGAGTACTGCCATTGCCAAGAGATCCTTTTCTACTACAGAAATCCTGCAGTTTATGATATTTTCAGATATGTCAGCAGCAACAGCGTGGCGAAGAAAAAAGAGTTTGTCAATATGATCGACCTATCCAAGGAGAAGGGGGCCCAGGCCTCAAATGTGCAACATTCAAACCTTAAAAGTTTATCCAAATGGCAGTTCCACATATTTACGAACATTCAGGAAGCTTAATTGATGCTATAACATTTTTTAGGTGGCAACAAGTGAGACTCAGCCTGGAAGGGGGTACAATTTACTCAGTCTCATATTGAAAAATATTATTTTCTGTCTAGAACGGGAGGTGGGGTGCTTATAGCACTATCCTCAATGGGGAGAGCAGGAGCGCGTATAGGATGCAATACAATGGAATCCTGCAACAGGAGGGGGGAGGGGGGAGGGGAAGAGGGACTAGTGGGCAATTCCAGATCCCAGGGAGGGGATGGGAAGTTTGAGGTTGTGGGGGTGGTAGGGGTGGTGGAGGTGAGGCAAAATATAAAAGGAGAGTTCAAATTGAAGTGCTTAACTATTCCGTGGGATGATACAAATCAGGACACATAGGTTGTACTACATGTTGGAATACGGAACTGAGAATAGAAAGCTCAGGAAGGGGGGTGAAAAAAGGGCACATGCAAATGTATCCCAAACAAAGCACTTGGTATACTTTAATACTGTTAAAAGCATATGCCACTTTATGAATACTGGATGCGCTTTAGATCTATATGGGTCATACTCTAGTAGCTATTATATCTGTTCAGAGGGAATATAGCCATAATATGAAGCAATGCACGCAGCACTTTTTTCACAGACGGGGAGAATATCTGTTTACATCATCTGTTTACAATAGCATGAGTCACTTTAGTTCAGTTACTATTAAATAATAGGTAAAGAGGTACTGAAAGTAATGTCTTTTAATACTAATGGTCTGAACAATAAAAGCAAGGCCCGTGCAATAGAAAGCTGGCTGAGAAGCCATAGCCTGGATATCCTACTCCTGCAGGATACCCATTGCAAGAACACAAGCAGTGCGAGTAGGATTCTATAACATTGGGTCGGTTTTTATTGCTTATCTAATGCCAGCTGCGCACAGAAGGGGGTGGTGATCTACGTACATAAACATGTAGCATTCCATTCAAAAGCCACGCAGATAGACTCAGATGGAGGATGGGCCTTTGTAAATGGGAGATTTAATCAATCAAGCTTTACTATAGCAACTATCTATGCACTGGTTTTAGACAATCCGTTACCTTTGCCCCAGCTTTAACAGGCCTTAACGAACATCCCCAGCTCTATCATTTTGGGTAGTGACTTTAATTTCCTTCAAGAGCCACAAATTGGTTCTTCCACTAAAATTCAAAAACAAGATAAGCTACAGGTGGCCATGGCTGTAGCTAATTGCAAAAAGGATCTAGACCTGGTTGACCAATGGTGCTCTCTGCACCTTAAGAAACAGGTGTTTTCATGTTTCTCAGCAAAATGTAATACTGCTTCTAGAATATACAACTTTTTTTTATTTCACATGGTCTGAAAAGGATTGTGCATGAATATATTCAAAATGCCATTTCAGATCATGCACAAATCAAAATGGAAGTAGAAGGGGTAGGGCCTGAAAGATCACCCAGAAGATGGCATTTTACCAAAATTAATTTAGAGAGAGAGGAATGGTGAACAGAGGTTACTAATGAAATAAACAGGTTTTTTTAACAACAGCGATGATTCCCGAATAAGTATTGTGTGGGATGCCTTTATGGTTGTATTACGGGGAACTATTACATCCAAAGAAATCCTTTAGCCGAGGGTAAAAAGGGAAAAATATCAGAGCTCGAATTCAGGCTTGAACAAGCAAGTAGAATACACTCTGAATTTATAAATTCAGTTACAAAACAGGAGCTTCTACAGGCAAAGTTAGATATGTAGGACTACTATTATCTGCAGGGTAATACTGCTAACACTGCCAATCTCGAGAGGGTATATGAGGAGAATAAATACATGGGAGATTACTTGCATGGCAGGCGAAGGAAGGACAGGTTCAATATATGATCCTTTCACTGATAGAAGTGGACTCCAAGCTACAGATAACTAGTCCCTTGGAGATTTGGGAGGCATTTTTAAAACATTTTTAGTAAATCTATCAGACGGATCAACAAATAATATCTGAGCGTATTATAAGGTTTATAGGTAAACTGCTGATTCCATCCCAAACCAGGGAGCAAAGCAAAATGGTAACGGCTGAGTTTTCCCTTGAAGAAATAAACGCGATTGTGAGTTCAATGGCTAATAGCAAAGCAGCTGGGGAGGATGGACTACCAGTAGAAATATACAAGAGTTTTGCCCTAATTTTAAATATACAACTGGTAAACCTTGCCAATCATATATTAAAAGGTGGAGATTCCCCACCTTCTTTTCACATGGCTGTGGTAGTTGGTATTCTAAAAAAAAGACAAAGATAGGGAAAACATTTATTCCTATAGGGCTATAAGCCTTCTGAATGCCGATGACAACATTTTTAGCAAATCTTCTCACCAACAGGCTTAATAAGATCGTGGGTTCAATCATACATGGGGACCAATGTGGTTTTGTAGCAGGTAGATAGCTCTCCTCAAATACAACATTTTTAATAGAAGCTCTGGATTATTTTACCCAGAAGAAAATAGAGGCAAAGGTGCTGTTTTTAGATGCTGACAAAGCTTTAGATCTGGTGTCCTCGGAATGTCTTTTTTAAATTCTTGCTAGATTCGGGTTTTCTGAAACGTTTATACATATAGTCAAATGTCTACATAAGGATTCCTCGGCACAAATAATAATTAATTCTAGAAATGTAGACAGTTAGAGAAGAAATAGGGGTACACAGCAGGGATGTCCTTTATCCCCAATTCTTTTCACCCTATTTATAGAACCCCTGGCAATAGCCATTAGAAAAAAAGCACTACAAACTGCACCTTTGCAAGGCATGTCTAATATAAAATCTATATAGCAATTATATTGTTCTATTTCTGAAACCAGGAGAGAGCATTCGAAAGGAAATTATTTTGTTCACAAAAATTTTTATTAGTTTTCGAGGGTACAAAGTGGACGGTCCCTAGAAGATGCATTATACATAATGCAGGGGTCATATGGTACCCAGTTCTATCATTCCATAACAAGTTGGCCTATAGAACACTAGGCTGAATGAGCAACATACGACACCAAAGCCATCCAAATATGCATACATGTTTGCTGCTAAAAAAAAAGACTGTTGACAAACCAATTTATCTCAGTATGGTACCAGGATCAGGATGGGCCTGTGAATCATCCCATAGGGTCATGCAAGTCTGAGTGTGGTAAAGGAGGAAAGTCGATGCCCATATATGTCGCCCAGCGAGACCAGATGTTCCTGTGCTTCTTCGGGCATCCCAGTGCTTAAAAGACCACCATCCCTGCGCCCATCTACCTGTCCATTGCCCTCTTCCACCCCCTGTTAGACCTGGCATCTTTGGCGTGGTTTCCCCTGTCTTTTTGGCCTCCACCTCCTGTATATTTGATGTTGTGCTGGATTTCGTTTTTGCTGGTTTAAGATGCTTTGGACACTCTGCCACTGCTGATCAGTGCCAGAGTGTAAGTGCTCCCTGTGTAAATTGTTATGATGATTGGATATACATGATTGGCATATTTGTATCACCAAGAAGTCCCTAGTAAAGTGCACTGAGTGTGCCAGGGCTGGTGATGACAAATGCTACTAGTGGACCTGCAGCACTGATTGTGCCACCCACATGAGTAGCCCCAAAATGGTGTCTCAGGCCTGCCACCGCAGTGCCTGTGTGCAGTCTGTGAACTGTCATGTCCTTCTGGTCAGTGTCCCCACTGACCAGGCCTAACCCTTCCCTTTTTGTGCACATTGGTAACCCCTATGGAAGGCCCAAGCTACTGGTGCAGGTGACATGCTCTGCTAGTGAATTACAGCCATTTTCGTTGTTCACTATTGTAAGGCTATCTTGCTCCATAGGTTAACATGGGGGATGCTAGCTACAGTGGCTACCAGCATTTCTTCCCATAGGACATAAGAGTCTAGTATCCCTGAACTCAGAATTTAATAACACATCTTTTAGGAAAGATTGTTTTTGAATCCTGTGTTTGAGAAAAGCCCTTTTAGAAAGTTGCTGTTCTCTTGTCTGACCCTCCTGTGTGCCTTGGCCTGTTTGTGTATTGACTGTCTGGTTTGAGAGTGACAGGGGCTGGGGATTACCCAGGAGGCAGGCTGAGTCAGCCCTAGGCTGAATGACTGCATTTGCTACTTGAGTGGTGGGAGGGGATAGCACCTGGGCCTGAATAGGGCTTGTGCCTACCTTCCACAATGCTGGCTCCACCTCCTGCTGGGCGGCTGACGACCCTGCCCCTCACTCTGAAAGGAAAGGAGAAGCCAGGAAAACAAAGTGCTCAAGAAACACCCAGAACTGGTTCAGACCGGCTCAGGGCCCACTTGCACAAAGAGAACAAAGACTTTTAGGGGTATAAGTACAGGACCCCTGACAACAGAAAATTAGATCATCAAGAAGGAACCTCTACCAAGGAGAAAGCTGAAACTGAAGAAGGAAGATTGTCCAGCTGTTGCTCTGCTGGATTGCCCTGCTGTTGCTTTGCTGCCAAGGACAGGGAAAGGACTTTACTTTGTGCTGTGTCCCCTTGCTTGAAAGAATCTCCAAGGGCCTGAGAAGAGCTGGCTCCCTGTTCTGAAGTCCCAGGAACAAAAGGACTTCACCCCCCAGCTTCCCCTTAGCTCTACTGCGAGAGTTCTATCCTTCCTGGAGTGCTTGGCCCATGTGTGGTGCCTCTGGAAGTTGTACCTGTGTTGGGAAGCTGGAAACTAAGCTGGAGAGAATTTGATACAGAAAAGTTATCACATCGCTCGCTGAAGAGCGCATCCCCGACAGTGTGAGGAAATTCCCGCCGCTACGAAGGCTGAGATCGTCGCAGCGCCTGTTGCCGCTGCCAGAGCTGTCGCATCCTTCGTTTGCGGAACGCACCACACTGGCACGGGAAGACTAACATCGCTGCGAGTGTCGTTGCAGAGCCTGTCGTACATGGGTGAGATCGCCGCACCGCCTGCTTGCGGACCGCATCACGTCGCTGCGAGAGTCATCGCCAAAGCCATCGCATCGAGGAGCTGCGAGAGAGAAGATCACCGCTGGTCTGCACATCGTCACCCCGGAGATCATCGCAACTCCAAAGATCGTCGCCTCGTACCTTTGCGAGAACAAACTTCCTACGGAACCTATGCATCGGAATCCAGACAAGTGGCCTTCCTCCCGATACAGACCGGATTTGTCGCAACACGCCCGCTGCTGCAGCGGGGCTGTCGCAAACGCCTCCCCAAGGTCTCGGGAGCAACGCGACACTTGTTTTCCACCGCACCAGCTTCTGCTTTTGGAACTTTGTCGCAAGTAAAGGTACTGTGAGCTAAACGTGACGCAACTGTGAACTTTTCACGCAACTGTGGATTATTTTTATCGCAACCTAAAGAACTTTATCGCAACCTTAAGAACTCTTTTGAAACCATATTCTTGAACTGTGTATGTTGGATTTGTGTCATTTTGGTCTTGTGTAGTTTAGATTAAATACCTTTATTTTTCTAAACTGTTGTGGAGTCAGTTTGTGGTGTTTTCACTGTGTTACTGTGAGTGTTGGTACAAATACTTTACACATTGCCTTCTGATTAGCCTTGACTGCTCGTGCCAAGCTACCTAGAGGGTGAGCAGGGGTTATCTCAGAGGGTTTCCTCCTTGCCCTGACTAGAAGCAAGGGTCCCTATTTGGACAGTGGTACCTACCTCTGCCAACTAGAGACCCCCAGATCTAACACCATTCAACACTTGGATATCCTCTTGTTGATGGGGAGCCAGTGCAGGTTTCTCAGGTTGGGGTGATGTGGCCACGTCGTGGTACATCGAGGATCAGTCGTGCCGAGGTGTTTTGGATGCGTGCAAGTCGATTGATGAGCTTGGTTGGTGCTCCCACGTAGAGGGCGTTTCCGTAGTCGAGTCTGCTGCTGACGAGCGCCTGGGTGACTGTCTTTCTTGTATCTGTGGGGATCCATCTGTAGATCTTGCGGAGCATGCGGAGGGTGTTGAAGCAGGAGGAGGAGACGGCAATGACTTGCTTGGTCATTGAGAGCAATGAGTTGAGGATGATACCCAGGTTGCGTGCGTGGTCGGTGGGGGTCGGGGCTGCCCCCAGTGCCGTTGGCCACCAGGAGTCATCCCAGGTCGACGGGTTGGAGCCGAGGATGAGGACCTCCATTTTGTCAGAGTTCAGCTTCAGCTGGCTGATCTTCATCCAGTCGGCGACGGACTTCATTCCTTGATGGAGGTTGGCTTTGGCGGTGATGGGGTCCTTGGTGAGGGAGAAGATCAGGGGAGTGTCATCAGCGTAGGAGATTATGTTGAGGTCGTGCTGTCGGGCGACGTGGGAACGGGGCCATGTAAATGTTGAACAGTGTCGGGCTGAGGGAGGATCCTTGGGGTACGCCGCAGATGATCTCGGAGGCTTCGGAACGGAACGGGGGAGGCGGACGCTCTGGGTTGTGCCAGAGAGGAAGGAGGTGGTCCATTCCATTGTCTCGGATCGCTGCGGCGTGGAGGCGTGCGTGTAGTGTGCCGTGGCAGACGGTGTCGAAGGCGGCAGAGAGGTCTAGAAGGATGAGTTCTGCAGTCACCCCGTTGTCTAGCAGGGGACACAGGGGTGTGGGCGGTGAGGGGCGTCGAAGGAAACAGAAGGCAAAAGGGCACAACAATTGAGGGGGAAACGAGTGGCACCGAGGGCAGAAAGGTCACAAATGGGCAAAAAGTTCACAAGAATACAGGGGGAAACGAGTGGCAGAGAAGGCAAAAAGGTCAAAAGAAGGGCAAAAAGGTCACATAAAATGGGGGAAACAAGTGGCACAGAAGACAGAAAGGTCCCAAGAAAGGGCTGAAAGATCACAAAAAATGAGGGGAAATGAGTGGCACAGCGGCAGAAAGGTCCCAGGAAAGGGCAGAAAGGTCACAAAAAACCGGGGGGAAACGAGTGGAACAGAGGGCACAAAGGTCATAAGAAAGGGCACAAAGGTCACAGAAATGCAGGGGCAGCTAAGCAACAGAAGGCAAAAATGGGCAGAGAGACACGGGGGCCGCGAGGGGAGCAGAAGGAAAAAACGGGCAGAGAGAGATGGGGCAGCGAGGGGAGCAGAAGGGAAACCGGGCAGAGAGACACGGGGGCAGCGAGGGGAACACAGGGAGAGAACGGGCACAAACAACATACAGGCAGCGGGGAAACAGACAACAGCAGTCACAGACACAACAATGAAAATTGAGTCACTACAACAAGAGCAATGAAAGAAAATACAGGCAATACAATGGAGGATGAACAAACCTACGGCCTACCACTGTCCACCAGGGATGAGGCGCAGGTGGGAGCCTGCGGGTGAAGGAGGGCCTCGAACTTCCTCAGCAGCGGCAGCTGGGGCAGGGACACACAGGCGGTGCTGTGCGGAGGGGGAGCGACCTACCTGGAAGGGTCAAGGGTAGTGGTTCGCTCCTATCTCGTCTTTGCTATGAAGAAGAAGCAGCATTGGGTCAAGTGTAATGGTCCAAGCCAACATCCGGCCCAGACAGGACGTCACCTTCTCCCAGAATGACTGTATCACAACACAACCCCAAACTGTGTGAAGAAAAGAGCCCTCTTCTGTGGTACAACAAAGGCATTGAGGGGACTGAATGGCTCCCATCTCCCACAGCCGGTATCATGCATAATATATCCGGTGAGGTACTTAAACTGAAAGAGGCGGTACTGCGAAGACACAGCAGCATGTCAGAGACTGTCCAGGGCCTCTGTCCAGTGATCATCCATCAGAGTCGGCAGATTGTCTTGCCACGCTGCCCTCGTCTTTGTAATGTGTTGTGTCTGTGGGTACTTAACGTCTGATAGATTTGTTTAATCTTGTGTGCCTCAATGTCACCCATTAGTAACCCATCCTCCAGATGGTGAAATTCTGGAAGTGCCTCTTAATGACAGATGTGAGGGTCCCTGGCACGTTGCAGTTGTAAATAGTGGTGAAACTGGGATTTGTGTAGATGGAACTCAGTTTGTGTAACTGCTGAAAAGACTTAAGCGTAGTGCCATGCATGATATCTCCTAGCGTAGAGATTACGATGAGATCCTATTTGCAGAAACCAACCAAAGCAGAGACGGAGCACAGATACGTGACCTGCCATAGGGGTCAAAAGAAAATGTTAGCACGTTTTTCGGAATTTCAAGCACTGGGTGGGTACAAAATAAATAACGCTAAGATGGAAATCTTACTCTGCAACTGCTTAGACCACACATTATTACCAAACTTCGAGTTATTATATAATCTGAAGCCCAAGAGGTATTTAGGTGTATTTATGTTGGAAAATGTGAATTAACTATATGCATTAAGCTATGTCCCCCTAGTTCAAAAAGTTAAGAGCTTATTCGCAAAATGGAATCAACTTCCAATCTCAATAATAGGACGGGTAGCATTTAAATGGATGTCAATTTTATGATTATTTAATAATTTTTTTGCGACAATCCCCTGTGCACTGCACATTTCTTTTTAAAAAAAAATAGATGGCCTATTCTCATCTTTTATATGGGCCAACAATGTACAGAGATTAGCACTGACCACTTTAAGTAACCCAAACGAGGATGGTGGGTTATTCCTTCCTTATTTGAGGCAATACTATTATGCAATTTTTTCACATAGCACAAACAGGTTTTTCAAATATCTTAATCCGCTAGGTATTGATATTTTTTTTATAATAAGGATACTGAAGGAATATAAAATTCTAGATCCTATGAGGCTGATGAAGAACCCCCAAAAAGTGTGCTACAAGATCTTCCAGTGGTTTCTAAAACAAAAAGTCCAACTGCTTAAGCATTATGAAATATGATATATTTTATATGAAATACCTTGGCTAAATGGTTCCACATGTTTGACCGACCTGTATGTCAGGGATCATAGTCTGATCCAACCCAGTACATTAAAGAAATGGGAGGAGAACGGATATAACATGTGGGAGATTTTTTATCTCAGATACTTGGAAAAGGTGGACAGAGATAGAGTATGGCCTGAGTCACTCTATAGATATGCTTAAATGGTCTTTTATTCCAATAAGGTATTTTTTTGAAAATGTAGATCCGTCCATAATAAGTGCAAGACTAGAACTAAGTGAAGCTCTGCTAGATACAACTAGGCAGAGATCAATAAGTAGTTGGGTCAAAAGTTTTAACAAGCATGATTTCAAAGGTGAACGAAAAAGCCAGAGACAAATCGTAAGAGAAAGAAGGCCTCCAGATTGCAAGGGTGGTCTGGAATAGAATCAATACATTTAATACTACATTATTAAGAGGCGCCGACTTGAAGAGAATGCAATGTTACACTATATGGCTACTATACAGGACTCCCTCTTTTCCACACAGTACCTATCCCCTGATAGAGGATAGATGTTTTTGATGCTCTGCAGAAGAGGGAGGTACATGGACCCACATTGTTTGGGACTGCCCAAAGATTTAGGGCCATATCTATGAAGCTAATTTTCTGTCGCAAATGCTGCGAATCGGTAATATTAGCGTTTGCGACAGAAAATTAGCAATTTCAAATGTATGAAGGAGAAAATGCTCGCAAAACAAGGAATAGCTATTTAGCGAGTTCCAAACTTTGTGAGAGTCTGAAATCAGCGAATACCATTGCGAATCCCAAATTAGCGATGAAACAGGTTAGCGAAAATTGCAAATCTTGAAATCGCAAATAAGGATTCGCAATGATATGTGTCAAACATTCGCAAATTGCGAATTCAGGGAAATCGCTTTTTTAAGGAATCGCAATTACCACCAAGTGGGAGCAGGTGGTAACCAGGTGCAAAGTATATAAGGAAGCCCAGAATGCAACACACTCTTTTCCACAATGTCTGGGCTCTACATGATAGCGAGGAGGCGAAGACTGAGAGCTGTGGCTCAGAGGAGGAGGCGGCAGGAGAGGATATTCCGTGCGCGCACCACCATCTTCCAGCGCACTGAGGAAGACAACATACTTGATTTAATAGAGGAACTCACACCCTGCCTAGAACACCCCACCCACAGGACACAAGCCATACCCACACACATCCAGGTCCTGTGTTCACTACACCTGCTGGCCTCAGGTAGTTTTCAGGGGGTTACAGCCACAGCAGGAGGGGTTTCACAAAGTGCCCTGTCGCGCTGCTTCCATGCATTCCTCGATGCCATGACACATAGGATGCAACACCACATACACTTCCCCAGCACCCCACAGGAACTAGCACAGACCAAGCAGGACTTTTACAACAATGCCCAATTCCCCCACGTCATAGGATGCATCAATGAGACACATGTTGCAATATCCCCCCCTCAAATGTAGAGTACGTATACAGGAACAGGAAATGCTACCACTCACTTAACATACAGGTGGTGTCTGATGCCAAAAACATCATCACAGACATAGTGGCAACGTTTCCGGGAAGCACACATGACGCCTTTATCTTCCGTCACAGTGGGCTATACCGTAGACTCTCAAGAGGTGATTTTGGCGAGGGATACCTACTAGGTAAATGCTCACATACACAGGCCACATTTCCACTGACTAGCATGTGCATTACAGTGACTAACCGTTAACATTTCCAACCACAGGTGACAGTGCTTATGCAGTCCGGGATTTCAACCTGACACCCTACCTTAATCCTGCTACTGCTGGGGAGCGGTGTTACAACCGGGCACACATTTCAACAAGAGGCACCATCGAGAGAACCTTTGGCATATTGAAGAGCAGATTCAGGTGCATTCATAATAAAAGTGGAGGAGCTCTCCAATACAGCCCCGAAACGTTCTGCAAAATTGTTGTACCTTGTGCCATGCTGCACAACATCGCTACCAGGAAAGGGACACCAATGGAGTTGAGTGAATCAGAATCCTCCGACGTGGAGGGACCTGGACCTGTACGCATGGAAGCTGGCGTAGCTGGTGCACAGCTGGGCGACAGAGGCGTGATGAGATCATGCGCAACTAATTCTACGTGAGTAATAATGACACAATGACAACTTCAATCTTGGCAAATGTGTTTTAATTGCTACTGCAACAATGGCACACATCCTCATAGGCAAAATCAAACAGTCCCAATGTAATGCACATGTTCAATTCACAGTGCAATTATTTAACTGGAATGACTGCAAAGTCAACACTGTAGTTGGCCATATTTTGACCATGTAAGTCATTGTTATCTGGCTGCACATCCTATTGGTGTGTAGCAGGCCTGTTGCTCCTGCCACTACGGCGCCTCTCAACAGTGGGTGGTGGGGTGTTGGTGCTCTGCACTGACTGGGAGTCCTCCTCACACGGAGTCAGCACTCCTGGTCCTGTGGTATGTAGGGCACACAGTTCATCCAGGGCAGAAGTGGACTGCACAACAACAGTGGCGATGTCCTGAATGCCGTGAGAGAATTCACGCTGGGTTTCTATGGTACGCCTGGACAGTATATTGGTAGATGAGGCCAGGCGGTTTATTGCGCGTGTGTAGCGGTCCATGCGGGCCAGCTCTTTGCGCCTGACAGCGTGTTCTGCACGCAACTCGGCAGTTAGCTCTTGCACAGCACCCCTAATTTCCTCACGCATTCCCCTGAACCCTGCCCTCATCTCACGCTGTATTGCCTTCATGTGTTTTGCTTGTAGGCGGTGTACTTGGAGCATGTGCAATTCCAGCCCTGCAAAAAACGAATCTTCCTGCTGCTCAATGGAGCTGTTGCCCGTGCGGGGTCTACGCCTGCCTGTGACCTGTGGACCCTGGCTGTGTTGTGGCCTTGACTCCTGCTGCTGGGAACATGGGGCATCAGACTGCACAATGTTATTGTTGTCCTCATCATCGTCCTCCATGACTGGCAATGGCCTCACAATCTTCCTCCTATGTCCCTTTGGTGGAATGACAGGACTGTCCTCCCCACCTGTGTCCTGCACCTGGCTATCATCTCCGGAGGCTTGGGGTCCTGTGTCTCTTCCACTGCCTGTGGGCTTATTAGTTGCAGGTGCTGTGGATAGAACAGCACACGTTAATTTTATTTGCTAACGTATGATGAGAAAATAAAATATTTCACAGTCTTCCCTTACTTTACTTTTGTCATTGCCCTTTCCTGACCTGCACATGTGAAAATTGCATGAGATGGATGCTACTTCCAACATTACTGGCTATTGTGACTACATCTCCCACAATGCATTGCTGTGACTGCCTGCGTACTTGCTCTAGTGTGACATGTGGTTCTCCTAATCCCTAGGTTGCTGCAGGGAGTTGGGGGGGTGGTTTAGGGTGGAAAGGCATGCATCTTACCTGGTCTTGCAGCTGGTTGTTCGGAGCTGTTAGCACGGACACGCCCGCAACACTCTCTGGAGCCAGTGTGCCCTCTACCAGTTCCTCAAGCGGTATTGAATCTGGCACATTGGAGGTTCCCCCACCGGTGAGCTGAGACTGCTCCAGCCTGGCTCCCAGTGTTTCTTTGGAGCGCTGGCGCAGGTCGTACCAGCGCTTGCGCAACACTTCAACACTCCTGTGTGTTACTCCAAGGGCATTCACTTTCGCCTGTATGCCTTCCCAGATGCGTCTTTTTCTTGCTTCAGGCACCTTGTGTGAGCTCCTCCCAAATAACAAATCATGGTTTGGCACCAACTCAGTGATGAGTGTTTCAAGTTCTGCTTCTGAGAACTTCAGCTTTCTCTTCCTAGATGTTTCCCCTTCTTGCTGATCCTGCTGGGTTGCAGGCAAATCCTTGTTCCCACTCTCAGCCATGGCTCCTCAGTAGCAATCCACACTCTCACACTCTCTCACAAGCAATTGTGTTGCACCATGGGTAATCAGTCACTTCCTGGATGGTGATGTCATCCGACTGCATCAGGATTGCGATTGGATGATTCTAGAAAATCGCAATTTAGCGATTTTTTCCGATGCGATATCGCAATTTTGCGATTTTTACCGATGCGAAATCGCAATTTTGCGAAATTATTACATTAAGGAATCGCAAATGTATTTATCGCAAATATTTAGCTATTTTAGGCGAATCGCTAAATATTTGCGAATGTGTTCATACATTCCGATTTGCATTTCCGTATCTGCGATTCGGTAAAAATCGCAAATTCCGAATCGCTAATCGACTTCTTCATACATATGGCCCTAAGCAATTTTGGGAAGAAATTGAGAAATACTGTAGAATTAAGTTAGGACTCTCAATAACTATCGATAGATATATTGCAACCTTTGGGTGTTCCCCAAAGACAATGGCGAAAAACATACAAGAGGAAGGTCTTTATATTCTGACCTTAGTGGCATGATCACTAATTCCCCAGGATTGGTGAAGTGAGAATATTCCTACTTTTCATTGTTGGCAGTCTAAACTGCATACAGTTAGAGAGCTGGGAGACACTTCGCTCTAAGGTCAGGCTTGTATGCAAAGTTTCAGAAACGCTGGAAATCCATAGGAAGCTATCTAGCAGATTAGATTAGATAAGTTAAGCCATTCAAGGGAAACATGTAATATGTGTTTCTTTATGTATTCTTTTAGTATTACCCACATGACCCGTTTGGAATATATTGTTTTTTTTGTTGATTGATTACGTTTGTAGGATAATATCTGTCAATCAAAACGGAGTACTGCAAGCATTTTTTTTCTTGTAAATGAACAATTGTGTAATGAACTCTCAACAAATAAAAAATAAAACAAATAAAAACAATTGTATTCCAAATAGCTGAATGAAATCAGAAGAAAACTCAGAAGAGTGGACACTCTATGCCAGGCTTCTCCAACGAGTAGCTTGTGCACTACGGGTAGCTCTCCGGCTACCTATAAGTACCTCTCCAGTATGCTGCTCATCTTGCTAAATTAGAAGGATTTGGTTGGTTGAATTGAAGTATATCTACCAAAAGTGTTTAATTGAGATGACAATGTGTGTATTTTAAGAACTCACAATTTCCAAAACACATTAAGCAGAAGTTTAAGTGATAAATTATGTGATGTTTGGGAGATTTATTACTAATATTTTTTACTTTGGGGCCTGGAGCATTGCACCAATGACTTTTCATATTTTCCATGCAGAGGTGTTCCACACTGACAAAGGCATTTTTATGTAGAGCCTAGAGTCAGCGCATATGCGCTGCTCTGCTATGCATGCTGTATTCCGTATGAAGAGTTTGGCCACGTCCACCACTTTTAATTGGTTCCTTCCTGTGCCTTTCCAACTACTTTTCTTTGTGTGGGGTATAGTGCCATTTGTCCCTCCTTTGGGTGTGTTTGTCACACCCATAGTGACGGACGCTCTTAAATGGGTCATTTCACTTCAGCCCATTTCATACTTGCGGCGCACTCTTTTTTATCATGTGTCTTGGCTGAAGCACTAGAGCTCCTGTTTTCAGTTGCTGTGCACTTGTGTTTTGTGTAAAATGTGTTTTTTGGCCGAACGCTAGTGCTCGCTCCTGACAGCTGCCATCACAGCTTTACTTTAGTTTGCAATGTTGCCCCGAAACTATGCCAGGCTTCACATTTTAAAAGGGACACTTTACTGCCCTGCCCCATTTCACCTTTCTCCAGGTCACTTTCCAACGCTCCTTTTCTAGATACCTAATGCATTCTGTATGATGTCCTACTATTTCCTGTTGTGCTGCAGTCATCAGTTTCTGTCCTTTAAAGAGCGGGTTGGCCAGTTGTCGTACGAACAGAAAATTACTGCCAAACATTCACTTTCATTCTGATCCTCTCGACTGGTTCAGTGCAGTCTGGTATGACGCACATGATGCTTCAGTAATCAGTAGGTGGCTGTATTTCCGGAGTGTGACCGATTATCTTGACGCATTTTGATGTGTTTTGTCAGAAAGAAACAAAGAAGTTAGAAACCCAAAGCAAAATTAGTTACCTCAAATTCGTGGGTACTGGATTTGAAAACTAGTATAAGAGGTTTCAGCACAATGGTAATAGAACCCTTTAGTCTCAGTGCTGGCTTTTGGTTAGGTCGATGCGACCTGTGCCGTTGCACCTGGGCCAAGCTGGCATGAACTGTCTTAGAATTAAAGGCTGAGGTAAAATCAGAATAGCTTACTTGCAGAAATCTTTGTATGCACAACATTTTATAGGTGCTAATTGTAACAACATCATAAATAACTCTGGTCGTTAATGCACTTGATGGAGAAGCTGCAATTTTTCTAGTCACAGTTTTGACTCATGATAAAGTGACATACAGGTTTGTTATTTGGACAACATGACTAAAATAATAATAATCAGAAAAAGGATTCTAAGGCATAAAGCGCTAAAGCATTTGAAAAAAAGTGCAATAGCCCTAATTGCTTCATAAGCCCATAAATGTTTCCTGAAGCATGTATTCCTGATAACAATGCATGACCATGTGTAGTAATTGTAGAACTCTTCAATCTCTGGAGACTCAGCACCCAGAATAATGTGCTCCATGGCTAAGGCTTAAACGGTTCCAAAGGCGAGACCTATTGCCTATGCCAATGCCTGTTTTACATTACTGCTGGTAACCCAGCACTGCAATGATCACTAATGTATTCTTGTCTGATGTGATCACTATTACCACACTAGTAATAGTAGTAGCTCAGGATGATTTTAATTGAACATAACTAGCTCGTATTGCTAGAAGGGTGGAGTTATCTGATCCATGCAATGAAAAGTAAAATATAAGAAGAACATCTTCAAGATCTTTTTTATTCTCCAAGTGGACCAAGCAATAAACTGTACAGAAAAAAAGTGATCTTGTTAAAACAGAGAACTAAATCTACTACTAATGATATTAATTGCGAAATTGAACAATGTGCAGAATTCTCTCAATTTTTAATTCAAAGATTTGTAAGATTTAAACTCACTCTACATTTGAAAGAAAATGACAATTGCCCCTTTCGCCCAGGAGACAACAAACAATGTGACTTGTGACATATTCAGAGCAATCAAAATAAGTTAAATTAAATATGCAAAATCTTCACCTCATTTTCGAAATCTAATTTTTATTTTGACTAGAAGATGATTAGTCATATCACCATTTGCTGGACAACCTTGATTGACTCATCTTTAGTTCAAGTCAAAGTTTCAGACTGCCTTAAACAGCACGTCTTGAAATAATCACCAGGTGCTGATCTGGAGGACCTTTGAAACCTACTCAAGAACTAACCTTCAAGAGCAGTATCAGGAAGAGCTGCACTAGTTTAGATCAGAGGCGAGGACTTGTTTAAGTTTGAGGTGTCTAAAATTGAAACATATAACTCAGAATTATTCAGAGGTAATGCATGAACGTATGACAGAATAAGTTAGAAATAATGAGAAGCAACTCCTGTTCACTATTTTCAACTTGTGCCAGTTGCATTTCATGCAGTAACGTAGAGTTGCATGTATGGACAGGTGATTGGCTCTGGGCTGTATTAGTGGAACTCTTCATGAAATGGCCCAAGTACCTACCAAATATCTTCAAATGTTTTGTCGTTTTTCACTGCTGACTGTAACCTGTATGATGACCTTCAGTCAGAATTCAGGGTGCGGTACAGCACAGAAACAGCTTTCCTAAAAGTAATTGTTGATGCTCAATGCCTCCTCGGCTATAAATCCTCATGTCTTCTCATAGTTCATTGACTTGAGAACAACATGTGACATAGCCAACAACAAACTACTAAATACAGAAATAATGGGAACAAAATGAGCTGTCTTCGGTTGGTATCACTGTTACCTCAAAAGTCACTCCCAACCAATAAATGTAAGTGACAACCTCTCCGAACTGGCCCCTCAGCACAGGGCATGCGTCATGCCTGCTTTCTGTCCTCATCTTTCTTCATTTGTACATTACACCTGTTGCCATGCTGCTGAAATCAATAGACATATCATATCATCTCAGTGCTGATGAATGTCACAAACCCTGAGGACATAACTCTTTAGAACAGCCTGTAGAACAGCCTTTAGAAAACATTCTGCCTGAGCCATCTCACAGAGATGGCGCACTGCCCTCATCTATATCTTTGCATATCTTTAACATGGTGTACTGGGCTCAGACTGGGTCAGTGCAACGTATCAGATTTAAATGGCTGCTCCAAGCCAGCTGTAAACCCATGCCTGTTCTGAGGGCAGTGCATCAATGAAGAGCAAACTGGATGTCGCAAGCTGCTGGGCCACCTTTCATAGTGCAGGTGTCTGCAATTGGAGGAGGGGCAGGGATGCCCTTTTAGGCAGGTGAGTCTGCACCTGCTTGTAGGGGGATATCTGGGGGAGTCCATAGACCCTTTTCCCCTTTTCCCTTCGATGGGGCGCCCTCAAGGGGCACACTAATTATGAACTACATCTTTGGTGTACAGAGTGTAGCACCTTTCAGCTTTTTTGCCAAACTTCTGTAATATGGCATGCGCGCAGAGGCAAAGTCATTTCTCATTTGGATGGGGTAATGCCCTCATTCCAATAAGGGAACTCCCACTTGTGATTGTGGCAGCCCTACATGCAGGTTATCGCGTTCTGTATGGCAGAAGGAGCAGTTAATGAATGGGAGGCCTGTTCTGTAACACCAAAGTATCCTATGGTGGACTGCTTGCCTGTTACGCCTCAAAGTACTTTTGATAATAAAACCTCTGGATGTCTTTTCACCACCTAAAGCTAAACCCTTTAATGACTGAATTTCTACTCTTCTCTCCTCCACAGAGATGAAGCCCAATTCAATCATTGCTTGTTTCCCTTAACATACTGAATTGCACACCAACGATCATCAAAACAACGAATTTGATTGGATTCTCACTAGATAAATAATTTAGCCTTTCAGAACAAACAAATACCATAACAAGAGGGGTCAACACCAGCTGGAACTGTTGCGGGGAATCAAACTGTTTATACTGAAGCTGACATCAAAACGTTGGTGCAGTCTGAGGACTTCAAAACGTGTGAATACAAAAATGGCCTGCTTACAGGTATACCTAAACTACACCATTTTGCACTGAGGATAACTCTCGACGCAGTGACAGCACTCAACACAGGGGCAAAACATACTGACTATAAAACTCAGCTCCTTCGTCTCCCTGTACAGATCTGCATTGGAATAGGAGCGGTATGCATATTTCTCTGTAAATATTATTAGGTAAATTGTCTGTGTGTGATTGAAATATGTTCCCAGTCAGGTACGATGGTATCTGGATCTGGCAGTAGCTTGCTTCAGGAATAATTCAGAAAGGTATTTCCAGCTCCACCTCCTTGATATAATATAGTCCTGAAATAAAAAACAAAAACTTCTCTGTCTGTTACAAAATGTAATCTTCCTGCTATGCTGATAGAGAAAGGGATGTGGTAGGAGGACTACCCTCTATAGCTGTAGAAGACACTATTTGATTTACGTATAGAGTATTACCGTAGGCTTGAACGTATCTAACGTTTGAGGTTTTCAGAAACCTGCAGCTACTTTGAAAATACGGATTATTTAGAGCTCATCTCAAAATGTTTGTCAAGATCTGCTGCACGAACATGTATTTCGGTATGCAGGTGAATTGTGACCTATTATTTGTACTTTTATGCCAGCAGGATAGTATTTAGTAGGTAAAAATATTACTTTCATTGCATAAAACAGGCTATGAAAAAAGGCAAGACTAGTGAATATCCAGGCAAGTAAAGAAGAAAGCAGCATGAAAAGTACTTAAGAGATTACAAGCAGTAATGAATCAGATCAAGATGTATCTGTAGAGATCTAATTCAGCAATTTCCTGCAAAGCATTGAAATAACAAATCCAGTCCCTTGTTCATATCTACATATATTAAGATACATCACTTGTAATGTTTTTCACAGCTGTGTTTCCTATTATGTGATTTTTGCATGACACTTTGTATTTGCGTATCATTGAAAAGATTTGTATCATGCATTCCCCCTTAATTGTGTTGAAACGCCTTGTACTTTGCTGAAACCGTTGCTCTATCGGATTGTACTTCGGGAGGTTCATTGTGACAGTATTTAATTCGCTAAATATTTTTTTTAACCTTATTCATCATTAATCTCTTTTTGAAAGGGAACATTTTCCCTTGAATCCACCCTCTTCATCCCACCTTAACTTCCATTCAACTGGAAGTGCTTTGCATTTTTCATTGGCTCCATCTGCTTCAGTGCATTGTTTCTTTTTGCATTTACTGCAGACTATCAATGTGTCACATTCCCTTCCTATTCCATTGTTCAAGTCAGGCTGACTCACCAATGTAAGAGCATAAATAAAATATGTTTCATCTACCTGTTTTCTCCTATAACATGTTCCCATTTAAAACATCAACGGTGCTCTTGTTAATATTTTTACTATATACTTTCCATAACCTCATTATTTGCTGGAAAGCAGATCCTACA
Organism: Lissotriton helveticus; assembly: GCF_964261635.1. NCBI lineage: Eukaryota > Metazoa > Chordata > Amphibia > Caudata > Salamandridae > Lissotriton > Lissotriton helveticus. The sequence goes on from NC_136068.1 coordinate 1,219,886,615, forward strand.
GCAGTTAAGAGAGCCACTGAATTGGTGCGACACTGAAGAAACTAACTAACCACTGTGAAACTGATTGACTAGCTACTAGGCTTGGCATTTATGTACACACATCAGGTTGTAGGCACAGAACAGATTAAAGGTGTATTGTCCTCCAACTGATCCGTCACAACAACCATGCCATACTTTATCCCTGATCCCCCATTTTTTCACTGATGCTGGTGGTTACCGACTCTGAAAGTGCCCTGGGCGTTGCTAACCAGTCCCAGGGCCATGATCTGTCTTTTAAAGGGTATATGGTAATTGGCATAGCTCTAATTGGCCAAGACAACCTACCAACTGGTTCCTACAATATGGCAGGGCATGTAGGTTTAGAGACCCCAGTGTTATAATGCATTTAAGTTTGCACTTTTGTGGTGTCTGGTGTCATTTTAAATCCAGGCCTACCTTGCAGGATGGTTTTACCTAAATATATGCCCACATTCAACTTTAGAATTAAATGTACATCCAAAATCCCAAACTATCTTTTTATAACTTATACATCACCCCTAAGGTCTGCCCTATGTGCCCCAAGGATGGGATGCATTGTTATAAAAAGCAAGGACAATATAACAGATGTTTTAAATGCCCTGGTTGGGAAAAACAGCCCAAGTCGTGTTTGTCTATTGTAGTGCTGCTAGACCCATAGGCTTCATGGGAAGGCTTTATTAAACCTAATAAGTCTAACTTTTGATTAGAGTTAGCTAGCAATATGATTCAAATGATACAAATAATGGTCACAATAAATCGAACAGCTTGCCAAGGTCATATTTATTGTAACTATTTCAGGATATCAGTTTTAAAACGTACTACCCTTACTATCTAAAGCATCTCTGTAGCAGCCTCTTCTGATTAGGCAACCATTGACAACCTGAGTCAAGTTGCTACCTGATTAGATGTGAAGAGGCCTGGAGCTGAGAGAATACAGTGATTTGGTAGGAGGAGATTTTCTTCCTGGATAAGTGAAGGAGAGCAAGGGGGCTGCGGAGATAACCTGGACTTCAAAGGCAAGGGAACAGATGTCACAGGATCCAACCAGCCCCCACTTCCTTCATCCCCAACCAGATAGGAGCCCCCCTAATTAGGTTAGGGAGGGGCCGGAAGGGGAGTGTAGTCAGATGTTAGCCACAATTCTAGCTTGTGGTTTACAAACACTTCAATTAGAGATATTATCCATTTTGAGTTTGCATGGCTTTGAATGGCTTCATAAATATTAACTCCTTCATGCTCATGACGAGCTCAGCTCGTCATGAGGCACACTGGAGCTGTGCTAATGACGAGCTGACCTTGTCATGAACAATGGGAAATCATGGAATGCAGCATAGGAGGAAAATATCTCTAGCAGCCAAGGTGTTAAGTAGTGGATTGTAGTGCAAATTGCTGCATTTCCTTACTCTGCTCAAGGAAAGCATTCTATGGGCGCTGCGGTGGGTGTTCCCAAGCAACTCCCATGGTTTTTGATGCATTTTCAAATTTACAAGGACTTGTATACATGGGATTGCGTAAAATCTTACACCTCAACAGGAGATGGGTAACGAGAAGAAACATGTTTATTTCTCCACATCATTTCTCTTTCTATGTGTGCTGCATTCTGCAGCACACATAGAAAAAGGAAAACGCCTCTTAAGGTTTGTTTTTGTGCAGTTGCCCCTCACTGCACATAAACTATCCTGCCTGTAACACAAGATCGCTTGCACCTTGGTGCTAGGGTGCCTGCGTTGGTGGTAGGCTTCTGAAACGGTGCCAAAGCAGGGGGATAGAACAGGAATAGCCTTAGAAGCAGACAAGTTAGCCCTTGCCAAGAGGAAGTGGGTAGATGAGGAGAGGAGAACAATAATGCTTGAGAAGGATTACCTTATTTTGTTGCATCCTATTACTATCCACAAGACAGAATGTTGCATTGCCACTATCTCAATCAGGTGAAGGATTGATCACCCAGGTGAATTGGTGAAAATCACTATGCCCTTGTGGGATATATTTTAGAGTCCTCACCCACAGGTACCACCTAGGGCTTGCGTCATCATCGGACCCTCATTCCGCTCACTTAGTGTGGAGGGATGGGCTCAACACATGTGCAAGTGGAGCTCTTTGGCTAGGTGGTTTTAGGCATTGTGCGAAGAAATTAAAATTGCCTGCCAGATCATACTACTTTTTCAATGGTCGATCCATTGATAAGATTAAAAACAGTGCCAAGCCATAGTGGAGAAGTGACCGTCGACATGTTTCAGCCATTAGAATTGCCATTGTGGATCAGTCAGCTTTCTTCACAACCTTATTATTACACTTATCCCTATAAATGTAACTGGCCTTCATCGCCGTGTATATCTGTTTAAAAAAAAAAAGGTTTTAATAAAGGTCTGCACACAAATCATAAAGACCAGTATTTTGTACTTTTTCCTTTTTTCATTGGTCTGACCTGAGTGAGAGACAATCAATAGCAGTATGCAGTAAATAAATATCTTTTTTTATGCATTGTATGTATTTTCTCCCATGCAGTTGTGCATCTTGTCATGCACACTCATTTTGAAAACCTCTTTATTACTGGTTAAAATAAGAATCAGGCATTTTTAACAAAATCAAGTGATATTGCACACCATGCATGTGATTTCAAAAGTGTACATAATCCACGTCTAGTTGGCTTATTTAATCAATAAGGATTCATAGGGTAAATTGAGGGGCACTCAAAGGATAGCGCCCACATATTTATTTAGCTCCCCACCCCCTGTATCAAGGGGTTGAAGCCAGCTGTCTCTGGTTTTATCCTCTTTCTCATCATGTGACCATCACCTGATCAGGAGGTAAGTGAAAGAACTGCACATTTCTTAGGAATTATCGTTCTAGGTTTTTTCGTTTTCCTCGGTGGGATGTGAATCCAGGTCTTATTGAACTTTGTCATGTAGATTAATCACCAATATTTTAGGCTTGGATTCATAATAGTGTTTACATCATAAATTACAGGTTTTTGTTTTTGAACAGAACATTACTTCCTTTTCTTTTTTGGGAATTATAGTTCTTTCTCAGATGTGGTGTAAATCCACCCTATTGAGTACTGTGCTCATGTTGGTACCCGGGCATTGTAGTTCTACACTTAAAAACTATCTATGGTGTTGTCATACATGATCCATTGTATGTCTTTTAGGATGTTCCCCCACAGTATTTCATCATTTAATCCTTTATGTTGTGTGGATAATTTATAAATCCAATGCTGTTCTTTTTCAAAAGAACTCTCTTTATGTCTCTCGATTCTGCTTGGACTTGTTCTAGAACTATCCATCTTAGTTCTTATGTTGCATGACCTTTTGAAGGTAATGTTCTGCCATTTATGTTGTTGCTGTCTGCAACGTCCTTTGCTTCAATGTTCTCCTATTCTGACACTCAATTTCCTTGTTGTCATGCCTATATAATGCAATTCACAGGGGCATGTTATCATATAGATGACTTGTTTGGAGTTACAGTTAGTGTGTTTGCAAAACTCCCACTTTGTACGTAGTCCCAGCTCTATTTCCTTAGTAGTTGTCGTCAGGTGGCAGACACTGCATTGTCCACATGGGTAATGACCTTTTATTTCAGGGAGCCCAAAAGTATTAGGTATAGTGTTTTTTTTTTCTCAACATAGGCCACAGCCTTGTGTGCATAATTGTATTTCTATACTTTTTGCTCTTTTGTGTGAAAATAGAGGGTAGTCCCACTGTCAAGATTCTATGTTCAGAATTCACCAGTTGCATCTTATAGGTTTCTTGACATAGGCTGGGGCATTTTTATATATAGTTACACATACTAAGGGAGCGTTTCCTTTGCCCTTGTAGGAGTCTCTAGCGTAGTTTCACGATTTTGATGTCTAGCTCCCTTCTAAGTTTTTAAAAATTATTCTCTCTGGGTGGTTGCACTTTCCAAATTTTTCAGCCAGACCAGTCGCTTGTTTTAAAAAATTCTTTTGTTGACTGCAGTTCCTACGTAGCCGTAGGAACTGACCATATGGCAGGTTTTCTCATAGTGATCTGGGGTGAAAGCAGTCACACCTCAATAAGTTATTTTTGGCTCTTGGTTTCTGATATGTGTCAGGTCGTAGTTTCCATGTTCATGGAAAACTGTGACATCTAAAAAGGTCAAAGATTTATTGCTGAGAGACTGAGTACATTTTAGATACGTCATCTTTTTCATAAACATATCTTTATTAACATTTTATGTTTTTTGTTTCCACAATTACACTGTAAAACATTTACACCAACAAAATTTCAATATGTGACTCAATCATTACACTAGGTAGGGTAATATACACTTCAATTATAATCCTGGGGTAGGACGTATCAGCATTGAGCCCAAATTGGAATCTGGTGCCTACTCATCCTTGCGCGCCACTAGCTCACCACCCCAGTAACTAACTAGCAGGGCACCTGCCTAACTCTACTTACTCGCCCTGCCTCAGGGGGCAACTCCAGCTCCGTACCTGTATCGGGCAGTGTCTCCAGCAATTGTACACACACCAATGAGGCATAAACACATAATCCAATAATATGAAAAACTAACCAAAGAAAATATCAAACAAATCTTAAGAAACTGTTGGGGTAGTCATGAGGTTAATAGTTATGTCAAGTTTGCCCTTCCTCATCTGTGTCATTTTTGGGGGGGAAGTGAAGGGAAAGGGAAGGAGGGAGGAGGGATAGGGGTAAACCCAACCCCACCAGCAACAGCCCACAACCCACGACCCACGGTCACTCAACTTCAGTGTCATCCATCCAGTCTAACAGGGAGGTGGGGCCATGTGCTATCAGAGTCATTTCCAGCTTGACCCACCCTTGCGAACATGCCTGAATCATTCGCTATCACTCACTTACTCCCCACCGGTACTGCGTCCCTGCTCCGGGTACTCGCAGTTCACCAGCACTTCTTTCCATGAATCTGCAATTGGCCGTCTTCAGATGCCCTTTGCCTCCTCCTAGCTCAAGGCTCTAGCCTCTGCTCCTGCCCAGCTAATAACCTCACTGTTCCAGCTAGCCACCTGTGGTTCCATAGCAAAATTCCACACCAGTGCAATCCTCAACTTAGCCAGGCCCAAGCCCAGGTCCATAAACCGATTCCCTGCTTTCCGCTTAGAAGGACGTGGGAAGAACCCCAACAGACAGGCCTCTATGGACAGCGCCATGTCCCTCCCCAAAGCATCCCTAATCTTGGCCAGGACTCCCTCCCAGTCCAGACGCACTACACCACAACTCCATGTCATGTGGATGAAGCCGGCATCTACATAAGCACACCTCGGGCATTTCCGCAACTCACCACCATATGTGACATTTAACCTATGCGGCGTCATATATACCATGTGTATATAATTAAATGTTGTATATTTGAGTTAGTGTCTCTCGAGATTTTCTTATGAGATCTCAAAAGCTTACCCCATTCACCATCCGTAAATTCCCTTTCTATCGCTCTTTCCCATTTACTCCTAAGACCCGATCATGGGGCCTGTGGCTGCGGTAACCAATGCTTTATGGTGCCATCACACTTGATGCCCCGCCGTATCCAATGTATTCAATGCATGCAGCACCGAGTGGGTCGCAGGTTTATCTCGCTCTCCATCCCATAACCGTCCAAAAGTACGAACAAGCGCTTCATATTGCAGGAACCGGCCGGGGGTCAGGCCATAGGCATGCATCAGGTCTGCAAAAGGGACCAGAGAGCCATCCTGATAATAATCACCCACCGAGTCTGAACCTGCCTCCATCCACGCCTCCAGATGTTCCGCCATGAACACCATCAGCAGGTCCCCCTTGGGGTAGCACGGCCAAGGAAATTGTGGGCGTATACCATCGGGCCCACCCAGCCTATGAATGCAGCATTTCCATGTGTGTATGACTGTGAGCTGCAACACCGACATTGACGGGACACAAGTTGCCGGCCGCAACAATTTGGCCAACAAAAGGGCAGGTTCACAGTCTGTTTCCATTAGCCAGGTCCCCTCCACATTTACACCTTCCATCCACTGTGCTAGCCATAGCAGCTGGGCGGCCAGCATATACAGTTTGAAATCTAGCACCCCCCAAGCCTCCTTGCTCCTTCGGACGTTGTAACGTCTGTAGTGAAACCTGGCGTCTATCATCTCCCCAGATCAGGTCCCTCACCAGAGCATTCAGAGGACTGAACCATCCCTGAGGCATTAGGGTTGGCAGATTAACAAAAAAGTACAGCATGACCATCTTTAGTATGGAGATGCAATGACAGGTAACTGCAAGGAGTGCCAGTAGTGCATGCAAGCCAGAAGAGACCGCAGTGCCCAGTCCATTATTCCACTTCTGAGGTCATCCAGAGAATAAAATATATGAATACCCAGATATTTGAATGTGCGGGATGCATAATTGATGTCGGCCAGGAGACACGCTGGCTGGCATGTCAGGCCCCCCAAAGGAAACAAGTTGGTCTTTTTCTTATTAACCTTCAAGCCCTACAGCACCTCAAAGTTCTCCAAAAGTGTAGGGGTAGTCGCTGTACCAGGCCCTGCCACCTGCAAGTATACCAACAAGTCATAGGCATGCAACGAAATTGTATGTATCCGCCCATCTAATGGTATGCCCAACCCGGTACCACCTTGCCATATCGACTCTGCAAGGGGCTCGATCGCCAGTGCAAACAACAGGGATGAAAGAGGATACCCCTGTTGAGTCTCCCGCTGAATGCGATATTGAGAGTATTCTGTTTTCCAGATCTTGACCCATGCAGTTGGTGAAGCATATAACAGTTAAACCCATTTCATCCACCCCTCTCCAAGACCAAGCCGCATCATAGTCTCAAAAAGATACTCCCATCCAACGTGTCAAAGGCCTTCTTCAGGGCCACTGACAGCACCACCTCAGAGGGCAGGGATCTTAACCAGTCATGAAATAGAACATATGCCTGCGCAATTTATAGGAGGTGTTACGGGAGGGGATAAATATGTTCTTATATGTATGGATAATGGAATGCATATGCGGGAGCAACCGGACTGCCAGTATTTTGCTTAGGACCTTGAAATCGAGATTAAGCATTGAGACTGGTCTGTAGTCTGTCACTGGAGCGTTAGCCTCCTTTGACTTGGGGAGAGGTATCACCAAGGCACTTTGGGTCAAATCAGGCAGAGTGCTCCGCTGTAGAGACCCCGCATTGGGTCACCAATCTGGGGGCCAATTGGTCAATGTAGGCCATCCGGACCCAGTGTCTTCCTCTTTGCCATGGCTGCGATAGCAGCCCTGACCTCATGTTAAGCCACTGAGCTCCCCAGGTCCTCCTGCACCTGCTCTTCCAGAGACTTCAATGGCACCACCACCAGAAACTCACAAATATCTGAATGAGGGACGGGCCCAGGACTAGAATATAACGTCTCATAAAAGGTGCTAAATTGGGTGTTAACAGCATCTGGGTCGTGAAGCAACACACCAGCATCCATCCGAATCTGCGTGATCGGTGCTCCCCTACTTTCAGGCCTAATTAACCACGCTAAGAGTCTTCCGGCCTTCCCCTCCTCCTTCTGCACCCTGCGGAGATACTCACGGTAGCCATGGCACCACAATCTTCCTAACGCCTCGTTATAGCTGGCGTGAGCCTCCCACAGTTGCTCAGCAGCAGTGGCCTACAACATCTTATCCAGCTGCTGGATTTGAGATTCCATATCTAACAATTCTTGCTTAATTTCCCACTGCGCACCGATTGATTGCCCCAGGCAGTCTCCACGCACCACCACCTTAAATGCCTCCCGCCCGCTCCACCAAGCCGGATGACACCGACCCAGCATTAACCGAGAAATACATCTCAACAAGGGACCTAAGAGAGTCCCGGAAGGGCGCATCCTCTAAAGCCAGTGGGTTCAGTCTCCATAGCGGAATCGGGGGCGCCACCCAAGGGGCTGATATGTCAGCAAATGGGGAGCTTAGCACATGCAAAAAGTTGTCCAACCCAGTGTGGACCCGATGCATGGGGAGAAGTATGAGTACACCTTGTCTGTTTCATTTTGTATCCTCCAAACATCTTCTAGGCCCCAGTGACTAACTCAATTCCAGAACCCCGCTGCAGCCCTGTGTGTCCGAGACCCCAGTAGTGGTGGGTGGGATCTGTCCACCCCAGTGTCTGCCACACAGTTAAAATCACCACCAATGACAGTGAGTCCTCCTACATAATCAACCAACTGAGCCGAAAGCAAGGCGAGCATGATGAATATGTCATCTATGTATCGTTTCCAAGTTATTATGTGTGATCTGCATGGGTTGTTATCATGGAGAATCACTGTCTTTATCAAATTGTATACATACAGCCTAGCCACACAGGGAGCACATGTACTGCCCATCAAAGCTCCGTGAGTTTGCAAAAGCTGGGTTCCCTCAAAGTCAAAAAAGATTTTCATAACTACAAGTCTAGCATATTCCATTACAAAGTTAACTGGGGTCAAGGGAGTCCAATCCTCTGTATCTAAGATATCCTTAATAACCTCCAAGGTTATGTTTTGTGGGAGGCTTGTGTGTAGACTTTCTACATCCAGACTGAGCATTTGATTTTCACTCTCCACAAAATCACGATCTGTAATGTGGACAACAAAGTATTTTGTGTCTTTATTCTATGTCTCGGTTTTCTGTACAATTCGCTTATACAAAAGGCTTAAAAAAATCACAGAATTGTGATAATGATTCTAGAAGGAACCTTCTCCCTAAGGATATGGGTCTACCTGGTAGTAGGTCTTGGTTCTTATGGATTTTTGGGATGGTGTAAAAATACAACGTTTTGGGGTTGTTGTTTCTCAAATAGTCCCCTTCTTGTTTATTTATTCATCTCTCATTCAGCTTCTTCACTCAGCGTATTGATTTCTGTTGTCAGTGTGCTGGTTGTATCATTGTTCAGAAAGTTATTATTGTGTTCTCCTGTAATAGCCTCCTGCATTCCATTCTATAAGCTGTTTTGGTCTGTAGTACGATGCCACCCCCTTTATCTACTGGCGTGGTAGTGATTTCTCTGTCATTTTCTGGTTCTTCTAGTGCTGATATTTATGCATTACTCAGCTTTTGAAATGTATGTATGGAAGTGATGTCCAGTTTTTCAATTTGATTATAGGCTGCTTTTTCAAAGGTTATTATTTCTACATGAGTTGTGTGTCTGGGGGGCAGAATGTTGACTTTTTTCGTAATCCTGCCCCACTTGTGTCAATTGGCTGTTCTTGTTCTCCAAAGTGAAGTGTGATTTTAATTGTAATTTATGAAAAAATGCAGCTAGTTCAAAATGTAAATGAAACTTGTCAATTCTGGCTGTTGGCCAGCATCCTAAGCCTTTATTAAAGACAGATAGTTGTATGGGTGTTAAATTCTTACTTGTCTAATTTGTACTAGTTTATCATTGTACTGGGCCCTGGCTGTGAGTGTCTCATGCTGGCAATTTTAATTCCTTCTCACAATCCCTAAAACGACACCACCAAAGAACTCCACTTACAAACTTGTTCAGCCTATCCCTCCACCCTAAGTGAGCGAGACAAGGGTCTGATGATGAAGCAAACCATAGGTGTACCTGTGGGTGAGGACCCGAAAATACGTCCCAAAAGGGCACAGAGATTTTCACCAATTTCCCTGGGTGAACAATCCTACGCCTGAGTGAAATAGATGCAATGCAACATTTTGTTGTGTGGATAGTAATAGGATCCTACAAAATAGGGTACCCCTCCTCAAGTATTGTTGTATATGAAATGGATAAGATAAGAACAAATACACATAACATATATACATACATTGACACATACACCTACACATTTTTCGTTATCTCATCCGTGATGAAGCAGATATAATTTCAAATGTTCTAAATTATCTTACAGATGAGATCACATTACCCTTACTACTTTAACCCCTTCGCTGCGGCTGCGATTTTTCCCCTGTGCGGTAAACAAACGAACAGGGCGGGGTCGTGACGAACACGAGCCGTCATCAGCACACGCCCACCGCGCGGCGTGACGGCTGGGGTTCGTCACCAGCATGGGAGGGGTTAACAGAGAAAACTGTGAATGTACTATTATTTATTGGGCTATATATGTCTTGGTATTTTATTACATTTTGCTCTTTGTGTTGTTTTTTTATTGGTATAAATATTGTGAGGTCATATGCATTGCATTTTGTGTGGGAGTTTTGGTCTGCATGACTGTTGTCTGAGTTATTGATTGGGTAACCGCAGGGCCTGTCAAAGGGTCAGAGGGTATGTTCTCCCGTCACATCCTGCATTCAACTCACCCAGGGTGGCCAAGCCCCACTGCCCATAGCCTTTGGTGATGCATAAGGGTACTTGCTGCAGGTCCTGGAGTACTTTAATGAACCTTTGCTTTGGTGAATGGAAGGGGTGCAGGAGTGGGGGTAGTGACAGAGGATATCAGTTATGCATTAACCCAGTCGCCAAAGCAGAATGACTTGCCCATGTCATTGGTGACTGCCCATCCTCCTCCTGCCGCAGACCATGTCGCAGAGCCAGGCAAGTTTTGAAAGGGACAAAGATGTGAAAACTTTGGCTTATTTTTGGCAGGCAAAATGGATCAGTACTTATTCAGCTGTTCCAGGCTTTATGCAAAATACCAAAGCCTTCTATTCCCTGGAGTGGCCGTACCTGCTCTTTCTGCTTCATAGAATTTGGCTTAGCCATAATTACTTACAGAAGATTAAGTTGCTCTTTGTCCTGTCAACTGCATGCATTTGTGTGAAAATGTGTAATTTCACCTGCATTCTCGATCGGTAGGGGTATCCAATGTACCCACTTTTGTATGTCGTCTTCATGGAACAGCTCACCACATGACTGCTACAACACCATGTTGAATGTTGGTTGAACTACACCTCTCGGAATCTTGTAGTTGTTTAACATGCTGATGATATTACTGTTTATGTTAAAAAAATCTGATGCTAATCTGGCACCTATTCTGTGTTAATTGCTGCATTTTGGTGGGTTTGAGCAGATTACCATTAACTGATCCAATTTTGTACTCTATCCCCTGACCCTCGCCATGTCCAGGCGTTAATATAGACTTCCAGCTGCAGATAACTATCTGGGAATTGGGTGGGCCAGGATAATGAGGACCTTCAGCAGTACAAATTTGTCAGGGCAGCTGCTTCGCTGGATGAGTAGTTTTTCGGGTGTGATTACACTGACCCTGTTTATAGCCAGAGAATTGCAATAGCCAAAATGCTGTAGCATATGGGACTTTGAGAAAATAAGGGTATCCAACCATCATGTTAAAGATGATGAAAAATGGGGTGCCCTGATGCTACTTTGGAGGATGAAAATGACAATGAATTTTAAGTTTCTAAAGATGAAACAATGTATATTGGAGAATATTATGGAAACATTGTCTCTTTTGAGCATGGGTATGTGTATTGTATGTAAGAGCATATGTCAAACAGAACTAAAAAATGAAGTAAAAGGATGGATGATTAGTAGACAATACTTGGCAAGTTACTTGAATGATCAACCCAGTTTTTGTTGACTGGTACTGCTGGTTTTTGAAGTCTGCACTCTGGCACACTGCTGCCTACTCCCTAGTGTATGTGTTCTAACTTCTAAAACGTGCCAACATTGGCTAATCCCCAACTGACATATTACACTTTCCAGTAAGGCAGTAGTATATGACACCCCTTTGGTATGAGAAGTTAAATATCAACTGTGGACTACAGCAACTATTGAGCCATTACTAGGCAGACAAGGAAAAACCTTACATCTGGCCTACACGTGTAGCCTGACTGCTGCAGCTTTCATGCCTGTCAAAGAGTTACATTCTGTATTCGAAAATTCCAGAGAAAGTAAAGTCCTCAACAGGGCTAGGCAGCAGGCTGAATCCCAAGGGAATTAATATCTCAACAGAAAGGGGTATTTCCTCTAAGGGGATAATTAGACCACGTGTTATAGTAGAATCAGCCTTTTCTGACCTATTGGATTGGGGGATCCAGTGGTCAGATCGTGATGCCCTCACACACCTGGTATGGTGTCATGCTTCATCATAGGGCACTCCTTGTCAAGCCAACGCTGTAATACCTGATGGGCCTGTGGGTGGAGATCTTTTGATCTGTAGATGCAGTTAGATGAGTGTGTGTTAAGGTCTAAGGATAGGATGTAAAAGCTTTGAGTGGGAATGTTCATTGGAGGATCCTTGGTGTCGGGTTCGTGAAGATTTCTATTTTCGGACTTAGTCACTTTTCCGGAAGATGGATTCCTTCAAAGAACAAAGGCTGCAAGACTTAAAGGGTTAAACCTTGTTGGATGGCTGTCGGCATTAGGCCTGCTGAATCGGATTAGCTTCCGGAGATCTGCGGAGAAGTCAGGCCACCAGTGATGCACCCTCGGCGAGACCAAAATGGCAGGTCAGTGCAGTCTTCTGTGAGTTCTCCGGGCAAAAATGCTTCAAAAAGCTTTTTAGAGTTTTGCAGGAGAAGTAGACTCGCACACCAGCCAAGAGTTCCAGGACCACCGTACATCACTTGGGGTTCAGGACTCACTCCACAGAAGCCACCAGCAGACTGCAGGCAGGTCCAGTTGTAACTGGTCAGGTAGGAGGATCTCTTGCAGATTTTGTATCCCTGTAACTTATTAGGAAGTCAGCCAACCGACCCTTGCAGTCCACTAAAAATTCAGGGTAAACATGGAAGGAGGTCCAGCACTTAGAGTTTTCGTCACAGTTCACAACAGCAAGTACAGTTCTTCTGTCTTCAACAGGTCCTGTAGTGGTCTGCAGAGGTTGGCAAGGGGTGCCACTTTTGTGCCTGGTATTAGCCTGTGGTTTATGGTGACTCCTGGCCTCTCCCTGACCAATAGGCACAATCCTGCCAGGGATAACCATACACACTTTTGCAGCAGTTCTACCCAAAGTGCCCACCTCTAAACCTAAAACCAAGAATGCTTTCCCACAACTCTACACTGCCTCACTGCAGGCACTCTGCAATCAAACAAAACTGGCTCCCTAGATACACCATTAGATACAACATTATTTTAAAACTCCAAAACTTCTTACTTCCATCTTTAAAAAAAAACACCAACCTCTCTCTCACTTTTGCCATGTTACCAAGTGCCTGGAAGCACGCTGAAATAATCCTCTTGCTCAAGAAACTTTCCCTTGATCTGGTCACACCAGAAAACTATTGACCAATCTCTCCTCTTTTTTTAGCCAAGTTAGTTGAAAAACATGTCAATAGCGTACTGGCAAAGTTTCTGGAGCAAAACCAAATTTTGGACATTTCCCACAATGGTTTCAGACTTTCTAACAGTATAGAATCTGCACTCTTAGTGGTGTCAGAGACACTCTGCAGTGCCTTAGATGAAGGTAGGTCATTGGCCCCTATTCTTCTGGATTTGAGCTCCGTGTTTCATACAGTGTCCCATAAGATACTCTTGCAGAAGTTACATGATATAGCTCTGGGACAGCTCTGTCATAGTTTGCCTCCTTTTTGAGTGAGCGCTCCTTCTAAGTAGTGTCCCCTCCATTTGTATCTCACTAACAATTTTTGAAACACGGTGTCCAAGAGGGCTCCTTGCTGAGCCCAACTCTATTGAACATTTATGCTCAATCTCTAGCAAAGGTGGTGAAATCATTCTGGATCTCACTGGTATCCTATGTACACAATACTCATCTTGTTCTTTCACTTTCAGCAAACGCAACTCAAAACATGGCCAACTTTCGGAGAGGGATGTTTGCTGTTGTGGAGTGAATGAATAATATTTACCTACAGCTAAACACTAGTAAAACAGAAATCCTACTGCTGAGAAAACACCTCCCCACTTCGGGAGACCACTCGTACCCAGGAGGCCTTGGGCCCCATCCCAAGCCCATACCGGTCATAAAGAATGTAGGCGTATGGGTGGATGATACTCTCTCTTTCGAGGCCTAAGCCAAATCACTCGCAGGTACCTGCTTTGGTCTCTTAAGAGGCCTCAGACCCACTGGTTTCTTTGACCCCCCTGAATAGGCAGACTATCATTCAATCTCTAATTCTGTCTCTTCTGGACTATTTTAATGTCCTCTATTTAGGCGCCAAAAGATCTGTCAGAAAAAGCTCCAGATCACTCAAAAAGTTGCTGCTAGACTGCTTATTTCTCTTCGTAAATTCTGCTGAGCTTCCAGGCTCCTCGTAACCTCCACTGGCTCCCTAATTATAAGCATGCACATTTAAAATCCCTGTGCATTGCCCACAAGATTTTACATCTCAAGGGGCTTACATCCTTGCCGGACTTCTTTCACCACACCTGCCAACTAGGCCTCTCCGCTCAGCTCTCCTTAATTTAGCTTTCGCTCCCTGGATTAGGAGGGAACGAGCAGGAGGGTACTGTTTTCAACATTTGGCTTCAGCCTTATGGAACAAACGACCCCTTTCTCTTAGGGAAACCCCAAATCATCTCAGCTTCAGGAAATTACTTGACATGTCTATTCACCGCTTAGTTGTCTCTATTCTTAGATCCTTCTTTCCTCTGATGGCATTGTACAAGTACCTTGACTCAATGTCACTGGGAAGCCCAGTGGCTGGGGCAGCTAAGCGCACTAACAGTCTGTTTAAGAACAAAGCCCAAAAAAGAATAGCAAAACCTTTCCTCTTTTGTACTGAGGTTCTGGGCCCACCGATGTGGTGTGGCCAGGAAAGGGATCAAACTCTCAGCTATTGTCACTCAATATCGGTTCTGGGGGCAGCTTCTGTATAATGGGATTGGTGTTTGGCTGAATAGGAGAACAATAAAGTGAACAGGCCCAGGTGTAAACTACATCTGCCTGTGACAGAGCTGGATGAAGATAATTCAGATCACGTGCACTGCCCAAATGGTTATCCTGTCAGAGGAACAGGACAATTTCCCAAACCAAAGGCTTTTGTCTCAGCTCTGAGAGCCACTTCTAACCTAATCAAGACTCCATTCAGCTCCTGGGTGACATTTGCAAGCTCAGGCAAATTGGCTTCTAGAGATTTTAGGGAGTCTAATGGTAAGTTTTGAAAAGTACCCTTTGTAAAATAGTTGTCACAAACCCACTTATAAATATTTTAAAAAGTCAACAAAGTTTTTTTTTATCTAGTTCCTAAGTGGAGTTAATATTATTTATGTTAACATAACTCCCAATGCTTTCCTAAAGAATAGCTAACCCTGCTAAAGTGAAAATAACTTTTTAGACCTTTAGACTGAAAGGATGGTTTACTTTAAACTTTTACATGCTCTACTTTAATACCATGAACTCTACATTATGGGCACATACAGCTAACTCAGGGGTGACAATCAATCAATCAATCAATCAATCAATCAATCAATCAATCAGAGTACTTGTTAAGCGCGCTACTTACCCGTGAGGGTCTCAAGGCGCTGAGGGGAGGGGGTGCCGCTACCGCTCGAAGAGCCAGGTCTTGAGGAGTCTTCTGAAGGCGAGTAGGTCTTGGGTCTGCCGTAGGTGGGTAGGGAGGGTGCTCCAGGTCTTGGCGGCGAGGTAGGAGAAGGATCTGCCGCTGGAGGTTGTTCGTTGGATGTGGGGGACAGCGGCGAGGGCGAGGCTGGTGGAGCGGAGCTGGCGGGTGGTCGTGTAGAAACTGAGTCTGTTGTTCAGGTAGGCTGGTCCGGCGTTGTGGAGTGCTTTGTGTGCGTGGGTGAGGAGCTTGAAGGTGATACTCTTGTCGACGGGGAGCCAGTGTAGGTCTCTCAGGTGGGGGGTGATGTGGTTGCGGCGGGGGACGTTGACGATCAGTCACGCGGAGGCGTTTTGGATGTGTTGTAGTCGTTGTAGATGTTTGGCTGGGGTTCCTGCATAGAGTGTGTTGCCGTAGTCCAGTCTGCTGCTGACGAGGGCCTGTGTCATCGTTCTTCTTGTTTCAGTCGGGATCCACATGTATATCCTGCGGAGCATGCTTAGGGTATTGTAGCAGGAGGAGGAGACGGCGTTGACCTGGAGAGGGAGGAGTTGAGGATGAATCCTAGGTTGCGTGGATGGTCGGTGGGTGTCGGTGCTGTTCCCAGTGTGGTCGGCCACCAGGAGTCGTCCCAGGCTGAATGGGTGGGTCCGAGGATGAGTACCTCCGTCTTGTCCGAGTTCAGCTTCAGACGGCTGTTCTTCATCCAGTCGGCTACGAGCCTTCATTCCCTCGTGGAGGATGGTTTTGGCGGTGTGCGGGTCCTTGGTGAGGGAGAGGATGAGCTGGGTGTCGTCGGCGTAGATGATGTTGAGGCCGTGTTGGCGGGCCACTTATGTGAGGGGGGCCATGTAGACGTTGAACAGCGTCGGGCTGAGGGATGAGCCCTGGGGGTCGCCGCAGATAATGTCGGTGGCCTCGGATCGGAAGGGCGGGAGGCGGACGCAATCATATTAAAAGGAGGGGTTAGGCCTGCCAAAGGTGGTTATTTTAAACATGCACAGCCAGGCTACTGGTGGCAGGTTTGCAATCATGTTTTGCATCATCACTTTAGTGATGCCACAATATTTACTGCAGTCCACTAGTGCTATTTAACTTTCAGGTCCTGGGTACACTTGATTCCATATACCATGTTCTTATGATAGGTGCGTTAAATATGCCAATTATAATTATAGCTAAATTGTACATGTTTTAGATGCCAAAGCACACACTTTGAGGGCCTGGTGAGCAGGGCCCCAGTGCAGAGAGTCATAAAATCAAGATCAGACCAAAAAGAAGAGAGGCATTTTCATTTATAGCCATACCACAGTGCACCACATCTGATCATTTTGCACAGTACATAAAGCAAAGATGTCCCCATTACTAGGGGATCGGGCCAACTAAATATGAATCAATAGGAAAACAATTGTTCAGTTACTAACATGAATTAAAGTTCTCTGAATAATCCCACAATTTCCCCCAAACCTTGGTATTCCTTTTTTTGACATCCTATGGCTCCGTACGCCGACTCCTCAGTTGTGGCACACTAGGCCATCCCTCTTATCCATTCCCTCATCAAGAAAGTCATCATTTACTGCCAATGCTGGTCAATGTCTCTATTGGGAAGTAGTAGTCCCATATTCACCAGAGTTCTAATATTCTATGGGACCCCAGTTGAACCCGAATACCCCGTAACAGCAATTACAAAAACCAACACCTCTCCCAAGACCAGTGCCTTTTCCTGCCAGGGCTGGGAAACTACATGAAAATATGTGGTCCAGAGAGTTTTACATCTCCAACAAGGGTTTGTAGTTTCACATATCTTCCATATGTGCTCTGGGTTATAATAAAATATATGGAAGTATTTAACAGAATCAATCTGAGGCTGGCAGAAATTGGAATGTTCTCGCTATTTGCTGCCTGCAGCCTGTCTCAGGGTCAAATGACTGGGTAACCCACAGTTTGACTTTGTGTACTGCTCCTAGGCAGATACATACGATAGAGAGCTTAGGTGTTCCTGAATGGGCATCACTGGCTGGATGGGAGGGTGGCGAAGGGCACAGCCCTACCTACACGTTAATAAGCCCAGTCCAAATCCATCCCCATAAATATTCAGAGCATCCATAATGTATGGAATGGAAGTATTCCGTTTCTGCCCCAAAAGCTGCATATTATCTGCATATAAGGATATTATGTCCTCTTGTCCACCAGTCCAAAGGTGGAATCCTACTTTTAAATATTAAGTAAGTCACCACTAAGTAGGCTTTGTACATGTAAGAATTTCATGTTGGCATGTTGCTGTACTAACTAGCCCTCAAAAGGTATGTTCAGTCTACAGTGCTGCAGCTGATCATATGAGAAAAAGAAAAGTAAAATTGTATTAATATTTTTACTAACTTTCGTTTGACATATGCTACATACTTGATTCAAACACTATTTTTAAAATTTCTTATGAACACATTTTAATGGTGGAGTTGAATTTTTGATAAATGTACAGGTAGAGGCCCTTTATACTGCACTCCCTCTTTCTTGCTTCTCCTTCCTCTTTTGCTGCCATAGCGTCCCCCCTCTTTCTACTTACTAGCTGCTTTATGGGCAATGGTACCTTCTCCTGAACCTCTGTTGCCAAAGCCCCAGATATATCCAGCACTTCTTTCTGCTCAATGAAATCGTCGCTCAGGGCATGGTTGGCCACATGCCTTGAAACTCTCCTCCTCCCGTTCTGTCATCCAAATGTCTGCCCATTCAGTTGCGCTTGGTGGTGGTACGCTCTCCACATTGATGAGCAGCTTCCCGCCCATGCTGACTACTCCGACCTTGCCCAAGGAAACGCTCCTCTGCAGTGACGTCCGACCTCTTCGTAACTGCCCAACAGCAACAAACCAACTAAAAATCCCCTGAGGCTCATGCATCAAGAGTCAGGATACTCAAAACAAATCACTAGAAAACAGTGGTGATTTCACACGGTTGCTCATGCAAGGTAGGCTCATATTCTGTACTGATGAACTGCAGTATGTAGGCACCTGACCAGTTACTTGCAGACTGCCATGTCCCCCCCTCCCCCTCAATCTGCTACATGTTCTGGTGAACTGAGAGATGAACATAGGGATGGAGAAGGTGAGAGAACCAGAAACAGATTTGAGGCACCTTAATGCGTGCCAGACGGCGAGAACAAGAATTCCCAATTTAGTGAGCAAGAGCAGCAGGTGAGGGAAGGGGAGCACCTGGGTGAGGTTTATATGCAGGGAGGAGTGGAAGACAGGGGAAGCCAGGAAGATTATATCCCAAAAAGGGTGCTTGAAAAGGCAGTGCAAGAGCTGAGTCTCACCACTGAGGGAGCTTGTGCTGAGAAATGGCAGCTGAAACAAATGAATAGGGATGAGTAATAGAGAATGGTGGCCCTGGAAAACAACACTAGGAAAAACAACGTAAGAATCATCAACATTACAGAGGGAGCAAAGGGTCGGAATATAACATCTTTTGTTGTTGGCCTGCTGGAGGAGTCTGGAGTGCTATCTGATTGTGACATAGACTTGTTAAAGGAGATTCAGATAGTCCATAGGAACCCCTTTAAGGTCAGAAGAAACCTATAAAGATTCTTGTGAATTGTTTGATGTATGCAGTGAAATCGGGGCTTCACCTAAAACTAAAGTTTGGAAGGTGAAAGGGTGCTATTTTACTATTTAGTCAGACTTTTGAAAGCTATAAATGATGGGCAAGGGGATCTGGGCAAACAAATTGATGAAGCAAAGGAACTAGAATTGACTGCTGGATTGAATTTCCCTATCTTACAAAGGTTATGCACAATAACTCAATGTATATTTTAGGGCACCAGAAGAGTTGGATACATTCTTTGCACAGATAAGGAGGGGGCAGCCGTCGCTAGGGTAGCATCAGTTAAGAAGGCAAGAGTATGTAGGATAGACCTGCAGGGTAGGCTCAAAGCTGACATAAAATATGTCAGAGAGCATGTAGGAGGGTTAGAATGAAGGCTGAGGGAAGCTAAAATGCACATTGGGTGGGAGGCATAGGAGAACAAAAATCCTCATAACACGAACAAGCATAGAGGTAGAGGGACATGAATTAGGGAATTGAACATGCCTGTGAATTAAGGGGATGATTGGTAAGAAGGGCACCCTAGCCAGGTCAACCTCAATAGTAATTCAATGGGTTAAAAGGAAGGAGGAAGCAGTGGCTGGTAGGACAGTGACTTAAAGATCGTGGAGTGTCTATAATCATTCTTGAAGAGACACACTTATCAAAGGAGAAACTGTCATCATTTTGTAGGGAGATGAAGTGGATTGTCTGAGGAGTTGGCACTAGTCAGTCGTGTTGTGCTATGGGAGTTTCCATCTTGATAATAAAAGAAATTAGGAGGAGAGGTTGAGGACTATACAGTTGACACCAGGGGCAGATGGGTGATTGCTTTGTTAAGAATGCAAGCTAAGGTTTTTGCTTGTGCAGAGTACTAAGGCTCAAACAATAATGACTTGGAGCCGCTAAGGAACATCTTTTCATACTTGGTGGAGTGCAACTGTCCACTACTTATGGGAGGAGATTTCAATGTCCTTCTATATAACACATTAGTCTGATCTACTAATTGCAATATTGTGAGCTCTCCTAAAATCTCCTCATATCTAAAGTATGTAATGAGTGAGCTAGGGTTGTGTGATGTTTGGAGGAGCCAGCCAGGAAGACAAAGGGGCTATACATTCCACTGTGAGAAGCATGGTAATTTTTCAAGGATTAACTATATTTTGCTGACCAAAACGAGCTAGGGAATATGAGGAAGATAGTGCATTGCCCTATTAATATATCTGATGATATTTTGAAATAGTTAGAGCTTGAGCTCAGCAGGCAAAAATTGGAGCATAGATGGACATTGGACAAGAAATTGGTGATAAATGAAGACATAATATTAGACCTAAAACAACAGTCGGAGGAATACTTTATCTTAAATTTGGGCTTAGCTAGGATGCAGATAGTATGAGATGCATACAAGACATACTTAAGGGTGCAACTGATAAGTTTAACCTCTCAGGAATTTAGAAAAAATAAGGAAGAAATTCTGGAGATGGAGGTTAAAATCCTTGTTTTTCAGAGGGATTTGAGTGTTCCCAGGTTGAAGAGAAGGATCAAATGTCAGAACATGCCGAAGATGCAGGTATCATTGACAGCCCAATTGGAAACTCAGTTGTGGAGGAGTTGGGAAGCCAGTAAAGTCGGTATCTTCTAATCCGGTGAGAATTGTGGTAAGAGGCTGACATGGAAATGCAGGGCAGATCACAGCAGGATTTTGGTAGCTGAAATTGTGGAGAGCCCTATGAACATGGTCCGAAAGTTGTCTCAGGACAATGAAGGAGAATTTCATGGCTTATTTAGTCATTTGTATCATGAGGATAATGGTTCTGACACTGTTGAGCTGATGTGCTGGTCAGAAAGTAAATAACTGAGCAAATTGAATGAGGAGGACTGTGCAGTGTTAAGTAGCAGCAAACAAGTAGAAGAAATAGAAGGGATATTGAGTAAATGTGTGAAAGACCCTGATCTGGATGGTTTTTCCAGTGAGATTTATGTGGCATCAAAGAAAGTAATAGTCCCGGTGTAGAAGTCTTCATTTAATCTTAATTTATCGGGGGAAGTTCCAGCCCCTGCTTTATGGCAGGATGCTACTATTAGTCTGATTTTAAGCCGCACAACAGATGTAAACCTTACAGGCCAATATCACTGTTAAACTGTGATGACAAGATTTTTGGTGAAGAGATTGGCTAAGGTAATTGGAAAGTTGGTCCGTAAGGACCAGAGAGGTTTTATCCCTGAAAGATACTTGTATGGGGAACAATGGTTCTAGGCACCTCTAACGATACACTGTTAGCTGTAATATTATTAGATGCTGCAAAGTGTTGGACCACGTTAAGCAGGGATACTAGACCATCTAGAATTGGGGCATACCTTTTGTAGGGTGATAAAGCTATATCCTCAAATACAAAAGGAGGTTGCAGGTTTTGGCCGACCTTCAGCATATATCAAGTGAATAAAGATAACATGGAGATAATGGTGAGTAATCTTAACTGGGAGGGATGTGAGGGAAAGAAGGCTATTAAATACTTACGTATCAATGTGGTTAAGAAGGATCTAGAAACTTTAGCAAAGACAAACCTAAGCAGGATTATTAGAGAGTGTAAGAGCCTGATCCCAATATGGAAATAACTACCCAATACAATTTATGGCTGTGTTAACATGATTCAGATGATGATCCTACCCAAATTCACTTTACTGTTTGACAACGTTCTCTTTGCCTTTGACAAGAAAATGTTGCAGAAGTTTCAGGAGAAGATTAGAAGTTTCATTTGGAGTACCTGAGGGATTAGGATAGCTTGGAAAAAACTCTGAAGGAAACAGCTTAAAGGGGAATTGACTGTATCTGACTTACATTTAGGCTGTTAGGCCTTTCAATTAAAGGATTGCAGAGGACTGATGGGAACATCGGATTGATGTCCGAAAGGGAGAATTTGGAAGAGCCTTGTGGTTATCCTAACAATAATAGTGTTTATATATATACTCAGGTCCCAAATTGCTTTAAAAGAGTTAAGCTTAAGCTCCAGCAAGCGGCTGTCAAGTTATTTAATGATATTAGAACATTCTTGGGTATTTCATATTATGGCCAGTAGGGCTAATATAGCATTTGCCAGGGACTCCGGAGCAATTTGCTGATAAGCTGTGCAGCCCTATTAGAAGAGAGATGATCAAAACCTGGGGAGACCTGCTCTGTGAAGGGAAACAGCTGTCGTTGGAACAATGGGGGAAAGAACATCTGGTCATCAAGGTTTAAGTATATTCAGCTAACTCAGTGGGTTAAGTGACATGTGGAGGTTACGGCGGAAACCTCCTGGATAGAAGAGGTTCTGTATGATATTGGACCCAAACAGAAGAAAATCTCCTTTTCGTATTGGACTATGATGACAGTCGCAGACGGACGGGCAAAACGCTGTATGGAATATGAATTACTGAACGAAGAGATGGATGAGATATTGCTTGCATCTTTGAAATTGTTGTATGCTACGGTGAAATCTGCTCCATTAAGAAGGAACCATCTCTTCCCTCTTTATAGATGCTACTGGACTACTGCAAAGCTCCTGCTGGCAAGAAATGGGAAAGCTGTTAAATTCCATATTTAATGGGGGCCTGTATGCAAGCCCCATTTTGATATTATTTGGAATTGATGAAGGCAGTTTGAGTTGGTAGGTCGTCAGCAGAGTGAAGAGCGCTGTTATTTTCCTCGGTCCTGTTGGCTAGAAGGGAAATCTGCAAAAGATGACTACAAGGGGAGCCTCTGTTAGTGGCTGACAGTTGTTATCTATGTCTGCAGAATGGATAAAGTGATTTCAATCGAAAAAGGGAGCTTCTTTGCAAACATTACAAACTATGGCAGAAGGCAAGAAAAAGAGAAATAGTCTGAGTAATATACCAAGGCTCTCTCAACTAGTAATGGCCATTGAACAAGGCCTGGGAATGAGAGAATGTTTTTTTTTTCTTAAGGAACGCTGCCTGGACATAGGGCATCCATGTGGGAGTTATTTATGTGCTCCCCGAAACCAAAGATGCCAGTTATAGCTGGCCCTAGGGATCCAAGATGTCTTTTTCATGGAGTGATTAGCACTAGCAACTAGACCTGATGGACTTGACCCTAGTGCTAGCCTTCATTGGACTGTGTCCTGATCCCCAAGGTCTTGGGAGCCTTAGTAGAGACCAGGAGGACCTGCTCCTGAAAATCTGAAAAGTCTGGACTTTTTAAACTTCCAAGACGTCCAGAGACCTTGCAGTAATTGTGTCCATTTTCAAGAAGACATCATCAGATACAGCTTCCAGGCTTGCCCCACCACAGCAATTTGAGCTTCATAGAAAGGGCTAAGTTCAAACACAGAAATCTTGACCTCTTGAAGATGTTAAAATTATTTGAGTGACAAGAGAACTTCAGAGGTTCCTTGCCAAATGGCTATCCAACTTCAAGAGGGCTTTGCCACATACAGCCTGCAACCGTGCCCCACTGAAAAAGCTCAACTTCCAAAATGTAGACCAAATTAGAAGGTACAAACTTTGACTGGGACGGCTTACATCTAGGTTCTCCTCTATCACAGTCAGCCTGATGTCAGACCTAGGTCCTGGACAACTGCGAACAGTGATTTCTGATTGCTATTTTACTTTATCTTGGCACTTTTCCCCAAAAACATTTTCTCATCTCCAGTTCCCCTTTTAGATTTAATAATTTTTGTTTGAATTTTCTAATTAAAATGTTCTTTATTTGCAAAAATTGGTAGTGATATGTATATTGTGTTATGTTTGAACTTTTTAACTATTTTAGTACTGCTTAATACTTTACACACTTTTCCTCATGTTAATTTTGTCAGCTCGGTGCCATGATTACCAGGATTAACACCATGTTCATTTATTTAATTTATTTATTCAACCTGAGAAGATTTTGGATTTCTTGCTAAAGGATTCACATCGTCTGCAAACCATTTTGTTACAACATAATTATAATGTTCAAACTATTACAATTGTTTTAATGGCAAATATGTGCTGTTTTTCATCATGGTTGATGTGGGTGGCTTATAGAGCGTGTGCAGTGTGAATTTTTGTATGAAGGGGAAGCATGGCTGCATTTGCATACAGGGATTGTATCAAATAAAGTGTTAGGAGGGGTTATTCATATTTGGACAACAGTTTAATGAATAATTTGGTTTACATTTTTTGTATTGAAATATTTTGACATAAAAAAAAGTGCTTGGATCAATGCATAATATGTTAATTTAGCAGACATGTAGTATCTAACCTTGTCGTTTTATCCCGCCATGCTTTAAACTGTGTTTATGACCAGACTATGGCATTCTCTAAATAAAATTCCATTCTGAAATGTCATAATTGTCAAAGTTAAAAATAGTTCTGAATGACAGTTATTTATCTATACATAAATATTTTAGGGCCAGATGTATCAAGAAACCGTTTTGCGATTCCCTAATTGCAATCCTTGAGATTAGCAATTGGGAAAATCACAAAAAAGGCATTTATGAAATTGTTTTGCACACTTTTGTCAATTCCCAGTGTTTCACAAATGATCTAACTCATGAACATTAATCAGGTACGACGCAATTTGCGACCCATTAGGAATCGCTGAAGTCACAGGGATGGTGGCCTACTGAGGTCAGCAGACCACCATGTCTGTGATTACTTTTAAATAATGCAATGTTTTGTAAAGCAGCCCGTTTTCCTTAAAAAATGATAAGTTTTCCTTTAATTTTTAATGCTTTTACAAACATTCACAAAGGGGAAGGGGTCCCTTTGGGGCCTCTTCCCATTTGTGAATGGGTTACTACCTGCTTGAAGTAGGTGGTAAAACACAAATGGTTTGCCACCACAGTTCGGTCGCAAAACATTCATACATAACGACTAGATCCAGTATTAGGAAGGGACACTCTAAACACTCTTCTTCCTAATACTGAATCACAAATCCAAATTGCAATTCGGTAACAGGTTACAGAATCGCAATGTGGGTTTTTCATCTACAAATCGGCCCATTTGCGACCTCACAAAGGCTTCATACATGTGGCCCTTGGTAGAGGGCTAAGATGCCTGACAATGTGCTCTGGCTGACTTTAGCATTTGCCTATCATGCATACCTGCCATCCCTATACCGTAACCTATTCCTTGTATTTCACCAGTTTCCCACCTCTTTTCCAGTTCATGGATGTGTTCTCTTTTGGGCACTCTCCAGTTTCCATTTATCAGTATTCTTCATTGAGTTGCTGTTTTCTTTGAGCTGAATGGTAGGTATCCTGGTCGATTCTGCTGGCTTGTTAATTCTGCTACTACAACAGTAAATCTACAGTCTCTTTTAGTGGAAGGTATTACAAGTGTATTAATATTTTCTGTTTTTCAACTTTCTATAGTCAATACATAGATAGTACACCTGTTTAGGTTTTGGATTGAACACAATTGGGGCTTCTGCTGAGGATCTGGATAAGCTTATGAATCTTTTTTTTCAAGGTTCTCCCTGAGCTATTATTTTAATGCTTCATCCTCTTTGACTTTGAGTGGATTCAACCACGTGGAATGTCAGCTCTGGGTATCAATTGAACAAGACAATCACACAGACCATAACAAAGTCATTTGTTTGTTCCATTTCGCCCAATGCATCAATATATATGTGTGTAGTCCTCTTGCATGCCCTCATCTTCCAAAGATTTTTCTCTAGTGGTATATAACAAGAGACACCGTTCTCTGGGTCATCTTTTCTTAACCACATGGTTCCTAAGAAGGCAGTCAATGATATCAAATGCGTTCATATCCATTGCACATAATGAAGTTGCCAGTACTAAAGGTTTATGGGGCAAACACACATCTCCAGAAGCAAGGGGATTCCAACAATTCCTTTGATGGCCTCAAGAGTAGAATATAAATGTGCTGTTTTCTTTGAAACTTCATATCTGTGAAGCCTTCTGATGGTCCAGCATCAACTAAGGCTATGATATGCCAAGGCCCTTTCCAGGTGCCTAAGACTACAGACAAATTGAGAAGAGCCTTATCTTATCAAAGTTTTGGCAGAATATTGTGGCTTCCACCATGGCCTGTCTGTTAAGGTCAAGCCTTTTGTCTTTCAACCAGTGTGGGCAAAATCGAATAAAGTGTGGACCATTGCCACAATACAGGCAACAATATAATCATGATTCCCTTATATTCCCTAGTGAGTGTTCTCCTAATGTTACTGATTTTTATAGTTTTTTCCCAGATATTATTTCTCTGCTCCTATGGCCATATTCGAAATCAACAAATATTTTTGATTTGTTTTTCCTTCTACTTTCCAATTTCGTTGCTCGGTGGTGTTTTGTGGGATATGATCGCTTAATGACATCACTGTGGGTGTCAAATCAACAATCAACAATCAGGGAAAGTAAATATTTTGACTCCTCTGCAAGCAGTGATGAAAAAGCTACTGCTGCAGTGTCAACGGTCTGCTCTGCTTCGGTGTAAAGTAGTTGGAATACAATGATATAAGTAACTAACTTCTGTTTTCTTGACCTGAATGTGAGTAATCCAGTATGGATAGTCTGTTTTATTTGATGTTTTCGGAATATGGTTTTCAAATGTTTCCTGAAAGGAAAATTGTTATCTTTAGCTCAGAGCCGAGGGGTGAGGGTCCTGCAGGATTTCTGGATTTGGATTCCTTATGATCTCTTCACCTGTATTAGGTTTTTGAAGGTGGATTTTTTGATAAATGCAGCAGCGATGCAGCTTGCGTAAGGTAAAGTGTTTTATTTATTTAATTTCTTACCTTACTCCTGTCAGTCATATGTTGGACTCCACTACCCTCTACACTACCCCTCCCTCGCCCCGTCCTCCCCACCGCACCGCAGCACTCCCATGGCAAGCCGCCACTGGCTAAATGAATGTCTACCGGAAAGTTTTAGTTGGGATGAAATATTGAACCCGTTGCGAAGATATTTATTCCTGGATTCCACCAGAGGCCAGCGGGGTCCTTTCAAGCTTGGTTTAACATTGTCATGCATACTCTTGAAAACGCATGGGCCCCTGAATAAAGGATGAAACCTTGACAGGGAAATCAACTGTTTTGAAAAACTTTAGCACTGGGCACAGTGCTGATTTACTCTAGGAAGGCATTTAAACTCTAGAAACACAATAACATAATGCACATCATAACAACTGACATAAACAAATATTTTGGTTTTCTTAATCTTCTTTTTGTTTGTTTTAAAGGTAGAAAAATTTATATATATTTATAAATTCAATTCATACATAATTGACTTCAATGCATAGCTAGATATACATTCTAAATGACATTGTGCAAATGAGAACAACATATTGATGTAAATTACGGTATAACCTGAGAAAAGTTTATTGTCAACACAAATTAGATACTCAAATTTATAGAGAATAAGTGGTCAAAAAGTGTAATATTTTCATGATAATCTGTATTGTCATTATACAACTTGACATATGATTAAGGCCGTATATGAAGACACTCATTTATTTTTAAAAAAAGGTTTTATATAGCGCTACTGGACCCAAGAGTATCCGATTGCTTTACAAGGTAGGTTAACACATCAAAAAAAGAAACAAAATCAACATAGTGCAGATTTACTCACATAGGAAAAGGCATTTCAATAGAACGGGAGAAGTAGGAAAAAGTAACTAAGGGATAAATATCAGAAAAGAGGACGGTTGAAAAAGTTAGAGAAAGAAGGGAAGATAAAGAAGGAAAGAGAAAATAACAGAGTGAATTAAGTGACGTTAAGTACCCCAATATTTAGTAAGAAGAAACACCTTGAGTCTTTTTTTGAAGAGAGGGTAGGAGGGGTTGCAGCGAAGATCTTTGGGGGGAGAGTTCCAAATCGTTGGGGCATTGCCTGAGAATGCACAACATTGAGTCTTTTTGCAGTTGAGTAGAGGAGGGATTAAGACAAGGGTGTTGGTGCTCTGTAAAGATCTGGAACAACCTGCTTTTTGTAATTTGTCAGAGAGGTAAGAGTTTTGGTGAAGGGCTTTGTGAGTGATACAAGCAATCTTGTATGTGGATCTGCCTTCTATTGGGAGCCAATTGAGTTTATTGAGGACAGGAGAGATGTGATCAAATCGCTTACAATCAGAGATAAGCCTGGCCGCCAGGTTGAGAACGGATTTAATTGGAGCAAGGTGGACTTTAGGGGTGCCAGCAAGGGTGGCATTGCCATAGTCAATTCTGGATAGTAATTACCAGTGTCTTCATCTACGGCCTTAATCATATGTCACGTTGTATGTTGTCAGTTGTTATGATGTGCATTCTGTTATTGTGTTTCTAGAGTTTATTTGCCTTCCTAGAGTAAATCACCACTGTGCCCGGCGCAAAAGTCTTTCAAAACAGTTAACATTGTCATGCATTCATATATTAAATCACATGAGCTGCTTGATTTGTACTCTTTGCAATGTTCGATGGTTGAAATGGGATCTTTGGCAGTGGTCTTGGTGTTCATAAGATGAATGAGCTGTAAACATGCCTTTACAGTTTGTGTTTATCTTGTCACATTTCCATGTGGTTGAACTCAAAGACAAAGGTCAAATGTCAGGCTATGTCGTCTAACAAATTGCTGCATATTTGGAAACTTGAGTTTACTTTTATTTATCTGACTGCAAAGTGAGAGTGTTTTGCTAGAGTGGCCTAGGTGACAATCTTGCTTGGGTGCCCAAAGTGAAAGGAAAGGCTGTATGCCTTACTCTTGTAACGCACGCGAACTTAAATACCTGTAAATAAACTATAAACATATTTCAAAATATACTAGCAATTAGGAAAGACACATAAAGTACATCTTTTGGCCCATCTAAAGTGTGGAACTAAATATTTTAATAGAATCAAAACAAATCAAGACACTTGACTAGGTGATGCACAAATGATAAATATTTACTGAAACTGGATTTCCACACATTACTGTTTCCGTGCTATACAGTTTGACTAGTAAAACTGCATGTCTATGCAAATTTATTGACCATCTCAACAGAAAATGTGCTGTTTGTAAATGACACTGTGCTAACACACTAGTGCTCCAAAATGCACCAGCAGCTATATACTACACCATTATCTGTGCTGAATGGCGTGGAACATTTGCTACACTTGTTTCTTGTGTGACACCTGCATTTTTCACAATCCATGTGGCTTCAGTGATATACTATTGATGACAGCACATCACTCTGAGAATTGTCCCAACTGCACTGCTGACTAGTGGGTCAGTCAAAAGAAATGACTCGGGCCGACCTCTTTCACGATTACTACTTCATGATTTGCTCCATTCCAACAGAGGAATCTCTCTTTCACCAAGTGGTTCATTTAATTTAGAGACTCTGGTATATGCACATGGTCCTGCACACCAGACTATCTGAATCTGAGACTGTACATGCTATAGATCAAACTGTTGCACTAGACAGAGCAAGCATATTTTGAAGAAAAGAGGGAGGGGTGGGGCACTGCGTTTTGGCAGAGGACAAAGAATGATATCCAATTTGTAGGTGTTGGCTACTGAGTAAAAAAAAACACTAAAGGGCCAGCAATGATACCCTGATGATTGAACAGAGGCCCGCCATCTTTTTAATGAATGATCACGTTTTTTTCTTCAGTAACTTCTATTTCCCTTACAGATTTTAGTGAGAGATATATATGCATACCTCACAACTGGCTAGCATTATTTTTCTCTGCTGTCGTAGAAAAGGCTTCAATTCAATTCAATTAATTTTAAACTACCCTGAAGTATCAAGTTGCTCAACTGAAACTTTTAAATTACTCACTGAAAAATATACAGGTCTTTATAGCGTACAGTATGTGACTAAGCAAATAAAACAAATAATCTCAATCAAATAATTGACAAGGCTGTACCTGGATAGTAATGAGTAAGATGTCGAGTGCAGTCGGTTCCTCTGGAGTTGATAAGGATTTCCTCTGACTCTGCAGCTTCGAAATTTGCATCCACTTGCCATTGAAGAACGAGTAGAGGGTTTCAACTTCCCTGATTGCGACTATGAGGACATTGCCATGCCTGTCCTTGATTGGCTCATAATAAACTCTGCCTAAGTTCTGGGTGCCAAGTAGATTCTGAAAAGGAACAGACCAAGGACACGTGTAAGGATCAGAGAAAGGCACAACTTTACCCCTCCGTTTATGAATTCTCACTTACAAGTCCTGAAAGCAAGATGAATTTGATGAGTTAAGCCATCAGAATCATATATTCGGTGTCATGTGCATTGACCTCACAGAGCAATTCTCACAAAAGGTTAATGGGTTGGAATCATTTGGATTTAATACTGAAAATGTCAATCTGTTGAGCAAAACCATAAGAGCAAGATCTTGCTCAGGTGAGCAGATCTCACCACTGGGATGACATGTCGGCGACTGGTAAGGTTTTATGTGTCAATCTTCAGAATGCAGCGGCAGGGTTTTGATCTGTAGGAGAGAACAAAACACACTCACAAAAGCCTGCTTGCTTCTACACACCTGCCATCAACATAACATACACTGAGGCATCTTTGGAGAATTATATGTTTTGATTTTATGCGGTTTTGTCCAGATACCAACATGACCGTTTAGTATAGAAGAAGAATATCTCAGCTGATTCAAAAGCTTTACTGCACTCTTTTTCAATGCAAAATGTTAAACAAAGTTATAAATATATTTTCTAAACTTATCTGTGTAGCGTAAAAACAATCAAATGAGGAGATGTTTAAAGAAACAAGGAATTAACAAATAATCCCCAAAGTAGCGATTCCTTTAGGAAATTCTTGATCACATTGATT
This sequence comes from Lissotriton helveticus, assembly GCF_964261635.1. Lineage (NCBI taxonomy): Eukaryota > Metazoa > Chordata > Amphibia > Caudata > Salamandridae > Lissotriton > Lissotriton helveticus. The sequence continues at coordinate 1,219,917,292 of NC_136068.1, forward strand.
ACTAAAGCCACATATTTATCCAAGATCAATGAATTGCAAGATATTAAAGCCAATAGTATATGTATGTAGGCAAACCAATCAATTGCAAGTGAATATGAACCAACTATTTGTTTTTCTTCTTGCTGGAAAATGTGCCTAATCATCAGCTTAAAAAATGAGGTACGAATGAACAGACGTTTTGCCAATAGAAGTGTTCACCAGCAGCAGTTTTGGATGTGAGGACGATTTTCCCTGAGCGTTGCTGTTACTATCTGGCACATGCATCAAAATTGCATTTTGCGATTCCTTAATTGCGAAAAATAAGGAATCGCAATTAAGGAATTGCAAACTGTAATGCATCAAGAAATCGCTATAAAAATAGCGATTTCTTAAAATTCCTTAATTGCGATTCTCTAATTGAGAATCATAATTAAGGAATACTTCCCCAAACATTACTATGGGCCTAGAGGCCCATAGGAATGAATGGAAAGACATTCTTAACTTGCAATTCACCATTAGAAATTCGCAAATTAAGAATGCAATTTCAAGGGTGCAGGGGTGTCCAAAGACCCTGTTGGACCCCTGAAATCTGCTTAGAAGTACATTTTGCACACTCACATGCCCCTAGGGCATGTGTGTGTGTGTAAAATGGAACTTTGAAAAATGCACTTTAGATTCCTTAAATGCAATCGCAATTTAAGAAATTGCAATTTTGCGATTTCCTAAATTGTGAAAAATACAAAAATTTTACTGCATCCAAAAAATGGAAATTGCATTCGCAAACGGCCGAATTTTGCGATTCGCACCATTTGCGAATGCAATTTCCTTTGATGCATGTGCCCATTAGAAACTAACCAAAATCGGTAACCACAGGTAGCAGGTAGGGACTAAGGGGCACATGCATCTACCTATTTAGGAAGTACAAACGGTGCGAATCGGTAAAATCGGCTGTTTGCACTTCCTAAATACGTTTTTGGGATGCATCATACTTTTTTGTGGAAATCGCTATTTTTTGTGATTTCTAAAAATGCGATTGCTTTTAAGGAATCGCAAATATGCGATTCCTTAAAAGCAATGCATGATTGTTTTTCAAATTGCGAATTAGCAATTAGGGGGTGCAATTTACCACGAGGTTGAACCTCGTGGTAATTTGCGAAAAGTTATGGAAATGCTCAAAAATGCATTTTTTAAACTTTCATGTTACAGACACACATGTCCTTAGGACATGTGTGTGTGAAACATGCACTTTAAAATACATTGCAGGAGTGCAGGGGGGAGGGCCCCCCTCTGCACCCTTGCAATGCATCAACAAATTGCGAATTGCAAAAAAAAATGCAAAACGGCATTGATTCCTATGGGCCTATAGGCGCATAGGAATCAATGTAATGCCATTCCTTAATTGCGAATCGCAATTAAGGAATCGCAAATTCCGAAAATTAAGAAATCCTAAAATATTTTAGGATTTGTTGATGCATAGGATTTTGCAATTCGTAAATTGCGATTCCTTATTTTTCAGAAATGCAAAATCCTACAATGATGCATGTTCCCCTAAAAGACCACACCCTGAGCTCCAGGGTCACAGTTGCAACTTTGCTTCTGTGACTCAACACTGAAACCACGAAAACAGCGGGGGTGACGTTTTGAGCGTGGAATTATTATAACAGGAAAGCTAAAGATGATATGAACCACATTCAATAGCATTTCACATAAAGAATAGAGACACCAATAACAATGCAACAACCCGTCAAACACTTCCTTTTCAGTACTTTTGCTCTGCATTAGTACGGTAAGAGCAGCTAACTGACAACTAAATGCAAATTGCACAAAAAACTGGCAATGTCTCTGAGAGCCTTCTAGCTCTCGCGGGGTTTTTTTCACACATCACGTGGCTTTGCAGGTGTTTTCACCCACCATTGCTGGGTTCTGCACAATGAATAACGTCTCGCACTTTCTCGAAGGTCAGAGGTGCAGGCTTCAAAGCCTGTCTCTGTCCGAAATAGCGTGTGGAGTTTCAGCATTGAGTGAAAGCTATGCTTCTAAAAGTAGGATTCGTTCCCAGCTCCAGCAGCCCTCAGAGTACATTTTATTTGGGTAATGGAAAGTCATGTTACCAAGTAGGCCTGTGAGCCTCAATCTTACTTTCCTGAAGAACATCTCTTAATTAATCAGTTCACCCTTTGATAGCCTTCTCTCGCAAGTTACAATGAAATTCATTGTAGGAAACGAACTTTCCTGTTCTAATGTGCTATCTCTTCTACGTGCTAAAATAAAACCCTAGTCCACTAAAATCCCCATAAAAAATATCCTGACATGAAGATGAGAAAATAAAATATTGACTGGGGTGGAGTTAGATTTTAGGAAGCATAATATTCACTACCAAGTCTTGTTGCTGCAATACATTTAATAATGTATATTTTGTCACGAGTATATTAGTAGCATTTGGATTTCATCATAGAAAAACAGAAGCATTTATTACAAATCACAAACAAATTCCCATGTTTCTGTTTTATGTGAAAAAATCTTATTATTTGTTTTTACTGGTGAAATGCATGACAATACAGTGTGAATGAGAGCAATCTTATTAAAATAATATTTAATTGAACATGTTAAAGTAAAATAGGACATTGCAATTTATTTACAAACGATCTCTACTTGAAAGAATATAACAACCTTTCTAAAAAGAGTAATTCGGAATTTGGTGTTTTAAAGAGATCGAGGTAGGCACTATAACATTATACTATTAGAAAATTCAGACTTGATAGATGCAGTCCTTCTGGCAGCAATTAAATATAGCACAGAGTTGGTTTTCTTTACCCAAAAGCAATGGAGAGTATACATATTTAATGGGGAATCTTTTATAGAGTACATTATCCAGAAAGCACATCCACAAGCCAATGTCTCGGCTTGGCACATGGTCCTTGAGCAGACTCCATAAGTGAAAAACCTTGCAGCTGTTACCCACTGTTACCCACAGTATTGAAACTCTCCAGGTTGTCACTTATTGCTTTGTCCTGGATATTTCTTATGCTTCCGGTGCCCCTGTTTCTTCATTTCAGCATTTCCTTCAGCCTGTACTTTCCCCCTCTTCCAGTTTTGCATAGAACCTTCTTAGTTCCGCCACAAGTCTATTTCTCCTTTTTTGCACAAGTACCTACTTTAATTCTAGTGCCACTTTTCTTCTTATACTTGCTTGCCAGTCATTTCATCCACTCACTCTTTTTTTTATGCTGCTTCCACTCAACGCTATATATGCACTTCAGTTCAACACTGTACTGGACATTCATCACTCCACTTTCTGGATCTTTTGCCATCCCTGCCATTTCTGCAACAAACTTCCATCTCCCTCATCAACCATGCAAGTGGCTTGTCAGAAAGGCAATCTTAATTACTGTATTTGGACTACCATATTTGAGACTTGCTGAAATCAGAAGCCTCTCTTGGTCTTAGAGTGAGGGTCACTCTTCCCTTCCATCAGATGCTATGCACACATTGAAACTTAATAGACAAATACTTTCATAATCATTGGCCATCGATTAATCTTAATGTTATAAAATTAAAAGTTTACAATATTAATAAATCATAGTCAAAACATATATTACTGTTCCACATAACATGTTTCCAAATATTTCTCAAGCCAATGCCAAGCCTGAATTTAGCCATATATTCTAACTTGACAGAGTAGGACTTTTCTTAAAAAAATATATTTCTGAGTGGCTTTTAAAAGAACATCAGCTGTTTTGGAAATATGTTCCTGATATTAGAAACAGTGGCCAAAGGGGGGACGTGGCTAGCATCTGCACAAGATGGCAGGTCTCTGCTGAGTTCCAGAGAGCCTGCCGCATAGCACTGCTCAAAAAACAGCTGTGTGAGTCTTTCTGTTCTATCAACAAAGCGGGCTATGGGGCCCTCTGGAGTGTGTAAGGATGGTGTCCATGCTACAACAGTTTCGCTAACCTTGACACTACTAGGGAAATCTGTAGCCCCAGACAATAGCAGAACCCTAAGATCACAAGGAGAAAGATGGAAAGGCAGTCTTAGAAGATCTAAACAGAAACCTCTGTTCCCTGATTTCCCCGTCAAAGAAAAACAAGGTAACTCTACCACCCTTGAGAGAATCCTGAAAAAGCAAAATGATGTCCATGATATTGCGCAAAGCACAAAGACAAATACAGACCTATTACATGCAGGTATCAGAAGGGAGCTTAAAGAACTCAACCTCAGAATGCCGATGGTAGAATCAGTATGGTGGAAGATCATATTACAGCACAATCTAAAAACCTGCTTAAAAATGACTCAATTTTTACCGCATCCCTGAGCTAGATCATAATTGGTGAAGCGACATTACCGTGTTCGGCATTCCATGTAGGGTTCTGAGGATAAGGCTTCCTAGTGGTCACCTTCCTGGAATCCTGGATCACAGCAATACTCGACATAACCTTCACAAATGACTTTAAACTCAATCCCCACTTTCAAACCAAATAACACTACTACTCCCCAAGTGTTCATCTTCAAATGTTTACACTATCAACACTTTGACCATATCTTAGCTCATAAGTAGAAAGTCAAATCACTCTCATGGTGTGGTCCAAAATCTCCATTTCCCAAGACTTCACCAGGGACACTGTCACTAGAAGGAAATGTTTTTTGGCACTTAGGAGGACGCTGTAGGAAAGAGTAATACAATATTATTTTGATGGACCATCTGAGTTTAAAATAATTTACAAAGGCCAAACTCACTTTTTCTCAGAGCCCGCTGATCTGTAAGTGTTCTTGAACAATATCTTTCAATCAAGTATGGATGGTTCACACATTAACACCGGCTAGTGCTCCCCTCAGCTCCAAGTCATATCATTTGACTTAACTAAGGATTACTACCAGTGCTGTTTAAAATCATTTACAAAGGCCAAACTCACTTTTTCTCAGAGCCTGCTGATCTGTAAGTGTTCTTGAACAATATCTTTGACTTAACTAAGGATTACTACCAGTGTTTTTCGGTGCTCCTCAAACTCCAAGAGCAATCTCAGCACTTCAATTGTTAAATTTTTTACATTGAATTCTTCTCATGCTCTTGTTGAATAAAGTCAATCTATGGTAATATTATTGGTCAAACCACTTTTAGTAATCCTGATTGTCTTCTTTGAACTGATTGTTAATCATATCTGTAGGCATTACTGTAGGATTTGCTGAGGTGTTACCACAATTTAGACTCATTGTATGTGGTGTTTTTACTCCTCCGAGCATGACGCAGCCTATCGCACCCCACATTATTTATGTATCTTTTCCATAGGCCTTGCGGTGCAGCTATCGTCTACTGACGGGACTATGAGATGTTTGACAACCTTCCCACTCGCAATCATCATGTTCAGTATAGATGCTCAGATCTCACTTACCTCACTTTTCTCATCAAACCCAGCTCTTCAGTCTGTTGACAATCTGTGCTGTTTTTAAACAATATGGAGTCTAACATGTTTCCCTTTGCAGGCAACTTACCTATTTTCGAAGGATTTGGCATCACAAGGATTAATATGTACCCTGAGTGTAAGATTTGCCCCATGTTTCTTGCTTATGTTCAACATGTTTGTTGGTTGTTTCTGTCAAGGTATACTCACACTGCTGCCTAACACATAATTCCTACTCCTAGTGTATCATATTAAAGGGTGGAGCCTCGCCGGAATAGGTGATCATGCACTTCCTCAGTTGATTATATGGCCCTATAACTTACATCCGTTTCAAGTGTTATCATGTGTGTGATGCATTTGTATATCCATATTAATCCTTATGGGTGTTGGTTAAATGCAGTGGGTCTTTTCTCTTATCAGAATCCTACATTTTACAAGTTTCACAACAACTATATAATCCGATGAGGGGAACCCGTGCCCTCTTGCTACATATGCAGCCCCCCCAGCCTGATTTTTGTTTCTCACCTTCTAATGGCATATTCTCCTTCCTTTAGGGAAGTGCTTCAGTTTGATGCCGTTATATTTTAGTTTTCTTTGTTCTTTCTGTGCGGTTCTCCCTCATTCATTTCTCCTGAGCCATGTGATACATCTCATTCTACTCAAGACCTTCAAGATAGATTGCTCTCTCCTACATCTCACACTGCAAACTGGTTTCTACCGTAACTACAGACAAGCACACTTCAATCCTGAAAGTTATCTTTCACAACACCAAAGGCCTTAATCAACTGGTGCAGCACATGAAATCTTCTGAATATTGATAATCCCTTAATCGCGATCTGGTTTTCCTCCAAGAAACTAGGATTGGCTATGCGTACTGGCTGGGTGTCTGATCTATCATGCATGGCACCAATCTTGAAAAAGTCTGGTGTGATCACCTTAATTGCACGTAACTCTGGCCTACCAATTATTAGCACAGAGCAAGATGACAATGGTAGATGACTGATCACTTGGCTTTAAGGCTGCAAAACGGAACAACATGCTGTAAGTATGTATGCCACCACAATGGATGACTCGCATTTCCGGTCCACATTGGTGGCATAATTAGCATTGTTGCCGAGGTTGAAATCTTTGTAGGTGGCGATTTCAAACTACCAATGGACATCACCTCGGACAGAAACTCTGCCTTTAGATACAGAGTCCCCAAGGCCCATAAAGCAATGCATACCCAGTGCTCCTCTCATGGCCTAGCAAATGTGTGGAGACTCCACAACCCGGCAGGTAATGACTTTACTTTCTTTCCCCTCCGCACAACAGTTTCTCAGGAATTGATAATATATAGGGAGACTCCTCTTTCCTGCAAGACACTTAATCCTCATTCATTGAGTCTATCACAATCTCGGACCATGCTGCCAGTACGATCTCACTGTGGCTCCCTGCAGCTTCTCTGGATACTCCTTAAATATACTTTGCCAGCCCCTGTGTTGGGGACTCAAATTTTCAATGGCAATTGCAATTAATCAAATACTTAGGTGTTTAATTTAGCAAAGATTTATTAGAATCCACAGCACACAATTAATAACAAATTATTGAACAAAATTAAAGATCTTTTGTCAACATGGTCCCCTAAGCGTATATCATCTAAGGGTTTCAATTTCCTAGTTAGCATGCCACCTATTCTCCTTTAATAGTGCTTAATTTTTATCATTAATAAGATAACATCTACATTTCTATGGTGCTAGAAGAAACCCAGAATCAGTTTAAAAAAATAAGGACTAATTCTAAAGAGGGCGCATTTAGTCTACTGAACTGATTATCAAACAGCATTCCTGGCAGCACAGGACGCATAATGGTTTTAAGACAAACCCATTAAATACCCGCCTGGCTTAAAGTTGAACCACATATTAGTCATGTATTTTACCTAGAAGCCATTTTGACCATGTCTCACCATTTTTCCTTCATGCTAACAACATTTTTAAAGACGCAATCCTAACCTTATTATCAGTGGACAAGGCTTTCACCTCTAATTTAAGGAAATCTTTTTCCATTTCATTATGGAATAATAAGAAACTTCAACCTGCAGTTTCTTCCATGATTGGCTGAAAGTGGGCTAGCAGAGGCATCTCTACAGTAGCTGGTAGCCTTAACCTATGCTGCGCTCTAAGTGAAGCATGGGCTTTCCAGTCTAGATTTCCATTATTTCTAAAATATCAAAGTGAAGCTTTCAAAACTAGGACCCTCCCTGAAAACAACTTTATTTTCCTCCCTCAAACAACTAGAAAGCAGGGGGCCATGTAGCGTCCAAGATGTATAAATTATGAGGAAGCCATGCTCCCAATCAACACACAGACTTGCAGACCAAGTCGTCATTATATTTGTCTTCTAATGGTATTCCACCCATTCAAGCTCAGACCTGGGGAAAAATCTGCCCACTTTCACTCCGAAACTAAGTCATTCCTTTGCTCATACAAACAAACTTTTTGCATCACACTTCTTATATTGGACCCCTGAGAGACTTCAAATTATAGCTAATTGACATCGACATCTGTTGGTTACGTGAATCACCATATGGAGACCCAGAACATATGTTCTACGCATGTGCATGTTTGACATCCTTTTGGGAAGATGTCTCGTCACAATTGAGTACTATCTTTTTTGTTTGGCAGCGATTATGCTTGACACATGTACAGCAGTACCCCCAATTGACCTCCAGGATTCAGATCTCGCTCTTCTCGACGTACTGATCACCATTGCGCTAAAGCCATCCTCATAGTTTGAAAATACGTTAACAACATATCCTACCACACATGGTGTGCATGGGTCACCAATTTCAGGAGCATGCACACTTCCCAACCAAAGTGCTCCAGCAACCCCATTACTTCATAACCCACAAACGGAGAGCAATAGATGCTTTCAACCAAAATGGGTAGAAGGATTGTAAGATTCCTCATATTCTGTTATACCCCTCTGGTGTAGGGCTCGACACAACATGTTCCATAAGGTTTTCCATGGCTATTTTTTCTCCATTTCCTCATTTCTTCCCTTCCTCTCATGTTCTCCTCTGCCCCTTAATCTCTATCTCCCTCTGGCCCTTGCTCAAGCCTAGTCTTCTCATTACTCTGTGCCCTCGTCCTTTCTTGTATGACCTTAGTTAAGGAGCGCATTGGATTTTAGATAATTGCGTTCGTTACAGTCCCTGCTTCGGATTCATGTAAATTTACATTCAACCGTGCCATTCTGCATTAATATCACTGGAAACCATGGGGCAGATTTATGAAGGCCTTGCGCCGCCGGTGCGTCACTTTTTCCCATGTTAAAAGTGACGCACCGGCGGCGCAAGGCCTTCATAAATCTGCCCCCATGTCTCTTCGGCACCCTACTGCATCAGACAGTGTCATTTTTAGTTGATATGTCCTCTTGTATTGTTTCTAAAATTCTCAATAACATTTTTAGAAATAAAAAAAAATAGTATCAAAAGAGAGTACAAAGATCACAATAAGAGCACATGGAATTATAACTCTTCCCATGATTTTTCCAATCTGCATAAAATTATCTTTCTAGTAGATGTTAAGCCACAGATAACTCCAAATCGTGTGCTTCGAGTGCTAGATACACTTTTGCATGGATAGCAAAAGAAATTGTTTTGTGAGGGCAACATTAAAATCCTGGCTATTTCGGCATCACTGATTCTACATAACCACATGCTTCTTCTTCTCTCATTCCTTAGTGCCAGGAAATATTGAAGGTAATTGTGTTTTCTATAGAGCCAGTATTTATCTTGCCATGCATTTATATTTAGCCATGCATTTATCTTTTTAAAAGGTTGGCCTCAGTCATAATGAAACTGCAATATTCTCAAATGAGCCTCACCGGCTAAAACTGGGCATCATGTGAAGGAGTTAATTCACATATGTTTTTGCATAATTACACAACATTTCTGTGAAATTACACACAATGATTCATGAGTCCATGAAATGCAAAAGTGGTATTTGGAGATGTATTGCTGCTGAAATGCGTCCTCACCTTCAATCGTTCATGCTTTTCCCTGTGTTCGTGATACATTATGATCACGAATGTGGCATTCGCAGTAAAGTGTATGTAAATGTAATGCAAAATTACAGAGATCATGGTAATTATGCCAGCGTAACACACATTTCACCCTGGCCTTGTGTCATACAGGCAAAGCCACGCATATTGCAAAACAGTATTAGGCTACCGATTTCTAACCTCTATTTGGATCCGATAGCTACTGAAGAATTAATAGATCTGGTGTATCCAACCCACATTTGGCTATAACAGACATGTATTGCTTTCAGTGGGCATGGGAAAGCCTCTTAGGAGAACACCAAGTTCAGAGTTTTCAAATGCTTATTAAAACTAAGCCCACCATTCAATAAAAGATTTTCAAAAACTGAAAATAAGGCAATCTCTTGGACTTTCTGCCAGGTTTGTTTTATACAAATGCTCCTTACATCCAAACATATGGTACACTAGAGTGCAATGAAAGACTAGTCCAACGAAACTCTCTGAACCCAAATAAATATCCCTTAAATCGTGATGCTGTTGTTGCATGTCGATTCAGAAAAGGGGGTGGTGATGAACAGAGTGCCTGAATTAAGCAGACCACTCTTACCCAGTCCAAAGATCAGGGCTTGATCCATCACCGTTTTCTAGCTCACTGCACCATCCCAGCTCAGAACTTGGATATATGCAAATTAGTCTGTTCCTGTCCCAGTGCATGATGGGAACAGGGCAAACCAAACTACCAAGCCAATTCTTATACTGGGAAGGAAACAAGCTTCCGGGGACCGGTTTCTGCCATTTCAGGCGTCTTCGGCCCGGCTTGCTTGAATCCTGATGGTGCAATGAGCAAGGGACTCACATCTGAGTATACCCTTCCACGCTTATGGTGGACAAAATGATTCAGAAAAGGGGGTGGTGATGAACAGAGTGCCTGAATTAAGCAGACCACTCTTACCCAGTCCAAAGATCAGGGCTTGATCCATCACCGTTTTTTCATCACCACCCCCTTTTCTGAATCGTTGTTGCATGTCAGCCTGTGTAGGCCTCTGTTGTCTTTTAGCTAGAGCGGGGCATTCAGCATAGTTGGCCTCTGTCACTCCTGCTCTTTGTGTTATTGATAGAATCTCTAATGTTTATAGCAAAGAGAGTACTCTATGAGCAGGCTTTTATAAAAAATACAAAAAAGGAAATAGACCTTATGAATCCAGGGTCAACTCTTACTTGATTGTTATGGTGAACCTAGGCGGATCAAACAGAACCCCTCATTGACCATATGTACCACCCTCATCATGTTCCCCAGTTCAAACTTGCTTTTAATGATTCATAACACAAATTCCTCAGATATTTTATTTCTGTGGCCAAGGCTATTGGGCCAATAGTAGATATTTCCAGAAAATGTCCACATGTAATAAAACCTACCTGAACAAGGAATGTAAACTAAACTGCTAAATAAATTAGGGTAACTGGGTAACAAAACTCAAACGTTATTAATGGCAACTGTTAAAGTTATTATCCAATATGAATCATAGTGAAGAATGCCAGTTTCGTTCTTAATGAGCACATCAGCAGTTCCTTACAAGCAGAGTCCAATCATCACTTACATTAATAAGCAGATGGTAATTTAACCCGGCTTGAGTGCCAGAGTTAAAGTATAGAGTTCAAATCTTATCCTTTCAGCTTTTGCTTATGGCCTTTGTCTCTAAGGCAATTTTCTGAATGGTTATAGTCATAGTTCAATACTTAGCTTATGTGGAGGCTAGTGTAGGCAATATTGCTTTTGCTAATGAGGCCTGATTGTCTATTGTGCATACGCATTTTCAAAATTTGGTGCAAAAGTGAAATCTAAATAGATCTTGAAAATGCCAGTTTAGTTTGTAGCTGGTTGACTCTGTGTAGGAGAGTCGGGTCTGCTATCCTATGGTCACCCCAAATTTTTGCTTTTTGCTTCACTGGTTTTAGACTACTGAGGCTGTGGGCCTGCTAATCAGAACCCCAGTCTGCTGTTCCCTCTCTAAATTATTGATACATGTGCTATAGGTACATACCACAATTGAAAATGATCTCCTTGTCAGCCCCTGTACCATGCACTATAGGTGCCCAGGGCATAGGTGCCACCAAGGCCTACCAGGGGCTGCAGCATATCTTTTGCCACCCCTGGCTGGTTCTTAAATTGACACAACTGGCTGATCACTCAGCTGGGGCAAGGTGGTGTAATCACCCCTTGCTTAGATATAGTATACCTATATCTAAACCTATATCTGAACACATATAAACCTGTGAGCCACTCCTATGGAAGGCCTTATCAATCCTGGAGGCAGAGTGCGTGGTTTAATGTGAGATGGAGCTCTAGCATGAGCTGAGCCTGTCTGCAGCCGTCGGGAACAAATCCCTAAGCTGTTTCAGGATAATGCCATACCATATACTCTTAAGTGCATTATAATCCTCGCGGTTATATAGCAACTCTGGTTTGGCTTTATCAAAACATGTCGTGTAAGGTGTCATACGATTTGGAATACTATCCCCTCGCCAGTTCTGGCGACGGGGATAGCATTCCACCCCTCTAGAGGGGTAAGACATGTTACTTTACTTAAATGCGGTTAATTTCTAAAAGGGCCTCAGATCCACAAAATGGATGCTTCTGCCACAGACACGAGTCTGACCCCCTGAAGCTGACCGAAACTCAGCCCAAGGGGCCTGGACAAAGGGTTTCCTGTCGCAGGGCGGTGTTACAACCCCCCAGACAGGAGATAGTGGATTGTAGCAGGGAGGTTTGAAAGAAACCAGACACTGCCTGGGGAGCACAAGGCTACCCCTTGCATAATCCGGCCAAACCGGTTCTGGGGCACTCCAGCCAACGTCCCAGCGCGGCCAGGATCAAAGGAAGGGGGTTTATCCACCCACTTCCTGGGTCCCACCCATAGGAGGGGACCTAGCAGGTAATCCAGCCCCCCAGATTCGAATAAGAGTGGGAGCAGTGCCAATGCACTTCAGATTATCCTGATGAAACATAAGAAACGAAACTCTGGACCCTTCGACATCCTACTCAACGTAGAAGACTGAAGAATCTCCCTTGTGGTCAAGGAGTGACCACCCTGTGCAAACAGGCACCATCCAGCCCTCGACGTCTACTTTGTTGCAGTTCCCGCCGGAACTCGAGCGACAGAGATCGACGAGATCAAGCTTGCCTGCCTTCTAACAGCCCGATCCACAGTCGCTGCAGAGCTGAGACCCGTGGAGGCGACCGGAAGCGTGGAGCACGACATCTTGGAAAGACCACGAGACGCTGACTGTGCAGCCCACGAGTGACCCTCGAAGCTGTACAACGGGGTTTGAGAAGCCCCAACCCTGATATTTCTAGTGCCTCAAGAGAATCTCAGAGAGGCATGCCTGCCTCACAAAAGATAGAGCATAAGGCCAGGATGAGAGCTGTCAAACTCCAAATAGAGAGGGAGGAGTTAGCCCTGGCTCAAGCTAGACTTGCCTTGGCAAGAGAGCAGAAATTGTGTGGTTTAGATGTCACTGGTGGCAGCAACATTCCTAGAGAAAAAGACAGGAGCTATGATAATAGAAACCTGACAAAAATTGTGGCCCCCTACAAGGAAGGGGATGACATCCACAAATGGATGACTGCTCTTGAGAGAGCCTGCATGGTACAGCAGGTTCCTCAGGATCAGTGGGCTGCAATTTTATGGTACTCCTTTTCAGAGAAAGGGAGGGACAGGCTCCTCACAGTTAGACCTGAGGATGCCAAAAACTACTCTGTCTTGAAGAGTGCTCTTATTGAAGGGTTTGGCCTAACCACTGAGCAATACAGGTTGTTGTTCAGAGACACCCAAAAAGCACAGACTCAAGACTGGACTGATTTTGTAGATTGTGCCACTAAGGCTCTGGAGGGTTGGTTGCAGGGAAGTAAAGTTTCAGACTATACAGGATTGTACAATCTTATCATGAGAGAACAGATCCTTAATAACTGTACAAACCAGCTGTTGCATCAATACCTTATTGACTCTGATCTGACCTCTCCCCAAGAATTGGGAAAGAAGGCAGACAAATGGGTCAGAACAAGGATTAAGCAGAAACCCCAGAACCAAGGTGGTGACCAGAAGAAAACAGACCAGAAGGGCGGAAATCAGAAAAATAAAGAAAAGGACCAGAAGTCTTCAGGCCCCCAAAATAGTAATAAGGAGGGTGGTTCCCAAAATGGAAACAAGAAAAAGAAGAATAATGGCCCAAAGAAACCTTGGTGTAATACCTGCAAATCAGTTTCACACTGGGGCAGTGAATGCACCAAGACAAATCCAGTCCCCACCACTGCAGCTCCTAAAGCACCTGCACCCCCTAGTTCAGTAAGCAGTGGTGGAACACAGCCAAAGGGTGTAGTAGGGTTAACCCTGGGTACTGAAGTAGGATCTGGCCTAGTCAGAATCCCTACTCAGGCAGTTCTCCTATATGATGTGGACTTAGCTTTGTCCACTACAGTGAGTCCCAGTAACCTGGGCAAGTATAGGCAGACGCCTTTAATCAATGAGAAACTGGCTCAGGCCTACAGGGACACATGTGCCAGTGTCACAATGGTGACACCTGACTTTGTGGACCCTGGACAGATTGTACTAGGTGAAAGTTACCTAGTGACCAATGCAAGCAACTCCACTACTTCCCATAGTGTGGCAGTTGTGAACTTCTCCTGGGGAGGGGTAAATGGCCTAAAGAAAGTTGTTGTGAGTGCAGACCTCCCAGTAGACTGTCTTTTAGGCAATGATCTTGAAAGCTCAGTTTTGTCAGAAGTGGAGTACAGGACTCATGCAGAAATGCTAGGGATTTCAGCTCATGTCCTTGCAGTGACAAGGTCTCAGGCTAAGAAGTGCCTTCCTGAACCAGTGGTGGATCTGGAAACAATAGACCAACCACAACCCAAGAGAAGGAGCAAGAGAGGAAAGGCTGAGCCTTCCACCTTGCCCGAGGTTGAGGATCAGGTTTCACAGGAAACTGATTCTGCAGTCAAAGAGGAGACTGTCTCTGAGGAACTTGAACCTGACCAGGTTGAGTTTCTGGGGACAGGGGGACCCTCAATAGCAGACCTGAGGCAGGCTCAATTAGATTGCCCTTCACTTGAACCCCTCAGACAGCAAGCTGCTGCTGAGGCTGCTGGGGATGCCCAAGGTACCCATACTGTGTATTGGGATGATGGACTCCTTTACTCAGAGGCTAGAGACCCCAAGCCTGGTACAACCAGGAGGTTGGTCATACCTTGGCCCATGATATTCCCCTTGCAGGACACTTAGGCCAGAACAAAACGTGGGACAGGCTTGTTTCAGACTTTCACTGGCCTCATATGTCAGAAAATGTCAAGGAGTTTTGTCGCTCCTGTGTCACTTGCCAAGCCAGTGGTAAGTCAGGTGGCACAACAAAGGCCCCCCTCATACCACTACCTGTGGTAGGGGTACCCTTTGAAAGAGTTGGAATAGATATTGTGGGTCCCATGGATCCTCAAACAGCATCTGGGAACAGATTTACACTGGTGGTAGTGGATCATGCCACCAGGTATCCAGAAGCTATTCCACTGAGGACCACCACAGCACCTGTGGTGGCAAAAGCCCTCATTGCAGTTTTCTTTAAGAGTGGGCTTTCCAAAGGAGGTATTATCAGACAGAGGTACTAACTTCATGTCTAGTTATCTAAAAGCAATGTGGAAGGAATGTGGAGTAAAGTACAAGTTTACCACACCCTATCACCCACAGTGCAATGGGCTTGTGGAGAGATTCAACAAGACCCTCAAGGGAATGATAAAAGGTTTACCAGAGAAGCTTAGGCGGAAATGGGACATCCTTTTACCCTGCTTGCTCTTTGCTTACAGAGAGGTCCCACAAAAGGGGGTTCTCTACAGCCCTTTTGAACTTTTGTTTGGCCACCCTGTGAGGGGTCCACTATGTTTGGTGAAGGAAGGATGGGAGTTACCTCTCAAAAAGCCCAAGCTAGATGTAGTGGACTATGTACTTGGTCTCCGCTCCAGGATGGCTGAGTATATGGAAAGAGCATCCAAAAACCTGGAGGCCAGTCAAGAATTACAGAAAGCTTGGCATGACCAAAAGGCTGTTCTGGTTGAGTTCCAGCCAGGGCAGAAGGTGTGGGTGTTGGAGCCAGTGGCCCCAGCAGCACTCCAGGACAAATGGACTGGACCCTACCCTATCATTGAGAAAAAGGGAGAAGTAACCTACCTGGTTGACTTTGGAACCCCTAGGAGCCCCCACAGGGTGCTCCATGTGAATCGTTTGAAAGCATTTGTAGACAGGGAGGACATGAGCTTGCTCATGGCCACAGATGGGGAACAGGAGGAAGAGAGTGACCCTCTCCCAGACCTGCTTTCCCAGAACCCTGATGATGGTTCAGTTGATGGAGTAGCCTTGGCGGGCAGCCTCACTAACCAGCAACAGATGGACTGCAGACAGGTTTTGCAAGCCCACAGACACTTGTTTTCACTCACACCCAGCCAGACAAACTGGTGCACCCATGAGGTGGACACTGGTGACAGTCTGCCTGTCAAGAATAAGATCTACAGGCAACCTGACCATGTCAGGGATTGTATCAAGGCTGAGGTGCAAAAGATGTTGGAGCTTGGAGTGATTGAGCCATCAGAGAGCCCATGGGCCAGCCCAGTAGTCCTTGTGCCAAAACCTCATACCCAAGATGGAAAGAGAGAAATGAGGTTTTGTGTGGACTACAGAGGTCTCAACGCTGTCACTAGGACAGATGCACATCTCATTCCAAGAGCAGATGAGCTCATTGACAGATTGGCTTCTGCCAAGTTTCTGAGCACATTTGATTTGACAGCTGGCTACTGGCAAATCAGACTAGCTGAGGAGTCAAAAGCCAAGACAGCATTCTCTACCCCCAGTGGACATTATCAGTTTGTGGTGATGCCCTTTGGTTTGAAGAATGCACCTGCCACCTTCCAAAGGTTGGTGAATCAAGTCCTTGCTGGGTTGGATGACTTTTGTGCCGCATATCTAGATGATATTGCTGTCTTTAGCTCCACCTGGGAGGATCACCTGATCCACCTGAAGAAGGTTCTGGAGGCCCTGCAAAAGGCAGGCCTGACTATCAAGGCTACAAAGTGCCAGATAGGGCAAAGTAAGGTTGTGTACCTGGGCCACTTAGTAGGTGGAGGTCAGGTTCAACCACTGGAGAGCAAAATCCAGACCATACAGGACTGGGCTCCTCCAGTTACCCAGACACAAGTCAGAGCCTTCTTGGGCCTGACTGGGTATTACAGAAAGTTTGTGAAAAACTATGGGTCCATTGTGACACCATTAAATGACTTGACATCCAAGAAGATGCCAAAAAAGGTTCAGTGGACAGATAGCTGTCAGAAGGCATTTGATGACCTGAAGAAGGCCATGTGTTCTGCACCTATCCTGAAGAGTCCTGACTACTCCAAACAGTTCATTGTACAGGCAGATGCTTCTGAGTTGGGGGTGGGAGCTGTGCTCTCACAACTTAATCAAGATGGTCAAGACCAGCCCATTGCTTTCATTAGCAGAAGGCTGACCCCCAGGGAGAAACGTTGGTCAGCCATTGAGAGGGAGGCCTTTGCTGTGGTTTGGGCCCTGAAGAAGTTGAGGTCCTACTTGTTTGGAACTCACTTCCTAGTTCAGACAGACCATAAGCCCCTCTTGTGGCTCAATCAGATGAAGGGTGAAAATCCCAAACTGCTCAGGTGGTCCATTTCCCTACAGGGGATGGACTTTACAGTGGAGCACCGCCCAGGGACTGACCATGGTAATGCAGATGTTCTCTCCAGGTACTTCCACTTAGAACATGAAGACTTATCTGGTCAAGGTTAGTTTAATGTCCCTGCGTTTGGGGGTGGGGGGTTGTGTAGGAGAGTAGGGTCTGCTATCCTATGGTCACCCCACATTTTTGCTTTTTGCTTCACTGGTTTTAGACTACTGAGGCTGTGGGCCTGCTAATCAGACCCCCAGCCTGCTGTTCTCTCTCTAAATTATTGATACATGTGCTATAGGTACATACCACAATTGGAAATGGTCTCCTTGTCAGCCCCTGTACCATGCACTATAGGTGCCCAGGGCATAGGTGCCACCAAGGCCTACCAGGGGCTGCTAATTTTATAAAACAATGGTTCGGAGTAGGCCTTATGTGGTCCTTAAAGGAGAACAAAGGGTGTTAGCGAGTATTTAATAAGTCGCTAGGGAGCATTGGTAGTAGGAAAAATGGAATTTTTTATTTTTACTCTTTTCTCATAGCAAGACACAAAATTATATATATATATATACACAGTATTTCAGGTGCTCAGGTGAATAGTACGGTGCAGGACGTGACATAGGTGATCAAAGTGAACGAACTGTCACACACAACAAGGATAAACACACACAACAATTATATACAATGGTACAAGTGAAATTCCTTGGGTAGGTCGACGGCGTTTCGATCTATATTATTTTAGATCTTCATCAGGACAGTTGAGCCTCCTGAAAACAAGATTGGTTAGAATCCAGGCATTAAATGGGGATTCAGGTAGTGGCTGTTTACTTCAATGTGGGGAAAATACTTGAGAGAAAATTATGGTTAAAACATGATCAGTATCACTGCCAAGGCGCAGTCGTCGCTATGGTAGGGAAGGTTATCTGAAAACAATTATTGTGGGTTCCTAGAGAGGAAGAGGAACTCGGACCCCCTGCTTGCCGCACCGACCTGCTAAAAATAATTTCAGGTCGCTCCTTCTACAAAAACGACGAATGCGCTGTCTGAACCCACAATAATTGTTTTCAGATAACCTTCCCTACCATAGCGACGACTGCGCCTTGGCAGTGATACTGATCATGTTTTAACCATAATTTTCTCTCAAGTATTTTCCCCACATTGAAGTAAACAGCCACTACCTGAATCCCCATTTAATGCCTGGATTCTAACCAATCTTGTTTTCAGGAGGCTCAACTGTCCTGATGAAGATCTAAAATAATATAGATCGAAACGCCGTCGACCTACCCAAGGAATTTCACTTGTACCATTGTATATAATTGTTGTGTGTGTTTATCCTTGTTGTGTGTGACAGTTCGTTCACTTTGATCACCTATGTCACGTCCTGCACCGTACTATTCACCTGAGCACCTGAAATACTGTGTATATATATATATAATTTTGTGTCTTGCTATGAGAAAAGAGTAAAAATAAAAAATTCCATTTTTCCTACTACCAATGCTCCCTAGCGACTTATTAAATACTCGCTAATACCCTTTGTTCTCCTTTAAGGACCACATAAGGCCTACTCCGAACCATTGTTTTATAAAATTATCATTCTACCCCAGGTTCTACTGTATGGGGTCCCCTTGTATATAACAAACATACCAGGGGCTGCAGCATATCTTTTGCCACCCCTGGCTGGTTCTTAAATTGACACAACTGGCTGATCACTCAGCTGGGGCAAGGTGGTGTAATCACCCCTTGCTTAGATATGGTATACCTATATCTAAACCTATATCTGAACACATATAAACCTGTGAGCCACTCCTATGGAAGGCCTTATCAATCCTGGAGGCAGAGTGCGTGGTTTAATGTGAGATGGAGCTCGAGCATGAGCTGAGCCTGTCTGCAGCCGTCGGGAACAAATCCCTAAGCCGTTTCAGGATAATGCCATACCATATACTCTTAAGTGCATTATAATCCTCGCGGTTATATAGCAACTCTGGTTTGGCTTTATCAAAACAAGTCGTGTAAGGTGTCATACGATTTGGAATACTATCCCCTCACCAGTTCTGGCGACGGGGATAGCATTCCACCCCTCTAGAGGGGTAAGACATGTTACTTTACTTAAATGCGGGTAATTTCTAAAAGGGCCTCAGATCCACAAAATGGATGCTACTGCCACAGACACGAGTCTGACCCCCTGAAGCTGACCGAAACTCAGCCCAAGGGGCCTGGACAAAGGGTTTCCTGTCGCAGGGCGGTGTTACAACCCCCCAGACAGGAGATAGTGGATTGTAGCAGGGAGGTTTGAAAGAAACCAGACACTGCCTGGGGAGCACAAGGCTGCCCCTTGCATAATCCGGCCAAACCGGTTCTGGGGCACTCCAGCCCCCGTCCCAGCGCGGCCAGGATCAAAGGAAGGGGGTGTATCCACCCACTTCCTGGGTCCCACCCATAGGAGGGGACCTAGCAGGTAATCCAGCCCCCCAGATTCGAATAAGAGTGGGAGCAGTGCCAATGCACTTCAGATTATCCTGATGAAACATAAGAAACAAAACTCTGGACCCTTCGACATCCTACTCAACGTAGAAGACTGAAGAATCTACCTTGTGGTCAAGGAGTGACCACCCTGTGCAAACAGGCACCATCCAGCCCACGACGTCTACTTTGTTGCAGTTCCCGCCGGAACTCGAGCAACAGAGATCAACGAGATCAAGCTTGCCTGCCTTCTAACAGCCCGATCCACAGTCCCTGCAGAGCTGAGACCCGTGGAGGCGACCGGAAGCGTGGGGCACGCCATCTTGGAAAGACCACGAGACGCTGACCGTGCAGCCCACGAGTGACCCTCGAAGCTGTACAACGGGGTTTGAAAAGCCTCAACCCTGAGCCACTCTTGCACCGAAGTTCAGCCCCCTACACTCGACGAGTGCTGCGTGGGGCCCTTCTGCTTCTTTTGGCTCACTGCGTTGGCCAGTCCCTTGCCAGCTGGCTTGTGGCCCCTGTGCTGATGAAACTTGAAATTCGACTTGTGATTCTGGTTGTTCCAGATTTGCACCAGCTCCCCTGAAAAGGAGCCCCCACTCTAACCCTCCTGGTCCGAGTGAGAAGCAATCTTTCAGTTCCGTGTGGATTGCTTTTGCCAAGTGTTGTTTGCTCCAATCTTGAAGCTGACAGCGCCGACGGCGAGAGCCTGCGTGGGACAGATCGTGACCTGCTCCTGGACTTTGTAGATGCCCCAGAGCCCACGTGACAGCGGAGAGAAGCTCCTCGATAACCACCTGATTGCGCCCGTCATTGCCTGGTTCCGTCCTGGTTCCACCCTGGTCACTGCTGAGTGACCCAGACTCTGTCCCCTCTGCTTTCAGGTACTTTTTGACTCGAGTCCACCCTTGGACTCCACCGGACACTTCTCTTTCACCCCGCCTGCAGCCCTTTCAGCTCCAAGCACCAAGAGCCTGCGTGACGAAACCCGACTCAACTTTGACCCTGTGCACCCACTTCCCGTGGGTGAGGTAACATTGCAACGCCGGTGTTCCCACACTGGTACACACCTCTAGGGTCTGTGTCTTAAGTTTTGTTCCTCTAGGTTCAGCGGAAGTGTCCTTAAACTCTAACTTTGTAACTTTTACGCACCATTGGTTAACATTGATGCATGCGTGCACTTTCTGCACTGCACCCGAATCCCGCGGGCTTTTCCCGACTTTAGCATTGCTAGTCCCGACTGCTCCCAGCGATTCCCTAGGCCCTAGGCCTAACCACTGATCGATTGGTATCTCTTATACCATTTTTTTAGTATATGGTTTAAGTGGCCCCTAGGCCTCATCCAAAATTGTGCAACTTTGTATGTTATACTGTGCTTTTGATTTAACGCTTGTGCCCCTTTATTCATAAAGAATACTGGGGATTGTTTTTAGTAATAAATACATATATTTTTATAATATATACTTGTGTGGTGTCCTTTCATTTGATATTACAGGATTGTGTGTGGTAAAACAGCTCGCTTAACACGACCTCTTAAGTTAAGCCTTTAAGGCTGCTTAGTCCATGCTACCCCTAGGATAGCTTGTCTAATAAGGTTGACTTACAACCAGACACCATAAGGGTTGTTTGGACTGATACAAGGTGGTTCCAGAATTGGAAACATCATATATCAGGCCAACTTCTCACATTCGACTTGATCTTATTTTCTGCTCTAAGCCTCTCAAAGCAGAATATTTTCTGTAGTAACTTTGTTGACTTGATGGCTCGTCCAGGCGAAACAAATCTCGGAATTCCTCTTTAGCACCTAAACGGACATCTAAACGGCTTAGATGTTTTCTGCCTTTTCCACTAGCCCTAGTAAATGCACTCACAGTTTTGAAGTATTGGCACTTGAAAGCTGTACCAATACCTCATCAGACCAGTTCCAAACCACCTATAAAATGTACCAGGCTGTTTTATGGTGATAAACCTAGAAATGAAAAGAAAAAACTCAATTCCTGATCTGAAAATAAAAAGGTTTTAAAATCACCATGCATTGGATTAGAGGATGGGTACCCTGAAAGCATCTCAAAATAAAAGCCATGGAGGCTCGGTTGGAAAAATCAGCGGTCATTAATACTTCATACAACATAAATTACCTCAAACCAAACTGCAAATCTAATTGAGCTCTTCTACCTAACTGTTCTCTGTGAGGACACTGATCACTATGTGCACATTTCTCAAACTACTAAACACCTGTCAGTCATGAATGATTGTTTTCAGAGTTTCAAAATCCCTTTCTTTGGTCTAATGAGGGAGGTATTTTACTTTTTTTACTGATGAAATGTAGATGTTACAAAGTAGCATCAAAGCCACCAAAATGCAAAAAGCAAATTGTGCAATCAAAGTCAGCAGCAAGGTCTTTGTTTAACAATTGGCAAGCTAGCTGTCTAAACAGCTTGGTCGGGGGAAGTACATCCACATTTGCCTATCACTGCTGCATTGACAAGTTTAGAATAGTACCAGGTCCTTTTTGAATGGCAAGAGCCACTTCTGTGCAAAAGAATAAAAGCTCACCTGTCCTAATAAGCACTTTTTAACAAAACATCCCAAATAGGGACTTCCAAAGCAGTGGCCTTTCCTCCAAAAATCTAAATCTAAATGTGCCTGAGCACGTACGAGAATGATCTTTTTTCCTGAGCAGTGTTTTCAGAGTGTGCAATGGTGGTCCTGGACAGGAAAAATGTGGATGTCACATTGTCAGAGGGCTGATCCTAAAAATAGAAGAAGCCTTGTAATGATATCGCTTGTGGTGTTAGCCCTGGTGGAAAGTATTTCCAGGTGGTGTTGTCTGTTGTTGCTCCACTATTACGGAAACCACAATTTGGGATCGATAAGTGAGATAGGGCATGTCAGACATAAATGTGTTAACAATTGTTGATGAATGCCTCAATACAGTACACCCTAACATGACTCCTTATGTCTTTCAAGAGGGTGAAGTTAACAGACTATATAAAACTTCAATCATAATTTGCAAACTTGTATCTTTTACTTATGCAACTATCTATTTGTAAAATTGGTCAGACCATAAAACCAAAGTCTTAGAAGAGTCCCCTCATCTGGCGCCCCCACCAGCACAGGGATGAGCCACCAAACATCACTAAATTACATAAACCAATAACCATTTACTTGCAATGTTTGCAAGCCATAGACATCTTATCTAACAATCACAGAGAGTGCAATATATATGATGTTTAGGTACTTTTATATTTAGACAGTACTGTACAGTGAAAAACAGTAGCACTGGATGAGCCAAAATACAATTTACAGTGTTTTAAAAGATCTATTCACCACTTACATGATACTTTCCAATACAAATTCAATTTTTTCCGTGATCCAGCCATTCAGCACATGACGGACGCTGTGCATAGTAGGGGCTTGCTCACAAAATGGATCTTGGGTATGTTAAGGGTGTACGCTTCCAAGGACGACCAGTGCACAGTGCGAAAGCTATATGTATGTTATGTTATTTTATGTATTGTTATTTTGATTTTTATAGAATACCTACCGAGGGTATACAGGCACTTAGGCAGGTGTGTAGGTGTGTGATCACAAGGTCTATAAAAAAAATATCCATGTCTTCAGCTTCTTGTGGAACTCTAGAAGTGAGGAGGGGGATCAGATGTGTTGAGGGATATTGTTCCATGTCTTGGGTATGAAGTAGGAAATTAGCAACCTCCAGGTTTGCTTTTGCGGATGCAGAGAATGTGTGCAATTGAGACAGATGGAGGCAGAGTGTCGATTGGTGAAAGTGTATGAGGCTGTTCAGGTAATGTGGTCCTGTGTTGTGTAGAGCTTTGTATGTGTGCGTGACAGTTTGAATTGGCTGTGCTTGTGAATGGGGATCAAGTGAAGCTTTCCAAGGTGCATTGTTATGTTGGTGTGGTGTGGGAAGTCAAGGGTGAGTCTTGCAGCGGTGTTCTGGAGTGTGTTGCCATAATTCAGCCTGCTGGTGATAGTGCTTGGTTGATCGGCCATCTGGTGTGCACACAATGTTGATGTGGGCCGTCATGTTGAGCTTGTCATCTAGGATGATTGATTCCTAGATTTCTTGCTTGGTCTTTGGGTGTGGACGTTGTTCCTATCTCTGATGGCCACCAGGTGAAGTCCTATGAGAAGGTCTTGTTGCCAAAGACTAATACTTCGTCTTGCCAGAGTGGAGCCTCAAGCAGTTGTTTTGCATTCAGTCTGCTACCATCATCATGGAGCTGGTGAAGCTGGTTCTGATGGTGGTTGTCTTGTACATCAGGGAGAGGATGAGTTGGGTGATGATGGTGATGTCTTATATATATATATATTCACAGAAAAAACCATAGGTTATAGACCATATATAGTTAGGAATTAGCATTTACAAAACCTTGAAAATTCACTGAAAAAACCATAGGTTATAGACCATATATAGTTAGGAATTAGCATTTAGAAAACCTTATTTTACTCACACAAAACCATTGAAATTCCATATATAGTTAGTTGCACTAACTATATATCGTGCACCCGCAATCCACTGCTGATGATGTCACATATTACATCATTCATGACATGGTCAGTGACATCACTGATGACATCACTGATGACATCTCAAATGACATCACTGATGACATCATTCATGACATGGTCAGTGACATCACTGATGACATCACTGATGACATCTCAAATGACATCACTGATGACATCACTGATAACAACATCCAGTGATTTTTTGTTTCTATAAAGTTTAAATATGTCTTACATATTGAAGAATGAGTGGATGTGTAAGTGTCTGGACGAAGGATTTAGTAGGTGCATGACTGACTGTATGAGTGAGTGATTAAATGTGTCTCACTGACTGCATGGGTTAGTGACTAAACTGTCTTAATTTGTGCATCATTATGTCTGTTGTTCTGTAAACTGCTGCATGTGTTGATCAGTAGCTATATGAGTAACTATATGGGTTATTGATTGATTGCCCAAGTATTTGTATGGGAGACTGAGTGTGTGTGTGGCTAGCTGGGAGGTGTGTGACTCTGTGCAGATCAATCTGTACTTGTATCAATGATTGTATAAGAAGGTAAGTATGTGTTAGTATATGTTTGAAAATGTAAGGTGCTCTATGTTTAACTGTATAGACAAGAAAATGGAAGTGTCATTGATTCTTTACAGGACTGACTAGGTGTGTGAGTAACTCCATGGATGAGTGGCAGACTGTGAGTGTCTGCATAGGTGTATGAGTGCATATGATAGTGTTGTAAAGATGAGTGATTGTATGTATGAATGATTGTATGGGTGAATGAGTGAAGGTGTGTGTAGACGTAGCAATCAGTGAGTGCGTATGTAGTAACTAGTATTGGTGTGTCAATGGTTTCAAAAATTATACTCTCTTTTTAACACTGGGTGAAACAGAGGTTATATTAAAATGTGAGGAGATGCATTGTATTGTCACATGAATGATATCATCAGTGATGTGGTCATTGATGTCAAATGAGATGTCATCAGTGATGTCATCAGTGATGTCATTTGAGATGTCATCAGTGATGTCATCAGTGATGTCACTGACCATGTCATGAATGATGTAATATGTGACATCATCAGCAGTGGATTGCGGGTGCACGATATATAGTTAGTGCAACTAACTATATATGGAATTTCAATGGTTTTGTGTGAGTAAAATAAGGTTTTCTAAATGCTAATTCCTAACTATATATGGTCTATAACCTATGGTTTTTTCAGTGAATTTTCAAGGTTTTGTAAATGCTAATTCCTAACTATATATGGTCTATAACCTATGGTTTTTTCTGTGAATTTCATTGGTTTTTTAACAGCTAATATCTGTAGCTGTAAAATGTATTCTTCTTTAAATCCAAAAATATATTTTATATGTTTATGAATAATTTTTTTTTAAAATATTTTTTTTTCTTCGTTCCCGCTTCGCGAATCGGGAAGCTTCCCGTTAGCTGACCTTGATGCCGCGAAATAGACCGCGAGCCGGTAAACGTTTCTTTACCGCAAGTGCCGCGTTAGAAAACAACATCGTGATGCCTCCCGTCCGCATGACGTTTCACGTTGTCGCGTGATACGTCATATGACGTGCTACGTTAGCGAACTGGTACGCGAAGCGAGTCGCAAAGCGCAGGTTTCTGGAAGCAAACCGGGAGGCCCTGCAAAGCGATTAACGTAAACACAGCAAGTCATGTGACTTGGTAATAACACTTTTCATTGGTTCATTTCACTTTTGGTTTCCTAATGATGTAAGACTAGGTCATATAATCTAAAATGAACACTTTTGATTGGTTGAGAACTCTTGTTTTTCCCAAATGATGAAAATCCCTCCTTCTTTCCTCACTCTGACTTTCATCATTGTGAGAGAAAGACCCTTTGTGATCACTGAGCAATGGCTTCTTTAGTAGCTTCAGCTGGTGCTTCCCCACCACCTCCACCACATCCAAGGAAGAGTGGACCACCTGCTCAAGTTATAATTCAACAAGAAGAAGAAGAAGAGGAACAGGACGACGAGCACGAAGAGAGGCAGTTTTTGCCTGAGCAGCCCAGGACGTCTCACCGGAAAGAAAACTTCATTTGGCAATTTTTTAAAATTCCCAAAGGTCAGAAAAAAGTAAATGCAAGATACGTAACTTGCCTTATATGTCAAGATAGACTGTCCAGAGGAACCGAGAAAAAATACAGTTTCGGAAACTACACAATGCATCGCCATATGACTAGGTGGCATCCTAACAACTACAGTGCTGCACAGTTTCGGAACGACCTAGATAATCTCCCTATTATGGCCAGATGATCTGTTGTACCGGAAGTAACGGGACCAGAGGGCAGGGAGATGGTGCCAAATATACAAATGAAATTTGGTGAAGTAAAACACACCTGCGTATTTTGCGATGGATTCATTTCCTACGGAGAAAAAAGCATCACTCTGATCAACAGAGCTATTGACTATCATATGCAAGTTTGTACGAAACGCCCAAAATAATAAATACTTCTTTTTTTGTTTTGTTGCTCCTGTTGAGCCCTTTACAATGAATCGTTTTCATTGCCCCCTCCAAGAAAAACCCAAAAAAATATAAAACTTCAGTAAAAATTCAAAAAAAGTAAAAAAATGTTCCGAAAAATAATAAAAAAAATATAAAACAACAAAAACAATAAAAAAAAAGTTATTTTCAGAACTACCTCCCCGTTATTAAAAAATTGGTACAATATTTGGAACTGTGCCAACCTCTATTTCTCTTAGTTCGCTTCCCAGTTCGCTCGCCGGTACGCGAACTAGAAGCGAACCAAAAACAGTAAGTATAAGGGAAGGAAACAGACACTTATGTTAAAAGAAAGACAGCTATAGGGGAGTAAACTAGAGATACTATTACCCGTAATCCACTGCTGATGATGTCACATATTACATCATTCATGACATGCTCAGTGACATCATCAGCAGAGGATTGCGGGTTTTTTGGCAACGTGCCTTATCCACGGTTTAATAACGCTGCCTTTTGCTTTATATAAGTTTTCAAATTGTATGAAATATATACCAATAGGTCGTTATGAACCTTTAGGTAGTGCTTTTCTTCATGAGGTCTGGTCGCTTCCATACACATACAGATGTTTCAAAGATGATCAAGAAGTTTATCTGAATGGAGAGGAATGCACTGAGACGCCAGATCATTCACTAATGTGTAGGCACATACAGTTACACGGTTCATGCAACAAACACCGACCAAATATGGCTTGCGTGTTGCAAGGCACGCCAGTTCCTGCTATCATCCCCACGTTCAAGTTGTTGGAAAATGGTAGTTATTTGATGCTCAATAATGAAGATTGTTCTGAGTTAATTGAAAAGGGTCTGCACCTCTGTACGGGTGTTCGCTATGTGAAGCACGAAAGTTTCACGGGCCGAACTCAAGGCCACCTCTCTCTGAGACAAAAGAGCTCTTATTCTTGCCATGCCGTTGAAATCTGTCCCAAGGTTGGTATTTGTGGCCAGATTGAAAACTCCCTATGTTCATGTGTGGGAGGAAATAGAACATTTCTGCAGCAAATAACCCGTTCACTTACTGTTACGATAAAAGGAATACTTTTAATTCAGATTTGCCTTTCAATTTCAGCAAGATGGTTCCGACTATCTTTAACGCATCCTCCACAAAGACCCTGGCGCACTTTTTTAAAGTTGTTACCAGTGGTCTCGTGACTTCATTTGCGAAAATCTTTGGAGTCATCCCTGCTTCCTTTCATTCTATTTTCTCCACTCTGGTTCGTGGATTGGCATTTTTACTTGCATTACCAGCGGACGCTCTTGTGCTTTTTTACATTTTTAAATATGGATGTCCCTCCTATGCAACCTCCCACCCTGCAGCTGCTGACACTGTTCCGCAATCGCATGCTAGAATATTATGGCACAATGCCGTTGGCGATATTAAGCACGGCATATGGATTATCTTTTCGATTCTCCTACTTCACCTGTGTCCAGCCTGTATTTCACTGCCTGACCTGTGATTTCGATTGGGCCATTGATTTGTGTCTCTGCGGACCGGTTTCTCCTGACGTCGACTTTAATCAGCTGATGACTCCTATCATTACTCACGAGTTGGTTTGTCCTGGCGAAAGGATTATGGCTGTGGCATTGATGCATGGACTACTTGGTCCCTGGAATTTACTGGCGGCAGCACAGTCTTTCTTGGAACAGAGCTTTCTTGAAAACCCACCGAGCTGTCCTCTGATGGTGATAGAGGATCCGGTGCTGGGAGAGCACGTATGTTCTTTTCCGCTTTTAAATTGGATGGCTGAACTGTTTTCGGATGAAGACGGTGACTTCCTATTGGAGGCTGTTGCAGCTTATTTTGCATACACAGTTATGTCATAGACCTTTTTCATGTTTGATATGCTGAGTACTAGCATTTCATTGACAATTCATTGACTTATTTGTCAAGTTTTTATTATTTACCTTGCCTATTGGCTTAAGACTCGATAAAGTACTTGGCTGTTTTATTTTTCTTTAGCATTAAATTTTCCTAGTTTTTAATGCTTTACCTTGCGGACCGTCCACATATAAACTTGCAATCTGCTCTCATGAGATGGCACTTCTATTATCTTATTCAGTTCGTTTCCGGATCATGGGGAGGTGTCATCTAGGTCCTGGATATCTTTACACCGTGTTAAGTTAGCATGGGCTCATTACCGGTTTAAACGCCATTTTTCCTTTTTTGCAACTTCTGCACACGACACTTAGTTGTTGCTTTAGCTTTCCACCTAGTAGTTCATCGTGGTTTACATGAGAATAATATGTTATTGCTCTACTATCTGCTTTGCTTGTTAAACTATATCTGTACAGCGAGTGCTAAAGTTTCAAGAACAACACGATACAGAATTGTTATGAGGTCTGATCTCCACGACTTCATACTCATAACATAAGTGCAACTTCTGCCAATTCTGGGCATGAGGCGGGTTTTATATTGCTTTGCCGAACACACATACACAACAGTTGATGCGGTTCACATGAAGAGAGAGCTGGTGTATGCTGATGTGATTCCTTCAAATCTAAGACACTAAAGTATGGGCACGCCCTAAACCAACACAAAGAGACCTTCTTAGCAAATAATATAATATGTGTATTAGGGAGGGTGAGATATAAGCAGCCGCGGGCCGTGGAGGGAGTTACGGTGAGGCAGGGAGGCGGGGAGGGGGAGAAGCAGGGTGGAGCCCTCTCTACCTTGCCCCTCCCCCTCCCCGCCTCCCTGCCCCACCGTAACTCCCTCCACGGCCCGCGGCTGCTTATAAGTGTTGCTAACTCTTATTCATTTACAGCATGTTAACATACTGTCACCATTCGCTTTTTATGTACTAGTAACTATGCTGGTAATTTTGCTACTGATAATATGTGTACTTCTATTATCTAAGATACTACGCCTGAGAAGACGGCATTAGTAAATAAACATTTCAAATACACATGTGTTCTTCTTAACTCCATGTTCTGGTTTCTAAGAAATATATAACGACCGACTGTTCATGAGTTCCACGTATCCTGAGGTACTATAAGTTCATATTCTGGATTGTCTAAACATTGAGAGTTTGTTATATCCAATGTGACACTGTACCTAGCTTGCTAAGGAGTTTTTGATTACTAACGTGAGTTTTGGGACACCCTAATTCGCCGAGGTTCCAATCCTCTGTCCACAGTTCTGTGTGAGAACAGAAACCCTGCGACAGGGGCACCCCCGACCCTTGCTGGAGCTTCATCACACTTGCGATACAACTCCAGCAATGCGCCACCTTTACGGCACAGATACATCACGCATCTGTGCTGTTTTTGCCCCATGATGCGCCGCATTGTAAATGCAGCACACCATAGGTGACGGAACAGCGGCACAGAATGACTAACACATCCCTGGTGATGCGCCAGTCATCATAAATGTATCCCTATGCTTCTTATCTTGTTAGAGATGAACCGCCATATGTATCATCAAAGTTTTTTGCATTTCCTAAATAGCGAACTTTAAGGAATAAATAGCGATTCTTTACCATTCCTAGTTTGCGATTAGCTATTTGCTAATTACAAATTACCCATTCATTTCCTTCATTTCCATAGGGCGGTTGGACTCACTTTTAGCTCGAACGGCTGAATGGATTTCCACGAAACTTGGCAAAATTGTAGGGACTGGTAGCCCGATGTGCCTTTGCTATGTCTCAAGATGTATGCTCCAGTGGTTTTTACGAAAATTAACTTTGAAAAATATATATTGGGCTACATTGGCCTATATATATGTTGGAGCCCAAATGTAGCCCAATGTAGCCCAATGAAGCCCAATGTAGCCCAATGTAGCCCAAAGATGGCCGCCAGACACACAAAAAAACAAATGTAGCCCAAATATCAGCCAGATGTAGCCCAACTATAGCCCAGTGACAGAATGACCAATCAGCTTCGCAAACCTCCGTTACGCGAAGCGAGCGCTGTTACAGATATATATCTTTTTTTGAACGTTAATTTCTCAAAATCCACTAGAGCACATATATTGAGACCTAGCAAAGGCACATCGGGCTACCAGTCCCTAATATTTTGCCAAGTTTCATGCAAATCCATTCAGCCGTTCGATTATTATTATTATTTATTTTTTTTGCCCCGCGGGGCCCTTTTAAAACCTCCACATCAAACCTAGGGGGTCAGCGAGGATCTACTATGCCCCCTTATAGTTATTTCCCCCTTTGTTTTGACCTCCTCTTGTCTCTCGATCCTACCGAGAGACAAGATGGCGGCCGCTACGGACTTTTTGGAATGTTGACAGACGCCGGAGAACCAATCAGCTTCGCTTCACAAAGCTCCGTTGCGCGTAAAGTACGCGTCCTGGGACGCTGCCAGGTCCGCTGTTACAGATATATATCTTTTTTTAAACGTTAATTTCTCAAAATCCACTGGAGCACATATATTGAGACCTACAAAAGGCACATCGGGCTACCAGTCCCTACAATTTTGCCAAGTTTCGTGCAAATCCATTCAGCCGTTCGGGCTAAAAGTGAGGCCAACCGCCCTATGGAAATTAACATGGGAAAAACACGTTTTGGGACCCCCCTTTTTTCTCGGCCCCCCCTTGACGAACCCCCCCCAAATTTTCAAGGGCTGCTCAGAAACAAAATGTGCCATTTTCCTGAAAATTTCAGCCAATTCCGTCCACAAACGCCAAAGTTATTAGACATAGAATTTTCAAAAAACCCATAGAGAAAAAATCCTAACTATATATACCTACTGGCGACCGCCAGTAGGTAATATATATATATATATATATATATATATATATATATATATATATATTCACTGAAAAAACCATAGGTTATAGACCATATATAGTTAGGAATTAGCATTTACAAAACCTTGAAAATTCACTGAAAAAACCATAGGTTATAGACCATATATAGTTAGGAATTAGCATTTAAAAAACCTTATTTTACTCACACAAAACCATTGAAATTCCATATATAGTTAGTTGCACTAACTATATATCGCGCACCCGCAATCCACTGCTGATGATGTCACATATTACATCATTCATGACATGGTCAGTGACATCACTGATGACATCACTGATGACATCTCAAATGACATCACTGATGACATCATCCAGTGACTGTGTGTTTCTGTAAAGTTTAAATATGTTTTACATATTGAAGAATGAGTAGATGTAGAAGTGTCTGGATGAAGGATTTAGTAGGTGCGTGACTGACTGTATGAGTGAGTGATTAAATGTGTCTCACTGAGTGCATGGGTTAGTGACTAAACTGTCTTAATTTGTGCATCATTATGTCTGTTGTTCTGTAAACTGCTGCATGTGTTGATCAGTAGCTATATGAGTAACTATATGGGTTATTGATTGATTGCCCAAGTATTTGTATGGGAGACTGAGTGTGTGTGTGGCTGGCTGGGAGGTGTGTGACTCTGTGCAGATCAATGTGTACTTGTATCAATGATTGTATAAGAGAGTAATTATGTGTTAGTATATGTTTCAAAATGTAAGGTGCTCTATGTTTAACTGTATAGATTAGAAAATGGAAGTGTGATTGATTCTTTACAGGACTGACTAGGTGTGTGAGTAACTCCATGGATGAGTGACAGAGTGTGAGAGTCTGTATAGGTGTATGAGTGCATATGATAGTGTTGTAAAGATGAGTGATTGTATGTATGAATGATTGTATGGGTAAATGAGTGAATGTGTGTGTAAACATAGGAATCACTGAGTGCGTATGTAGTAACTAGTATTGGTGTGTCAATGGTTTCAAAAATTATACTCTGTATTTAACACTGGGTGTAACAGAGGTTATATTAAAGTGTGAGGAGATGCATTGTATTGTCACATGAATGATATCATCAGTGATGTGGTCATTGATGTCAAATGAGATGTCATCAGTGATGTCATCAGTGATGTCATTTGAGATGTCATCAGTGATGTCATCAGTGATGTCACTGACCATGTCATGAATGATGTAATATGTGACATCATCAACAGTGGATTGCGGGTGCGCGATATATAGTTAGTGCAACTAACTATATATGGAATTTCAATGGTTTTGTGTGAGTAAAATAAGGTTTTTTAAATGCTAATTCCTAACTATATATGGTCTATAACCTATGGTTTTTTCAGTGAATTTTCAAGGTTTTGTAAATGCTAATTCCTAACTATATATGGTCTATAACCTATGGTTTTTTCAGTGAATTTTCAAGGTTTTGTAAATGCTAATTCCTAACTATATATGGTCTATAACCTATGGTTTTTTCAGTGAATTTCAATGGTTTTTTAATAGCAAATATCATAAGCTGTCGAATGTCAAGTACGTGGTAAGTAAAAACATTTTCGTGTTTATGCACACTGATCTGCTTTGATTGCTGCCCCCCACCCCTCATTTCTATTAGGAGTACTCTCTCTTTGCAGATAGTGAAGGGTAGTTAACGCAGCCCTTTGCCCCCTTTGTAATCCGTCGTGCCTGCTTCTCTCTCCATTTGATTGATTGTTCTCTTTGGTTCATTCTCTATTTACAAACAAGCACAGAGTCGCAATACTCTGTTTAGTCTTTGCAGATAGCGAAAAATCGTGTAAAAAAACAAAAGGAATCGAGCAAAATCAGTAGGCCACTAATGGGATCTCTTTTGACCTCGCTAAAATAGAAACATTAGGAACAACCTGTTGAAAATAGCAATGCGTATGTATATAAGCGGCGTTCATTTGTGTTCACAGTACCCCTTGTTGATTGTTTCAATCGAGCATTGAATTGTTCGAAGTTAATTCTCTTAAGGATCTTCTCTACCTGCAAACGAGGAAGAATAGGAATATTCTATCTCCCTTTGCAGATAGTGAAGGGTAGGTAACGCAAGCCTTTAACACGTCGTACCTATTTCATTCCTCATTGATTGATTGATTGTCCGAACATTGACTGTTTGGAATTAGTTCTTTTTGGAGGTATTCCCTGTTTGCAAATAAACGTAGGAAAATCTTTGCAAGTAGTGAAAGGGTACGTAATGCGGACCGTTCTCCCCCGTTGTAATCTGTCATGCCTATCTACTCCCCACTGATTGATGCACCTTTTTCACCCGGACCATTTACTAGAGATACGTCATCTGGCCCGACCAGAGAGCACCCGTAGTGAAAAGGACATATGCAATAATAACGAAGTGATCACTGTATCCTGTTAACAGAAACTTTACCATGAAACAACCTGGAAAGAAAAAAATAGGAAAACGAAAATCAGTAGGCCACTGATGAACATGAACTTTTATTAAACAACGAACAAAGAAACGATAACATAACGTAATGATAAAACCTATTAATGTCCTAGAAACAAGAAAACGTTAAAATATGCCAGTGGTGAGAGACCAGAAAAACAGTAGGAGAAACCAAATCACCCCTCGCTGTCCCACCGCCTGCCACGCCAAAAAAATCGATAGACTAGGGAAAATGCAAGTCAGTAGAACATCCACCCCCACTCTGGAAACTTCCAAGGTGGGGCAGTGTTCCGGCTACGCCCAGCCGGGAGCAGCCCATATAAGGCAGGTCCTGCTGCCACGCCTCGGCCAGGAGATCCTAACGTAGGGTGTAGCCGAAGGAGAGGCCGAGGCCAGCGGAACCCGGCCAGGGGATTGCCTTTACAACGCTGAACAGTTGCAGGGGGGGGGAATGTCTCCTCGACCCTCCCCTCTCTCTCCCAGTCCGGCCGCGGTGGCCCTTGAGAGTTGCAGGTAGTCCCGCCACATGCTCTTCCGGTCCGACCACCAACGGTCGGGGGGCCGAGGCCGACGGGATCCGGCTGCAGCCGATAAACCAAGAAACCCGTTCATGGGGCCAGAGCCAGGGGCGTCCGGCCGACATCCACCGGAAGCCCGGCCCGAAGACGGACGGGA
This sequence comes from Lissotriton helveticus, assembly GCF_964261635.1. Classification (NCBI taxonomy): domain Eukaryota; kingdom Metazoa; phylum Chordata; class Amphibia; order Caudata; family Salamandridae; genus Lissotriton; species Lissotriton helveticus. The sequence goes on from NC_136068.1 coordinate 1,219,951,762, forward strand.
CACTTCTTTCTTTTATAATGGCTGCGACAACACTGGGGGGGGATGTCTTGCACATGCCTCCGACCCCCCCCTCGTCCTCATCGCCTGGTCCGGCCATAACAAATCTCAAGCGAGACGCCGTGGGGTGCACTGGGAGGGAGAGACGGTGCGAACAGGCCTCTCCCGCCTCCCCAGGTGGAGACTTCCCAGCTGCACCCTCAGCGCTCCAGGCGCCCGGAAAACGGTTCTTCCACTGTGGCCATGCTGCAACGTCTCGCCCGGCAGGGTGGAGCCCGTCCGCTCATGTGACCCCGCGATCGCCGGTAGCTGCCGAACTCTCAAAATGGCGGTCGACCTGGCAAGAGCGGGCCCAGCATAAAGAAATGGCCCGGTCACTGGTTGACTCCACCACCGTAGTCCTCCACGACCTTGAAGATTCTAGAGGAGCCGCGGGAGTCTCCGACCCCCGATGGGGAATGACTGCCATGATCGCCCGTGGAGTGACGAAACTGTATCCGCGGGACGTCGGCGCTCCCATGCTGGCGCCAGCCTCACTTTGAATTACTAGAATCCTGCAGACCTCACTTCCGGTGAAAGCACAGTGTGACCCGGTAGGAAAAATTATTGCACCCCCTCCCCTTTTTGACTGATAGTTCAAACCACCGATCCTTTCCTTTGCCCTTTTAACGGAACTTTGGACTGCCTCCCCCTCTTTTACATTTTCTAGAGAAAACAAAACATTAACCACTACATTAGCATAGCAGTTGACACCAGAACTGTTTTCAAATTGAAAACCAACAACATCTTCAACAGAATCCTTTTTGTTTCTGCTGTGACCCTGCTACAGCACAGGCATTGTCCCCAGCAGTAATTCTGCAATGCCGGTAAGAATAGCTGTGGTGCCTACTGGACTCACTCACCCCCGCGGCGCCCCACGCCGTTTTTTGCTGGGCGGCAACTTACTAGACATCACTTTCGTGCCATCTAGATTTCAGCGCGTTCTGCTGCCTTGGAACTATTCGCACAACAGACCGCTACTGACAAGAATATTTCATTATTGGTGCTGTCAATTTCAATAAATCTATTGGATAATTAAAAAGAAATTGCCACGGTCTCTTCGTTGTTTAAATGTTTTTACTGTTTTTGTTTTGTTGTATATATTTATATGTTATTAAAGTTTTATATTCCTACTACTTTGTTGGAGTGCTATATATTTTTAATGTGACACATAATTGTAAAAACTTTGATGTACAAAGAGTCATTCCTGGAATCTTCCGCTTCAGGCTCGGTCCCCTCCCCAATCACAATACAGGATGGTTTTCAGATAGTAGGAACACGTGTGGTGTGACGGATCTCATCGAGTGTGGGCCTTGATCTACTATAACTCCTTTGAAGAGGGGTGATTCTTTACAGCTGGGGCCATAAACTACATCTGCAGGGCTAGCTGATAGCCTGGACAATCGGACACAGAGAAAGAGGAGTGTCAGAGGGTGCGGTAGTGAATAGGGCGAAAGGGAGGTGTCGGGCGGGCACAGAGTGTGATTCTCAGGGAAGAGCAGCGCAGATGGGGGGAGGTTTATTGCCCATGCATAAGACAGAGAGCGGTGGTGACCAGTGCCTAGGGAAGATGCTTGCGTGGGTGAGGAGCCATGCTACGAATCGACAGCGTGCAGAGAGTGGGTCTGGTCAAGACACCTAAAATGGCTGCCGTGCACGACAAAAGTGTGGCATTTCAAAAAAGGCAAGATGGCGCAGACAATGTTTTTCAACACTTCCTCATTTCCTTCGAATCGAACGTTAACAGACGTTGGGGCATATTACCAAAGTTAAGCGATATTTATCGCTAACGATGCTTACCAACCAATTTTTTACCACTAAGCATCGTCAGAAATTATCGAAGATAAACCTTACTATTATCAAGGTTTATCGCAAATGCGATAATAAACGGCCGCAATGCATGAATATCGCTAAAAACTCAGCGATATTCATGCATTACCGAGCTAATGCTCTTAGCCATGTTATCCACCTCCCATTGGATAACATGGCTAAGAACTGCTCAGGGCAGGTGTTACTTTTTGGAGATATTCGCGCTTAGCGCGAATATCTCCAAAAGTTGGTAATAGGAGATAGATATCTTGCATGTTGTAATGCAAGTTATTGTGGTATATGGAACTCATACCATAATCTCTCAGGAAAGCAGAAACTGATCCTTTTGGGACCGCCTAAAAAGGCCTAGGGGGTGAGGAGTACTCTACTTTGCCCCCTTTTCACGTTCCGAACTATTTTATTTTACTCTCTTCTGTAATTACACAAAATACCAGCGATAAGATGCATCGGAGACACACAGTGAGAGAAAGGAGGCCGGAGATGAAGAAGACATGTCAAATACACATTGGAGATAATATAGTGGCAGAAGGGAAGTAAATATGAGTAAACTTACCATGTAACATAAAAATGTTGCACTCTATACTATAAGTCTCATTTTATACTACAATCACTTCGCTACAACCTCATAAATTAAAAATAAAAATGAATAATGTCTCAAACAATTTTTGATTTCTAAATATAAATTTATTCTTCAGAATTTTCTAAATTTGAAAGAACTAGTAACATGTCCTCATCAGCAATGTCCTCATTAAAAGTCTCCAATGATGATTCTTGTAACTCTATGGTCTCCAAACACTCGATAAATTCGCCATCAAGAGATTGATCAAAAAAATCATTCAAGTCATCTCCTCCTTGTGACAATATTTCATTATTGGTGCTGTCAATTTCAATCAATGTAGTGGAATCATTCAAGTCATCTCCTCGTGACAATATTTCATTATTGGTGCTCTCAATTTCAATCAATGTAGTGGAATCATTCAAGTCATCTCCTCCTTGTGACAATATTTCATTATTGGTGCTGTCCATTTCAATCAATCTAATGGAATCATACAAGCCATCTCCTCCTTGTGACAATATTTCATTATTGGTGCTCTCAATTTCAATCAATGTAGTGGAATCATTCAAGTCATCTCCTTGTGACAATATTTCATTCTTGGTGCTGTCCATTTCAATCAATCTAATGGAATCATACAAGTCATGTCCTCCTTGTGACAATATTTCATTATTGGTGCTCTCAATTTCAATCAATGTGTTGGACAATTCAAAAGAAATTGCCACGGTCTCTTCATTGTGAGCCATTTTATTTTGAAATTGCTTGCTGTAAATTGCAGAAAAAAATAATCACTTTCATTTATCGTTTTTAGTAATACATAATATAAAACTAACTTTATCAAGTATTTAGTATAACAGAAGGACTGCAAATAAATAACAGAAAACATTTTTCAAATTATCTTCAAGTGTACAACATAGTTCCCCTTACAAATTAACAACTCACCTTTTTAAAAGTAGCAGAAGTGTTAGTACTGTGTAAATCAAACACCAGAAATTCACCACCAAAAATTCCTCACAAATGTACCTCAGACAGTAGTATCACAAAATGGCTGTGGTTTCCTCTCATTTGACATATATACATAACCAATTAACTTTCATCACACACAAATACAAAACCAAAGTAACATTTTAATTGGTTCTAAATTTCAACACTTTCAAATGTGTTTTCCCCATGCAATTTTCCATAGGACATTTACATACGTCTACAGCCTGAATGGCTGAACGGAATTACACCAAACTTGGCAAAATGGTACATCAAACCTAAGAGGTCAGGAAGGATCTACTATGCCCCCTTATGGTCATTTCCCCCTTCGCTTTGGCCTCCTCTTGTCTCTCAATCCTACCGAGGGAAAGGATGGCGGCCGCTACGGACTGTTTGGAATGTTGACAGACGCCGGAGAACCAATCAGCTTCGCAAAGCTCCGTAACGCGAAAAGTACGCGAAGCGGAGCGCTGTTACAGATATATATCTTTTTTTGAACGTTAATTTCTCAAAATCCACTGGAGCACATATATTGAGACCTAGCAAAGGCACATCGGGCTACCAGTCCCTAATATTTTGCCAAGTTTCGTGCAAATCCATTCAGCCGTTCGATTATTATTATTTTTTTTTTTTTTGCCCCGCGGGGCCCTTTTAAAAACTCCACATCAAAACTAGGGGGTCAGCGAGGATCTACTATGCCCCCTTATAGTTATTTCCCCCTTTGTTTTGACCTCCTCTTGTCTCTCGATCCTACCGAGAGACAAGATGGCGGCCGCTACGGACTGTTTGGAATGTTGACAGATGCCGGAGAACCAATCAGCTTCGCTTCACAAAGCTCCGTTGCGCGAAAAGTCCGCGAACCAGTGCGCTGCCCGGTCCGCTGTTACAGATATATATCTTTTTTTAAACGTTAATTTCTCAAAATCCACTGGAGCACATATATTGAGACCTACAAAAGGCACATCGGGCTACCAGTCCCTACAATTTTGCCAAGTTTCGTGCAAATCCATTCAGCCGTTCGGGCTAAAAGTGAGGCCAACCGCCCTATGGAAAACTCAATGTTAAAAACACGTTTTGGGACCCCCCTTTTTTCTCGGCCCCCCCTTGACGAACCCCCCCCAAATTTTCAAGGGCTGCTCAGAAACAAAATGTGCCATTTTCCTGAAAATTTCAGCCAATTCCGTCCACAAACGCCAAAGTTATTAGACATAGAATTTTCAAAAAACCCATAGAGAAAAAATCCTAACTATATATACCTACTGGCGACCGCCAGTAGGTAATATATATATATATTCCGCAGCAGGATCCCAGGGGTACCACCATTAAAAGAAAGGCGCAACACCAGGAAACAGACTCCAAAGGGAAAGTTGAGAGTTAAATGATGATTTATTCAAGCATCAAGTGTCCAAATGACGCGTTTCGGCCACCAGACATGCAGCCTTCAGCACATAGTGCTGTACTGGTGAATGAGCTGAATTTATACATATGTGTGAGTGGCAGTGTTTTTACTATGTTCATTGTAATGACTGAGTAGTTTTGCAGCGTGTGACTTTGGGCAAGACGCAGTAAAGCACATGTGTGACATCATGTTTTATTTCAGTAAGTACCGCCAGTGTAAACAGACTATAAAACTGCCACTGTCTGCTGAAACTAGTGATTGCCTCAGTCCTCCCGCACATGCATCGTGGAAGCTGGTACAAAATATATATATATATATATATATATATATATATCTATATAGATATATATATATATATATGTAAACAGACGGAATGAGAAGCTGCCTCCTACTGTAAAATTAAGGGTGTCTCTTTACCTGTGGCTGGAGTGCGGCTTTAATTGCTGGTGCAACTTGGAGAGATATTTATACACGGCGTGTTCCAGGCCGTGAAAGCGATGCACCACGACTGTAAACAACAAAGGGACCATGCGGGGGAAATCCTCCCCTTGCGTTTCGGCACTGCAGGTATTTCTAAATTAGTATTTGGTTTGCCTAATATGGGCGAAAAATAGTCCCTGTAAATATTGTTTTTAACCGGGCCCTACATTTACAAGTGTGCAACACGAGAGAGGAATAAAAGTGACATTAAAGGCACACCTGAGGCCAATTAATCCAAAGTGTGAAAATGCGCAAGGGAAGATGGGAGAATGCATGGAAACAATCCGTTTAAAACCAAAGGCTTCTGATGTAGAGGAAAAGCATCCTTGAAACGCGTCAATCTGGGGGACAAACAGTGGCTGGAGTGCGGCTTTAATTGCTGATGCAACTTGGATATATATATATATATATTCACTGAAAAAACCATAGGTTATAGACCATATATAGTTAGGAATTAGCATTTACAAAACCTTGAAAATTCACTGAAAAAACCATAGGTTATAGACCATATATAGTTAGGAATTAGCATTTAGAAAACCTTATTTTACTCACACAAAACCATTGAAATTCCATATATAGTTAGTTGCACTAACTATATATCGCGCACCCGCAATCCACTGCTGATGATGTCACATATTACATCATTCATGACATGGTCAGTGACATCACTGATGACATCACTGATGACATCATCTAGTGTCTGTGTGTTTTTGTAAAGTTTAAATACGTTTTACATATTGAAGAATGACTGGATGGATGGAAGACTGAGTGTGTGTGTGGCTGGCTGGGAGGTGTGTGACGCTGTGCATATCAATGTGTACTTGTATCAGTGATTGTATAAGAGAGTAAGTATGTGTTAGTATATGTGTGAAAAGTATGGTGTTCTGTGTTTAACTATAGATGAGGAAATCGAAGTGTGATTGATTCTTCACAGGACTGACTAGGTGTATGAGTGCATATGATAGTGTTCTAATAATAACTGACTGTATGTATGAGTAATTGTATGGGTGAATGAGTGAATGTGTGTGTAGACATACGAATCAGTGAGTGCGTATGTAGTAACTGGTATTGGTGTGTCATGATGTCATCAGTGATGTCATTTGAGATGTCATCAGTGATGTCATTTCAGATGTCATTAGTGATGTCATCAGTGATGTCACTGAAGTATGGTGTTCTGTGTTTAACTGTATAGATGAAGAAATGGAAGTGTGATTGATTCTTTACAGGACTGACTTGGTGTGTGAGTAACTCCATGGATGAGTGGCAGTGTGTGACTGTCTGCATAGGTGTATGAGTGCATATGATAGTGTTGTAATAATGAGTGACTGTATGTATGAGTGATTGTATGGGTGAATGAGTGAATGTGTGTGTAGACGTAGGAATCAGTGAGTGCGTATGTAGTAACTGGTATTGGTGTGTCATGATGTCATCAGTGATGTCATTTGAGATGGCATCAGTGATGTCATCAGTGATGTCATTTGAGATGTCATCAGTGATGTCATCAGTGATGTCACTGACCATGTCATGAATGATGTAATATGTGACATCATCAGCAGTGGATTGCGGGTGCGCGATATATAGTTAGTGCAACTAACTATATATGGAATTTCAATGGTTTTGTGTGAGTAAAATAAGGTTTTCTAAATGCTAATTCCTAACTATATATGGTCTATAACATATGGTTTTTTCAGTGAATTTTCAAGGTTTTGTAAATGCTAATTCCTAACTATATATGGTCTATAACCTATGGTTTTTTCAGTGAATTTCATTGGTTTTTTAACAGCTAATATCTGTAGCTGTAAAATGTATTCTTCTTTAAATCCAAAAATATATTTTATATGTTTATTAATAATTTTTTTTTTTTATATTTTTTTTCTTCGTTCCCGCTTCGCGAATCGGGAAGCTTCCCGTTAGCTGACCTTGATGCCGCGAAATAGACCGCGAGCCGGTAAACGTTTCTTTACCGCAACTGCCGCGTTAGAAAACAACATCGTGACGCCTCCCGTCCGCATGACGTTTCGCGTTGTCGTGTGATACGTCATATGACGTGCTACGTTAGCGAACTGGTACGCTTACCGAGTCGCAAAGCACAGGTTTCTGGAAGCAAACCTGGAGGCCCTGCAAAGCGCTTAACGTAAACACAGCAGGTCATGTGACTTGGTAATAACACTTTTCATTGGTTCATTTCGCGTTTGGTTTCCTAATGATGTAAGACTAGGTCATATAATCTAAAATGAACACTTTTCATTGGTTGAGAACTATTGTTTTTCCCAAATGATGAAAACCCCTCCTTCTTTCCTCACTCTGACTTTCATCTTTGTGAGAGAAAGACCCTTTGTTACCAGTGAGCAATGGCTTCTTTAGTAGCTTCAGCTGGTGCTTCCCCACCACCTCCACCACATCCAAGGAACAGTGGACCACCTGCTCAAGTTATAATTCAGCAAGAAGAGGAAGAAGAAGAACAGGACGACGAGCACGAAGAGAGGCACTTTTTGCCTGAGGAGCCCAGGACGTCTCACCGGAAAGAAAACATCATTTGGCAATTTTTTAAAATTCCCAAAGGTCAGAAAAAAGTAAATGCAAGATACGTAACTTGCCTTATATGTCAAGATAGACTGTCCAGAGGGACCGACAAAAAATACAGTTTCGGAAACTACACAATGCATCGCCATATGACTAGGTGGCATCCTAACAACTACAGTGCTGCACAGTTTCGTAACGACCTAGATAATCTCCCTATATGGCCAGAAGATCTGTTGTACCGGAAGTAACGGGACCAGAAGGCAGGGAGATGGTGCCAAATATTCAAACAAGATTTCATGAAGTAAAACACGTCTGCGTACATTGCAATGGATTCATTTGCTACGGAGAAAGAAGCATCACTCTGATCAACAGAGCTATTGACTATCATATGCAAGTTTGTACGAAACGCCCCAAATAATAAATACTTTTTTTTTGTTTTGTTGCTCCTGTTGAGCCCTTTACAATGAATCGTTTTCATTGCCCCCTGCAAGAAAAACCCAAAAAAATATAAAACTGTTCAGAAAAATTCAAAAAAAGTAAAAAAATGTTCAGAAAAACAATTAAAAAAAAGTTCTTTTCAGAACTACCTCCCCGTTATTAAAAAATTGGTACAATATTTGGAACTGTGCCAACCTCTATTTCTCGTAGTTCGCTTCCCAGTTCGCTCGCCGGTACGCGAACCGGAAGTGAACCAAAAATTTCAAAAAAAAAATAAAAACAGTAAGTATAAGGGAAGGAAACAGACACTTATGTTAAAAGAAAGACAGCTATAGGGGAGTAAACTAGAGATACTATTACCCGTAATCCACTGCTGATGATGTCACATATTACATCATTCATGACATGCTCAGTGACATCATCAGCAGAGGATTGCGGGTTTTTTGGCAACGTGCCTTATCCACGGTTTAATAACGCTGCCTTTTGCTTTATATAAGTTTTCAAATTGTATGAAATATATACCAATAGGTCGTTATGAACCTTTAGGTAGTGCTTTTCTTCATGAGGTCTGGTCGCTTCCATACACATACAGATGTTTCAAAGATGATCAAGAAGTTTATCTGAATGGAGAGGAATGCACTGAGACGCCAGATCATTCACTAATGTGTAGGCACATACAGTTACACGGTTCATGCAACAAACACCGACCAAATATGGCTTGCGTGTTGCAAGGCACGCCAGTTCCTGCTATCATCCCCACGTTCAAGTTGTTGGAAAATGGTAGTTATTTGATGCTCAATAATGAAGATTGTTCTGGGTTAATTAAAAGTATTCCTTTTATCGTAACAGTAAGTGAACGGGTTATTTGCTGCAGAAATGTTCTATTTCCTCCCACACATGAACATAGGGAGTTTTCAATCTGGCCACAAATACCAACCTTGGGAGCACATTTCAACGGCATGGCAAGAATAAGAGCTCTTTTGTCTCAGAGAGAGGTGGCCTTGAGTTCGGCCCGTGAAACTTTCGTGCTTCACATAGCGAACACCCGTACAGAGGTGCAGACCCTTTTAAATACTGATTCGCCTTTGCATTTCAGCGACATGGTTCGGACTATCTTTGACGCGTCCTCCACAAAGGCCCTGGCGCACTTTTTTAAAGTTGTTACCAGTGGTCTCGTGACTTCATTTGAGAAAATCTTTGGAGTCATCCCTGCTTTCTTTCATTCTATTTTTTCCACTCTGCTTCGTGGATTCCCATTTTTACTTGCATTACCAGCGGACGCTCTTGTGCTTTTTTACATTTTTAAATATGGATGTCCCTCCTGTGCAAGCTCCCGCCCTGCAGCTGCTGACACTGTTCCGCAATCGCATGCTAGAATATTATGGCACAATGCCGTTGGCGATATTAAGCACAGCATATGGATTATCTTTTCGATTCTCCTACTTCACCTGTGTCCAGCCTGTATTTCACTGCCTGACCTGTGATTTCGATTGGGCCATTGATTTGTGTCTCTGCGGACCGGTTTCTCCTGACGTCGACTTTAATCAGCTGATGACTCCTATCATTACTCACGAGTTGGTTTGTCCTGGCGAAAGGATTATGGCTGTGGCATTGATGCATGGACTAATTGGTCCCTGGAATTTACTGGCGGCAACACAGTCTTTCTTGGAACAGAGCTTTCTTGAAAACCCACCGAGCTGTCCTCTGATGGTGATAGAGGATCCGGTGCTGGGAGAGCACGTATGTTCTTTTCCGCTTTTAAATTGGATGGCTGAACTCTTTTCGGATGAAGACGGTGACTTCCTATTGGAGGCTGTTGCATCTTATTTTGCATACACAGTTATGTCATAGACCTTTTTCATGTTTGATATGCTGAGTACTAGCATTTCATTGACAATTCATTGACTTATTTGTCAAGTTTTTATTATTTAGCTTGCCTATTGGCTTAAGACTCGATAAAGTACTTGGCTGTTTTATTTTTCTTTAGCATTAAATTTTCCTAGTTTTTAATGTTTTACCTTGCGGACCGTCCACATATAAAGTTGCAATCTGCTCTCATGAGATGGCACTTCTATTATCTTATTCAGTTCGTTTCCGGATCATGGGGAGGTGTCATCTAGGTCCTGGATATCTTTACACCGTGTTAAGTTAGCATGGGCTCATTACCGGTTTAAACGCCATTTTTCCTTTTTTGCAACTTCTGCACACGACACTTAGTTGTTGCTTTAGCTTTCAACCTAGTAGTTCATCGTGGTTTACATGAGAATAATATGTTATTGCTCTACTATCTGCTTTGCTTGTTAAACTATATCTGTACAGCGAGTGCTGAAGTTTCAAGAACAACACGATACAGAATTGTTATGAGGTCTGATCTCCACGACTTCATACTCATAACATAAGTGCAGCTTCTGCCAATTCTGGGCATGAGGCGGGTTTTATATTGCTTTGCCGAACACACATACACAACAGTTGATGCGGTTCACATGAAGAGAGAGCTGGTGTATGCTGATGTGATTCCTTCAAATCTAAGACACTAAAGTATGGGCACGCCCTAAACCAACACAAACAGACCTTCTTAGCAAATAATATAATATGTGTATTAGGGAGGGTGAGATATAAGCAGCCGCGGGCCGTGGAGGGAGTTACGGTGGGGCAGGGAGGTGGGGAGGGGGAGGGGCAGGGTGGAGCCCTCTCCACCCTGCCCCTCCCCCTCCCCGCCTCCCTGCCCCACCGTAACTCCCTCCACGGCCCGTGGCTGCTTATAAGTGTTGCTAACTCTTATTCATTTACAGCATGTTAACATACTGTCACCATTCGCTTTTTATGTACTAGTAACTATGCTGGTAATTTTGCTACTGATAATATGTGTACTTGTATTATCTAAGATACTACGCCTGAGAAGACGGCATTAGTAAATAAACATTTCAAATACACATGTGTTCTTCTTAACTCCATGTTCTGGTTTCTAAGAAATATATAACGACCGACTGTTCATGAGTTCCACGTATCCTGAGGTACTATAAGTTCATATTCTGGATTGTCTAAACATTGAGAGTTTGTTATATCCAATGTGACACTGTACCTAGCTTGCTAAGGGGTTTTTGATTACTAAGGTGAGTTTTGGGACACCCTAATTCGCCGAGGTTCCAATCCTCTGTCCACAGTTCTGTGTGAGAACAGAAACCCTGCGACAGGGGCACCCCCGACCCTTGCTGGAGCTTCATCACACTTGCGATACAACTCCAGCAATGCGCCACCTTTACGGCACAGATACATCACGCATCTGTGCTGTTTTTGCCCCATGATGCGCCGCATTGTAAATGCAGCACACCATAGGTGACGGAACAGCGGCACAGAATGACTAACACATCCTTGGTGATGCGCCAGTCATCATAAATCTATCCCTATGCTTCTTATCTTGTTAGAGATGAACCGCCATATGTATCATCAAAGTTTTTTGCATTTCCTAAATAGCGAACTTTAAGGAATAAATAGCGATTCTTTACCATTCCTAGTTTGCGATGAGCTATTTGCTAATTACAAATTACCCATTCATTTCCTTCATTTCCATAGGGCGGTTGGACTCACTTTTAGCTCGAACGGCTGAATGGATTTCCACGAAACTTGGCAAAATTGTAGGGACTGGTAGCCCGATGTGCCTTTGCTATGTCTCAAGATATATGCGCCAGTGGTTTTTACGAAAATTAACTTTGAAAAATATATCTTGGGCTACATTGGCCTATATATATGTTGGAGCCCAAATGTAGCCCAATGTAGCCCAATGAAGCCCAATGAAGCCCAATGTAGCCCAATGTAGCCCAAAGATGGCCGCCAGAGACAAAAAAAACAAATGTAGCCCAAATATCAGCCAGATGTAGCCCAACTATAGCCCAGTGACAGAATGACCAATCAGCTTCGCAAACCTCCGTTACGCGAAGCGGAGCGCTGTTACAGATATATATCTTTTTTTGAACGTTAATTTCTCAAAATCCACTGGAGCACATATATTGAGACCTAGCAAAGGCACATCGGGCTACCAGTCCCTAATATTTTACCAAGTTTCGTGCAAATCCATTCAGCCGTTCGATTATTATTATTTTTTTTTTTTTTGCCCCGCGGGGCCCTTTTAAAACCTCCACATCAAACCTAGGGGGTCAGCGAGGATCTACTATGCCCCCTTATGGTCATTTGCCCCTTCGCTTTGGCCTCCTCTTGTCTCTCGATCCTACCGAGAGACAAGATGGCGGCCGCTACGGACTGTTTGGAATGTTTACAGACGCCGGAGAACCAATCAGCTTCGCTTCACAAAGCTCCGTTGCGCGAAAAGTACGCGTACTGGAGCGCTGCCCGGTCCGCTGTTACAGATATATATCTTTTTTTAAACGTTAATTTCTCAAAATCCACTGTAGCACATATATTGAGACCTACAAAAGGCACATCGGGCTACCAGTCCCTACAATTTTGCCAAGTTTCGTGCAAATCCATTCAGCCGTTCGGGCTAAAAGTGAGGCCAACCGCCCTATGGAAAACTCAATGTTAAAAACATGTTTTGGGACCCCCCTTTTTTCTCGACCCCCCCTGGACGAACCCCCCCCCAATTTTCAGGGGCTGCTCAGAAACAAAATGTGCCATTTTCCTGAAAATTTCAGCCAATTCCGTCCACAAACGCCAAAGTTATTAGACATAGAATTTTCAAAAATCCCATAGAGAAAAAATCCTAACTATATATACCTACTGGCGACCGCCAGTAGGTAATATATATATATATATATATATATATACAATAGCTGATGTATGCTATGTATGAACATTTACTTTACTGCCTTAAATTTTGCATGTTAAGTAATGGCCAACACCTTTGAAAGAAGTTGCAGGGTGTCCTTTGTTTATGTTTGTGGCCTCTGATGTATGTAATACACTTTAAATACCTGCCTCAGTCCGGCGCCGACCACTATTGATAAAGGCGGCAAGCCGAAACGTGTCTTTGTGATGCAGAACTAACCCAATAAAATATACCGGGTTAACAACGTTCCTGAGAGTGCTGAGTATTTTTGGTGCGAGTGAGCATTGGAGTATAATTCCACGCAGAGTCTGTCACTGCGGAATAGCACCCAGCCGTGAGTGAAGAGAGACATGGCAGACATCGGAGCTTTGCATATATATATAGGTCAAAATATAGGACCTTATTTTGATGTTGGGCGGACCTCCACCAACAGGCCATCAGTGGGAGTCCACTCGATATCTAGGCCATCAGTCTGACCACCGGATTGCAATACTGACAGTCGGAGTAAAGATGTCAATGAGCCTGTTGGTGTGGCGCTCAGACTCATATCAAGAGTGCAGTATATGCGAAGGCACCACCGTAGGGATTGGGGTTGTCCCTTTCCGACTACCTTTTCCTGGTGGTCCCACCACCATGGAAAGGCCGCCAGAAAGGGAATTTGGGGGCCCAAGCTCAGCCCCATCCCCCATGGCCCACTGCTAAGAGGCCAGGGAGGCACATGTGGTTCCCTCCTACAGAAGTTTGAAACATGCCTTTTTCTACTGCAGTTTTGCTAAGGTCCTTTTCCGAGCCATCGTATTTAATGTATGTTAGTGTTGATTAGTATGTACTGTATTATTGTATGTTATACATTTTTAAGTAATGTTTTATTTTTTTATGAAAATTGTTGAAGTTTATATTTTTAGTAGTAAAAATGTATAATTATTTATTTTTGTAGCAGGATATTGAGTTTTTAGGGGACAAGGTGGGTGATTTTTAAAGAATGTATATTTTAATTTTAATATTTAAGGTACATATTTTAATGAAATGCAAATTAATAAGTTCAAATTCATGAATGTATTTTATCATATTAATGTCTTAATTAATGTTATTGATATGATAAATAAAAATATATATATTAGTAACTATTAAAAACATACATTTAAGTAAAATAAAGATATTGTTTAAAATGTGATTTTTAATTATTTATGATTTTATAATTGTCAATAATAATTAGAATAGTCATATCAGAATTAAAAATATGAGTATGAATATAAGGTATGTAGTTAAATTAGTGTGTTTTACACAATCTGTTACTAAATGTTATACTACATACAAACTGTGCGAAAATGTAGTATTGATTGTCTTTGCAATGTTTACATTTTGTAATATGTTAAATGAAATGTTTTAATTTGAAGTGGATTTTGAAATTTTAAGCTATTTAGGGCCTCATTACGATGTCGGTCAGAAAGGCTCCGAACTTCATTCAGATTTTCCAAATGTAAATTGGAACCCATGTTTCCGACTGAGGGCCCGATTCCGATGCGGTTTGGAAATCTTCCTGACCGAATGGGTTTGGGAATGGTTTCCGATCTACTCAGACCTACTCAGATAGGGAGAGTCTAACCAACCGATTACGATGGTAGGTAACCGTTCAGTCTGTCCGACTCAGTTCCGACCACAATTTGGAGACTCTGAGTTAGTTGGAGCCAAATAGTACAGGTCTATGGACCGTATTTCCAACTGACATATTACGATGTCTGATTGGGAGAACATTTCTGAATTGGGGGACGATTATGATATTGGTTGGAATCCCTTCCGACCAAATCAGTTTCTGACTAAGGGGCAATTACGATCTCTCTAGGAAGGCCTCCAGACGGGTTCCGGAACAAGCAAATCCGATTCGGAATCTATGTTTCTGAATGAATCATCCCCCGTTCCCAACGACCAAGTACAATATGAAGATCTCGTCCACGTCAACCAAATCATTTCCACACCCGATCCCGAACAGTCCAACTCGTTTGCAGCTGAATTGTGCTACGCAATGGAGCCAGCTTTTGAACGAGCGCTGTATGATGCATGATTCAGACAGCTATATCGCCTGTGGGAATTGGACTTCGGGGGGCTGTAGCAGACCCATTAACCCAGGGCCCTCTGAATCAGTCCCGTGGGGGTACCCATGGGTCCCCCCTTTCCATGCATGCTCAATGTGGTGGGTGTCCATCACTAGGGGTATGCTTTCCCCCCACCCCATTTTGCCATTGAAGCCTATGTACAAGCTCCCATAGAGTTCAAAGGGAGTTCTAGCAAACCGAGTCCGTCACCATACAGGTGCATCGCAATCGGTCGCTCGGACTAGCGGAGTGCAATTTGCTAGGAAAGCACTACAGATATGAGGCGTATGAAGGGCTTTACTAGTGAGATCGTACTCGTCCCCTAAATCGGGTTCTGCAGTCCGACTGTCCTATTAGGATGCTTCCCAATACAAAGGCTTCCAATGAAGAAAGGAGTAGGTGTGGAAAAGTATGCGCCCTGTGGCAGGCTCCCCATGGTGCCTGCTACACTGTGCTTGGTTGCAATGAGGGGTACCTTGGGTACCCCACGGGCCCCATTCAGAAGACTCTGGGGGGACGGGAGCCTGCTACATGCCCCCCAAAGTCAGATTCTGACAACCAATCTGTGTCAGAACAACCGATTTGCAAAGGCTGTCCGAATCTGACATTGTTACGCTCTGTTGGAAATGTGGATAGTTGACCTGTACAAGTTGGCTCCGAACAACTCGGTTCCTCCGAATGCCATTTGGAACCGTCTCGGAAAGTCTGGACACTTAGCGAACAGTGTAATCGGTGGTTCGGAAAGCTTTTCAAATCAGTCAGAAAGAACGGGGTCCCGAATCTGATTCAGCAGACCCGAATCCAATTCAAAGCCTTTTCGAACGAAATTGTAATCGACTCCTCGGTATGTCCGACACGGAACGGCTGTAGGAAACTGAGTTTGGGGGCCCATAGCAGGCCCCTCTTCACCCGGTAACCTCTAGTTGTGGCCTGTGGGGGTACCACTGGGACCCCTCTTTACAAACATGCACAGTATAGGAGGCACCACAAGGTGCCTGCCACAGGGTACAAAGTTTTCCAAACCCCCCCTTTTTCAAATGGGAGCCTGTGTTGTTGGTCGGAACACAGGCTCCCATTAAAGTCAATGCGACTCCGACTGAATGGTGTTCGGAAACATCATAATTGGTCTGTCGGGCTCCCCAAATCCGAGTCAGTCGGAAATGATCCCCACAAGGAGTCAGTCAGAATGCTTTCTAACCGACATCACAATGAGACCCTTAGGGACCCATTAGAATGGCGGGCAGACTTTGTCCGCCCGCCATCCCGACGTAAAACGGGACCGCCCGCCATAAAGACGGCGGTCCTGTGGAGGCCTTTAGGATGCGCCCATCGCACTTGTGGGTGCATCCCGCATTTTGAACATTGCGGCAGGCGGTGCTGAAAGCACCGCCCGCCGCAATGCTAAAAATGCCCATTGTGCACTTCAATGCACAACGTGACAGGCACTGTGCGGTGCCAGTCACGTTGTACCGTGAATTGCAGGGGGACCCCCCATGTGCACCCCCCACCCCTCCGGAGTCCCTGGGGGTCCGCAACAGGCCCCCATAAGACATTCATGCATGCCTTTCAGTGGCGGCGTTGTGGCGTTGCCGCCACGGAAAGGCATGTCCCCGCCTACACCCTAATATGGATGGCGGTGTCTAACAGACACCGCCACCATATGAAACCCTTTTCCGCCCAGTCAACTCCTTTACCGGGTGGAAAAGCGGCGGACGGTTTTTCCGTCCGCCGCGGTCCCCCCGCCATAGTAATTTGGCGGGTGGAAATGGGTGGCAGACAGGGAAGAATGTCGGACGGATTGCCACCGCCCGCATGGCGGTGGCGATCCGCCCGACATGCTAATGGGGCCCACAGTATCCAATACCATCAGCCAATATGGTTAGATAGAAGAGATAATAGTAAATGGTTTCGATTGGATTAGGAATAGTTGATGTTGATCCTTTAATGTCCAACACCTTCCCCAATTTGATGAGATACAGTAACTGTTACCCCATTAATGGCCAACACCTTCCCCTATTTGATTAGATTTGAGTGGAAATAGTAAATATCAGCCATTTAGTACACAACACCTTCCTCAAATTGAATTAAATTTGAGTGGGAATGATAAATATCACCCCTTTAGTATCCAACACCTTCCGTGAATTGATTTACATTGGAGTGGGAATAGTAAATGTAAACTCTTTTGTGTGTAACACCTTCCTCAATATGGTTAGATCTGATTGGGAATAGAAAAAATTACCCCTTTAGTGTCCATCACCTTTCTCATAATTTGTATAATAAAATCGTGTCACACATTTCTCAGTTTTTATTTCTAACATTTTTTATTGGGTTTTACAAAGAAGAGAAGAATATTTATTTACATTTTGTACCACTGTATTGTTTTACAATGTGGTTGATGTATATTTCAAGTTAAAACACAAACAATATAAAATTATGTTGTTTGTAATAATAAAAAAGGGTAAATCATATTTATATAGATTTGAATGTTATACATTTTCAAGTGTTATTTATACCATTTAGTCATTTTTTAGCATATATATTTTCAATATTATTTTAAGTATGTTTTATTAGTATATATTAAATAATTGTATAGATTATATACTAATATTGAATCTATACTATTTTTCCAAATGTGTTATAACAATCATGTTTTTCTTTCTTTATTTCTTAATATATATATATATATATATATATATATATATATATTCACTGAAAAAACCATAGGTTATAGACCATATATAGTTAGGAATTAGCATTTAAAAAACCTTATTTTACTCACACAAAACCATTGAAATTCCATATATAGTTAGTTGCACTAACTATATATTGCGCACCCGCAATCCACTGCTGATCATGTCACATATTACATCATTCATGACATGGTCAGTGACATCACTGATGACATCACTGATGACATCTCAAATGACATCACTGATGACATCACTGATGACATCATCCAGTGACTGTGTGTTTCTGTAAAGTTTAAATATGTTTTAGATATTGAAGAATGAGTAGATGTATAACTGTCTGGACGAAGGATTTAGTAGGTGCATGACTGAATGTATGAGTGAGTGATTAAATGTGTCTCACTGAGTGCATGGGTTAGTGACTAAACTGTCTTAATTTGTGCATCATTATGTCTGTTGTTCTGTAAACTACTGCATGTGTTGATCAGTAGCTATATGATTAACTATATGGGTTATTGATTGATTGTCCAAGTATTTGTATGGGAGACTGAGTGTGTGTGTGGCTGGCTGGGAGGTGTGTGACTCTGTGCAGATCAATGTGTACTTGTATCAATGATTGTATAAGAAAGTAAGTATGTGTTACTATATGTTTGAAAATGTAAGGTGCTCTATGTTTAACTGTATAGACAAGAAAATGGAAGTGTGATTGATTCTTTACAGGACTGACTAGGTGTGTGAGTAACTCCATGGATGAGTGGCAGAGTGTGAGTGTCTGTATAGATGTATGAGTGCATATGATAGTGTTGTAAAGATGAGTGATTGTATGTATGAATGATTGTATGGGTGAATGAGTGAATGTGTGTGTAGACGTAGGAATCAGTGAGTACGTATGTAGTAACTAGTATTGGTGTGTCAATGGTTTCAAAAATTATACTCTGTATTTAACACTGGGTGAAACAGAGGTTATATTAAAATGTGAGGAGATGCATTGTATTGTCACATGAATGATATCATCAGTGATGTGGTCATTGATGTCAAATGAGATGTCATCAGTGATGTCATCAGTGATGTCATTTGAGATGTCATCAGTGATGTCATCAGTGATGTCACTGACCATGTCATGAATGATGTAATATGTGACATGATCAGCAGTGGATTGCGGGTGCGCAATATATAGTTAGTGCAACTAACTATATATGGAATTTCAATGGTTTTGTGTGAGTAAAATAAGGTTTTTTAAATGCTAATTCCTAACTATATATGGTCTATAACCTATGGTTTTTTTCAGTGAATTTTCAAGGTTTTGTAAATGCTAATTCCTAACTATATATGGTCTATAACCTATGGTTTTTTCAGTGAATTTCAATGGTTTTTTAATAGCAAATATCATAAGCTGTCGAATGTCAAGTACGTGGTAAGTGAAAACATTTTCGTGTTTATGCACACTGATCTGCTTTGAATGGTGCCCCCCCCCTCATTTCTATTAGGAGTACTCTCTCTTTGCAGATAGTGAAAGGTAGTTAACGCAGGCCTTTGCCCCCGTTGTAATCCGTCGTGCCTGCTTCTCTCTCCATTTGATTGATTGTTATCCAAGTATTTACTGTTTTAGAATTAGTTCTCTTTGGTTCATTCTCTATTTACAAACAAACACAGAGTCGCAATACTCTGTTTAGTCTTTGCAGATAACGAAAAATCGTGTAAAAAAAAAAGAAAAGGAATCGAGCAAAATCAGTAGGCCACTAATGGGATCTCTTTTTGACCTCGCTAAAATAGAAACATTAGGAACAACCCCTCATGACAAATACAAAACTAGTGAGATGAACTGAACTCCACACAATGATGGCTGCAAAACAGCTCGGCTCCGCCACCCACCCCGCCCAAAATAACGATAAAGAGCGGCTGCCATGATTGGTTGCGGAATGGCCACAACGGAGCTACGAAATGGTGCTGCTCTCATGCTAACCCCAGCTTCGGTCTGAAACATCCAGAAACACTGTAGACTACCAATTCGATCAGTTCCGGTAGCGCCCCAATGTAACCCGGTAGAGAAGAACTAGCCCTCCCCTCTTTGACTGATGGTTCTTGTTGCCTGTCCCTTCTGTTGTCATTTAACAGAACTATTTAGCCTGCTGAAAGGGGTTGTGTTTCGACCGCTGGTTGGTGGAGACATTTTGACTATATTCTGGACCTGCGTTGTCGCGTAATGCGTCATATGACGCGCCGCGTTAGCGCATCCGGAAGTCATCCGGGGCGCGCAGCGCGTAACGTAAGCATAACAAGTCATGTGACTTGTTAATAAAACTTTTCATTGGTTCATTTTACTTTTCTTATTCTAATGATGAAAGCCTTGGTCATATCACCTAAAAATTACGCTTTTAATTTCTTCCGAACATTATTTTCTCTTAAATATATGTTATAATGTTCCAGGCTAATGTACTTTCCCGGAAATTTTACAACTGTCCTGCAAGTAAAATATATTCTTTTTTCGAGAAAAAGAGCGTTTCTTCGTCCCATGACGGAGCCGTTGAGCAAAAGAGGGTCGACCTGCTGTCTTAGTCGCCGATACGCCTGAATATGAGATTCTTATCGATCACTTTATGTTGCAGGAATAGAAAACACAACAGCCCTTGACCATTTATCTTTACTGCGTTCCTTCGTATTATACCTTTTACCCTTCATGTAATTGGTCTGCTTTATTTCACTTGCCTTTTAATGATTCTAAAACAGTGACTATTATTAAAAACTTTACCAATGTATACACTACTACCATGTTTTCTTTTAAAAACCTTTATTGTAAAAATGTCATTATACAAATACGAGCCTATAACCACGTGGGCCTGCCACGGAGCAAACTGTAATCGTATATGATGAATAGACATTTACACTGTAGAGGAACGTAACGGGCGGGCCATTAGGTTGCAAAAACTAAGGTGTCTAACAGTTACGGAATCGGTGGACGTACATTTTATAATTAAAATACGACAGGGCCAGTTACAATAAAATTATCTAGATATACATTTGCGGGCAAGTACCATGGGTGACGTTAATTCGAATTTTCAACAGTACAGTAATCAATAACACATCAGAACTTAATATCAATAGGGATGTCGAAATATTCAATCAATTCTCGTCCCCGCCCGCCATGTGCTTCAAAACTGCATACGTATCTCGTGATATCAAGGTTGTGCAACCAGTACACAACAAGGAGTTACGAGTCCCATTTATTCCGGCGCCATTTTGGGCGAGGACGGGCAGGTCCAGGATATAGTCAAAATGTCTCTACCAACCATCGACTATGATGATGTTCATATGCTGTATTTATTAGAGTAACACTCATCTGCCCACATGAAATTAATTTACCACAATCTAAACATGTCATTTTAATCTTTCCAAAGTTCTTCTAAATATTTGGGACCGTTTCCCTTGCCTCTGAAGCTCTCAGTGCCACTTCTTTAATGAATGTACTAGCAGGTCAGGGGTTCTCCTCCAAATCTCTCTTTTATTCAGCACTATAATTAATTGGTGCCACCTCTCCATATGACGATGCATGGTATAGTTACCACAACTATATTTTTTTTCGGTTCCTCTGGAGAGTTCATCGTGACAGATGAAGCGTGTAACATACCGGGCATTTACCTTTTTTTGCATGTACAGGAAAGGAAAAAAAAATCGAGCGTCCGAGTTCTAAGGTGTCCCAGGGCCATTTTAGTGGACCAGGCCCAAATCCAAAGAACAGCCATCTCACAGGCTAATGGGGCGACCCACGCCGAGTTTCAGCATTGTAGGATGACCACACAAGTACAGCAACTTGCTAGACATCACCTCGGTGCCATCCGGATCTCGGCGCCCCACTGCAGATGAAGTGCCTCTCAACTATGAAACCACCACGGTGACATCCGGATCTTGGCGCGTTGTGCTGCCTTCGGCCTATTCGCACATCGGTCCGCTACTGACGCCATCTCACAGGCTAATGGGGTGACCCACGCCGAGTTTCAGCATTGTAGGATGACCACACCAACTTGCTAGACATCACCTCGGTGCCATCCGAATCTTGGCATCTCAACGCCTAGTGGTATCTTCCATACAGAAAATATTGTTACGCTGCCTTTGGCCCCATTCGCACATCAGTCCGCAACTTAGACATCACCTCGATGCCATCCGGATCTTGGCATCTCAGCGCCTTGTGGTGTCAGTCAGAAAATATTGTTGCGCTGCCTTTGGCCCCATTCGCACATCAGTCCGCTACTGACACCATCTCACAGGCCAATAGGGCGCCCCACGCCGACTTTTACCATTGTACGATGGCCACACCAGTGGCACAACTTGCTAGACATCACCTCGGTGCCATCCGAATCTTGGCATCTCAACGCCTAGTGGTATCTTCCATACAGAAAATCTTGTTACGCTACCTTTGGCCCCATTCGCACATCGGTCCGCAACTTAGACATCACCTCGGTGCCATCCGGATCTTGGCATCTCAGCGCCTTGTGGTGTATTCTCTTCAGAAAATATTGTTGAGCTGCCTTTGGCCCCATTCGCACATCGGTCCGCAACTTACACATCACCTCGGTGCCATCCGGATCTTGGCATCTCAGCGCCTTGTGGTGTCTTCTACTCCGAAAATATAGTAGAAAATATTGTTGCGCTGCCTTTGGCCCCATTCACACATCAGTCCGCTACTGACACCATCTCACAGGCCAACAGGGCGCCCCACGCCGACTTTTACCATTGTACGATGGCCACACCAGTGCCACAACTTGCTAGACACCACCTCGGTGCCATCCGGATCTTGGCATCTCAGCGCCTTGTGGTGTCTTCAAATCAGAAAATATTGTTGCGCTGCCTTTGGCCCCATTCGCACATCGGTCCGCTACTGACGCCATCTCACAGGCCAACGGGGCGCCCCACGCCGACTTTCAGCATTGTAGGATGGCCACACCAGTGCGGCAACTTACTAGACACCACCTCGGTGCCATCCGGATCTTGGCGCGTTGTGCTGCCTTCGGCCTATTCGCACATCGGTCCGCTACTGACGCAAACTCACAGGCCAACGGGGCGCCCCACGCCGACTTTCAGCATTGTAGGATGGCCACACCAGTGCGGCAACTTACTAGACACCACCTCGGTGCCATCCGGATCTTGGCGCGTTGTGCTGCCTTCGGCCTATTCGCACATCGGTCCGCTACTGACGCAAACTCACAGGCCAACGGGGCGCCCCACGCCGACTTTCAGCATTGTTGGATGGCCACACCAGTGCGGCAACTTACTAGACACCACCTCGGTGCCATCCGGATCTTGGCGCGTTGTGCTGCCTTCGGCCTATTCGCACATCGGTCCGCTACTGACGCAAACTCACAGGCCAACGGGGCGCCCCACGCCGACTTTCAGCATTGTTGGATAGCCACACCAGTGCGGCAACTTACTAGACACCACCTCGGTGCCATCCGGATCTTGGCGCGTTGTGCTGCCTTCGGCCTATTCGCACATCGGTCCGCTACTGACGCAAACTCACAGGCCAACGGGGCGCCCCACGCCGACTTTCAGCATTGTAGGATGGCCACACCAGTGCTGCAACTTGCTGGACACCACCTCGGTGCCATCCGGATCTTGGCGCGTTGTGTTGCCTTCGGCCTATTCGCACATCGGTCCGCTACTGACGCCGCCTCACGTGCCAACGTATTTTCTCCGCATTTTACACCCTATGCCGCATAACAGGTCATGTGACTTGTTTATAAAACTTTTCATTGGTTCATTTTACTTTTGGTTTCCTAATGATGGAAGGCATGATCATGTGACCTAAAAACAACACTTTTCATAGGATGAAAACTTTTTTTTTTTCCCAAACGATGAAAGCCCCACCTTGTTTCTGGATGTTTCAGACTGAAGCTGGCGTCAGCATGAAAGCACCACCATCTCGTGGCTCCGTCGTGGTCATTCCGCGAGCAATCATGGCAGCCGCTCCCCACCAGAAGCCTGCAGGAGTCGGAGCCCCCAAAACTTTTGATGAATTCTCAAGGCGGAGGGGACGCTTTCGAGAATGGGGTCCAAGACCTAGCAGACAAGCGTCCGATTTCCAAGGTGTCCCAGGGCCATTTCAGTGGACCAGGCCCAAAAAGGAAACAGCCTGCCGCCATTTTGAGAGTCCTGTGACAGCCGCCTATCGCTGCACCGCAAGAGTGGGCGCAACTCAGCTGAATTGCGGCTTTTGACACAGTGGACCAAAAACGGACGGAATGGCAACTGAAACGGTAAAGGGGCGCCCCACTACAACAGATGACACTCCACCTGGAGAGGCCCGTTCACGCCGCCTCCCCCGGGGCGCTCCACGCCGTTATTCGGAGCAGCATTGTAGGATACCAAAACCAGTGCGGCAACTTACTGGACATCACCTTGGTGCCATCGTTCTGCTGCCTTGGAACTATTCGCGCAACAGTTTGCTACTGATGACCCACCCCCCGCGACGCCCCATGCCGTTATTTGCTGGGTGGCAACTTACTAGACATCACTTTCGTGTCATCTAGATTTCGGCGCGTTCTGCTGCCTTGGAACTATTCGCACAACAGTTTGCTACTGATGACCCACCCCCCGCGACGCCCCACGCCGGAAATCTGGACGTTGTGCTGCGTTGGGACTATTCGCACAGCCGACCGCTACTTCGTTGTTTTTCCCTAAAAATGTTTATATGTTATTACTATTTTTGTTTTCTTGTATATATTTATAAATTATTAAAGTTTTATAATCTTACTACTTTGTCGGAGTGCTATATATTTTTAATGTGACACATAATTGTAAAAACTTTGATGTACAAACAGTCATCCCTGGAATCTTCCGCTTCAGGCTCGGTCCCCTCCCCAATCACAATACAGGATGGTTTTCAGATAATAGCAACGCTTCTGCTGTGACGGATCTCATCGAGTGTGGGCCTTGATCTACTATAACTCCTTTGAAGAGGGGTGATTCTTTACAGCTGTGGCCATAAACTACATCTGCAGGGCTAGCTGATACCCTAGGACCAGCCTGGACAATCGGACACAGAGGAAAAGGAGTGTCAGAGGGTGCGGTAGTGAATAGGGCGAAAGGGAGGTGTCGGGCGGGCACAGGGTGTGATTCTCAGGGAACAGCAGCGCAGATGGGGGAGGTTTATTACCCATGCATAAGACAGAGAGCGGGGGTGACCACTGCCTGGGGGAGATGCTTGCGAGGGTGGGGAGCCATGCTAAGGATCGACAGCGTGCACAGAGTGGGTCTGGTCAAGGCATCTAAAATGGCTGCCGTGCACGACAAAAGTGTGGCATTTGAAAAAAGACAAGATGGCGCAGACAATGTTTTTCAACACTTCCTGATTTCCTTCGAATCGAACGTTAACAGACGTTGGGGCATATTACCAAAGTTAAGCGATATTTATCCCTAACGATGCTTAGCAACGATTTTTTTACCGTCAGAAATTATCGCAGATAAACCTTGCTATTATCAAGGTTTATCGGAAATACGATAAAAAACGACCGCAATGCATTAATATCGCTGAAAACTCAGCGATATTCATGCATTACCGAGCTAATGCTCTTAGCCATGTTATCCACCTCCCATTGGATAACATGGCTAAGAACTGCTCAGGGCAGGTGGTAGCTTTTGGAGATATTCGCCCTTATCTCGAATATTTCCAAAAGTTGATAATAGGAGATAGCGATGTTAGCGACTGTTTCCAGTCGCTAACATCTTGGCATGCCCACTTTGCATGTCATTAGTGATAAATATCACTCACATGCAAAGTGGGGCCCAAGATGGTCGCTATCTTCTACTAGCCGTCGCTAACTGGTGTTAGCAACAGCTAGGTAATACACATATAATTTTATCTCCGCGAAGCGGAGCGCTGTTACAGATATATATCTTGTTTCTGAACGTTAATTTCTCAAAATGCACTGAAGCACATATATTGAGACCTAGCAAAGGCACATCGGGCTACCAGTCCCTATAATTTTGCCAAGTTTCGTGCAAATCCATTCAGCTGTTCGATCCTACCGAGAGACAAGATGGCGGCCGCTACGGACTGTTTGGAATGTTTACAGACACCGGAGAGCCAATCAGCTTCGCTTCGCAAAGCTCCGTAACGCGAAAAGTACGCGAAGCGGTGCGCTGTTACAGATATATACCTTTTTTTGAACGTTAATTTCTCAAAATCCACTGGAGCACATATATTGAGATCTAGCAAAGGCACATCGGGCTACCAGTCCCTACAATTTTGCCAAGTTTCGTGCAAATCCATTCAGCTGTTCGATTATTATTATTTTTATTTTTTTTTGCCCCGCGGGGCCCTTTTAAAACCTCCACATCAAACCTAGGGGGTGAGCGACAATGTACTATGCCCCCTTATGGTCATTTGCCCCTTCGCTTTGGCCTCCTCTTGTCTCTCGATCCTACCGAGAGACAAGATGGCGGCCGCTACGGACTGTTTGGAATGTTGACAGACGCCGGAGAACCAATCAGCTTCGCTTCACAAAGCTCCGTTGCGCGAAAAGTACGCGTAGCGGAGCGCTGCCCAGTCCGCTGTTACAGATATATACCTTTTTTTGAACATTAATTTCTCAAAATCCACTGAAGCACATATATTGAGATCTAGCAAAGGCACATCGGGCTACCAGTCCCTACAATTTTGCCAAGTTTCGTGCAAATCCATTCAGCTGTTCGATTATTATTATGTTTATTTTTTTTTGCCCCGCGGGGCCCTTTTAAAACCTCCACATCAAACCTAGGGGGTGAGCGACAATGTACTATGCCCCCTTATGGTCATTTGCCCCTTCGCTTTGGCCTCCTCTTGTCTCTCGATCCTACCGAGAGACAAGATGGCGGCCGCTACGGACTGTTTGGAATGTTGACAGACGCCGGAGAACCAATCAGCTTCGCTTCACAAAGCTCCGTTGCGCGAAAAGTACGCGTAGCGGAGCGCTGCCCAGTCCGCTGCTACAGATATATATCTTTTTTTGAACATTAATTTCTCAAAATCCACTGAAGCACATATATTGAGACCTACAAAAGGCACATCGGGCTACCAGTCCCTACAATTTTGCCAAGTTTCGTGCAAATCCATTCAGCCGTTCGGGCTAAAAGTGAGGCCAACCGCCCTATGGAAATTAACATGGGAAAAACGCGTTTTGGGACCCCCCTTTTTTCTCGGCCCCCCCTTGACGAACCCCCCCAAAGTTTTCAGGGGCTGCTCAGAAACAAAATGTGCCATTTTCCTGAAAATTTCAGCCAATTCCGTCCACAAACGCCAAAGTTATTAGACATAGAATTTTCAAAAAACCCATAGAGAAAAAATCCTAACTATATATACCTACTGGCGACCGCCAGTAGGTAATATATATATATATATATATATATATATATATATATATATATATATATATATATATATATATATATATATATATATATATATATATATATATATATATATATATATATTATATATTTATATATATATTACCTACTGGCGGTCGCCAGTAGGTAGTTATAGTTAGGGTCATTTTCCATAGGAAATCCGCAACATTCTATTGGGAATAACTTTGGCGCCGAATGAGGGGTCTGCCTGTAATTTTCCTTAACTTTGCCTCGCTACGCTCTGCTCCTTCCCTGAAAGTGTCGGGGGGATCCGTCAAGCGGGGGCCGAGATAAAAGGGAGGTCCCAAAACGTGTTTTCCTCATGTTAATTTCTATAGGGCGGTTGGACTCACTTTTAGCCCGAACGGCTGAATGGATTTCCACCAAACTTGGCAAAATTGTAGGGACTGGTATCCCGATGTGCCTTTGCTACGTCTCAAGATATATGCTCCAGTGGTTTTTATGAAAATTAACTTTGAAAAATATATATTGGGCTACATTGGGCTATATATATGTTAGAGCCCAAATGTAGCCCAATGTAGCCCAATGTAGCCCAAAGATGGCCACCAGAGACAAACAAAACCAAATGTAGCCCAAATATCAGCCAGATGTAGCCCAACTATAGCTCAATGATAGAATGTCCCAGAGTGTTCTAAAGAACAACTAGAGCGCTAACAGTCTTACTTATGACAAAAGTATGGCACACCTGAAGTCATCTTGATTGGAATAAAGTGTTAACACTTAAAACATTTAATTTGCAAAGGAACAAAATGAGGGGGTTCTTTTTGCCATAGAAATTATGATTAGTGCTGAAGAAAGAAAAATTAGGGCACATTTTGAGTGACTTCCCAAATCCTCTTATATTTCATTAAAAAAATTCTGATATGCAGTCTCCCAAGATGGCCACCAGAGACAAAAGAGCCCAAATGTAGCCCAAATATCAGCCAGATGTAGCCCAACTATAGCCCAATGACAGAATGTCCCAGAGTGTTCTAAAGAACAACTAGAACGCTAACAGTCTTACTTATGACAAAAGTATGGCACACCTGAAGTCATCTTGATTGGAATAAAGTGGCAACATTTAATACATTTAATTTGAAAAGGAACAAAATGAGGGGTTTCATTTTGCCATAGAAATTTATATATATATATATATATATATATATATATATATATATATATATATATATATATATATATATATATATATATATATATATATTCTGAAAAAACCATAGGTTTCACACCAGTTATAGTTAGGAATTAGCATTTAAAAAACCTATTAAATTCACTGAAAAAACCAGAGGTTTCACACCAGTTATAGTTAGGTGGAAATTTTACTCGCATAAAACCATTGAAATTCCCACGTTATAGTTAGTTGGACTCACTACAACTTGCGCGTGCAATGCACTGCTGATGACGTCACATATTACATCACTCATGACATGGTCAGTGACATCACTCATGACATCACTGATGACATCTCAAATGACATCACTGATGACATCATCCAGTGAATGTGTATCTTCCTGAAAAATAAATATTTTTTATATATGTATATCTAAAGGTTGATGGAAGAATAAATGGGTAAATAAATGTCTAAATGGATGTTTTTTTGTGTAAAATTGATTGGTTAACTGACTTATTAAATGTATCTTAGTGTATACATATATTAGCGAGTAATGTTTAAATATTTAAATATCTGTATCTGTGTCTCACTTTGTGTATAAGTGGCTGCATGGGTTGGTGAGTAGCTACATGAGTGTGTATATGGGTTATTAGTTGTTTTTTTGAGTATCAGTATCAGTGTCTGTATGGTTCGGTGGGGGATATTACTTAGAGCACAGATGCATGAATGAGTGACTCACTATTTGTATGTATTTTGAAGACAGCATGTGTGCAAGACTGTATGGGTGGATGATTGTGTGTATGGGTGGGTTAGTGAGTATGTGTTTTTATAATTGATTGTTTAAGAGAGTAAATATGTTTCCGTTTCTGTAGAAGTATGTGTAGTGGTGTGTATATAGCAGTATAATCAAGTAAATGTTTTTGATAGTTTATTTGCATGTGTGAATTTGTGTGTGAGTAACTATATGGATGAGTATTAGTGTGTAACAGGATGTATAGGTGTATGAGTACATATGATGAGTAAGTACATGCATGAGTTACTATATAGAACTGTTGGTGAATGAGTGGATGTGTATGTAGATGTTGGAATTACCTAATAAGTTGTTGTAATTGGTATTGGTTTCTCCTTTTTTAAGAAAATGTTAGTTTCTATTTTTGAATGTGTGTGTCAAAGGTTATTTTATGCTGATAGGAGGTCTGCCACTTTGTCACAAGGATGTTGTCATCAGTGATGTCATTTGAGATGTCATCAGTGATGTCATGAGTGATGTCACTGACCATGTCATGAGTGATGTAATATGTGACGTCATCAGCAGTGCATTGCACGCGCAAGTTATAGTGAGTCCAACTAACTATAACGTGGGAATTTCAATGGTTTTATGCGAGTAAAATTTCCACCTAACTATAACTGGTGTGAAACCTATGGTTTTTTCAGTGAATATATATATATATATATATATATATATATATATATATATATATATATATATATATATATATATATATATATATATATATATCACAGCACTCCGTCACTCCTTAGCTTGCATGCTTGGATGGAAACGGACCAGCATATAGTGCCAAAAGGTACGTTTATTTGCCTGCTCAGTCCTGACGTGTTACATTTGTTTAACATTATTTTCTATTGTTTTTTTAGTATATATTCAAGTGTATATATTTTATGCTTATTGAATATATACTTTGCAATTTTTTCATAGATTTTTGTAACATTGTTTGATATGTGTGACATGTGTAGTGATTTTAAACAACTTTTTAAACATTTATTTAACTTTTTTACATTATTAATAGGGACATTTAAAGTTAGTTATAGTGCTGTTTGTTGGCTTTTTGGTATATTTAGATCTATTGTTCTTACAATTTTACACTACTTTGTCTTTTGCATTTTTTACACTTTTAATCATGTATTACTAAGTAATGTTCATCTGTGTGGTGTTAGTTATATTCTGATGATTAAGTGTTTTGTATATGTACCTTTGGGAATGTAGTGTGTTTTGCAGGTGGGTTTTGTAAATTTCTTTTACAGTTTTTTATCAACTAATGTATTTAATAGAGATTTGGAATTGTGGTGTTAACTATTAATAAATTTTTTGTGGTTTCCAGAAATGGTTATTTTTTAAAAGAGTGTTCTGTTTTTCATGGGACCTTGATACTCTGGAATACTTTGAGGTGTATAGATTGGAATCATTCTATTTTTCAAGTTTTTTTAGGGTATTTTTGGATTCATTTATCTTATTTCTGGTGGGCTACTATTTTTTGCTTTGTAGAGTCACAGTAAGATAGGCAACTACATACGTATGTTTTAATTCTTTCATTTATTTTGGGTGGGAAATGTGATATTACAATGTTTAGATTAAATATATGTGATTGCTTTTGTGAATTGACTGGACTATGTTTTGTTAATAATGATGATAGAATGCATTTTGTTGTATCTATTTTGTTTGATGATAGATTAAAAAAACATTTATATATGAATTTTATGATATAACTTTATATTAATTTTGTTATTTTAAACTGTTTGACTGACCGAATAAAATATTATATTTATTATTTTAAAAAAATATTTGTATGTTGGTTTACAGTTTGTTTTACTGTTTGAGGACTTTGGTAGGTTAAGATTACATTTTTTAGTATGGTTTTGCCTAGCATTTTGTACATTCTTTAGTTTTTTGTGCTAAGTTTAGGAACAATTTAACTAACAGATGCTCTATTCTTAGTCCTTGGTAGCTTTGCGCTTTTTGTAATGCGTCTATACATTTTTATAGTGTAGGTTGAGTTCTGCTTAGTGTGGAATGGAAAGCTTTGGGTCATCCTTCCACTGCATTTTTTGTTTTGGCTTCCTGTGCCAAGGTGCTGTTATAGACATTCCGCTATGGTATTTGGAATTTGGGTTAGTGTCTTTATCTGGAGCGATGAAGTCTATCAACCCAAGTGTCTTTGAAATAGTCCATTAGGGGACTCCCTTTGTCTTCATCTTGTTGGTAGAAATGCATTCTGTTACTATAGTGTTCTGGTTGGCTACCTCTGTGACAAGGAAATGGGCTAGTGCTATCAATTGTTTGATTTCAAAGGCAAATTGCCTGTTTTTGTAAAATTATACACTTAGGGGGCGATTCCGATGACTGTCGGTCGTACCTACGCCCGCTATTCTGGCGGTCAGGGGACCGACTGACAAGCAGGCAGTGGTCTGACCACCGCATTACAATGCAAGGGCACCAAAAAACGCCACTGTGTTAAGGAGCACCTCCTGCACGTCCATGGACTGTGTGTCATGCACCATGTCGTCCATGAAACACATTGCATGCAGGTGAGTGGGGGGCCACATGTGCCCCCAGGACTACTTTACAGTGCCCTACTATGGATGGGGGCCCTGATTGGGGCCAACAAATTCCATTTCCGACAGCTTTTTACTGGCGGTCTTCCCTGCATAAAAAGGCTGTTGGAAAGCGATATCATAATCCTGGCAATGGTGCCTGCCTCAGCACCGCTGTCAATCAGGAAGACGATTCTGACTGCCACCACCTTAGAACACAGATCCTTTCAGAGGTGGCAGTCTTCCCACCCTCTACAGTGGGTCTGACCACCGGAACTGTAAGACGGCAGTCAGGCCGAAGGGCTGTTGGAGGTCAGACCACCACCCAAAGGCTATCGGTGTGTGATCCAATCACCATCGTAATCAGCCAATTTGTGCATATTTTTGGAGATGTCTCCATATACTTTGATTGAAATAATAACAACAGCATTGCATTGCTGTGTGGGAGTATATTTTTAATATTGTTTGAAACATGGCTTGTTCAAAGTCTATGATTATTCTTTGGTTTAGGAGCTCATAATTAGTGCTGCTTTGTTTATTTTGTATTTGGGCATATAAAGGATATTTGTGTTGTGATATACACCATATATAGTGTATATTTAAGTAAATGTCAAGTCAGGTTACTTTTATTGTATGGTTGCAACCTTAGCACCAACCAGCTCTTAAAAGTGAGAACATGTTTCTTTTGATAATCATAGAGTACAGACTAAAATGTTGATTTCGTGACAGTTTGTTAAGATTTAAATATATAAAATATAATATAAAAGGAGACAGCAATTTAAAATGAAAACGATACTTCAAATTAATTTGTCGTGAGACAAAGTTGCAAAATGTCCATTAGATATCAGTTTGTTGGAAAAATATATATAGGTACCATAAGCAAATTAAATGTTTCGATTTTGGATAACCCATATATCAAGTCATATTGACGTCAGACAAAAGCACAGAGTAAGAAAGTGCAGAGTGCAAAGAAGTAGTGTGTGTGGGATTTGGTCAGGAGTAGGGAACGGTGAACCTGTTAGAGGGTTGACAACTTTAAGTTAAGAACAGAAGTCACATTTATTGTTAAGAGAACCAACACTTGAATTTCCTGGGTCATAGAGTTCCAGTGAGTCGGACTAACATTAACTTTTTACCGCTGCATAACATCATAGTCAACCAACTTTTTCCGCAAGCCTTAAGGAATTTGGAAAAATGCCAGTTCAGAGTAGGGTCCATTGCTTTTAGACTCATGATCACTGCCTGCCTGCAGGTCCGGATAAGTTGATTGAAGGGTTTTCAGCAGTAACCTCCTCTTCCTCAGAAAGCTGGGCATAGGCATGTGACGTGATTAATGTTCACTTCCCCAGAGTTACACAGCCT
Organism: Lissotriton helveticus; assembly: GCF_964261635.1. Lineage (NCBI taxonomy): Eukaryota > Metazoa > Chordata > Amphibia > Caudata > Salamandridae > Lissotriton > Lissotriton helveticus. Next base: position 1,219,984,764 of record NC_136068.1, read on the forward strand.
GCAGCAGACCTTTTCATTGGCCCTTTTCAAAGACTTTCTGTGGGCTTCACTTTGAAGAATGCCAAAGCGATAGTGTACGAAGTCACCTTTTAAGTGCCTTGACCACCTGGGGCTTAAGGATCTTACACTTATTTATAATCATCCAGGCATGTGATCTGGAGGATAAGGGCTCTTTGTTTTTGAGCATGAATATTTTCTTCATGCTCCCAATGACCAGCTTTTTAAAGGAGACGCGAGATGGGGAGAATTTTTGTAGGGTGCGAAAGACAAGGAGCATGGTGATGCCTTTCCTCAGCCAGTCTTTCCTATGCTGATGGAAGGAGCCTCTATTATCAAAAGAACTTCCAGATATCTGTACATTATTACCGACTCCAGTTGTTAACCATGCAAGATTAATTTATGAATTTTCTGAATCCTGCTGCTGACTTTTATCTTAGTTTTCTTCGAGTTTATTGTCATGCTGTTAGCTGAGGAATATTGAAATAATTTATCTAAAGGCGTTGTAGGCCAATTTTTGTCTGACTGAGGAGTAGCACATCATCAATGTACAAAATATTCAAATTGTGCATGCCACCTAATTTGGGGATGTGAGCATTTACTGTGTCCAGGGCAGGGAATTGATCAGCCATAAGGAGATTGAGAAAATATGGCACCAGCACACAACCTTACTTTAAGCCTTGGAAAGTTTCTATTTTCCTCAAAAAAATTGAGCCATTTCTGATTCTCGCCCTTGCCCAGATGCCCGTATATAACAGCTGTATAGCTTTTAAAAGGTGAGACGGGATGCACCAAAAGTGACGGCTTTTGCCAAAAAAGGTTGTGCTGCACGCAGTCAAATGCAACCTTAAAGTCTATATAGCAGGGTTGTTTCTTTTGCTTGAGCGTGTCCATTATTATCAATTGAGCCAGGATGTTGGTTGATGTGCCAGCCCTTTGAGTAAACCCTGTTTGATTCAGGGAGGCAATTTGACTATCTTCTGCCCACTGCAGCAGATCTCCAAGTATCAGATCTACAAAGTGTTTTGCCTCATTGTCTAAGAGGGTGATCAAACACTAGTTTTCTGGCCGATGACGATCACCGTTCCTGAAGATAGGGTTTATTATGGGGCCCTTTGGAGACTCAGGAATAATTTCTTGTTGAAAAGCACTGTTAAAATCTATTGTCAGGGCCACAGCACAGTAAGTTGAATTTGATTTATACAATGCTTGTTTGTGGCCCCAACCTGCCTGCAACTTTGGATTGAGTTGCATGTTTCTCCCTCCGGGAAGGTGTATGGAACAGCTCCTGGGCTGAGGGTGTGAGTAGAGTAGAATGGCCCTGTTTGTAGAGAAGGGGTGGAGTCACTAAAGTATTCCATAGGGAATTTAACCCAGCTGGCTTCTGTTAGGTTAGAGCTTGTGGCTGTAGTGGGGACTCGGTTTAAACTGTTAACCATTTTCCAGAATTCCCTTGAGTTTTTCATTTTGCAAAGGTGCAATGCTTTTCCACCAAAGTTTTGTGTCATTGTTATTTTCTCTTCCCACATCGTCTTATGAAAGGTTTTATTTAGACTGTTCAGGATCATATGAATTTCTAGTTTTCTGGGTATTTATTGGCCTGTCTCTCAATCAGGTTGTGTTCCTTCCTAACTGCACAGCAAGAAGCAGATTCGTTGATGCCTTTTAGATCTTCTGTGAATCCTTTGATTTGATGCAACTTGGGCCCGCGTGGTTACCCATTATTTTTTCAATGAAAACTAATCACTTGGAATCAGGTTAAGATGAGTGTTACTGAAGCACTGCTTTGGTGAGTACTAGGGATGTGTCTCCAATACTTCTATTGTCCAACAGAGCTTTCCAAGCTCTCCCTAAAAGGAGTGTGCCTTTTGGTGGAGAAGGCTTTGCACATTCATTTCTATACGTTGTTGCCCGTGGTTACTGTCAGCCGTTTTCTCAATCTTCAATGATGTAACTGGGTGAAGTCAGAGATGGGTGACTGCTATATAATCTGTTGAGGAATGCAAGCCTGCTAAATATTAGGACCATTCCGGTGGAGTGTCTTGTTGGTATCTGCCATCCAGTACTATTAACCCTACAGATTCTAGGTCTTTCACTAGTGCAACAGCCTTAGTGTCCCAGGGTTTGCTGATTATGTCTCTGAGAGACTGAACAGGCATAGTCCAGATATGATCCTGTTGGATTATTTGTTCATCTAGAGCAAATGGGCACAATAGATTTATAATAAAATCCCTTGTAGTTAGGATGTCTGGAGGCAGTTCATCTTGTACGCTGGCTAATAGAATGTTTGAAAGATGTAATACTATCGACTACCTAGATCCTGAGTCTGGATGTATGTAAAGGTTGATCAGTAGAAGAGTATTCTCAATTTCGTTGTGCCGCTCCTGGGGTTTAACTGATTCCACAACTTTACTTTCTGACCGAAGTGCTACATCTACAAAGGTGGGCAGGTCCTTCTTTAGATGATCAGACTTGTTTGTTTTGATCGCAGGGTAAAGTAACCAACAAATCCATCCATTGAAAACAGTCGGACTGTCTAGTGGGCAGATCATATGTTTCCTTTCAGGAGATCTGTAAGGTCCTTAATTGCTTTGGTCTGTATGCCACTGATGTTCCATGAGCACAAGTTTAGTCTTTTCTAAGCATGGGCGGATTTTGCGAATCTGGCGTTGGCGAATGTGCGTATTTACGGATTCGCAATCCGCAAAATCCGCGAACTCTCGCGAATTTGCGTTTTTTTTTGTGTGTTCGCAAGGGTTTCTGCCAGTTCGCGAGGATTTTGTACCAGTTCGCAATTGCGAACTTACTTGTCGGCTCACAACGGGCGCGACTATGTTGTTTCTACGTCTGGTTCATCATCACAGGTTCACAGCACCCTCTGTTTCACCACTGCCACCCTCTGGTACACCCATGCCACCCTCTGGTACATCACTGCCACCCTCTGGTTTGCTTATCACTGTAGATTATGGGGGTGAAAAAAAGCAAGCACACCTGCCCTGCTTCAACTGACATGAATTAATTTGGGGTTGATTAATGTGTCACTGAATTTAAACTGCCAGTCTGGCACCTGCTTCCTTATCTGTAATTTGCTTTCTGTTGCAGTGCAATTTTTTTTCACAGGACCTTTGTGGCCTACTTGTAGCTATTCTATGAGCCTGCTGTGAGGGTCAGAGCAGGGTCATAGAATAGTTGCAAATAGGCAACTGAGCTCTGGAGGGGCCCCTCAGGAAGCACTAGAGGGAATGGTGAACTTTTGCACCTGCTGAGTGCTTTCAGCTTTGCAAAAATCGTTTTTCTGCAATTTCGCGCGATTCGCGGGGAGCGAATTAGTGCGAGATCGATTTCGGAAGCCGCAAATTCATGCGAATACAGGATTTGTTTTTTTGCGGCGTGTTTGTCCGCGTGATTCTTTGCGTGTTCGCAAGCCGCTTGTAGCGCAATGTTTGCGAAGTTACCCCAGCGGTCGTACATGGGCGCGGCCATCTTGTTTGCGTGACGTAATTCCGTTTCCGGGCGCTATGTGTAATCTCGCAAAGTGTGCGGCTCGCTAGTACAATTTCGCGTGTGATCGCGAGGAAAATCTCGTGCGAACTTACCCATGCGGTCGTGAACGGGCGCGGCCATCTTGTTTCTCATTCATTGCTATGGTTCTGGGCATGCTTTCTGTATCCTCTCTGAATCTCTGCCATCCTTTGCTTGTTTGAAGTTTTTTTGGATCTATTTTACTTATTATCTATCCCTCTATTTTTCTAGCTCTATATTTTTGTGTTTTCTGCTACTTTTGGTTAATTTTAAACTACTTTTTTAAACTCTTTTCTTTTCTTCTTCCCTATTCTATTTCTTCTTTATTATTTTGCTTCCTTTCTGCCCAGACCATGGTAAAGGGAGCCGGGAAGCATCCCGAGAAGGGGAAGGGTCCCGCACCCCGTGCCCGGCTCCCGTGCGGGCGTTTGAGGGGGGAGAATGTCCAACCCCGGGAGATCTTCAGCGCGGAGGAGGTGGGCGCACTAGTTTTTTATGTTCAGCGCCGCCTCCCCAGGACCATCATGGCAGGCGGCAGGATCGCTAGCGGGTATGGGATCCGGGAGCACCGGAAGCGGTGGGAGAAGGTGTGCCGGGCCATGTACCAACACTCTCGGGTCCGGCGCACCTTCAACCAGGTCACCCACCGTTGGACGGATATCCTGGACCGGGAACGCGATCTGCTGGACCTGCTCGGCCTTGAGATCCCCGGGCTTGGTGAGTAGTAGCTATTTCTTTACTACTCTGTTTTCTCCTGCTCTGTGTGTTAATATCTTGCAAATTTTTGTTTTTTACCAAGAGCAATAATGCTGCTGATTACATTGTAGGTAAATTATATTTCAAAATCTTCTGTGCATTTCAGGTGCACTGCTCTCCTTCTCAGTAGCGCTGCTACTATGCTTATTTGTTTTCGATTTTGTGTTCATTTCATTGGCCTGTGAAATTATGCATGGGTGTAGTTTAAAGAACTGCGTAATGCTAGACACTAAGGGTCAGATTTTTAATTACCGGCGCATCCCTGCAAAGTAGCAGGGATGCGCCAGTAATTGTGCGCCACGCCACCACCACCCATGGTGCGCCGTATTTACAATGCGGCGCACCATGTGCCCGAAACGTCACCGAAGCGTTACGCTTCTGTGCCGTAAAGGCGGCGCATTGCTGGAGTTGCGTCGCAACGATGGTGCAGCTCCAGCAATGCTCTGGGGTGCCCTATTTCCCCAATGCTGCGCCAAGCCGTACGTCTGCTTCAAGCAGGCGCAGGGTTGGACTCACGCATCATTGTCCTCGAAGTGACTGATTGAAATCTTGTAGATGTCCCTCGGCCACTTTTAGGATGCGTTCCTGCGCAGGAACGCCCTCCCTTGCGCCGGAACGCCCCCTGATGGCGCAGGGCTTTACAACGTGATGCATCTCCCATATGCGTCACGTTGTTAATATACGCCGCACCATGGCGCCTCTTTTGTTCTGCCGCTGCGTCACAAAAGTCACGCAACAATGGAGCAAAAGAGTCGCAAGGGGCTTCTAAATCAGCCCCTACAGACTCAAGTCCAGTCCTTCCTTAGTACACATGGGATAAGAAGAAATAGTGGCGGTGGATTGATAGTTTGAGTATTCACTGATCTGCAATCACGATGGACTTTGTCTGTGACTTCGCGTGCTGCGGACTGCTGCCTGCCAGTCCTAGGCCAGTCCTAGGCGAACCTTTTTAGTAGTTTGTTTAGTGAGTTACATAAGAACTTTCCAAGTCGACGGTCCGCAAATCAAGCAATACTAATAACGTAGTAGACCACATGAGATCGGTCAATATATCCCGTGGAATAGTTGTCTATTTGCTATTTCGCAAAAATATTTTGTTATTGTTCTTTTGAAATGTTTGATTGGTTGACAACAATCATCCATGTTTTCGGGTCTTTCTTTCTTTCATGTTGTACATCAGCCCCAGGGGCAAGAGGACAGAGGAGGAGGTGGTTGCTGCTGCTGTAGAAGGCCATGATCGGCCAGGCGAAGGCTCCTTTGCTGGCCCCAGTAAGTTTTCATTTTAATATAGAGTACCTATTTTTTCCTAGCGTTCCTCATTTGATTTTTTCTAAATCGTCTTTGATCTTCTTGTAGACTGTATCTAAATTCTTATCCTGCCTCGACTATGACTCCCTGTGGTATTACTAGATTATTCTTATTAGTCTGTCTATGTAGCTAACTAATATTGCACATTTGGCAATTCCATTGGACTCCCATTCTAGTCAGCAATAGCTGTATGCACTGAGCCTTCCCTGGAAAAAGGAACATTTTTACTTTAGATTAGACAGTCACAAATTATTACATTGTTTTCTGGTTTTTTTCACATTTCTTTATTCCTAGACCAAATATTATATAGTAGTGAGTGGTGTATTCTAACAATCTTAAATGTACTTTGCAGGTGGAACATCTGGTGGCGGGGCCAGCGCGGAGGTGGTGGTGGTGGTGGATGATGACGAGGAGGACAACACTTCTGGGGAGGAGGCGGTGCAAGTGCCGGACGACACCAATGTGCCTGTGAGGGTGCACACGGTGGTGGCGGGCAGAGGTAAGCTATATATTCCTTACTTATTGAGATTGAAGACTGCAGAGTGTGCTTTCTGCACGGGTGTATTATAAATCAACCAGGTAGTAGCCTCCTCTAAATGTACTTCGACTTAGCTGTGAAGCTTTTGGCGAGAAGAATGCCAATCAGATCTGAGATGAACTTGATGGATGGGATGAACGAAAAGCGAAACAAGGGTGTAGTAAGTGTGGAAGGACGAGAAATGTAATTATGACTGGCAAAGAAGAATGATATGTGTTTGCTTGGTCCCCGAGGTGGCTGAGAAGGAAAGAATATGGTATGGTGCATGGCTGGGTGAATGATGAAGCAAGAATGGGTGGAAGGAGAACAGCCTTGGTGGGTGAAACAGAAACTGTATGTGTGCATATACTTTGAATGGATGGATGCCTGGATCATGGTACTATCTGACTCTTAGATAGCATATGTGTATCTAGAGAGAGTAAGTAGACGGTCACTGGATGAACTAAGTGTTACTTTGAAGAGCATGTAACACCGCACCCGCACGTCCGTTCCAGTGTAGGAAAGGCAAGGAAAAGAAGTTGTAATTTTGTCCAAATACTACCATGAATAGTAGCAGTAGTTTGTATTGCAACTGCAAGCACAGCATATATCCGGTTATTACGGTGGACCCTCCCTACCTCTCTTAATAATTTTAGTTTTGTAGTAGTACGTCATTCATGTGTGGGTGTATCACTGTTCACTCATTAAAAAGCAAAGCACCTGAAGTCATCCCATATGTAATCAAATATACATCCCATGTGAAGTGATAGATAATCAGATTATTTAGTTTCTTCTTTTTCCTTTTCTAGTACTCATTTGCACTGTAGGGTGAAAGTTAAATTAATTAAGCAGTAGCCCTTTTAACAGAGTATTATCAGTGCCACCTGTAATGGAAAAATTTGAGCTTCACCACCTGCATGCACTGTACTGGTACAGTAACGCAAGTCTGTCTCACTCATCATGGTGTGCGTCTGTTTTTCTCGGGTGCAAGTTCACTGCGCTGGCATTATGCCGGCTTGCAGAAGATAACGTACCAATTTTCCTAAACAAGAGAGAAGAAGAAGAAGAAGACTGGTGTACTGTCATAGTCGACAGTAATGGAAGTCCATAGTGCTCGTAGAATTTGTTCCTTAAACTCACACTAATGTTAGAGCAAGGATGAAGAAGTGGGAGGTTAGATAGAGACTGGCCTCAATAGTTATGTACTGTGCTTTCAAGTTGCTAGTTGTACTGTGACACAACTTTCTGCTCAATCATTTTGTGTTATTCTTAAGAGCATTGGTTACAGACTATGTCTTTCTTTCTTTATATAGTTGCTCCTTCCAAATCCAAAAAACCATCAAGGAAGGAGCAGGCTCGAATGGCCTGGCAACGGAGGCTGGATGCCACTGTCGCAGAATATCGGCGGCTGCTGGCCCTAGAGGAGGAGGAGGACACGCAGTCTACTACTACATCTACTGCGACAGCTGCATCCTCCTCTGGGCCCACACGGGATGCCAGCCAGTGCAGTGCTCCAGCGGTACGGAGCCGGGCTACCAAAGCCAACCGCCACCGCCGAGCAGCAAAGACATCAGCTGCCCCCCACAGGAGTTGCAAGGCACGCCAGCGCCGCTTATCCCTCAGAGTGTCCTACCTGGAGCAGGAGGTCTTAACTTATGAGAACTTGGTGGAGGGCCTCCGCTCCGACCATGCCACCCTCCACAAGGAGTATGATGCCCTGGCCGCTACAGTGAACAGCATCCCGCCGTAGTGTCCCTTGCCCCTTTTTTAGAGACTTTTGGGAGGTGGGATTTGGGAGTCGGGTTCTTTTTGGGACTTTTGAAAGACAATCGTTGGGGTTAGGGAGGGTCTTGAGGGAGATTATTTTGTTAGGGCTATACAAATATACTTTTTGAAACTTTATCTGAGCATACCTGTTTTTTACTGCTTTTGAGTCTGATGGGTGGGGGTTTAACAGTAAGTTTGTTTTCCTGAAACTTAAGTCTGTGTCATTTTCTTCCTTAAAGTGTAAATGGCTAAATGTTTTCAACACTAAGTGCCTCTCACAGAGTAAGTGATCCCCCCTTTCCCACCATGGATTTTCTTCAAATCACTTGCAACCAAAATTACACATTCCCACGAGTGCTCTAAGACCCCAGAACTCAGTTGCAAAAATCAAGAACACCCCGAAACACATGCAATCCTGCTGCTAGGGCTAACCCTAACGAACCCTAAGTTACAAAAAGTGACAAAAGGCTTTCACGCTTGGATGTTGTCCAAACCAGTTTTATCCGGTATTAGACCTTCCCAGCAATGGCCCCAGAGCCGTCAACCCAGGCGAAAGCAAGTGGAAGACCCCCAAACAGCCAAAAAGCAAAAGTACAAAAATTGGGACTTAGTCACTTTCCTGAAAATTTCCAAAATCACTCGCTCTGCAGCTAGGCCCTAACTCCCCTTTGCCTCCATGGATTCCCTTCAAACCTCTTGCAATGAAAAGTATCCATACCCAGCAGTGCTCCCAGACCCCAAAACCCACCCACAAACACCAGGAAGCCCCCCAAACAGACCCCCGAAAACGCTACATTGAGCGAAAAGTCAGAAGATGCAAAAACTTTTTCCTCATGGATGTTGTCCAAACCAGTTTTATCCGGTATTAGACCTTCCCAGCAATGGCCCCAGAGCCGTCAACCCAGGCGAAAACAAGTGGAAAACCCCCAAACAGCCAAAAAGCAAAAGTACAGGTGATTAAAGTTGTGATTATATTAACAGTGCAAAACAAAGAAAGACAGAAACACAGGAATAAAAGTGAATAAGTAAGAAAAAGAAAATGTTGGATTCATTGGCTCATTTTCAGTGCTTGGTGTCAGGGAAGAAGAGTTCGTCCTCATACTCAATAATTCAGGCAGGAGTAGGTCAGTGTCACCTAACACAGAAGAAATTCCCTCATCTACGTTGCTGTCCGCCTCGTCTTCTTCCGTCGTGCGATCTGGTACTTTGAAATCTGGTGGTATGAGGTGCTCATTCATCTTGATCATTGTCAACCTCTCCACATTTTTGGGCGAGAGGCGGGTCCGTTTGCAAGTTACAATGCCACCAGCAGCACTGAAAACACGTTCAGAAGACACACTTGCAAGTGGGCAAGACAAGTAATGTATAGCCAGGTTGGTGATCTCTGGCCACAATTCTTTTTTCCCATGCCAATACGCCAATGGGTCAGCATTAACATAGACCTCTGTTGAGTCATTCAGATAGTCCTGCACCATCGACTCAAAGTTCTCCACGGTTCCTCCACTTTGCTGAATTTTTGCTCGGACCTTTTGAGAACCAAACCCAAGCTCAGCTAGCCAATCTTCTTCACTATCATCACCCGATATTTCTGTTGTGTCTGGTGCAGATGATGCGGTTGCCGGTGTCTTTAACGGCTGAGAGGTCACTTCTGCCACAGCCACAGGTGCAGAAGTGGAGTCTTTTGACCGGGGATGGCCTGCTAATGCTGATGTACTGCCTTTTCCTTCAATTTGCTTCCGTTCTCTTTCAAACCTCATGGCTGACAAGGCTAGCCAACGTTTGTACTTTGTAACATCTTCATCACTAAAATGAAATAATGCACTGCCTGCCAGCGCCTTTTTGTAGCGTGGATGCAGAATAGTAGCACAAATGTAATGCTGTTCTGAGTGGATCTTTTGAAGACGTTCATCGCCAAGTAGGCGCTCTAATAATTTCTCCGCCAAAACAAAAGCTTCTTGCTTTTCTTCATCTTTTTGAAACTTAGAAGACACCGCCTTCAGTTTGTGCTCCAGCATGCGCAACAATGGGATAGCTTTTCCCAAATTACAGTCCTCCCTGCTGACTGCACGCGTGAAGACCTCAAAAGGACGAAGCATGTCTGTCAGGCTTTTAACTAGCTCCCATTCCGCCGCATTTAACCTCAGGTCCTTCACAGCTGTACCCAGTGTTAAGAAATACTGATCGAGTACCGTAAACTGCTCATACAGACGCTCAAGCATGTAGAAGGTTGAGTTCCAACGTGTTGGCACCTCCTGGATGAGTGCTTTCACTGGCATTCGACGTTCATGTAGCAGGCGCCTCAGATGCTTCCGGGCCTTAAAAGAATGGCTGAAATGGTTGCACATTTTTCGGCAGGTGACCACTAACTGGCATGCTGGACTGTCTTTATCCAAGAATTTTTTAACAACCAGGTTTATACAGTGCGCCAAACACGGCACTCTGAAATAGTCACCCAGATCCATGGCTTTAACTACATTGGCGCCATTATCCGTGGAAACATAACCAATGCCGTGTTTTTTTTGGGACAGCCAGTGAAAGACCTTTGTGTTGTACTCATTCAAAAATGTTTGTGCTGTATGACGTTGCTCCAAGCCAAACATGGCTAGTGTTGCATGTTTCCGAGCAGCTTTAAAAACTTGGTCCAGGTCACCACTTGCGTTTAGCTTTGCTTTAACCCCTGAAAAAGAGACCCAGTGTGCAGTGATGCACATGTAATCAGTGCCTGCGCCACTGGTCCACATGTCTGTTGTCAGATGTATAGTGTGAACAGCACTCTTCTGCAAAGCTGCCCCAATCACCTCCAGCACATCTTGATGTGGTGCTGGAACCGCAACTCTGGCAAAATAGTACCGGCTAGGAACCTTCCATTTAGGACAGAGCGCTGCCACTAATTCTAAAAAACCAACACCTTCTACAAAAGAAAAAGGGAGAAGATCCAGCGCTAGCATTTTAGCCAGCTTAGTGTTATACAGACGCGCCGTTGGGTGGTTGCGTTCATATGGCGCGTCTGAAAATAACATGGTTTTAATGTTGCCTTGGACCATTTTACGGGATGATGATGATGACTTCTTCGACCCAGTTACGCTCGCTGATGAACTTTTTCGCCTTGGTGTCTCACTCTGTCCCACACTCTTAGTGTGGCTCACAGGGGGTGTGCTGAAAGGGGTACTGGGTGTAAGTGAAGTGTGTGACGCTTCTTCCTCCTCATCATCATCAGATGGAACATCAACGTTTTCTCGACTTGCAATTCGGGCTTCCTTGATTTCCTTTAGGTGCGCAAGCCATTGGACGAGGTGCTGTCTCTTAAGATGACCTCTCTGGCCTCCAGTCCCATAGTTGGTACCAAGCTTACCATGACTAACTGCAAGCTTACAAATGCTACAAATGGCTATGTTTTCCCTTTTTGGGCAAACACTAAAGAAGTCCCAAACTGCGGACTTGAAATGTCTGTGGGGGCCAGAGGAGGCGATACTGGTGGTGTCACTGGTCATGCTGCTAATGCCAGATGAAGTGGAGGATGTGTATTGCTGAACTTTACTACATTGTGCACTTTCACCACCACGAATTGAGGTCGAGGTGGATGGAGGTCCCTTCTGGCGAGTAAGAAATACGGAAGCGGAAGGTTGTGGTGTACTAGTTAACTTCAATGATTGTGGTGTTCCCATTGCCTCCTCATCGACTTCATCATCACGCTCAGCAGCTTGTCGGGCTAGGGTCAAAATGTCTGTTTGCTGCATGCCCGCTGGGGCTTCAGTGACGTTAGTGATGACTGCGTTGTCGTAGAGAGAGTCTTCAGCAGCAGGAGTATACGCCACTTCTTGTTGAGCGTCATCACACTCCATAACTATGAGAGTTTCGACAACCTTCCTTTTACGCTTAGCTACCTTTGTCAGATCATGGTGTGCCTGAGCCTCACTCTCAGACGGCAGTGGTGCTGGTTCCCAAGTAAGATCCATATCATCAGAAGGAGGTGGGCTTGAAGAAGATGTAGACACCACCTCCCTTGATCTTTTCCTTGCTCGGGATGTGGAAGACAATGAATGATCATCAGGAGGAGTGGCTTCCTCGAATGATACCTCGGCTTGATTGTCGATTTCCAGATGTGCCCCTACTTCTGGAGGAACAACTATTGTGGCCACTTGTTGTTCCCCTCCATGCACCTCTGCTTGCTCCTCTCCTTGCGCCGCCTCTCCTTCCACATGTACTTGGGCTTATACTTGCACATGTGGTTGTTGTTGCGGCTGTGGTTGTTCAACACTCGTCAGATGAGTTACAACAACAACGTGTGTTGATTGAGGGACATTGCTGCTACTTTCTTGCGATGAGCCAACATCACTGGTCGATGGTGATTGAACAAGTAGACTGGCTGCCTTTTCAGCACTCAAGGGCTTGGACTTAAGTTGGCGTGGGGGTGGTGGCACTGAGCCCAATGGAGCCCAGCTTGGTCCCCAGCAGATCCCGCTGCTGCTGCAGGCGTACTTTTTTTTTTATTCCCCAAAAATGTGGCGGGCGTCACACCAGTCTGCTTGGTAACTTGCTTCTTCTGCTCCTTTCTGGCATCTTTCTTGCTAGAGGAGCTACGGGGAACTTTTTTTGGGGCCATCTTCTTCAGATGTCACTCTGAACAGCAGGCGACAGTTGCACAAGTTGCAGAGTTGTCTGTGGCCACACGTGACGTTGTGCTGCACACACCGCAGCAGGACTTCTTCCTGGCACTGGTGGTTCTCTTGTGCACCTAAAAGCAATGGAAGACAGAGGAACATCAGTTATACACCCCAAAAAGTCGAAAAAACACACAAAAATCAACACAATCCCAGCCCATCCATGGCCTCAATGATGTTTAAATTCAAGAAGACACCCCACAGAAAGACTAGGCCCATGCACCACTCACTACCCCTGGGCAAAAGGCCCCACCAGCAGCACCAACAAATCGACAAAAACCACAAAATGCAGCACAATCCCAGCCCATCCATGGCCTCAATGATGTTTGAATTCAAGAAGACACCCCACAGAAAGACTAGGCCCATGCACCACTCACTACCCCTGGGCATAATGGATGAAAGCTAGGCAAAATGGGTACAGGCTTCAGACATTGCCTCTCTTCAAAATGGCCCCTTGAAACCCAAGCACATGTTGCCTGTACCAGCACTCAAGATGGCCACCACCACCACCCACATGGCCAGTCCACATCAACAGTACACCCCAAAAAAAACGAAAAACACACAAAAATCACCACAATCCAATGCCATCCAGGATGTTTACATTGAAGAGAGTGAGACCCCACAGGCAGACTCAGTCCATGCACCACTACCCCTGGGCAAAAGGCCCCACCAGCAGCCCCAAAAAAATCGACAAAAACCACAAAATTCAGCACAATCCCAGCCCATCCATGGCCTCAATGATGTTTAAATTCAAGAAGACACCCCACAGAAAGACTGGGCCCATGCACCACTCACTACCCTTGGGCAAAAGGCCCCACCAGCAGCAACAAAAAATCGACAAAAACCACAAAATTCAGCACAATCTCAGCCCATCCATGGCCTCAATGATGTTTAAATTCAACAAAACAGTTGTATCATGCACCCAAAACCAACCCTGGTCCTACTGGATACTGTGGCTACCCACAATATATTTTATTTAATGTTCTGAAAAAGTTCCAAAATTGTAGTTGCAGCAACTGTAATGCCCCAAACAAACTTACTTGTGAAAGTTGATTTCTAATCCAAAAGTGATCCAAAGAAAGTCAAAAAGGCCTCAAATCCAAATATCCAGCAGCATCCACAAAAAGTAATCCTTCCAGGTCAAGGTCCAAATGAAAGTGACCAGCACATGAAGAAAGCACTGAGAGGAGCCTGCTGGACAGGAACAGGAAGTTGGAGACTGTAGGGCACTTCCTCCCCCCCCCCCCAAAAAATGGACTCCTTGCAAAAATAAGTGCAGGCAAATGTCAACCTGAGGAGTGATTCTGATAAAAATCATTTTCTGAAGGTTTATGCTGTTTGCTGGTGGATTTCTTGTGCAGAATTGCAAAATCTCTATTTCGCGAGTGCGAGATTGTTGCTGCCCGCCGCACCTACGTGTTTGCAATTGCGAACACTCGCGATGCGTGCTGTGCAAGGTGGCAAGCCGCGATTACGTATTCGCGGTCGCCAAACTCCCGCGGGATCCCGCAGCAAGATCCAAAATGACGCAGCACTCGCAAAATATCGAGAAAAACAACTCTGCAAACGCTGAATGACGGAAAGAGAACGCCGCGCGCCACGCCGCGCACCGCAATATTGTATCACCAAGCAAAAAAATCCGCCGCGTGCGGATTTGCGGATTTTCCGCAAATTCGCGAGAGTTCGCGGATTGCGAATTTGCCGAAAATCCCCAAAATCCGCGAGCGGAACGGATTTTACGCCCATACTTAGTCTTTTCATTCGAATAGATGCTTGAGGTGGCTGGGATCTGTGGAATTTAGGTTGTCATGAGCGTTGTTGCCATGTAGGGCTGGTGTAAGCCAGCTTACGTTTAGCCCTGTATTGCTAATTTTGCCTATTGTAGGAAGAGTATTATGTAATGAAGAAGCAGATATAGATGATTTTTCAAAAGGGTTACTGTGGAGCGACTATGTTTATTTGATGTCTTTCGGGTCATGTAAGTTTAAATCCTTCTTTAGGTGCTGCAGGTATGCTGATTTTAATATCCCAGTCTAAGAAGCACTCCTTTTACTGGAGAACCAACCTTGCGGACAAGTTTTCAGTCCAGGTCACAAGAGTGGATACTAGCATCCTGTTGTCGATTGAAGTCAGAATTTCAATTGATACAATGTCCTCAGTGGTCACCTTGTCTAGGGAAGGGACCATATGTAGAAGTTTTATGATGTTACCCCGGTTAAGAATGTTGTGCCTCATTCTAGACTGGTATTCTAGAGTGACGATTGTTTGTTATAAGCAAAAGATATACCAGGTGTTTGGCCAGTCTGATAAGTCCATGAGATGGTGGAAGCTATTATATGACGTAGTGCCTTGTTTTAGGTTCTCAGGATCATTTGTCTGGCTGTGTTCGTGTGAGGCTGGAAGGAAGTGTTCTCCCTTATTGAATTTTGAGGGCTCAAAGGAACCACCAGTGTAGGACAGCTTTTCTTGTGGTTGGCCCACCTCCCTGTAACTTTTGTTTTGCTTGGTTAGCTTCATGGGGGGCTAGCGCCTTTAAGAGGAGGTGGCCCGATAGATCGTCCTCAGAAGCATGGGCTTTTCCCCATTAGGTATTTCCGGTGTTCTACCGAATAACGGAAAGAATTTGCACTTCCTTGACATACCCTTGCTGTTGGTTTCAGTTGCTTCTGGCTTGGTTCCAGGAATATTTTCATTGTTCTGCAGCTTTGTTTTGCTTGTGCAAGGAATTATTACCGAGCTTGCTCTGTTTTTGTTTCTTGCTTTACACAGTTTTTTCTTAGTTTTATTCATATTAATTTCTGTAATGGAACTTGAAGGGGAATTTGAGGTTTGCTAGAACCCTTCTCTTGATGTGCATCCATGACTGGGGCAGAGGGTCCTTTAACCTCCTTTAGAGTTGTATATCTGAGTAAATGATTTGGGACACATTTTAAAGATCCCATTCATCATCCAGGTTTGATAATGGCTAAGTTTCATTACATTGTTTGCTATAGAGAATATTTGAATTTGTTTCTCATTCTTTAGGTTCGTATTTATATTTATTAAACATGACATTCATCCTAAGGGTCATCATGGTGCAAGGAGTGAGTAAACCTAAAATGGCAATTGCAAACAACGTGAAGGGAGAGGCTTAAGACAGCTATTAATAAACAGTTTCTATTAGGTTCTAAGGAACATCAATGTTTTTAGTTTCTTTCTGAATGACAGATATTCATCTGTTAGACGAAAATCCAAGGGGAGTTCATTCGAGTGAACGGCGGCTAGTTTGGAAAAGGAACGGTCTCCTGCCCTGACCCTCTTGGTTCGTCTGATTTTTGCCAAGGCCTGATGACGTGATCTGAGGTTACACGAGGAAGTATAGAATTCTACTTTATTTTGAAAGATGCGAGGAACGCTTTTATGTAGCGCTCTGTGTGTGTAGAATAGAAGTGTAAACTTAGCTCTTTGGCATACGAGCAACCAATGCAATTCCCTCAGACTTCCAGATGCCAAGCTGTATTTTTTTTTTTGCGAACCTGTCTAGCAGCAGCATTTTGGACGACCTGAAGTCAGTAAAGAGGTACTCAGGCATACCCATGTATACCGCATTGCCTTAGTCAAGTCTACTGGAAATTAGAGCCTGGGTGATGGACTTTCTGCAGTTTAGAGGGATCCAAGCGAACAGTCTTCGTAGTAGTTTCAGTGTGGCGAACCTCTTACCTCACAGTTCTCTGACTTGATCTTGCATTGTCAGTGCATTGTCAATGAGCATGCCCACATATTTTTTGCCACTCTCCTAGGTTCTGGGGCGGCTCCTAGTTGCTGCGGCCCCCAGGTGCTGTTATTCCAAACTATGTGTGCGCTACCAAAAAGCAAAATCTAAGATTTTCCAGCATTTGATTTCAAACAGTGTTCCCTCATCCAGGTTGCAGTGTCTGTGAGACAGCTAATTAGATTGTTTTTGGTAACCTCATGCTTTTCTTCAAAAGTGATTAGTAGCTGTGTGTTGTTTGCATAGGAACAGATATCAAAGCCGCATTTTCTGCTAATCGCTGCTAAGGAGGAAACATAAACATTGAAAAGGATGGGGCTTAAGGAGGTCCCCTGCGGGACTCTGTATTTGATTATCTTTGAGCTGGAAGACACAGGTCCCATTTGTATTTTTTGTGCTCTGTTGAGGAGGAAGGAGGAAAACCACTGAAGAGCTTTCAAGTGTATTTCTTTTCCATGCAAGATGCACAGCAGATGGTCATGAGATACAGTATCAAAAGCTGCCGTTAGATCCAGAAGGATCAGTGTAGCAGCTTTACCTTGGTCCACCAAGGATCTGATGTTTTCTGATACAGCAAGCAGAGTGGCTTCAGTGTTGTTGGCAGCTCTAAATCAGGTCTGAGAAGGATCTAAAAGATTGGTTGTTTCTAAACAATTAACCAATTTCTCAAGTACTTTGGACAGATATGGTAGATCGGCCAGTAGTTTGCTGGATCATAGATTTCCAAGCCCGCTTTCTTCAGCAGTGGATGAATCCAGAGATTTATTGAAGATACAGGTGACATGCAGGCTGAGGACAGATACGAGCCGTGAGAAGATAAAGTGCTTTGACATCGGTCATGGCTTTTGCAACCTGTTCTTCTGAGAACGGGGCCAGGTTGCTTAGATAAGCCTGTGCTTTAGCATGTGGTGCTACTGTCCCCCAGTTAGTATTTTTAGCAATGGGCGGGTTATTGAAATAGGAGTAGATTTTGGAGACTTTATTGATGAAAAAGCTGTTGATTAGCTCACAAATGTCGGTTGTAGGAGTCATAGTGTTGGACATGCTGGTTGGTTTGCAGGGTTATCGTGCTATTTTATATAGTTCTTTAGATGAATTACAATTATCCTCTGTTCGTTTTGCATAGTAGTGTTTTTTTGCTATTGTTAGGGTATTATGGTAATTTTTCAATTCCCCTTTATGGATATGGATAGTCTCCATTTATGTTCCAGAGATTTACATCTACTTTTTATTAATTGTAGTTCAGATTAGTAACATTTTTCTGATTGTTTTCCTTCTAGATTTGCTTTCTAGTTTTGGAGTGCACTGGTCCAGTGTGTTGGTAATCTCATTATGCAGGCATTCCGCCTCTGCCTGAGCAGAAAGTGATCTAGCAATGTTTGGGTCATATGGGGAGAAGTGTGCAGCGAGCACCTCAGGGGTGATGAGATTCCATGGTCTTTTTACTACTAGTTGTGTGGGAGTGTGGGTTGGCTTAATTGGGAGGTTAAAAGAAAGGGAAATTAGGGAGTGACCGTTCAAAGATAGAGGTGTGACTTTGGGCAGTTCAATAGTCTCTATGTTGGAGAAAAAATGGTCTAGTCGATCTTGGGCAGACCACCGTGTTAGTCCTGCTGGATCTTACAGCAGCTTTTGATACCCTGTCTCCCTTTACTCTAACATCTAGGCTAAGGGAGGCAGGGGTAGCAGGACCGGCTCTGAGTCTCCTGAACTCCTTTTTACATCAGCGAGAGCAGCGAGTGATGCTTGGGGATTACCTCTCCCCTGTTAAGTTGTTGCAATGTGGGGTGCCACAGGGGTCGGCATTGAGTCCAACCCTGTTTAATATCTACGTGGCCCCCCTTGCAAGACTAGTAAGATCTCAGGGGATGGAGGTAGTGTCGTATGCAGACGACACGCAGATTATGGTGTCCCTGACCCACTCTGTGAATGTCACCGCGTCCAGCTTTAAGGCCTGTATGCAACTTGTTGCAGACTGGATGGTTCTCAACTCATTAAAGTTGAACGGTGACAAAACGGAGGTCCTGGTCTTCGGCAAAGACCAGGGTATGTGGTCAGGTGAGTGGTGGCCTTCATCGCTAGGCATCTGCCCCACACCCACACAATCTGCTAGGAACCTAGGCGTCATTTTTGACACCCGGCTTTCCATGGAGCTTCAGGTAAATAGGACAGTGGCCACCTGTTGGGGGGTCATTAGGATTCTGAAAAGAATTGCCCACTATCTGTCCCCACAGGCACGTAAACAGGTTGTGATTGCCCTTGTTGGCTCAAGGCTTGATTATTGTAACTCACTCTATGCTGGGGCCAACAAGGGTATCTTACAACGCCTGCAGGTTGTACAAAACGCCGCGGCGCGTTTTGTTTTGGCTCTCCCGTGGCGGTCCTCCTCGACCCTGGCAAGGAAGAATCTCCATTGGTTGCCCATCCCTTCCAGAGTCTCGTTTAAACTTCTCTGCCTTACTTACAGTGCCTTGAGGGCAGGCTCGAATGATGCTTTGGGATCCTTGCTATCCAGGTATGTCCCAAATAGATGTCTCCGCTCTCTCGAGCTTAACCAACTGGTAGTCCCACGCGCCAGGATGGCGAGATGGGGGAGCAAAGCCTTCTCCATTCTTGCACCCCAACTATGGAATGCTCTCCCCCTGGAGATAAAGTTACAGCCTTCACTTGGTCTCTTCAGGAAAGCATTGAAAACTTGGTGCTTCATTAAAGCCTACCAGTGAGCTCCTGGTTCTGGTTGCTGTCAGCTAGTTTTTGAGTTAGGCGCCTTGACGCCCACTGGGCATAGCTGCGCGTAGACAAATAACATTTCATTCATTCATTCTAGTGTGTGCCTGGCCATGTGTGTTGGCCCTTTGAACCATTGGTTAAGCTGCAGTACCTGGGGACTTTCAAGTGCTTGGTCCCCAGGGTCTGTAGAACGTAAAAGGAAAGGTTCCTCACTATGTGAAATTTGTAATTGTTCAGATATGTCTATATTCTAGTATCTTTTAGCGACAAGTGGGGTATCACTGCTATCTTTTTCTGTTATGCAATTAATATATTATTAAAGTGGGGATAGGTGGTTGTTGCCCTGTTATGTTTTTGGGACACTAGGTAAAATATCCTTAAACATTTAGCTTGTGGGTGCCTGGGAGCTAGACTTGCCTCACTGATATCTTACAATATTTCTTGTACTTATATTTCTGTGCTCTCTTACATGAATTACTACATCATTTTTTGTAGTTGCCCTCCCAAAGTATGCATTAGAATAATATGTAGTACATTTCTAGTTTATAGTTTCTGATAATGCATCTTCTTGGCTGTAGGTGTTGCCCATGTGATTTAGTAACTGCTTCCTTTCTCTGAAGTGATAAACCTTTACATGTTTGTCATTAACATGTCTAAAAATGCATTTAACTTTATTTTGTATACTTACATGTATGACGTGGTGAGATATTTCATATGCAGCTTTCCCCCTTTAAAGTCCAGAAGGTGCTTTTGTTTCTTTTGATTGAAAAAGAAAAATGTGAGTTACGTTATAGATAGCACTTTGTTGATAGTTTGTAGGGGTAGAGGCTGTTAGCTTTCTTTCATTTGCTATTTGGGTGAGTTTATCATTAGTTATTTATTTTTATATACCTACTTTCTTATTTATTTTTGCTGGTTTGTGATGGTTGATATTTTCGGTAGTTTATTGGTTTTCAAGTGAGATTTTTTTCTTTAGGAGGTCTTCGCAAAAAAGATAAACGTTGGAAAGTGTGATAATATTTATTTTCTATTTCATAATCTTAAGTTTGCTACCAGTTATGGTTTAGTTTACATATAAGTGCTACGTACTTGGTTATGTAGTTATTAAGATGTAAATGATTCTTCTTTAATGGTGTGTAAAAAGGATTCAGCAGTGTTTCCTCGTCTTGCAGCATTTGTTGTTCTAATTAGTGTTCCTTTCTTATATTGTTGATTTTTTATTTAATTTTATTGGTAACAATTGTTTATAAGTTTTGAAAAGAACAACGGTGGAGGATTCCCATCAAAAAAGCACCTGGTCAAATATTCTCCCAAAATTAGTTTAGACCCACATTATAGTGCATGGGACAATATGTGTGCACACTTCAGTAACACCCACCGTTACAATGTTGGTTCAAAACATGAACTATGAATTACTTTAAACAAGGTCAAGGTGCACCACTTTAGAGTTTGCATGAACTGACAACTTTGAGGAGGTTAGCAGCAATGATCACATTAGTTGTTACTTGTGTTCTTTAAGAGTTCTTTTATTGAGTTCAGTTGTAAGTAACAAATCACACACAGGAGCTACAGCCGACGCGTTTCGTCCTCTTGGGACTTCTTCAGGGCTGTTTACAGAAAAATGACAATGTACAAAAAACATACAATTAAAATTTACATTAAAAACAATTGTGCTTCTGTAGACAAAGCCAGGCTTAAAAAACAGTACAGTACTGGATTAAAGGCTAGTGCCAGGATTGTATGCAAATTGCCAACAATAATCAGAATAGAAGATTTTGAAAAATTAATTTAAAGACAACATTTTTGAAATTTTTCAAAAGCGGTCAGCATGTTCTAGGTTGTTGTATATTGTTCACCATAAGGGTCTATCCCTCTTGTATCTGCAACCCACCTTAGAGAGGTGACATGGGGGAGTAATCAACAATTTATCAGCAGAAATGAGTAACGCTAAAGTGAAGAACATACCGAAGTGAAAAAATAGACTAGTGTCCTTGTGTCTTCTCCCGTGACTATCAGGGTGCGTGGTGATATCTGTAACGATTTGTTATGCTTGATAGAGCATCTAGAATTGATTAATGGGAAAACATTAGTGAATTGTCAAATATCAAAAGTCTTTATATCAACAGACACTCTAAAAGAGCTCGAAAGCTTCCCATAACTCGATAATTGCGACTGAAGACTATGACCTACCCTGTTGAACAAAAAGTTCTCTGTGGAGGAATCTCGTCTGTCCGAGTCGTTCTTATTACTGGACGGTATATATCTATTTGTGGTCTGTACTGCCAAAATTCTCTTGAAAGGGTATTTCAATATTGTACATATAAATATCCTAAAGAGCAAACAGAGTGTTTTAGATACTCTTCTCAAAGATAACTCCACACCAAACAAATATATATGTTTGCAATTGACAAGAAAAAAACACTAATTTGATGTTGTACATTTATTTATCCTATAGGGCAAACAGAGTGTTTTTAGAAATTCTCCTCAAGGCAGCTCCTCAACATTGGAACGTTTGTGATTAGTAAGGAAGATAAGCTAAAACGATAAGATAAGGACAAAGGACAAAAACACTTCCATGGTACTTTTCTCATAACGGTCATCCGCAACCAAAGGGTAGCCTGATATTTACATAAGCGAAATGAACGGACGGCAACTCACTTACATCAAGAATATGGATGATGATCCAAAAAGAGCTGGAACCAGGGTAGTAGAAAGTGTAGTCAATTGCAAACATATATATTTGTTTGGTGTGGAGTTATCTTTGAGAAGAGTATCTAAAACACTCTGTTTGCTCTTTAGGATATTTATATGTACAATATTGAAATACCCTTTCAAGAGAATTTTGGCAGTACAGACCACAAATAGATATATACCGTCCAGTAATAAGAACGACTCGGACAGACGAGATTCCTCCACAGAGAACTTTTTGTTCAACAGGGTAGGTCATAGTCTTCAGTCGCAATTATCGAGTTATGGGAAGCTTTCGAGCTCTTTTAGAGTGTCTGTTGATATAAAGACTTTTGATATTTGACAATTCACTAATGTTTTCCCATTAATCAATTCTAGATGCTCTATCAAGCATAACAAATCGTTACAGATATCTCCACGCACCCTGATAGTCACGGGAGAAGACACAAGGACACTAGTCTATTTTTTCACTTCGGTATGTTCTTCACTTTAGCGTTACTCATTTCTGCTGATAAATTGTTGATTACTCCCCCATGTCACCTCTCTAAGGTGGGTTGCAGATACAAGAGGGATAGACCCTTATGGTGAACAATATACAACAACCTAGAACATGCTGACCGCTTTTGAAAAATTTCAAAAATGTTGTCTTTAAATTAATTTTTCAAAATCTTCTATTCTGATTATTGTTGGCAATTTGCATACAATCCTGGCACTAGCCTTTAATCCAGTACTGTACTGTTTTTTAAGCCTGGCTTTGTCTACAGAAGCACAATTGTTTTTAATGTAAATTTTAATTGTATGTTTTTTGTACATTGTCATATTACAATTGTTTATAGTTTAGTTATAGTTTTTTGGGTTGGTTTACTATAGTTGGAATTTTATCTGTTGAATCCTTCTATGGTAAACACTAATTTGTGTTTTACTATTTAAGTGTAATATATAAGTCCATATTTTGGTTTATAAAATTATTTATATCTGTATATTTACTAATAATTAGTTTGGTCTTTACTTGTTTGTAGTTAATGATAATTTTGGGGGGATCATGGTATATATTTTAGATCTGTACATTTTTCGGGTGAATGGTAAATATTTTGTTGATATAATATATTTTTATTTACATTAACTATATCTCTAAAATATTTCAGGTTTATATAATGTAAGTTATTTGAAAAGTGTTTATTTTATGGTTTAAATCTTTTATTGAATTTTCAAAACAGGAAAAACAAACAAACCACACTTTCCCATCAGATGGAACAATGTCGAGCTCTTCCTGTGCGACCCAATCAAAGGTGTGCGGCAGAGAGAATAATGGCAACGCCAGACATGTAGGGTCTCTGCAAAGGGGTAATATCGTCCGACCCACCCCCTCTCTGCCTCCTTGTCCACAAAGCAAAAGAAAAAGAAAATGGGAATCACCACGCCACCAACGGAGGGCAGTAAGCTGGTAAACAATCCTGCGTCTTGCGCCTGCGCGTCGGGGCTTTCGGCTCCTTGATCGGAGTGTCTGCTAGGCGCAGTAATCGCAAGTAGCGAGGGCAGCTCAATTCCCTAAACTCCCCCATGAGCAAAGTGAGGAATGGTCGCCACAGTTCCGCAAACTCCTCTCCCCTTCCCGCCTTCGCTAAGGACAGCTTCTCCATCCCCAGAACCATCCAAAGCCGGTGTAGCCAAAGGGTACAAATGCCCAGAGGTCCAGTCCCAGGGAAAAATCGGGATTATCGGAGAGCGGGGTCATCGGGGAGGGAAACGAGGTGAGTTCGTGCCAGACCGCTACCTGATCCCATACATCCAAGATGGTGCTTGTAATCTGTGATGCGTATAGATTGGGTGGGCGGTGGCATCTGGGGAGGAATGGAACCCCCTGTAAGGGCCTACCCGCCACAGCTTGGTCTTTAAAGAGCCAATTCTTGCCTGATTCCAGCTGGTACCCCTCCTCCAAAGTGCGGAGTTGTGTGGCTCGATAATATAGAGAGAGGTCGGGCACACCGACCCCCCCGTGGGCAGGCGGAAGAATCGCAATTGCATGCTTGAAGCGTGGGCGGCGACCGTTCCAGATAAAGTGCACCAGGTCAGACTGTTTCCGTTGGTGCCAGTCCGCTGGTGGGCGCAGGGGGAGGGTCTGGAACACGTAAAGGATTTGTGGAAGTAGTGGCTGCTATCCACCCCAGCCAGGAGAGCGAGTGAGGTTTCCACCTCCGGAGTTCGTCGCTGAGGCACAAGCGGAGCCTGGCGTAATTCGCCTCAGCGGTGGCTTAGACGGTTGGGGCCAGCAGAACTCCCAGATACGGGATGGTAGTATTTGACCACTGTATGTCGAACTCGCCTCGAACCTCAATGAGAGTCTCCGGCGACAGGGAGATATGCAGGGCTTCTGATTTCTCCACATTGATCTTAAACCCCGAAGCCAGTGCATAGGTGTGGAGTTCGATAAAAAGTGCTCGGAGCGACTGCATCAGCTCTGTAAGGGAAATAAGGATATCGTCCGCGTCTAAGCTGATCTTATGCACATCGCCGCCAAAGGGAATGCCTTTGATGAGGGAATGTTGCCTGACCCGTTGCGCTAGTGGCTCGATATACAAGGCAAAAAGGATAGGGGAGAGAGGGCGCCCCTACCCGTTGCCCCTGCCAATTGGGAAGCGCGGGGAGCTGTGGACATTGACACGGACCATAGCGTTTGGGCCGGCGATAGCAGTTCAGTATGCGATTACGAAGAGCCTCTCCCACCCCGAAGTGTTGGAGCACCAGTTTCAGATAGGGCCAGTGCACCCTATCGAAGGCCTTTTCGGCATCGATGTTAAGCAGCATACAGTCTGGCCTCGTCCGCGACCCTGCCTCGATGAGGTGGAAGACTCGTTTGGTATTATCGCTGGTCTGCCATTGGGGAATGAAACCAGCCTGGTCTGGTTCCACCAGCTGCTGCATATATGGAGCCAAGCTACTCGTGAGGATGCCCGTGTAGAGCTTGAGGTCCAGGTTTAAAAGGGTTTAAAAGGGATATCGGCCTATAGGAACTACAGCGTGTGGGGTCACGGCCAGGCTTGGGTATAACCGTTATCGCCGCTTCCAGAAGGTCCTCCGGAATGGCACCGGGTTGGCTGAAGGTGTTAAAGAGATCCCGCAGTAGCGGGGCAACCTGGTGGCAGAACGTTTTATAAAAGGCCGCTGAGTAGCTATCTGGGCCAGGTGATTTCCCCAGTTTGAGGCGGGATATCGCCGAAATCACTTCCTCCAGGCCAATGGGCCGATCTAGGAACTCCGCTTGCGCCTCGTTCAGGGACGGAAGGGGTGTGCCTCCCAGGTATGCACGACCAGTCTGGAGATCAAGAGAATCAGCTGTGTATAGGGTTTCATAAAAGTCCCCAAAAGCCGCGGCTATGTCAGCACCGTCGACAGCAAGGTCTCCCTGATTGGTCTGTATGGCTGTAACGCCCTGTCTTTGGCGTTGCTCTCTCAATTTGCTCACCAAGAGCTTCCCGCAGCGGTCACCCCCACTATAGTATGCATGTCGGAGGCAGAGAGCTGCATATTCTGCCACATCTTGGTCTAACGCCGCCAGCATCTTCCTCTCTGTACAAAGCTGGCGCCATGCACGGGCTGCCCCCATTCGTAGGTGCATCTGCTCCAACTCCACTACCCGTTGGGTAATTGAAGCTCTTTTCTGGGCGCGCTCTCCGTTGTTGGCTGTGGCGATAGAGATGAACTCTCCCCGCAATACTGCTTTCAGTGCAGCCCATTGGGTGGCCTTAGTGGTATCAGTGTTGGCATTGTGAGTTAAAAATTGGGTGGTGGAGTCTTTAATCCTATCCACTACTATAGGGCTTTGGAGCAAGGCATCCCACAGGCACCAATGTCAAGGCGGGGCAGGCACATCCGGGAGGAGGAAAGTGGTCATCACCGGGGAGTGATCCGACAGGGAGGTCGGGAGTATATCAACATCTTGCACTCGGGGCATCAACTGTGAGGAGCAGAGGAAGTAGTCAAGCCTAGCATATGATTTATGGGCCGCCGAGTAGTAGGTGTATGCCATGGAGTGTGGGTGGAAGTGTCTCCATAGGTCGACCAGGCCAAGGTCTGAGAAAGGTGCGTGGCCCTCTGTGGAGAGTGATCCCAACTGACCCGAGCGTTGGCATGAACGATCCGCCGTGTTATGGAATACTAAATTGAGGTCACCCCCCAATAGCAGGTGTGGTTGAGTGTTCGCTGTGGCTGTCTCTAAGGCCATATGTAGGAATTTTTCCTGACCCTCATTAGGCGCGTATATGGTGCCCACTAAAAGTGTCTGCCCGGCTATCAGAAATCGGTGTCTCAGCAACCTGCCCTTGATCTCTGCCTCCCTCTGCAGAACTTGACCCCTAAAGGATTTGGACACCAGAATCGCCACCCATGCTACCTTCTTAGATGTGGACAAAAACAAATGCAGGGGGAAGGCCCGGGATTTAAGTCGGTGGTGATCCTTTGGCAGCAAGTACGTCTCCTGTAGGAGGCAGATGTCCGCTGTGGAGTTCTCTAGGAGGGAAAGTATCGCCCGGCGTTTGATAGGGTTATTCAGTCCCCTCACATTAAGAGAGAGGATGTTCAATCTAAGAGGTGCCATAGATGAGTAGTAGAGTCTGCTTGTCTCTGAGCAAGGCGCGGGGAAGCAAAAGGGAACTCAAACATCGGTGGACAAGGAGGATCCCCCCGCTCCCCCCTCCCCCCGACCCTCCAACCCCCACAATCCCTGCAACTCCCCTCCCCAACCCCAACCGCTCTCCCGTTGACCCCCCTCCCCTGCCCCAACATGAAATCCCAAATTGTAAACCATAGTCTCGGGCCTATCTGAACAGAGATCAGGTCCGTAGAGTTTCATCGTGGAGGAAACGTGGTAGTGGCAGCCCCGGTGGCTCCCCAACCCCTCCCACCCTCCAAAGGTAAGATAATAGAGGCATCTCCCTTAAGCAAAGAGCTGGACCGCAGTGTCCTTGACCACCTCCTGGACGGTCGCGGCCTGTTCCTGGGCCATCGTCGCCGGGTCAGGTTTGAGAACCGTCTTAGAAGATCGTCGTCGTTGCACCTGTTGCCATCTGCCTCCGACTTGTTGCGTGAGCCTATCCTGCGATCGTCGCGGCAAAGTCTCTCTAGAATCTCCATCTCCTGGTAGATCGATGCCTAGTAACTCGCAGGTCTCGTGGAGAGATCGGAGTTGGTGCAGGGCCCCGTTCCATTTGAAGACCAGGCGAAACGGGTGACCCCAGGAGTAGGGCACTCCTTTATCACGCAAAAATGTTGTGGCTAGTTTGAAGGCTCTTCTCTTCTGCAGCATGATGGCTGATAGGTCCTGAAAAAGGGCTATGGGGCTGCCCCTGAATAGAAGAGGCTGCTTCTGTCGGGCCTCCTTTAAGATCCGCTCTTTCAAGGGGAAGTCCGGTAGGTAGGCTAGAATGTCCGGTGGGGGGGCAGATGCCCGCCGCGCCTTGCCAACTTTGTGCGCACGGTCAATACGAATGTCAAACTCCGCAGGATCCCCAATGATCTCTCTGAATAGCTCCTGCAGGTAGCAAGTGACACTGGCCCCTTCTGCTTTCAATGGAACTCCCCGGACCCGTATGTTATTCCTCCAGGAGCGGTTATAGAAGTCCTCCGCGTGGGATTGGAGATCCACTTGTTGCTCCCGGAGGCGAAGAACTTCCTGCTGTACGAGTTCCACCTCTTCGCTGCAGGTATAGTCCGTGCCCTCCAGCGTGGCCACGTGCTCCCCCAGGTCATCATCATCCCTGCGGAGTTCACACTGCTCTCCCGCCAGATCTTGCTTCAGGGCCTGGAAATCGTCTCTCAGAGTATTGAAGAGTGACTCAAGGAAGGCCTTTGTGATGGGCGCCCCTTCATCATCCTGCCGCTGGACGTTGGGGGTTGACGTGGGTGAGGGAGGGGTCTGGTTTTTCTCCTCTTTGGGGGCGCCCTTGCTAAGCATGTCCGTGATTGTGCGATTGTTTCTGCGCCCCACATTGGCCATGTCGCCGTAGTCACTCTGGCTCCCAAGGGTCACTGGGAAATCGCGCCATCAATTGGGGGGTCGTAGGTGTCCACCGCTAGAGCCGCCCGGCCTCCCAGCAGCGTTCAGGCCAGTTAGAGCTGCAGCTCTCTGAAATGCTCTCAGCCGGACCTCCCGGTTCCTAAATCCCCCTGACCTCTGATGATAAGGGCGCCTCAGGTCCAGAGCCGGGGCCCCAAGACCTGCCCCGGTGGGCGAGTGTGTGGGCGGCCCCCAGGCAGCAGCGGCAGGGCCTCCCAAGTCGAGGTGTGGAAGCGCTGCGGGGCCGGTGTAGGCGAGCCCCGCTTTTGATGGCAGGGCAAGAGCTAGGCCCGGTTCCGGGGGCCCGAGTCTGGCAGCCCCCTCGCCGCATGTGCAGGCTCCCGACCTTCGTCGCTGTCTCCGGGGTGGTGAACTCAGGGGGGGGCCGAGTGTCCTGAGAGCTGAGCAGCGGCGGGCGGGCCCCCCCCTCCTCCCGGACTAGGCCCAAAGCCGGGGCCTCAATTTAGGCGATCGCCCAAGCTCCAGCCTCTCCCCTCTGTCTCCCGCCGTCGCCTCCCAGGTCGGGCAGCCGATGGTTGAGAGTCGCCACTCCACCTCCAGAGCGGGCAATTCGGCCTGGGTGCACTGCTGGAAGCTCCGCCCGGGAGTGCAGTCGTAGGCGGGTGCTCTTCTTGTTTGGGCCCGGCCAGGCCCAGAGCCGGGGCCTCGATCCCGTGGGCGGCCCGCCGGGGGCAGCTAGGCCATCTCCGGCCGCTCCACACACGCACCGGAGGCTCATCTGATTCTGCCAGGGCCTGACCCCAGCCGCAGTGCAGTCCACTACCCTCTGCCAATGGTGCTCAGACTGTCGCTGGTCCTCCGCAGAGCATGGCGGGTCATCTCAGCACGCGGCCGCCATTATAGCCCTCCATCGCACCGGGATCACCGCAGAGGGCCAGAGAGGGGCTCCAGCCGCCATGCCAATGTGTGCTCCTGCCAAAGATGTCGCGGCACAACCCACCACTCGGCGCTACCTTATTCAGTGAGTTTTAGGGAGGTAGCCGGCTGGTGGAGGGGTTACACGGAGATCAGGGCGGGGGAGCTGGGAAAAGCATGTCTTATCAGGCCGCCATCTTGGCCACGCCCAAAAAAGTGTTTATTTTAGTGTTTTATTAATGATTATTTTATTTTATAAATTTTGCAGTAATATTGTTCTCTATATTGTGTTGATTGATATTTTTAACATATTCTAGGTTTATTTAAACATAATGATATTTTTGTTTCAAAGGTTATTGTTTTCCATATATGTAAAAATTTATATTTTAACAACAATATTTGCGTTCTTGAAATTTGTGGTTTTTGAGAGTTAAGTTTACAGAGTCAATATCTTTTCTGTTAATACTTCTTTCCAATATTTTTATGTTTTGAAATTTGTTGGAATGATATTATGTCAGTAATCTCTGCGAGGTTACCACAGTACACCATGGCACAATATTTAGCTAAGTATTTAAACACTTATAACTTTAACACTACTTACACTGTTTACACCCACTACCTAAAAACACCATTTAAACACCACAAACTAGATTTCTGCCCTTTTACATTTTGATTCATTTACCCAGTTACACACTACTTCTTTTTCCATACTGCATATTCTACAACGCTCCACTCAACGTCAATCAACTATACTCCAGTCCACTCTAATCCACGGTATGCCACTCCACTGTATCCCTCTTTACTTTACACCACTCATTGTACACTTTTACACTCTGTGCCATTCCATTGTATGGCACACAGTCTATACCACTCCACTATATGCCACTCCACTCTATGCTACTCCACTCTATACTATTCCACTGTATGCCAATCCACTCAATGACACTACACTGGACTCAATTCCACTCTATGTCACTCCACCCTACTTCACTCCAGTCTACCCGATACCCTATTCCACTGTACTCCATCCAATCTATGTGTTCCACTGTACTACACTTGATGCTACACCAGTCTACACCATGCCAGTCCACTGTATGGCACTCCGTTGTTAGCCACCCCATTCTATGGTACTACACTCTGTGCTATTCCACCGAATAACACTCCAGTCTACGCTATTCCACTATATTGTACTCCACTGTACGGCCCACTACAAACAATGTTATTTCACTTTAAACCACTCCAATGTATGCTACTCTATTGTATGCCACTCCAGTCTATGGCACTCCAAACCACTCCAATGTAAGCTATACACTGTACATCATTATAGTCTACCCCAATACAATTTTACCACGCTTCACTCTACAGCAATCCAATTTATGGTAGTTGATGATATACCCTAAGCCAATACTCTGTACGCCACTCCACTGAATGCTATTCCACACCTCACCAATCCACTGCATGCCACTCCACTCTGTAGTTTAGTTTGTTTGGTCTGTAGATGAGGAATAAAGGGGCTCATTATGATGGCAGACGAACTGGCTCAGTGTAGTGCCTGCCACGTAGTGCAATGCATTGTACAACATGCTCTTTTTGGCATCGCGGCGGTGCTACTGTCAGCAGCCACTGCTGCAATGTTAACGGTGCGGAACAAGACTGCCTCGTTGAGCACCTCAATTGTTTTTTGTGCACTTCTCTTTCCTCTTTCTGTAAACCTCTTGCAGCTTTCTGTACTTCTGAAGCTTCTTTCTGCACCTCTCTTGCTTCTTTCTGCAACTCACTTTCCACTTTCAGCACCTCTGTTGCTTTTTTCTGCAGATCTCTTGCCTCTTTATGCATCTCACTTGCCTGTTTCAGCACCTCTGTTGCTTTTCTCTGCAGATCTCTTGCCTCTTTATGCACTCCTCTTTTCTCTTTCTGCACCTCGCTTGCTTCTTTCTGCACCTCGCTTGCTTCTTTCTGCACCTCACTTGCCTCTTCAGCACCTCTATTGCTTTTTACTGCAGTTCCGTTGCCCCTTTCTGTACTTCAGTTGCTTCTTCAGCACCTCTGTTGCTTTTTCTGCAGATCTCTTGCCTGTTTCTGCACCCCTAATTTCTCTTTCTGCACCTCTCTTGCCTCTATCTGCACCCCTGATCCCTCTTTCTGCACCTTTCCTGCCTGTTTCTGCATCTCTCTTGCCTCTTTCTGTACCCCTGCTGCCTCTTTCTGTACTTTTCCTGCCTCTCTCTGCACCCCGTTTGCCATTTTCTGCACATTTCCTGCCTTTTTCTGCACCTCTCTTGCCTCTTTCGGTACCCCTGTCACCTATTTATGCACTCTTCTTGCCTTTTTCAGCACACCTTTTGCCTCTTTCTTCACCTTCGTTG
The DNA here is from genome assembly GCF_964261635.1 of Lissotriton helveticus. Taxonomy (NCBI): domain Eukaryota; kingdom Metazoa; phylum Chordata; class Amphibia; order Caudata; family Salamandridae; genus Lissotriton; species Lissotriton helveticus. Next base: position 1,220,015,755 of record NC_136068.1, read on the forward strand.
CTTCTTTCTGCACTTCTATTGTCTCTTTCTGCAACCAGCTTGCCTCTTTCTGCACCTCACTTGTCTCTTTCAGCAGCTCTGTTGTTTTTTTCTGCAGATCTCTTGCCTCTTTCTGCTCCTCTCTTGCCTCTAGCTGCACCCCTGATCCCTCTTTCTGCACCTTTCCTGCCTGTGTCTGTACCTCTAATGCTTCTTTCTACACCTCTCTTGCTTCTTTCTGCATCTCACTTGCCTCTTTCAGCACATCTGTTGCTTTTTTCTGCATAATCTCTTGCCTCTTTCTGCACCACCCATTTTTCTTTCTGCACCTCTCTTGCCTCTATCTGCACCCATTGTCACTCTTTCTGCTCATTTCCTGCCTGTTTCGGCACCCCTCTTGCCTCTTTCTGTACCTCTCTGGCCTCTTTTTGCACTTTTCTGGCTTCTTTATGCACCTCTGTTGCTTCTGGCTGCACTGTTATTGCCTTTTTATGCACCTCTCCTGCTTCTTTCTGCACCACACTTGCCTCTTTCAGTACCTCTGTTGTTTTTTTCTGCAGATCTCTTGCCACTTTCTGCACTCCTCTTTTCTCTTTCTGCACCTCTCTTGCCTTTTTCTGCACATCTCTTCCTTCTTTCTGCACCACTCCTGCCTCTTGCTGTACCTCTGTTGCCTCTTTGTGGACCTCTCTTGCCTCTTTCTGCATTTCTCCTGTCTTTCTGCACCCTCTGCACCTCTTTGAGCACCTCTGTTACTTATTTCTGTACCTCTCTTGCTTCTTTCTGCATCTCACTTGCTTCTTTCTGCATCTGACTTGCCTCTCTCAGAATCTCTGTTGCTTTTTTCTGCAGATCTCTTCCCTCTTTCTGCAGCTCACTTGCCTCTTTCAGCACCTCTGTTGCTTTTTTCTACAGATCTCTTCCTCTTTCTGCACCTCTCTGTTCTCTTTCTGCACCTCTCTTGCCTCTTTTGGCACCCTGATTCCCTCTTTTTGCACATTTCCTGCCTGTTTCTGCACCTCTCTTGCGTCTTTCTGTACCCCTGTTGCCTATTTCCTGCACTCTTCTTGCCTCCTTCTGCATCCCTTTTGCCTCATTCTGCACCTCTGTTACTTCTTTCTGCATTTCAATTGTCTCTTTCTGTACCTCTCTTGCTTCTTCTGCACCTCACTTGCCTCTTTCAGCACCCCTGTTGCTTTTTTTCTGCTGATCTCTAGCATCTTTCTGGAACCCTCTTTTTTCTTTCTGCACCTCTCTTGCCTCTATCTGCACCCTTTGTCTCTCTTTCTGCACATTTCCTGCCTCTTTCTGCACCTCTCTTGCTTCTTTCTGCACCATACATGCCTCTTTCTGTACCTCTGTTATTTTTTTCTGCAGATCTCTTGCCTCTTTCTGCACCTCACTTGTCTCTTTCAGCAACCTCTGTTCCTTTTTTCTGCAGATCTCTTGCCTCTTTCTGTACCCCTCTTTTCTCCTTCTACACCTCTCTTGCCTTTTTCTGCACTTCTCTTCCTTCTTTCTGCACCCCTCAGCCTCTTGCTGTACCTCTCTTGCCTCTTTGCGGACCTCCCCTACTAATTTCTGCACCACTCTTGCCTATTTTTACACCTCTGCTGGTTCTTTCTCCACTACTCTTGCTACTTTCTATACCTCACTTGCCTCTTTTTGCACTTCTCTTGGTTCTTTCTAAACCCCTGTTGCTTCTTTCAGCAATTCTCTTGCCTCTTTCTGCTCTTCACTTGCTTCTTTCTGCACCTCTCCTGCCTCATTCGGCACTTCTGTTGCTTCCTCCTGCAGCCATCCTGCCTCTCTCTGCACCACTCTTTGTGCAACTCTCTTGCCTCTTTCTACACCTCTCTTCCCTCTTTCTGCACCACTCTTGCCTTTTTCCGTCCCTCTGTTGCTTCTTTCTATATTTCTCTTGCCTCTTTCTGCACTATTTGTGCCACTTTCAGCACCTCTGTTGCTTCTTTCTGCACTTCTCTTCCTTCTTTCTGCACTCCTCGTTCCTCCTTCTACACCTCTGTTGCTTCTTTCTGTCCTTTCTTGGTTCTTTCTGCACATCTCTTGCCTTTTTCTGCACTTTTCTTCCATCTTTCTGCACACGTCCTGCCTCTTGCTGCACCCCTCGTGCCTCTTTGTGCAACTCTCTTGCCTCTTTCTATACCTCTTTCTACACCACTTTTGCCTCTTTCTGTCCCTATGTTGCTTCTTTCTGCATTTCTGTTGCCTCTTTCTGTACCATTTGTGCCTCTTTCAGCATCTCTGTTGCTTCTTTCTGCACTTCTCTTCCTTTTTTGCATGCACTCCTCGTGCCTCTTTCTGCACCTCTGGTGCTTCTTTCTGTTATTCTCTTGGTTCTTTCTGAACTTATCTTGACTCTTTTTGTACCTCACTTACCTCTTTCAGCACGTCTGTTGCTTTTTTCTGCAGCTCTCTTACCTCTTTCTGTAACCTCACTTGCCTCTTTGAGCACATCTTTTGCTTCTTTCTGCTCTTCTCTCTACTCTTTCTGTACCCCTCTTGCCTCTTTCTGCACCTCAATTGCTTCTTTCTGCACTTCTATTGCCTTCTTCTGCACCTCTCTTGTTTCTTTCTGCACCCCACTTGCCTCTTTCAGCACCTCTGTTCCTTATTTCTGCAGATCTCTTGCCCTTTCTGTAACTTCATTTGCCTCTTTCAGCACCTCTGTTGTTTTGTTCTGCAAATCTTTTGACTCTTTCTACACCCCCCTTTTGTCTTTCTGTACCTCCCTTGCCTCTTTTTGCACCCCTGTTCCCTCTTTCAGGTTCTGTACCTTTCATGCCTGTTTCTGCACCTCACTTGCCTCTTTCTGTACCTCTGTTGCTTTTTTAATTCTGAATTCTCTTCCTACTTTCTGTATCCCTATTGCCTCTATCTGCACCCCTCTTTTCTCTTTCTGTACCCCTCGTGCCTCTTTCTGCATCCCTGTACCCACTTTCAGTTTCTGCACCTTTCCCGCTTGTTTCTACACCTTTATTGTCTCTTTCTGTACCTCTGTTGTCTTTTTCTGCACTTTTCTTGCTCTTTCTGCACCATTCACTCCTCTTTCAGTACCTCTGTAGGTTCTTTCCTCACTTCTCTTCCTTCTTTCTGCACCCTTCCTGCCTCTTTCAGTACCTCTCTTGCCTCTTTGTGTACCTCTCCAACCTTTTACTGCACCCCTCTTGCCTCTTTTTGCAACTCTATTAGTTCTTTCTACGCTGTTCTAGTTTCTTACTGGACCTCACTTGCCTCCTTATGCACTGCCCTTGCTTCTTTCTAAAGCTCTAGTGCTTCTTTCAGCAATTCTCTTGCCTCTTTCTGCACTTCTCTTCCTTCTTTCTGCACCCTTCCTGCCTCTTTCAGTACCTCTTGCCTCTTTGTGTATCTCTCCTTCCTTTTACTACACCCCTCTTGTCCATTTTTGCACCTCTATTGGTTCTTTCTACGCTGCTCTAGCTTCTTTCTGTACCTCACTTGCCTCCTTCTACACGTCTCTTGCTTGTTTCTACAGCTCTATTGCTTGTTTTAGCAATTATTTTGCCTTTTTTCTCCATTTCTCTTCCTTCTTTCTGCACCCCTCCTGCCTCTTTCTGTACCTCTCTTGCCTCTTTCTGCACCTCTCTTGCCTCTTTCTGCACATCATGTGCTTCTTTCTGTACCTCTCTTGCCTCTTTCAGTACCTCTCTTGCCTCTTTCAGCACCTTACTTGCCTCTTTCTGTACTTCTCTTGCTTCTTTTTACATCTCTGTTGCTTCTTTCAGGAAATCTCTTGCCTCTTTCTGCACTTCTCTTCCTTCATTCTACACCCCTCCTGCCTCTTTCTGTACCAGTCTTGCCTCTTTGTGCACATCTCCTACTTCTTTCTGCACCCCTCTTGCCTCTTGTTGCACCTCTGTTGGTTCTCTCTGCACTGCTCTTGCTTCTTTCTGCACCTTATTTGTATCTTTCTGCACTTCTCTTGCTTCTTTCTAAGCCTCTATTGCTTCTTTCAGCAATTCTCTTCCCTCTTTCTGTACTTCTCTTGCTTGTTTCTGCACCTCTCTTGTGTCTTTCTGCACCTCAGCTACCTCTTTCTGCAAATCTGTTGCCACTTTCTGCACTTCACTTGCTTCTTTTTGTACCTCTCTTGTCTCTTTTGTCACCTCTGTTGCTTCTTTCTGCACCTCTCCTGCCTTTTTGTGCACCCCTCTTCCCTCTTTATGCAACCCTCTTCCCCCTTTCTACACCTTGCGTCCCTCTTTCTACATCACTTTTGCCTCTTTCTATACCTTGGTTGCTTTTTTCTACACTTCTCTTGCTCATTCTGCATTGTTTCCACCTCTTTCAGCACCTCTGTAGGGTGTTACTGCACTTTTCTTCCTTTTTTCTGCACCCTTCCTGCCTCTTTCAGTACCTCTCTTGCCTGTTTGTGTACCTCTCCTACCTTTTACAGTACCCCTCTTGCCTCTTTTTGGAACTCTAATGGTTCTTTCTATGCTGCTTTAGCTTCTTTCTGCACCTCACTTGCCTTCTTCTGCACTTCCCTTGCTTCTTTCTAAAGTTCTATTGCTTCTTTCAGCAATTTTCTTATCCTCTTTCTGCACTTCTCTTCCTTCTTTCTTCACACCTCTTGCCTCTTTTTTGTACCTCTCTTGCCTCTTTCTGCACCTCTCTTGCCTCTTTATGCACATCACTTGCTTCTTTCTGTACTTCTCTTGCTTCTTTCTCCACCTCTGCTGCTTCTTTAAGCAATTCTCTTGCCTCTTTCTGTACTTCTCTCCCTTTTTTGCACCCATCCTGCCACTTTCTGTACCTCTCTTGCCTCTTTGCGCACCTCTCCTACCTCTTTCTGCACCCCTCTTGCCTCTTTTTGCACCTCTGTTGGTTCTTTCTGCAGTGCTCTTGCTTCTTACTGCACCTCACTTGCCTTCTTTCTGCACTTCTCTTTATTCTTTCTAAACCTCATTTGCTTCTTTCAGCAATTCTCTTGCCTCTTTCTGTACTTCTCTTGCTTGTTTCTGCACTTCTCTTGCGTCTTTCTGCAAATCAGTTACCTCTTTCTGCACTTCACTTGCTTCTTTTTGTACCTCACTTGTCTCTTTAGTCACTACTGTTGCTTCTTTCTGTACCTCTCCCACCTTTTTCTGCACCCATAATCCTTCTTTCTGCAACTCTCTTGCCTCCTTCTACACCTCTCTTCACTCTTTCTGCACTTCTCTTGCTCTTTCTACATTGTTTGAACCTCTTTCAGCACAGCTCCTCTAGGGTCTTTCTGCACTTCTTTTCCTTCTTTCTGCACCCTTCCTGCCTCTTTCAGTACCTCTCTTGCCTCTTTGTGTACCTCTCTTTCCTTTTACTGCACCCCTCTTGCCCCTTTTTGCACCTCTATTGGTTCTTTCTACACTGCTATAGCTTCTTTCTGCACCTCACTCACTTGCCTCCTTCTGCACTTCTCTTGCTTGCTTCTACAGCTCTATTGCTTCGTTTAGCAATTGTTTTGCCTCTTTCTGCATTTCTCCTCCTTCTTTCTGCACCCTCCTGCCTCTTTCAGTACCTCTCTTGCCTCTTTCTGAACCTCTCTTGCCTCTTTTAGCACCTCTGTTTCTTCTTTCTGTACTTATCTTGCCTCTTTTTGCACCTTACTTGCCTCTTTCTGTACTTCTCTTTCTTCTTTTTTACACCTCTGTTACTTCTTTCAGGAATTCTCTTGCCTCTTTCTGCACTTCTCTTCCGTCTTTCTGCACCCCTCCTTCCCCTTTCTGTATCAGTATTGCCTCGTTGTGCTCCTCTCCTACCTCTTTCTGCACCCCTCTTGCCTCTTACTGTACCTCTGTTGGTTCTTTTTGCATGGCTCTTGCTTCTTTCTGTACCTCACGTGCCTCTTTTTGCACTTCTCTTGGTTCCTTCTAAACCTGTGTTGATTCTTTCAGCAATTCTATTGCCTCCTTCTGCACCTCCGTTGCGTCTTTCTATGCTTCTCTTGGATCTTTCTGCACTGCTCTTGCCTCTTTCCGTATCCCTCTTGCATCTTTGAGTACCTCTTTTGCTTCTTTCTGTACTTCTCTCTAATCTTTCTGCACCCCTTGCCTCTTTCTGTACCACTGTTGCTTCATTCTGTACTTCTATTGCCTCTTTCTGCAACTCTCTTGCTTCTTTCTGTACCCCTCCTGCCTATTTCTATACCTCTCTTGTTTCTTTGTGCACCCCTCATACCTCTTTCTACACCCCTCTTGCCTCTTTTTGAACCTCCGTTAGTTCATTCTGAAGTTCTTCCTTCTTTCTGTACCCCTCTTGCCTCTTTCTGTACCCCTCTGTTCTCTTTCTGTGCCCCTCTTGCTTCCTTCTTCACTCCTGTTGCCTCTTTAAGTTTCGGCACCTTTCCTGCCTGTTTCTGCACCTCTCTTGCCTCTTACTGTACCTCTGTTGTTTTTTCTGCACTTGTCTTGCTCTTTCTTCACACATCTTTCAGCAGCTGTGTAGGATCTTTCTGCACTTCTCTTCCTTCTTTCTGCACCCATCCTGCCTCTTTCCATTCCTCTCTTTACTCTTTGTGTACCTCTCTTAACATTTACTGCACCTCTCTTGCCTCTTTTTTTGTCTCTATTGGTTCTTACTATGCTGCTCTAGCTTCTCGTGGCACCTCACTTGCCTCCTTCTGCACGTCTCTTGCTTCTTTCTACTGCTCTATTGCTTCTTTCAGCATTTCTCTTGCCTCTGTCTGCACTTCTCTTCCTTCTTTTTCTGCACCCCTCCTGCCTCTTTCTGTACATCTCTTTCCTCTTTCTGCACCTATCTTGCCTCTTTCTGCATGTCACTTGCTTCTTTCTGCATCTCTTTTGCCTCTTTCAGCACCTTTGTTGCTCCTTTATGTACTTCTCTTGCTTCTTTCTACACCTCTGCTGCTACTTTTAGCAATTCTCTTACCTCTTGCTGCACTTTTCTTCCTTCTTTCTGCACCCCTCCTACCTCTTTCTGTACCACTCTTGCCTCTTTGTTAACCTCTCCTACCTCTTTCTGCGCCTCTCTTGCCTCTTTCGTCATCTCTGTTGCTTCTTTCTGCATCCCTCCTTCCTCTCTCTGGACCCCTCTTCCCTCTTTCTGCAACTCTCCTGTCTCTTTCTGTACCTCTGTTGCCTCTTTCTGCACTTTTCTTCCTTCTTTCTGGACCCCTTGTGCCTCTTTCAGCACTTCTGTTGCTTCTTTCTGCACTGCTCTTGCCTCTTTCAGCATCCCTCTTGCCTCTTTGAGCACCTCTTTTGCTTCCTTCTGCACTTCTCTCTCCTCTTTCTGAACCCCTCTTGCCTCTATCTGTACCTCTGCTGCTTCTTTCTGCACGTCTATTGTCTCTTTCTGCACCTCTCTTGCTTCTTTCTGTAACTTACTTGCCTATTTCAGCAGCTCTTTTGCCTGCAGATCTCTTTCCTCTTTCTGCACTCCTATTTTCTCTTTCTGTACCACTCTTGCCTCTTTCTTTACCTCTGTTGCTTCTTTCTGCAATTCTCTTGCCTCTTTCTGCAACCATTGTGCCTCCTTCTGCACCTCCGTTGCGTCTTTCTACGCCTCTTTTTTTGTCTCTATTGGTTCTTACTATGCTGCTCTAGCTTCTCGTGGCACCTCACTTGCCTCCTTCTGCACGTCTCTTGCTTCTTTCTACTGCTCTATTGCTTCTTTCAGCATTTCTCTTGCCTCTGTCTGCACTTCTCTTCCTTCTTTTTCTGCACCCCTCCTGCCTCTTTCTGTACATCTCTTTCCTCTTTCTGCACCTATCTTGCATCTTTCTGCATGTCACTTGCTTCTTTCTGCATCTCTTTTGCCTCTTTCAGCACCTTTGTTGCTCCTTTATGTACTTCTCTTGCTTCTTTCTACACCTCTGCTGCTACTTTTAGCAATTCTCTTACCTCTTGCTGCACTTTTCTTCCTTCTTTCTGCACCCCTCCTACCTCTTTCTGTACCACTCTTGCCTCTTTGTTAACCTCTCCTACCTCTTTCTGCACCTCTCTTGCCTCTTTTGTCATCTCTGTTGCTTCTTTCTGCATCCCTCCTTCCTCTCTCTGCACCCCTCTTCCCTCTTTCTGCAACTCTCCTGTCTCTTTCTGTACCTCTGTTGCTTCTTTCTGCACTTTTCTTCCTTCTTTCCGGACCCCTTGTGCCTCTTTCAGCACTTCTGTTGCTTCTTTCTGCACTGCTCTTGCCTCTTTCAGCATCCCTCTTGCCTCTTTGACCACCTCTTTTGCTTCCTTATGCACTTCTCTCTCCTCTTTCTGAACCCCTCTTGCCTCTATCTGTACCTCTGCTGCTTCTTTCTGCACGTCTATTGTCTCTTTCTGCACCTCTCTTGCTTCTTTCTGCAACTTACTTGCCTATTTCAGCACCTCTTTTGCCTGCAGATCTCTTTCCTCTTTCTGCACTCCTCTTTTCTCTTTCTGCACAACTCTTGCCTCTTTCTTTACCTCTGTTGCTTCTTTCTGCAATCCTCTTGCCTCTTTCTGCAACCATTGTGTCTCTTTCAGCACCTCTGTTGCTTCTTTCTGCACTTCTCTTCCTTCTCTCTGGACCCCTCGTGCCTCCTTCTGCACCTATGTTGCGTCTTTCTGCGCTTCTCTTGGATCTTTCTGCACTGCTCTTGCCTCTTTCCGTATCCCTCTTGCATCTTTGAGTACCTCTTTTGCTTCTTTCTGTACTTCTCTCTCCTCTTCCTTCTGCACTCCTGTTGCCTCTTTAAGTTTGGCACCTTTCCTGCCTGTTTCTGCACCTCTCTTGCCTCTTACTGTACCTCTGTTGTTTTTTCTGCACTTGTCTTGCTCTTTCTTCACACATCTTTCAGCAGCTCTGTAGGATCTTTCTGCACTTCTCTTCCTTCTTTCTGCACCCATCCTGCCTCTTTCCATTTCTCTCTTGCCTCTTTGTGTACCTCTCTTAACTTTTACTGCACCTATCTTGCCTCTTTTTTTGTCTCTATTGGTTCTTACTATGCTGCTCTAGCTTCTCGTGGCACCTCACTTGCCTCCTTCTGCACGTCTCTTGCTTTTGCCTACTGCTCTATTGCTTCTTTCAGCATTTCTCTTGCCTCTGTCTGCACTTCTCTTCCTTCTTTTTCTGCACCCCTCCTGCCTCTTTCTGTACATCTCTTTCCTTTTTCTGCACCTATCTTGCCTCTTTCTGCATGTCACTTGCTTCTTTCTGCATCTCTTTTGCCTCTTTCAGCACCTTTGTTGCTCCTTTATGTACTTCTCTTGCTTCTTTCTACACCTCTGCTGCTACTTTTAGCAATTCTCTTACCTCTTGCTGCACTTTTCTTCCTTCTTTCTGCACCCCTCCTACCTCTTTCTGTACCACTCTTGCCTCTTTGTTAACCTCTCCTACCTCTTTCTGCGCCTCTCTTGCCTCTTTCGTCATCTCTGTTGCTTCTTTCTGCATCCCTCCTTCCTCTCTCTGGACCCCTCTTCCCTCTTTCTGCAACTCTCCTGTCTCTTTCTGTACCTCTGTTGCTTCTTTCTGCACTTCTCTTCCTTCTTTCTGGACCCCTTGTGCCTCTTTCAGCACTTCTGTTGCTTCTTTCTGCACTGCTCTTGCCTCTTTCAGCATCCCTCTTGCCTCTTTGAGCACCTCTTTTGCTTCCTTCTGCACTTCTCTCTCCTCTTTCTGAACCCCTCTTGCCTCTATCTGTACCTCTGCTGCTTCTTTCTGCACGTCTATTGTCTCTTTCTGCACCTCTATTGCTTCTTTCTGCAACTTACTTGCCTATTTCAGCACCTCTTTTGCCTGCAGATCTCTTTCCTCTTTCTGCACTCCTTTTTCTCTTTTTGCATCTCTCTTGCCTCTTTCTGCATCCCTGTTCCCTGTTTGTGCACCTGTTCTGCCTGTGTCTGTACCTCTCCTGCCTCTTTCTGTACCTCTGATGCCTCTTTCTTCACTACTCTTGCTCTTTCTGCACCCTTCAAGCCTGTTTTTGCACCACTGTTGGTTCTTTTTAGACTGCTCTAGCTTCTTTCTGCATCTCACGTCCTCCTTCTGCAATTCTCTTGCTTCTTTCTACAGCTCTATTGCTTCTTTCAGCAATTCTCTTGCCTCTTTCTGCACCTCTGTTGCTTCTTTCTGTACATCTCATGCCTCTTTCTGTACCTCTTGTCTCTTTCTGCATGTCACTTGCTTCTTTGTGTACCTCTCTTACCTCTGTTGCTTTTTTAAGTACTTCTCTTGCCTTTTTCTGCACCTTACTTGTCTCTTTATGTACTTCTCTTGCTTCTTTCTACACCTCTTTTGTTTCTTTCAGGAATTCTCTTGCCTCTTTCTGCACTTCTTATCCTTCTTTCTGCACCCCTACTGCCTCTTTCTGTACCTCTCTTGCTTCTATGTGCACCTCTCCCACCTCTTTTGCCCCCCTCTTGCCTCTTTTTGCATCTCTGTTAATTCCTTCTGCAGTTCTCTTGCCTTTTTTTGCACCTCTGTTGCTTCTTTCTTCACTGCTCCTGCTTCTTTCTGTACCCCTCTTGCCTATTTCTTGTCCCCTCATTTCTCTTTTTGCACCCCATTTGCCTATTTCTGCACCACTGTTCCCTCTTTCTGCACCATGTATGCCGGTTTCTGCACCTCTCTTGCCTCTTACTGTACCTCTGATTCTTTTTCTGCTCTTCTCTTGCTTTTCTGCACCATTTGCGGCTCTTTCAGCACCTCTATTGCTTCTTTCTGCACTTCTCTTCCTTCTTTCTGTACCCCTCCTGCCTCTTTCTGTACTTCTCTTGACTCTTTGTGCACCTCTCCTATCATGTACTGCACCCCTCTTGCCTCTTTTTACACCTCTGTTGGTTCTTTCTACGCTGGTCTAGTTGCTTTCTTCACCTCACTTGCCTCCTGCACTTCTCTTGCTTCTTTCTACAGCTCTATTGCTTCTTTCAGCAATTCTTTTGCTTCTTTCTGCACTTCTCTTCCTTCTTTCTGTACCCCTCCTGCCTCTTTCTGTACTTCTCTTGCCTCTTTGTGCACCTCTCCTACCATGTACTGCACCCCTCTTGCCTCTTTTTACACCTCTGTTGGTTCTTTCTACGCTGGTCTAGTTGCTTTCTTCACCTTACTTGCTTCCTGCACTTCTCTTGCTTCTTTCTACAGCTCTATTGCTTCTTTCAGCAATTCTTTTGCTTCTTTCTGCACTTCTCTTCCTTCTTTTTGCACCCTTCCTGCTTCTTTCTGTACCTCTCTTGTCTCTTTCTGCACCTCTCTTGCCTCTTTCTGCACTTCACTTGCTTCTTTCTGTACCTGTCTTGCCTCTTTGTTCACTTCTATTGCTTCTTTTTGTACTTCTCTTGCCTCTTTCTGCACCTCTGAGTGAAGGGTAGTTTTAATCCCCCTGTCATATCATGTACTAGGGCCTTACAGGAGAGGTCATGCCAATCACAGGGGTACCCCAACCCACAGAGTACCCTAGTGCATGTAGGTGTTTTCACTGTATTCTAAGTCTCTTTCATCATAGCACTGGCTCTGGGCCTGATTAGTCATAGTCAGTTACCAACAGTACCAGTCAGCAAGAAGTTGGGGGCACAGGATGACTTTGCAACAAGGCCTCTTTTTGCACCCCTGTCGGTTCTTTCTGCATATCTCTTGCTTCTTTATGCACTTTTCTTAATCTTTCTGGACTTCTGAATGCCTCTTTCTGCATTTCTCTTGCTGCTTTCTGCATCTTTCTTCCTCTTTCTGCAAATGTCCTACCTCTGTAGGCATAGTTAGAAATTAGCATTTAAAAAGCATTTGAAATTCACTGAAAAAACATAGGTTTCAGGGACGTTATAGCCAGAAATGATCATTTAAAACACCTTTGAAATTCAGTGAAAAGAACATAGGTTTCATGAACATTATAGTTAGAAATTAGCATTAAAAAAAAACATGGAAATTCACAGGAAAAACCCACAGGTGTCAGGGACGTTATAGTTAGTTGAACATTTTACTCGTACAAAACCAGAGAAATTCAGCCTCTATAGTTAGTTGAGCTAAGTATAACTCATGCTCCCACAATGCACTGCTGATGACATCACATATTATATCACTCATGACATGGTCAGTGACATCACTGATTATATCACTGATAACATCTCAATGGCCTATGTATATATTTTGGTTTATATGAAAATGAAGGCATGTCATTTTATAATTTTTGGTTTTCTAGTATAATCATTTTGGGCCAGATGTAGGTAATTCTTATTTACCACTTCTTAAATACCGAATTTTACCGATTCGGTATTTAAGAAGTGGTAAATATGAAGGGGGGAGATGTAGGTATTTCCAGATGTGGAAATACCGAATCGTTAAGATTCGGTATTTACCGAATCTGGAAATACCGAATCGGTATTTCCTATTGATTCCTAAGGGCTGTGAAGCCCATAGGAATCAATGGGCAATACCGATTCTGTAATTACAGAATCGGTAAATACCGATTTTAGCAAGGGTGCAGGGGGTGTCACTTTGACACCCTCTGGCACCCCAAAAATAGGCATGTGCGCCATGTGGCACACAGACATGCCCTAAGGGCATGTCTGTCTGTCACATGGCTAGGTGTGCATGCACACATGTGCATGCACACCTGAATTCGGTACTTTAACACCCAATTGGATTGGGTGTTAAAATACCGAATTTGTAGGGCCTTTGGGACTCTGAAGAGTCCCACCTACATATGGATTTACAGAATCGGTATATTTACCGATTCGGTAAAATACCGAAGTGGTAAATTTACCGAATCGGTAAATATACCGATTCTGTAAATTCACAACCACCTACATCTCAAAAGCCAAATACCGGTCGGTAACGGCCGAATTCGGCCGTTACCTACCGGTATTTGGCTACCTACATCTGGCCCTTTATGAGCTATAGTGGTTCATTATGTGCACTATGCAATAATTTGGCAACAGCTGAATGCATTATGTGTTTTAATGTACATGAACAATACCACTATGCACACAATATTTATAAATGGTATTATGCATTTGTCCACCAATTTTAAAGAATAATTATATGTAGTCATCATGAACTCTTCTATGTCTATGATTTTAATAGTGTATATAGGTCAACACTACAATGGCGCCCATTCGAATGATGAAGGCTGCCTCATTAGCCGAAAAGCATCTCACTGTGCTGGGTCGAGGAGTCTTTATTTAATAATGTTGCCTTAACCTGAATAGCTTTCACGTGCGTGCTCTTTTCGTCAGTTGACTGGGGGTGAGTGTTTGATTTGCTCAAACGCTCCATCCATCATCCCCTTTGGTATGCTTTGTTCGCCCTAAGTTGGCAGGGTATGCCCATATGTGGGTCACTTGTTTGACACTGGATTCAAGCTAGCCTGGCTGATGACGGCTGATTAGACAGAAACCGGTCCCAGGATGCTTGTTTCCGGTCCAGGGAAGACATGGCTTGGCAGTTCAGGTTGAACTGTTCCCATGAGGCACAGGGTCAGACTGATTTGGATATGGCCATGTCTGAACTGGGGTGGTGGAGTGAGCTAGAGAATGATGATGGATTAAACCCAGGTCAGTTGACTGGGGTGAGTGTTTGATTTGCTCAAACGCTCCGTCGAGCATCCCCTTTGGTATGCTTTGTTCACCCTAAGTTGGCAGGGTATGTCCAGACTTGGATCACATGCTCACTTTGACACTGGATTCAAGCTAGCCTGGCTGTTCACGGCTGATTAACCAGAAACCGGTCCCAGGATGCTTGTTTCTGGGCCAGGGAAGACATGGCTTGGCAGTTCAGGCTGGACTGTTCCCAAGAGGCACAGGGTCAGACTGATTTGCATATGGCCATGTCTGAACTGGGGTGGTGGAGTGAGCTAAAGAATGATGATGGATTAAACCCAGATCAGTTGACTGGGGTGAGTGTTTGATTTGCTCAAACGCTCCGTCCATCTTCCCCTTTGGTATCGCTTTGTTCTCCTTAAGTTGGCAGGGTATGCCCAGACATGGGTCCATTGCTCACTTTGCAACTAGATTAAAGCTAGCCTGGCTGATGATGGCTGATTAGCAGAATCCTGTCCCAGGATGCTTGGTTCCGGTCCAGGGAAGACATGGCTTGGCAGTTCGGGCTGGACTGTTCCCATGAGGCACAGGGTCAGACTGATTTGCATATGGCCATGTCTGAACTGGGGTGGTGGAGTGAGCTATAGAATGATGATGGATTAAACCCAGATCAGTTGACTGGGGGTGAGTGTTTGATTTGCTCAAATGCTCCGTCCATCATCCCCTTTGGTATCGCTTTTCCTGAAGTGGGGCAGAGGTTTCTTTTGAGATATATATATATATATATATATCTATATATATATATATATATATATATATATATATATATATATATATATATATATATATATATATATATATATATATATATATATATATATATATATATATATATATATATATATATATATATATATATATATATATATATATTCACTGAAAAAACCATAGGTTATACACCATATATAGTTAGGAATTAGCATTTAAAAAAACCTTATTTTACTCACACAAAACCATTGAAATTCCATATATAGTTAGTTGCACTAACTATATATCGCGCACCCGCAATCCACTGCTGATGATGTCACATATTACATCATTCATGACATGGTCAGTGACATCACTGATGACATCACTGATGACATCTCAAATGACATCACTGATGACATCTCAAATGACATCACTGATAACATCATCCAGTGACTGTGTGTTTCTGTAAAGTTTAGTATGTTTGATATATTGAAGAATGAGTGGATGTATAAGTGTCTGGATGAAGGATTTAGTAGGTGCGTGACTGACTGTATGAGTGAGTGAATAAATGTGTCGTACTAAATGCATGGGTTAGTGACTAAACTGTCTGAATGTGTGCATCAGTATGTCTGTTGTGATGTAAACTGCTGCATGTGTTGATCATTAGCTATACGAGAGGCTATATGTGTTATTGATTGGTTGCCCAAGTATTTGTATGGGAGATTGAGTTTGTGTGGGGGTGGCTGGGAGGTGTGTGACTCTGTGCATAGATGTGTGAACAGTTGATTCACTAGGTGTATGAGTTCAAGAGTGCATGTGGAAAAAGCTACATGGGCGGTTGACTGTGTGCATGAGTGTATTGATGAGTGAATGGATATCTCAATGCTACATGTCATAGTAAGTACATATGTAAAACACAGTACATGTGAGAGTTGGCATATATAAATAACTGTGCATGAGAGCCACTGAATGTGTGAGTGGCTGTATGGATCATTGTGAACTTGTATCAGGGATTGTATAAGAGAGTAAATATGTGTTAGTATATGTTTGAATAAGTAAGGTGTGTATAACTGTATAGTTGAGGAAATGGAGGTGAGATTGTTTCTTTGCATGACTGACTAGGTGTGTGAGTAACTCCATGGATGAGTGACAGTGTGTGAGTGTCTGTATACACTGAGTGTATCTAAGGTTATATTAGAGTCTGAAGAGGTTTATCGTATTAGCACAAGAATGATGTCAAATGAGATGTCATCAGTGATGTCATCAGTGATGTCATTTGAGATGTCATCAGTGATGTCATCAGTGATGTCACTGACCATGTCATGAATGATGTAATATGTGACATCATCAGCAGTGGATTGCGGGTGCGCGATATATAGTTAGTGCAACTAACTATATATGGAATTTCAATGGTTTTGTGTGAGTAAAATAAGGTTTTTTAAATGCTAATTCCTAACAATATATGGTGTATAACCTATGGTTTTTTCAGTGAATTTTCAAGGTTTTTTAAATGCTAATTCCTAACTATATATGGTCTCTAACCTATGGTTTTTTCAGTGAATTTCAATGTTTTTTTAATAGCAAATATCATAAGCTGTCGAATGTCAAGTACGTGGTAAGTAAAAACATTTTCGTGTTTATGCACACTGATCTGCTTTGAATGCTGCCCCCCCTCATTTCTATTAGGAGTACTCTCTCTTTGCAGATAGTGAAGGGTAGTTAACGCAGGCCTTTGCCCCCGTTGTAATCCGTCGTGCCTGCTTCTCTCTCCATTTGATTGATTGTTATCCAAGCATTTACTGTTTTAGAATTGGTTCTCTTTGGTTCATTCTCTATTTACAAACAAGCACAGAGTCGCAATACTCTGTTTAGTCTTTGCAGATAGTGAAAAAACGTGTAAAAAAAAAAAGGGATCAAGCAAAATCAGTAGGGCACTAATGGGATCTCTTTTTGACCTCGCTAAAATAGAAACATTAGGAACAACCCCTCATGAGAAATACGAAACTAGTGAGATGAACTGAACTCCACACCATGATGGCTGCAAGACAGCTCGGCTCCGCCACCCACCACGCACAAAATAACGATAAACTCTATGCAAATATTACAAATATATACAACACACCAGCAAAGTAACAGGGTAAAACATTTTATTAAATAACTATTTACATAACTATTTTATACTTTTTGTTGCCCGATCCGGCTAGCTCAATCGATCGAGCATGAAACTCATGCACTCTGATAGTTCAAAGTTTTGAGGAGTGCTTGTTAGACTGTCTGAAGCTTATTTGCACCTGCTACAGCTTCACTATTCTCAATGTAAGTGGGGGCTGTTTGAGGACGTGACTGCATTTGAAAACAATGTGATGCGGTGCCTCCCTGAAACGCTTGACGGAGGCCCCCGAGGGACGGTGTGATGGCGCGGACTCAGAGGGGGCGCTTGGCTCCGGCCCCCTCCCCAAGTCGTGTTGCCCTGGTGAGGCCTGAGATCGCCCCCGACATAGGTGGCCGGCTCCCGGGGTTAAGCAGAACTTTTTGCCTTTTGGTGACTCTTCCATTCTGGACCTTGTCCCACAATCCGTTTGACCTGAAGACACGCTGTAGTGGGGCGCCCCTTTACCGTTTCAGTTGCCATTCCGCCCGCTTTTGCTACACTGTGCCTCTTCCGCTATTCAGCTGTTTACCGCCCGCTCTTGCGACTACAGCGTTTTGCTCACCATGTAGTTGAGTTGCTCCCGCTCTTGCGGTGCAGCGATAGGCGGCTGCCACAGGACTCTCAAAATGGCGGCCGGCTCTTCAGATTTGGGCGTGGTCCACTAAAATGGCCCTGCGACACCTTGGAACTCGGACGCTTGTCTGCTAGGGCTTGGGCTCCATTCTCGAAAGCGTCCCCTCAGCCTTGAAGATTCTACAAAAGTCTTGGGGGCCCCCGACTCCCGCAGGCTTCTGGTGGGGACCGGCTGCCATGATTGCTCGTGGAATGGCCACGACGGAGCTACGAGATGGTGGTGCTCTCATGCTGACGCCAGCTTCAGTCTGAAACATCCAGAAACACTGTAGACTACCAATTCGATCAGTTCCGGTAGCGCCCCAACGTGACCCGGTAGAGAAGAACTTGCCCTCCCCTCTTTGACTGATGGCTCTTGTTGCCTGTCCCTTCTGTTGTCATTTAACAGAACTATTTAGCCTGCTGAAAGGGGTTGTGTTCCGACCGCTGGTTGGTGGAGACATTTTGACTATATTCTGGACCTGCGTTGTCGCGTAATGCGTCATATGACGCGCCGCGTTAGCGCATCCGGAAGTGCTCCGATGCGCGAAGCGCAGCTTCCCGGAAGCGATCCGGGGCGCGGCGCGCAGCGCGTAACGTAAGCATAACAGGTCATGTGACTTGTTAATAAAACTTTTCATTGGTTCATTTTACTTTTCTTATTCTAATGATGAAAGGCTTGGTCATATGACCTAAAAATTACACTTTTTATTACTTTCGAACATTATTTTTTCTTAAACATATATGTTATAATGTTCCAGGCTAATGTACTTTCCCGGAAAATTTACAACTGTCCTGCAAGTAAAATATATTCCTTTTTCGAGAAAAAGGGTGTTTCTTCGACCCATGACGGAGCCGTTGAGCAAAAGAGGCTCGGCCTGCTGTCTTAGTTGCCGATACGCCTGAATATCAGATTCTTATCGATCACTTTATGTTGCAGGAGTAGAAAACACAACAGCCCTTGACCATTTATCTTTACTGCGTACCTGCGTATTATACCTTTTACCCTTCATGTAATTGGACTGCTTTATTTCACTTGCCTTTTACTGATTCGAAAACAGTGACTATTATTAAAAACTTTACCAATGTAAATACTACTACCATGTTTTCTTTTAAAAACCTTTATTGTGAGAATGTCAGTATACAAATACGGGCCTATAACCACGTGGGCCGGCCACGGAGCAAACTGTAATCGTATATGATGAGGAGACATTTACACTGTAGAGGAACGTAACGGGCGGGCCATTAGGTTGCAAGAACTAAGGTGTCTAACAGTTGCGGAATCGGTGAACGTACATTTTATAATTAAAAAACGACAGGGCCAGTTACAATAAAATTATCTAGATATACATTTGCGGGCAAGTACCATGGGTGACGTTAATTCGAACTTTCAATAGTACAGTAATCAATAACACATCAGAACTTAATATCAATAGGGATGTCGAAATATTCAATCAATTCTCGTCCCCGCCCGCCATGTGCTTCAAAACTGCATACGTATCTCGTGATATCAAGGTTGTGCAACCAGTACACAACAAGGAGTTACGAGTCCCATTTATTCCGGCGCCATTTTGGGCGAGGACGGGCAGGTCCAGGATATAGTCAAAATGTCTCCACCAACCATCGACTATGATGATGTTCATATGCTGTATTTATTAGAGTAACACTCATCTGTCCACATGAAATTTATTTGCCACAATTACCATAACTATATTTTTTTTCGGTTCCTCTGGAGAGTACATTGTGGCAGATGAGGCAGGTAACGTACCGGGCATTTACCTTTTTTGCATGTAGAGGAAAGGAAAAAATATTCGAGCGTCCGAGTTCTAAGGTGTCCCAGGGCCATTTTAGTGGACCAGGCCCAAATCCAAAGAACAGGCCGCCATTTTGAGAGTCCTGTTGCAGCCGCCTGTCGCTGTAGCAGCAAGAGTGGGCTAAACTCAGCTAGACGGCGCTCCATTGA
Organism: Lissotriton helveticus; assembly: GCF_964261635.1. Lineage (NCBI taxonomy): Eukaryota > Metazoa > Chordata > Amphibia > Caudata > Salamandridae > Lissotriton > Lissotriton helveticus. Next base: position 1,220,034,692 of record NC_136068.1, read on the forward strand.
AGTAACATAGACTTGCTGAGGATCTTTCATCTTTTCAACACACACCAGTGCGGCAACTTGCTAGACACCACCTCGATGCCATCCTGATCTCGGCGCCCCACTGCAGATGAAGTGCCTCCACATGGAGGGAGAGACTCGTTTGCGCCGCCTCCCCCCCGCTTCTCAGAACTCTCAACTATGACACCACCTCGGTGCCATCCGGATCTTGACGCCTTGTGCTGGTTCCGGCCTATTCACACATCGGTCCGCTACTGACGCCACCTCACAGGCCAACGGGGCCCCCCACGCCGACTTTCGGCGCAGCATTCTAGGATGGCCACACCAGTGCGGCAACTTGCTGGACACCACCTCGGTGCCATCCAGATCTCGGCGCGTTGTGCTGCCTTCGGCCTATTCGCCGCAAGTGCGCACGCAACTCAGCTGCATAGCAAGTGAAACACCAAGGGGCGCCCCACTGCAGCCGAGGAACCTCCATCTTGGGGGAGACGCACAGCATCACATTACTTTCCAATGCAGTCAGATCCTCAAACAGCCCCCACTGACTGACGCGAACTCACAGGCCAACGGGGCGCCCCACGCCGACTTTCGGCGCAGCATTGTAGGATGGCCACACCAGTGCTGCAACTTGCTGGACACCACCTCGGTGCCATCCGGATCTTGGCGCGTTGTGCTGCCTTCGGCCTATTCGCACATCGGTCCGCTACTGACGCCGCCTCATCTTGGGGGCGACGCACAGCATCACATTGCTTTCCAATGCAGTCAGATCCTCAAACAGCCCCTCACTGACTGACGCGAACTCACAGGCCAACGGGGCACCCCACGCCGACTTTCGGCGCAGCATTGTAGGATGGCCACACCAGTGCGGCAACTTGCTGGACACCACCTCGGTGCCATCCGGATCTTGGCGCGTTGTGCTGCCTTCGGCCTATTCGCACATCGGTCCGCTACTGACGCCGCCTCATCTTGGGGGCGACGCACAGCATCACATTGCTTTCCAATGCAGTCAGATCCTCAAACAGCCCCCACTGACTGACGCGAACTCAGAGGCCAACGGGGCGCCCCACGCTGACTTTCGGCACAGCATTGTAGGATGGTCACACCAGTGCGGCAACTTGCTGGACACCACCTTGGTGCCATCCGGATCTTGGCGCGTTGTGCTGCCTTCGGCCTATTCGCACATCGGTCCGCTACTGACGCCGCCTCATCTTGGGGGCGACGCACAGCATCACATTGCTTTCCAATGCAGTCAGATCCTCAAACAGCCCCCACTGACTGATGCGAACTCACAGGCCAAAGGGGCGCCCCACGCCGACTTTCGGTGCAGCATTGTAGGATGGCCACACCAGTGCGGCAACTTGCTGGACACCACCTCGGTGCCATCCGGATTTTGGCGCGCTGTGCTGCCTTCGGCCTATTCGCACATCGGTCCACTACTGACGCCGCCTCACGTGCCAACGGATTTTCTACGCTTTTTATAGCCCTATGCCGCATAACAGGTCATGTGACTTGTTTATAAAACTTTTCATTGGTTCATTTTACTTTTGGTTTCCTAATGATGGAAGGCTTGATCATATGACCTAAAAATACACTTTTCATTGGATTAAAACATTTTTTTTCCCCAAACAATGAAAGCCCCACCTTGTTTCTGGATGTTTCAGACTGAAGCTGGCGTCAGCATGAAAGCACCACCATCTCGTGGCTCCGTCGTGGTCATTCCGCGAGCAATCATGGCAGCCGCTCCCCACCGGAAGCCTGCAGGAGTCGGTGGCCCCCATGACTTTTGTAGAATCTTCAAGGCTGAGGGGACGCTTTCGAGAATGGGGTCCAAGACCTAGCAGACAAGCGTCCGAGTTCCAAGGTGTCCCAGGGCCATTTCAGTGGACCAGGCCCAAAAAGGAAAGAGCCTGCCGCCATTTTGAGAGTCCTGTGGCAGCTGCCTATCGCTGCACCGCAAGAGTGGGCGCAACTCAGCTGAATGGCGGATTTTGGCACAGTGTACCAAAAGCGGACGGAATGGCAACTGAAACGGTAAAGGGGTGCCCCACTACAGCAGACGAGCCTCCACCTGGGGAGGCCCGTTCACGCCGCCTCACCCCCCCCCCCGGGGTGCCCCACGCCGTTATTCGGAGCAGCATTGTAGGATACCAAAACCAGTGCGGCAACTTACTGGACATCACCTGGGTGCCATCCACATCTCAGCGCGTTCTGCTGCCTTGGGACTATTCGCACAACAGACCGCTACTGACGAGGCCTCCCCCCGCACCCCCGGGACGCCACACGCCGTTTTTCGGAGCTGCATTGTAGGATACCAAAAACCAGTGCGGCACCCAGGTAACATCACCTGGGTGCCGTCCAGAACTCAGCACGTTGTGCTGCCTTGGGACTATTCGCACAAAACTCAGCTACTGACCATTGTTGCTTCTTTTTTCTAAAAAATGTTTAAATGTATTTACTGTTTTTGTTGCGTTGTATATATTTATAAGTTATTAAAGTTTTATAATCCTACTACTTTGTTGGAGTGCTATATATTTTTAATGTGACACATAATTGTAAAAACTTTGATGTACAAAGAGGCATCCCTGGAATCTTCCGCTTCAGGCTCGGTCCCCTCCCCAATCACAATACAGGATGGTTTTCAGATAGTAGGAACGCGTGTGGTGTGACGGATCTCATCGGGTGGGGGCCTTGATCTACTGTAACTCCTTTGAAGAGGGGTGATTCTTTACAGCTGGGGCCATAAACTACATCTGCATGGCTAGGTGATAGCCTGGGACCGGCCTGGACAATCGGACACAGAGGAAGAGGAGTGTCAGAGGGTGCGGTAGTGAATAGGGCGAAAGGGAGGTGTCGGGCGGGCACAGGGTGTGATTCTCAAGGAAGAGCAGCGCAGATGGGGGGAGGTTTATTGCCCATGCATAAGACAGAGAGCGGGGGTGACCAGTGCCTGGGGGAGATGCTTGCGAGGGTGGGGAGCCATGCTAAGGATCGACAGCGTGCAGAGAGTGGGTCTGGTCAAGGCATCTAAAATGGCTGCCGTGCACGACAAAAGTGTGGCATTTGAAAAAAGGCAAGATGGCGCAGACAATGTTTATCAACACTTCCTGATTTCCTTTGAATCGAACGTTAACAGACGTTATCTCTCCCACACTACCGGTCCCCCTGGGCTTAAACGCCGAGATGGTAGGGACTGCATCCCGTGGAGATAGGCCGAGACGTCACTCAGCAAAAAAAAAAAATTAAAAAAAAAAAGTCTATAAACATACAATAAGTTAAAAGTCAATCATTCTTGTTTCCTTGTAGTACGTTCCCCAGTCCGCTTTCCGTTACGCGTACCGGGCGCACCCCACGAAAAAGCCTCCACATCAAACCTTGGGGGTCAGGGAGGATCTACTATGCCCCCTTATGGTCATTTGCCCCTTCGCTTTGGCCTCCTCTTGTCTCTCGATCCTACCGAGAGACAAGATGGCGGCCGCTACAGACTGTTTGGAATGTTTACAGACACCGGAGAGCCAATCAGCTTCACATCGCAATGCTACGTAACGCGAAAAGTACACGAACCGGATCGCTGCCCGGAGCGCTGTTACAGATATATCTCTTTTTTTTAACGTTAATTTCTCAAAATCCACTGGAGCACATATATTGAGACCTAGCAAAGGCACATCGGGCTACCAGTCCCTACAATTTTGCCAAGTTTCGTGCAAATCCATTCAGCCGTTCGGGCTAAAAGTGAGGCCAACCGCCCTATGGAAATTAACATTGGAAAAACACGTTTTGGGACCCCCCTTTTTTCTCGGCCCCCCCCTTGACGAAACCCCCCCAAATTTTCAGGGGCTGCTCAGAAACAAAATGTTCAATTTTCCTGAAAATTTCAGCCAATTCCGTCCACAAACGCCAAAGTTATTAGACATAGAATTTTCAAAAATCCCATAGAGAAAAAATCCTAACTATATATACCTACTGGCGACCGCCATATATATATATATATATATATATATATATATATATATATATATATATATTTATATATATATATATATTCACTGAAAAAAACATAGGTTTCAGATAAGTTATAGTTAGGAATTAGCATTTAAAAAACCTTAAAAATTCACTGAAAAAACCATAGGTTTCAGTGGTGTTATAGTTAGCTGAACATTTCACTCGTACAACACCATTGAAATTCCTCCGTTATAGTTACTTTTACTAACTATAACTCGCGCGCCCGCAATCCACTGCTGATAATGTCACATATTACATCATTCATGACATGGTCAGTGACATCACTGATGATATCACTGATGACATCTCAAATTACATCACTGATGATATCACTAATGACATCATCCACATGACAATCTGATACACCTCATCATACACTAGTAAAACCTTTCAACACTTATGGAGTACCATATTTGAAACCATTGACACACCAATACATGTTTATAAAAAACAACTTAGTGATTCCTACATCTACACACACACCTACACACTTACCTATAGATTCACTCATACATGCTAACAAAGATCAATAGAACATTATTAAATATACTTATACACCTACATCGACATTACACACCAGCACACATCCTATTCACTTATGCAGTCATCCTACTCAATTATGCAAACAATTGATCATACTTACATTTACTAAGCTACACACTTATACAAACACCACTTTATTGATTCATATAGATAGTAATTTATACTTAGTGTGTTATAAAATTATTATTACAAGTATACAGTTTTCGATATAGTCACTCATACAATCACTGAGTCTTAAGTATACTTATTTATAAACAACAACTGTCACATACACTGCCTTTTATATTTCTACGTTGTTGGACATGTATCATTAAGAAATATATTTACTCATCACCACACCCATAAATAGATTCACTCACCCAAGCAAGTGTTTTCACGTGCAGTCTTAATCTCATATACCTACTAAATCAACTATCTTTGGACAGTCACACACCTCCCACCCAACCACACACACATTCACTATCCCATACAAATATTCACTTAAATAATTAATACTAATATAGATTTTCACATAGCTAGTAACCAACGTATGTAGTAGTTTACACAAGAGATACAGTGAAACTAATATTCACACAGTTTAATCACTATCCCATATATTTAGTGAGACACTTTAAATTAGTCACTTAGACAGTCAATCACAGTACTTCTAAATCCTCCATCCAGACACTTATACATATACTCAGTCTTCAATGCAGATTGCTATATATATAATATATATTTAAATATTAAACCACCTGAGGTGGAAAGCCGGGTGTTAGGCTATCTGTGTGATTTTTAACTTTCATTTGAAACCCTTATTAAAAAACTTGATTTGCGCCGTATTTTACTCAGAATCCAGCAATCCCCTCACATTGGGTAACATCCTACACTGACCCCTGACTTAAGAGTGGTTCGTGGTGGCCATATTGAGGGAACAAGTAAGTCTCAGCGCACTAGCGCTGTAACTATAAAAGGAGGCAGCGGGATACCTCGCGAGACTCTGTGTACACCTGAGGTGGAAAGCCGGGTGTTAGGCTATCTGTGTGATTTTTAACTTTCATTTGAAACCCTTATTAAAAAACTTGATTTGTGCCGTATTTTACTCAGAATCCAGCAATCCCCTCACATTGGGTAACATCCTACGCTGACCTATGACTTAAGAGTGGTTCGTGGCGGCCATATTGAGGGAACAAGTAAGTCTCAGCGCTGTAGCGCTGTAACTATAAAAGGAGGCAGCGCGATACCTCGCGAGACTCTGTGTACACCTGAGGCGGAAAGCCGGGTGTTAGGCTATCTGTGTGATTTTTAACTTTCATTTGAAACCCTTATTAAAATACTTGATTTGCGCTGTATTTTACTCAGAATCCAGCAATCCCCTCACATTGGGTAACATCCTACACTGACCCCTGACTTAATAGTGGTTCGTGGCGGCCATATTGAGGGAACAAGTAAGTCTCAGCGCTCTAGCGCTGTAACTATAAAAGGAGGCAGCACGATACCTCGCGAGACTCTGTGTACACCTGAGGCGGAAAGCCGGGTGTTAGGCTATCTGTGTGATTTTTAACTTTCATTTGAAACCCTTATTAAAAAACTTGATTTGCGCCGTATTTTACTCAGAATCCAGCAATCCCCTCACATTGGGTAACATCCTACACTGACCCCTGACTTAAGAGTGGTTCGTGGCGGCCATATTGAGGGAACAAGTAAGTCTCAGCGCTCTAGCGCTGTAACTATAAAAGGAGAAGACCACTCCTCCGCGCAGCGGACGCGAGCAGCGGCGCCGACATCGTGCCGAAGTCAAACCAAAGTCCAGCCCGTCTGCGCCCGTCCGCGCTGAGACCGGGCCTAGGGCCAGAAATTCTGCGCTGGTAACTACTTATGCCTCTCCTACTAAGAATTTTATTCTATCCTTGAATACTCATTCTGTGCATTGTTCCCTAGCTCTTGCAGTAGATAAGTGGGCAGGTCCCATAGGCTGTCAATATTGTAAACAAAATATTGTACCTTTCATAAAACAACAGATTAAAGATACTGAGAGGACTCTTAGGGGAGGCCTCATAAACGGCCGATCTATGTGTAAGAATGCTCAACACATATATGGTCTGATTACGCAAAAACAACTGTTTGTAACAGAGACATGGCTTAAAGATTCGTCTAACCCCGACATTGTCCTAGCTCTACCCCCGGGCTTCTTCGTACAGAGGCTGGATAGACCCCACCAGCGGGGAGGAGGGCTGGCAATAATCCACCGGGACTTCCTTAAATGCACAACTATGGAATTACCAGGCATTAAAGGAGCAGAATGTCTTGGTTTCAATCTTCAAGTCCATGACTCTTTCACTTTTTCCGGGATGTTAATATACCGACTTCCTGGACAATCAACCCAGTTTCTGGAAAGTATAGGGGAGGTACTTGCTAGTCTGATTGTGCGATTCGCAAATTTTACGTTGCTAGGAGATATAAATATTCACCTGGATAACATTAGTGACTCTAACGCACTGTGCTTTAAAGAAACCTTACATATTTTAGGATTGATAATTCAAACTGTAGAGCCAACCCACACAGCTGGACATATCTTCGATTGTATTTGCTCTAATTTAAACACACTTAAAGTGGACTCACCGCTAACCCAAACATGGTCAGACCATAAGTTTATAGGTTTTAACCTTAAAGTTGACAATAAAAAGGAAATTAAACTAACTTCAGGTAATACAAAATCAACCCCCTGCTGGGGAAAAATAATAGAACACCCAGATCTGAAAAGCTGGGTGGAAGCAGATAAACCAACTATATCAGGGAATACGATCACCGACAATGAACACTATGATGGCTGGATGAGAACTATTGGGGAAAGACTGAAAACTCGTGGAACAAAACCTAAAACTACCCAAGGGAAAAAATCCGCCCCCTGGTACACAAGCTCACTAAAAGGAACATTGAGAGAAGTGAGAGTATTAGAGCGTAAGTGGCGTCGCCACTATAAGAGTGACGACCGGGAAAGATACAAAAAGGCCAGGAGAAATTACCATATCTTAATCAAACTTGCTAAAACAGGCCACTACACAAAACTGATTGAGTCTACGAATAATAAGCAAAAAGAGATATTCCAAATTGTCAACAGTTTTAGAAAACCTAAAATACTGTCCCAAGAAATCCCGCCATCCCAGTCTCTCTGCAATGAAATCGCAGTTTACTTTGAACATAAAATTACTAATTTCACAAAAGATTTCCCACAGGTTAATCAGGAAGAGCTAGATGAAGATTTTAAAGCTCTAAAGGAAAGATCGGGTACCACAACTTGGGAAAGCTTTGCCATGATTAGCCCTGCGGAATCTTCCCAGGCTATCTCCAGACTGAATTCAGGTTCCCCTTTTGATCCTTGCCCCCCGCTGCTACTAAAGGCTATAAAAGATGTAGTTTATCCATTGATTAACTCCATACTCAACTCCTCACTCCAAACAGGAGATATCCCAACATGCTGGAAGGTCATAGCAGTTAGACCTCTCCAGAAAAAAGCCATCCAAAGACCCTACTGTATTATCAAATTTGCGGCCTATTTCGCTGCTTCCAGCGGTATGCAAACTTGCAGAGACCTGTATTAATAAACAGCTCACAACATACCTGGAGGGTAATATTCTTCTCCATCCAAATCAGGCTGGCTTCAGGTCCCAGCATTCGACTGAATCCGCTCTCTTATTCTCCACTGAAACAATTAGAGCAGCTTTGGATCAGGGCAAAAGAGCAGTCTTGATCCTGCTAGATTTATCTACAGCCTTCGACACGGTGTCCCACAATATCTTGATACATCGCCTTAGGACAGTGGGCATAGTGGGCACCGTGTTGAAATGGTTTAACAACTTTTTGAGACAAAGAAAGCAGATTACTATGCTGGGGCAGTACTGTTCAGAAGAAAGGGAAGTCCAGTGTGGGGTACCCCAGGGCTCTAGTCTGAGCCCCATTTTATTTAATCTTTATATGGTCCCACTGATGGAGCTCATCTCTTCCTTTGCCATCAGCTCTATAGCATACGCCGATGACACCCAACTTGTCCTAATCTTGGATGAGGACACGGCTATTGCCGAATGTTCTCTGAGAAACAGTTTGAAGGCCACCTTTGAGTGGATGAACAGGAATCATTTGAGATGTAACACCGCAAAGACCGAAATTTTACCCTTTGGTAAAAATAACCTGTTCTCCCCCCAAACCTGTTGGCCGATAGAGGCTGAGGCGCCGCCTAGCACCATCATGGCGGCTCGAAATCTAGGAATCAAATTTGATGAGACATTAACCTTCAAACAACAGGCTAGTGAAGTAGCAGGATCGTGCTTTAATGTAATAAAGGGTCTCAAAAAATTCTTTACCTTTCTTCCCCTGTCAGCCAGACGAACGGTAGCAGTGGCATTAACTATAAACAGGTTGGATTATTGTAATAGTTTATATGCAGGGGCAAATAAAACAGCTCTACATAAACTACAAATGGTCCAACATGCTGCAGCAAGATTAGTGCTGAAAATGCCTAGAAAAACTTCAGCCTCTGCAGCACTCGATATGCTGCACTGGCTCCCCATCCAAAAGCGGATCCTATTTAAGGTCCTAATGATAACTTTTAGGGCCTTTCACAAACAAGGACCACAATATCTGTCTAAAAATTTCACCCGCTATCACCCCAGCCGAGAACTAAGATCGGCAACAGCCAATTTGATGGTTGTCCCAAAATTCCGGCTTGCTACGTGAGGAGGAAAATCTCTAGCGGTTAGAGGAGCTAAAGCCTGGAATAAACTCCCTCACCAAATTCGGGAAATCACTTGTAAAAGCAAATTTAGGAAATTTCTTAAAACCTGGATCTATAGCTTGGCTGACACAACCTGTAAAACCCTGGTTTAGGAGCTTACACCAACATGAGTATTACATCTCTCATTATCTGGAATACACAAGTCAAAAGCGCCAAGATGCTCTTCGGAGTGATAGTGCGCTATAAAAGTTCCCTATCACATCACATCACATTCACTGGATGATGTCATCAGTGATGTCATCAGTGATGTCATTTGAGATATCATCAGTGATGTCATTAGTTATGTCACTGACCATGTCGTGAATGATGTAATATGTGACATCATCAGCAGTGGATTGCGGGTGCGCGAGTTATAGTTAGTACAACTAACTATAACAGAGAAATTTCAATGGTTTTGTACAAGTGAAATGTCCAGCTAACTATAACACCCCTGAAACCTATAGTTTTTTCAGTGAATATATATATATATACTGAAAAAACCATAGGTTTCAGGCCTTATATAGTTAGGAATTAGCTTTTAAAAAACCTTTGAAATTCACTCAAAAAACTATAAGTTTTAGAGGTGTTATAGTTAGATGGACATTTCACTCATACAAAACCATTGAAATTGCTCCTATACAGTTAGTTGTACTAACTATATTTCGCGCACCCGCAATCCACTGCTGAAGATGTCACATATTAGATCATTCATGACATGGTCAGTGACATCACTGATGACATCTCAAATGACATCACTGATGACATCACTGATGACATCATCCAGTGAATGTGGTTTACTTCGTTTTTTAAATATGCATTATATATATAGCAATTTGCATTGAAGAATGAGTGGATATATTTAAATACATATTTGGATGGAGGATTTAGTAGCAGTGTAATTGACTGTTTAATTGACCAATTTATAATGTCTCACTAAATATAGTGGATAGTGACTAAACTGTGTGAATATCTGTATCACTTTGTCAGTTGTTGTGTAAACTGATTCTACAGTTGGTTACTAGCTATGTGAAAGTCTATATTAGTTATTGATTAGTTAAGTGAGTATTTGTATGGGAGTGTGAAAGTGTGTGTTGTTCGGTGGGGGGGTGTGACTGTCCAAAGATGTGTGAATAGTTGATTCAGTAGATATATGAAGTTAAAACTACCTGTTCTAACAGTTTGGGTGAGTGAATCTCTTTATGGGTGTGGTGATGAGCAAATATATTTCTCAATGGTACATGTCCAACAAATTAAAAAAATAAAAGGCAGTGTATGTGTCAGTTGTTGTATATAAATAAGTATACATAAGACTCAATGATTGTGTGAGTGACTGTATGGATAACTGTATACTTGTAATAATGATTATATAATTCACTAAGTATGACTTACTATCTAAATGAATAGATGAAGTGGTGTTTGTATAAGTGTTTTGCTAAGTAAATATGTAAGTATGATCCATTGTTTGCATAAGTGAGTAGGATGACTTCATATGTGAATAGGATGTGTGCTGTTGTTTAATGTGGATATAGGTGTATAAGTATTTTTGATAGTGTTCTATTGTTCATTGACAGCATGTATGAGTGAATCTACAGGTAAGTGATTAGATGTGTGTATACATCTATGAATCACTGAGTGGATTTTTAGATACTTGTATTGCTGTGACAATGGATTCAAATATGATACTCTGTATTTTACAAAGAGTGATGACAAATTTTAATAGTGTATGAAAAGGTGTATGTGATTGTCACGTGGATGATGTCATCAGTGATGTCATCAGTGATGTCATTTGAGATGTCATCAGTGATATCACTGACCATGTCATGAATGATCTAATATGTGACATCATCAGCAGTGGATTGCGGGTGCGCGAAATATAGTTAGTACAACTAACTATATAGGAGCAATTTCAATGGTTTTGTATGAGTGAAATGTCCAGCTAACTATAACACCCCTAAAACTTATAGTGTTTTGAGTGAATTTCAAAGGTTTTTTGAAAGCTAATTCTTAACTGCATAAGGCCTGAAACCTATGGTTTTTTCAGTGAATTTCAAAGGTTTTTTAAATGCTAATTCCTAACTATATAAGGCCTGAAACCTATGGTTTTTTCAGTGAATTTGCAAGGTTTTTTAAATGCTAATTCCTAACTATATAAGGCCTGAAACCTATGGTTTTTTCAGTGAATTTGCAAGGTTTTTTAAATGCTAATTCCTAACTATATAAGGCCTGAAACCTATGGTTTTATAAGTGAATTTGCAAGGTTTTTTCAATGCTAATCCCTAACTATAAAAGGCCTGAAACCTATGTTTTTTTAAGTGAATTTGCAAGGTTTTTTAAATGCTAATTCCTAACTATGCAAGGCCTGAAACCTATGGTTTCTTCATTGAATTTCAAACGTTTTTAAATGACAATTTTTAAATGTATTAATTGTTATTTTTTTTATACTGATTTACTACATTTTTCAGGCAGGTGTTCAGAGGGCATGGCCCCCTTTTTACAACGTTCTGCAGCGCAACCCCTGGTGCGTTTGCAGAGGAGGAACTAATTCCCCTTGCATACTGGGGGACCCTGGGGGGCAACTAGCCCACCAGGAGCCTCCAGTATAAGCCAGGGAGCTGCATTACAGAGAGGTGTAATGAGGCCACAACCTTTTTTACACCTCTCTGCAATGCAGCCCCCGGGCGTGTTTGCAGAGGGGGAACTAATTCCCCTTGCATACTGCGGGTCCCTGGGGGCCAACTAGCCCACCTGGAACCTGCAGTATGTGCCAGGGGGCTGCATTGCAGAGAGGTGTAATGAGGCCACACCCTTTTTTACACCTCTCTGCAGCGCAACCCCTGGCGTGTTTGCAGAATAGGAACTAATTCCCCTTGCATACTGGGGGTCCCTGGGGGCCAAGTAGCCCACCAGGAGCCTCCAGTATGCACCAAGGGGCTGCGTTGCTTTGCCCCGGGGCGGCGGTCCCCGGGGCAGTGTGGGGGGGATTGTGGACCCCCCACACTTCTTTATCACTATCCCGCTGCGATTTGGTCCCCCCAGGGGGTAATTTTTAAAAAAACAGACCAGGTTTTATTTTTTTTTAAATGTAGGCCTTTTTTTTCCTTGTGGGACCACCTGGGCAGGCCTAGGGGGACAGGGTGTATCTACCTGGCCCCCTTTTTGTGTTCTTCACGTTTGTTTTTCTGCTTTCTCGTGCCTCGGTCTATCTACACGCACACATATACACATATATATGCATATATATGCATTTATATATATGTATGTGTATATATGTATATATATACATACATATATAAACATATATATAATCTGCATATCTATATAAATATAAATATAAATGCATGCATACATATACATATATGCATACATATGCATGTTATTTACATGAAAGTTTGAAAAACACTATTAAAAGCAAAGCTAAAAAGCCACCTCATTACAACCAGAATGGCTTTAACTTAAACGAGGGCGAGATCTATTGCATTTTCAATGCTTGTTTACTTTGGTTCCATCAAGAAGGCATTCAGACGTGTCACACATTTGCCATAAATTCTGAATGTTAGCACTCTAGTTGCTCATTATATCACTGTAGTAAAGCTACTGCTCACCAGGGAAGTCTGCTGCTGCTATTCAAGGTGCATGTTTCATTCTGCATGTCAGAATTTTTTTAATGAAATAGAAGACAATTTGAGAAGTCACTCAAAATGTGCCCTAATTTTTCTTTCTGAAGCACTAATCATACTTTCTATGGCAACATGAACCCCCTCATTTTGTTCCTTTTTAAATTAAATGTTTTCAGACTTACCACTTCATTCCAATCAAGATGGCTTCTGTTGTGCCATACTTTTGCCATAAATAAGACTTTTAGCTCTCTAGTTGTTCTTTAGAACACTCTGGGACATTCTGTCATTGGGCTATACGTGGGCTACATCTGGGTGCTATTTGGGCTACATTTGGGCTCTTTTGTCTCTGGGGGCCATCTTGGGAGACTGAATGTCAGAATTTTTTAATTAAGTAATAGAGGATTTGAGAAGTCACTCAAAATGTGCCCTAATTTTTCTTTCTGAATCACTAATCGTACTTTCTATGGCAAAATGAACCCCCTCATTTTGTTCCTTTTTAAATTAAATGTTTTCAGACTCACCACTTCATTCCAATCAAGATGGCTTCTGGTGTGCCATACTTTTGTCATAAGTAAGACTGTTAGCGCTCTAGTTGTTCTTTAGAACACTCTGGGACATTCTGTCATTGGGCTACACTTGGGCTACATCTGGGTGATATTTGGGCTACATTTGGGCTCCTTTGTCTCTGGTGGCCATCTTGGGAGACTGCATGTCAGAATTTTTTAATGAAATAGAAGAGGATTTGAGAAGTCACTCAAAATGTGCCCTAATTTTCTTTATGCAGCACTTATCATACTTTCTATGGCAAAATATACCCCCTCATTTTGTTCCTTTTTAAATTAAATGTTTTAAGAGTTACCACTTTATTCCAATCAAGATGGCCTCAGGTATGCCATACCTTTGTAATAAGTAGGACTGTTAGCGCTCTAGTTGTTCTTTAGAACACTCTGGGAAGCTGCAGCAGAACACAAATGAATCAACTGACATTCTCTGTCCTTGTTGGATGTACATGTTTTACTGAGATTGTCAGACTTCATTCTCACATGACTGAGAAAGATAATGTGAATTTACAGAAAATATGCTTTCAGTTTAGCTTATAGATCCCCTTCCAAACCACTGTGGGAAAAGCATGAGATAATAGTTTTCTTTCAAACATGATTCATGATATCCCAGCAGAAGGCTTTTTCATATGGTAAAATCACCTTAGAACACACCACAATTCCTAAAATGAGTATGGTACCATTAACAAATGATTTATAATGTAACTAAAGTCCTAAAACCTTGTATTTACTGAAATGCTTTTTAATGAGGTGCTATCATGTATATTGGTCCCAAGATGGCTGCCAACACTTCTTGGATGAAGAATTTGAATTTTGAAAACATGTTTTTTTTTTGCCTTGGGGGTCCTTGTGGGACCCCCTGAGCAGGCCTAGGGGTAGGGGGCTGCCTTGCAGAGACGTGTAAAGAGGCCATGCCCCTTTTTACACCTCTCTGTAATACAGCCCCCTGGCGCATACTGGAGTTTCCTGGTGGGCTAGTTGGTCCCCAGAGACCCCCAGTTTTGAAGGGGAATTAGTTCCCCCTCTGCAAACGCGACAGGGGGCTGCCTTGCAGAGACGTGTAAAGAGACTGCGCCCCTTTTTACACCTCTCTGCAAGGCAGCCCCCTGGCGCATACTGGAGGTTCCTGGTGGACTAGTTGGCCCCAGTATTCAAGGGGAATTAGTGCCCCCTCTGCATGCTCGTCAGTGGGTGCGTTTGCAGAGTGGTGTAATCCGTCACCTCAAGGCCCGCCCCCTCCCTGCACCACTCTGCAAACTCAGCAATTCATCATTGTTTGCATCTTCCATCAAACACACATATACACACCTACACATGACATCTCCCCAACCACTTTGCATTCCTTCTCACCGTCTTCACTGTATATCCTCTGTGCAGTGGTAAAACTCTATTTAGCATGAATGACAGTTGCAATCAAGGATTAAAGACCATAACCTGATGAATATGTAATTCACACAACAACTATGAAGGGGGATTAAGTGGCTGACCTTTTACCTATCTGAGTATAAATTGAAGTAGTTTCTTGTCAGAAAGTGGGTTGTTAATCTAGGGAGGAAGTACCCTCACCACCTTAATAAGCAAACCTTGGTTACAATAAAACATAGTTTCTTTTGAATCTCTGCTCAATCCATGATGGATAAAGCACAAAGACGTTTTCCCACCTAAATGCATGGTATGTTCAAGCAATGGGAGGATGATTAAAGTCAAGAAATATTTAAGTAGCAAAACAACACAAAAACTATCACATTTTGATAGGGGAAATTAGAAATACAATTTTATTACATTTTAAGGCAAACCACACATGAAAAAGCACAAAACACACAAATCAGTTCGCTGTTGAACAAGGCTCAAAGTCAGGCTGCCCATTAAGCAATTCAGGTCAGTTAAGCCCAGTGGATCACACCAATAAACGTTTTCACCTTTCTACTTTTTGGATCTCAAAATCTTCCAGCAGGGCACGCCAAGGTTGCTTTAAAGCTGGGATAAATTTGTTATCTCACCTTGTTCCAAAGTTTTACATTCTGACATAAACACTATTTTGGTTCTCAAAAATCCACCTTCAGTGCAAGTCTGGAAGCTGTAGCTGAGCAAAGCTCCATGAGGGTCAATACCTCCCATCTGAGGTCCCACTGGCCCTAATTTCAATGCAACTACTTCAATGCAACTTCAATGATTTCAATTGGACTCATGATAAACTGCAAAGTGGCCCAAGCATGAACTGAGGCTCAGATTAATACAAACATTCCATCCAGTCTAGCACCAACGTAGGTGCACCACGGTGCAAGTGTGCCTGTGTTGATGTCAGGATTGTTTTTGAGCAAGGAAGGTGCACTTTTTTGCACAAAAACAATCCTGGGAGGGTTTTTCATCTTTCTATGTGTGATGCTGAATTCCGCGCACACGGAAAGAGGAAAAACAATGAGAAATAAAGGAATGTCTCCTTGTTGCGCCTCCCCTGAAAAGGCGTAAGATTTTGGCACATCCCCAGGTTTACATGGATAGGTAAATCTTGGGAAGGGTGAAAATGCATGGTTTTTACATGGGATCATCCACCACAATGCCCATGGAACACCCCCCTAGATCAGAGTTAGGCAATGTAGCGTTTTACGCTGACTTGCCTCACTCCATATCTATGAGGCAATTGAAAGCCACGCATGAATATGATTTTGTAGTTCGCACCACGGAGCATCAGAAAAAGTCATGCTTCAGCAGCACAAAGAAGTCACATATATGCCCCTCTGTGTCTAGCGATCAACAGCCTTCTCAGGGTAGCAATCCTTGAAAGACAATGGGGCAGGCCCTTCCTAGAAACTCCCTCATCTTCAGAATCTACTTACTCACCACCTCTCCCCTACCATCTAACAAATGGCTCATAAAGAACTTATTGAAATCTATTGCTAAACATTACTTATAGAATTTTGAAAGTTATGCCTGTTTACGTCCTCCCTTACTTCAGTTTATGCGTTTTATTCCCTCAGGTCACATGAATGCAATAGTTAAACTGCCAGTGCCTGAGGAAGCTGAATCTCACTAGCCCAGACAGTGGTGCTCTCCCCACACAAGAAGGTTGGTTACCATAGAGGTTCACTCATCCACCATGCTCTCACACACACTTCACACACACAGGACATGTCAGTATTAGAGTCTTTGTGTTACATCTCAGTGGTTAAATGGTTGGTTTTGGATGGCAGTACTCCTTCAAAACAGAAATAACTTCTTCTCAGGACTATACATTTCCAAACATTATAATGCTGCCACCATTGCTGCATGTCAACAACCCAGGACAGGACATACATTGTAGTCAAATGCCATTAAAGCTGTCTAGCATGTTGCATACCATCCAAGTCACAGGACAGGTTTTGGACCTTGCCTTTACCTTGAACAGTACTAGATCTCCATGAATCAGTTGTATTAGCACACTAGCAAAATAAGACCGGTTACCAATTTCACATGCAGTTGAGTCACTAAAGGCATGCCCATATACCATGAAGGGAACAGTCCCATCCTGACAGACTGCCTTTCTAACTCAGACTTCATTCACAAGTCTATCATCGGATCATCAAAACAGAAAAGTAAAGTAAAGTAAAGTCCACATTTGTAAAGCGCACAATCACCCGTAAGGGTCTCTAGGCGCTGGGGGCCGTTGGGAAGATTTTGCGAGCTATTGCCCAGAGTCACATGGTGCTGGGCTAACCTGCCGCCGGAGCCGGGGATCGAACCGTGGTCCCCAGATTCCAGCGTCAGTCGCCCTGGCCACGGCGCCACACCTCTCCCCGAAAAGAAAAGTCTGTCTGCGTTCCTTCATGTTCTACATTAAAATCAAGGCATTATAATGGTCTAGATTCTCACTCGTCATTGCCATTAACTACTTGAGTGGTTTGTGGCCTGTCTGAACCACAAATATGATAACAAACAAGTATGGTTGAAATGTCCCCAGACCACATACTGTCTCACAGCATTCCTTTTCAGTGGCAGCCCAGTTTTGTTCCCTAGGAAGTAATCTTCCCCTAAAGAATGACACTGAATATGCTGTATCCTTACCATCGAGTGGAGCCAGTAGTGCTCCAACTTCCTTATCTGTGGTGGCAGTCTGTACAATAAATAGCTTGCCATAATCAGATGGCACTGCATGTTGTTGCCTTCAGTTTCTCAGAGCACTTCTGACACTCTGTTGTCAAAATCGCTTTCTTAAGCAGTTTTTTGGATCTCAGGCGAGTTAAAGACACAATTATAAACCAATAGCTGGACACAAAATTCCTGCCATATCCAGTCCAGGAAAACCTCTCACCTAGGGTCTATGTAGCAAGTACCTCACACTTTAAACCAGACTATATCATAGCCTTCAGGTAGATCTTCCTGTTTACCACCTGATTAGCAACGTAGACTACAGAGGACTAACCCATCAGGCACTCTGTTGCTTCAATTGTCATTTTTCCTCTCTGTATCGCAATCAACACCTGTTCTAGGTTTTTCAGGTGATCCTTCCATAAACTGCTAAAAATAGCAATGTTTTAAAGGTAGCCTTCACAAAGGTCCTCCAACTCTGACAGAACTTAATTTATCAGGCTCAAAATAAATGGCCTGAACATTCTAAGACTAAAGGGTAAGACCCTGTACTAACACAAGCCCTAGACTCAAATGCAATATCCTCTGGTCAGACCAAAGATGTTCAAGAAGTAGGCATCAGCTAGCCGATCGACTACTCCATCAGGTCGGGTAGTCAGGTGTTCATCAATCTTGCCCACCTCAATGAGGTTCCTGTGGTTCACACAAAAGGGCAGGTTTTGTGGCCCTTGCTAGAGCACTAGCACAGGTGGATTGCCCTAGAGTGTACAGGAATACTCAATCACTCCCAGGTTTAACGTTTTTGCAACCTCTACTTTGATGCATTCTTGAACCTGATCTGACCTCCTACTGGCCTTCTTCTTCACTGGCATGCTATCCATTGTGTGTATGTTGTGCAAGCAAACATGTGTTAACACTGTAGTCATTGATGGGAGCTTGTCCTAGGCTCTCTCTATACTCTTCTTACTGTCTGGGAGTTGATTTAGTGACAAGTTGTACCCCTTCTACAGGGTCAGCCTACTCATCACCTTGCAGGAGGTCAGGGAGTGCTACATTGTCCTCCTCAACCTCTTCTGTCATTGCCAGGATGCAGAGTCTCTCTGGAAGTGTGGCTTCAGCTATCTCACACAGAACATATTCTTTGATTGCTGTGAATCACCCATGTAAACCAAACACTTCACTTCAGAAAACCTCTTTATTACCTTGTATGACCCTGACCACGTTTCCTTCAAATGTCTGGAACCATCAACATCTACTGAGCCTTCTGATGTACTGTCAGCATTGCTTTGTAGTTGTACCATTCCTTCCTCAGCTCTAGTTTTGCCTGAATGTTTTTCCGCACCTTTTTCATATACTGTGCCATACTTCCCTAAGGCCAATCACACAGTCCACTACATCCCTCTGGGGTGAGTCCGAAATTCCATCCATTCGTTCTCTGACTAAGATGAGTCAGCCATGCACTAGGTGAACAAACATAAGTTTGAAGGGTATGAACTAAATTCTTTCATAGGCAAATATGAGATATGGCAGGAGAAGGACCTACTTTGTCCTGAGGGTCTCTGGAACAGTTCCATCATTCTACTTTTAGGCCTTCATAAACCACTCTCTAAACTCACTGGTGTGTGGGTGGTATGTGATGGAAAAATAGTAGGTTGCATACCAAATACTCATTTCTAAGTCTAATACTTCTGAGGTGAGAATAGGTTCACCCTCTTCAACCTTCCACCAGCACGTTGTCTTGTTTCTGTGGTTAATCTTTCTCACTCAATCATTCTGTCAGGTTTTATCTCTATGTTGCTCTGTATTTAGCCTTGTGTGAGGTAGTTTCAGGTCTTTTTCAATGGAATTATGTGTTGTTTGTTTCAATTTTATATTTCACTGTATGATACCATTGCACTGTATATATGTATATGTTCATCTATTATAGACTTTTGTCTGGTTTTGATTGTTTTCTCTCTTGGAATTATTGATTTACTTTTTTCTGTTTGGTGCAAAATATACATGTTTAATTAATGTGGAATTGTGTAATCTTTGTATGTATTGGTGTGTTATATAATTGTGGTTTCATGTAGGTCATCTCAAGTTTGTGGTTCTGTTACTATATTTGTTGTGTTGTTGTCATGCGATATTTCGGTTATGTTTGTTTATAATTGTTACAGCCATGACGAAGTTACCTCTGGCAACTGGGAACGAAACACGTTGGCTGTGTGCCAGTTTTTATGATTAACTTAATAAAGAAGTAACTTTGGATAAATTTGGCCTGATTGACTTTGCATCGTGTGCACCTTCCTTACTCCTGAATAAGGAGAGGGATCAGTAGGACCTTCTAGTTTATGCCCACCCACTCAAAATTTACACCTACTACTGACAATGTTACTAGTGTGCATTGGTCTT
Organism: Lissotriton helveticus; assembly: GCF_964261635.1. Lineage (NCBI taxonomy): Eukaryota > Metazoa > Chordata > Amphibia > Caudata > Salamandridae > Lissotriton > Lissotriton helveticus. The sequence goes on from NC_136068.1 coordinate 1,220,054,617, forward strand.
ACCTCCTCATTTACCACTCAATTGACACGTAGGACAGGTTCTACAGAACCTCTCTGCATGCATTGTAGCACATCCCTGAGCAATAACATAATGAGTCCTACCAATCCTGGGTCTTTTTAATGTCCAGTGACCTGTCCAGGGTAATTTGTATGCTAGTGACAACAGGTTATTCCTGTGTACTAGGGTAATCAATAGTATCTAATAACATCTGGCTGAGTATTCACAGGTTCACTGTACAGTAGTCCTTTCTCCCAGCCAATTGGCTTCAAATCACTCAATTGCCGACCTGCTCCTGGGCTTCCATCTGAAGTCCTGCAAGTGCAATGCACTTAACTTGCTCACGGTGGAATTCTTCCCCTGGAGGTTATTCGAAAGCTCAACTGCCTTTCTCTCTACAGCAGTGCCAGAAGTGTCACAGCCTGTGAGTTCTCAATATCTGTCATAATCCACTCATTATGCTTCTCTGATCTGTGCAAATCTATGATGGTTCCAGTCTATTCCTGAAATTAACCATTTCTCCTCATTTCACCAAGTTAAAACTAGGTTTTCCCTGGTCTTAATTTTGGCACTGCCTCCTATTTACGTCATCCTTGTAAATAGGGGGCAGCGTCAAAATTAATGGGTGTTGTGGTGGAATGCCCATCACAAGACCATTGCACACCCCTTTCACACTAAGTACAGCGTGAAAGGGGTTCTTATTTATAAGGCGGCGTTAAGCCACAATAAGTGGCTTAACCACCCCTTGTGAATAAGATGAAGGGTTTATCACCACAGGAACGTCGGAAAAGAGACATTCCTGTGGCTATAGGGTAAATGTGTAAATATGCCTGCCAAAATTATTGCTTTTATTTTATCCATACTTGGATCATAGCTTACTTGCATTTGAGATCAATCTGAACTAGGACTGTCAGTTACAACATTTCATTCCCACTGGTTACCAGACCTGTGCCTTTTGGCACACGTGAGATCTGCATCAGGTTTGAGATACTTCCTGGCAACCATATATCCTTTAAGGCAAGCACCTTCCTTCCATTGACATTGAGACTTTCTTCCAACATGAATAATATATGATTTGATGTGCTTTAGGGTAAATGGGTACCTTTCCCAAATGTTCAGAGCCATTCACCTGAGTGCCACAGATTTCTCTCAGGACTCCTCACCCATTGTCAACACACTCACTATAATGGATGGAGTTATTATAGGGTCTTTCACCTGACAGTATATTTTGTGATGCTCTTCCTTGTGAAACCTATAACAAGTAATCACTTTGAGCATTGAGGAACTCTCCTTTCTTCCTTAGTCTTTCTAGTTCTAATATGTAACACTGGACACTAGGGAATTGCCATAGCTGTCCCTCTCAGGTTCTGAATCAATCTTAGAATTTCTCTCTCATTCTAAATTAGAACAGTGCTGCTCTAGACCTCTGTTAATCTCAATGGCAAATCACTTGTCAACAAACGCTGCAGGTTTCTCTGGATGCTTCTCTGTGAAGTCAGATAGTTCTTTCCTAAGTGGGTTAGAGCACTCCTTTTTGAGTTTCTGTATTACCATCAACTGTTTATGGGCAGGTTAAGGGGAGAGGATGTGGCCTAATGGTTAGTGGGGTGATCTCGAAGCTGGGAACCGGGTTCAAGTCTCTACAGGAACACTCAACATCCTGTGTTTCTGGGCAAATCACTTAATCTCCCTTGCCTACCATAAAAACACAAATCTCTCTGTCTGTAATGCAAATAGTGCTCATGTAAAGTGCTCTAATACCTTCGGGTCTAGTTCACACTTTCAAAAACTAAAAAAAAAATAATAATAATAATATTAATAAAAATAAAAGCATGAAAAGCTATGACCTGCAACCCACCAGCCCACTCATTCCAATCATGCGACGTACCATGAATCTTTGTCTCAAATGGAACACCATCCTCTCTCTTGCTTTGATTGAATCTCTAAAGGCACTAAGCTGTCTTCACCCAAAACAATCATATCAGAGCTTTCTTCATGCACTCGTGGTTAATCTATTCTACTAAATGCAATCTGCCAATGACAGCCATACATCTATAGGCAAGCAACTATTTTAGGCATCCACCCTAACCCCTTCGCTGCTGGGCTAATTCCTCCGCGATGCGGGGGCAGAGGGTGCTGCGGGTGGCGCGGCGATGCTTGTGATAAGCTCAGCTCGTCACGCTGCATGGTGGCGCTGTGCTCATGACGAGCTGAGCTCATCATGACCACGGCCATTTTCGTGGAACATTCAACACAGCAGAGGAATTATCCCCGCGTGGGCCTTCCGCGGCGTTCATAACGAGCTCAGCTTGTCATGAGCACAGCACCACTGTGCCTCATGATGAGCTTAACTCGTCATGAGAACCGAAGGTGTTATATAAATCATTCAAAGTCTGTGTCCCACAAATGATCTCAAAACGTACAAATAGTTCAAAAATATTCTGGACATCCACACAGATTCACAGTCTCCTTTGGAACCTTCACATGAGGCCCTCCAGAACTGAAAGGGAATCACACTTACCAGAAGTAGCATTCTCTTCTCCCATTCAGTATTTCTCTATCATTATGGCAATCCTTTCTCTTTCCAACCTTTCTTTGCCTTTTAGGTATCCTGTCTGTTGTATTCTGACATGGTAATTCCCTTGCTACCTGTAGCTTTAAACCGTAGATAGTGTTTTCTATCACCTAGTGTTCATTCCATGTTATATAGTTGTCATGTATTGTGATGCAGTGGAGTTCTCTCTGAGGTCAGTTGTTTGATGGCTGGAGAGGGTGCACCATCTGCAGTCAATGTCTTAATAAATAAAAATGTATCAACCCTTCAATAACCATGGAGTCATTTTAACAAAATTGAGCAACGATTGCCAGCAATGCAAAACAACTATAACATCTGTGCATATTGTTGGTGTACAAACCCATAAAAGAAAAATGAAGAGAGATATTGCAGATGACAGGAGGATTGTAAAAAATGGGTACGAAAGGACTCAACATTACACGGCTTACATGGCGCAATATTTAATAAACAAGCTCAGTTGCCTGCAGGAATAAACGTGACAACATCTAGTGCGTCTGAGAGATTGTCCATTGATGTTCATGGTGAACAAGGAGTTTGTGTGCAAAGGTTGTAACACACACATTTTAATATAAAGGTAATTGCCAGCCGACATCACGCATGAGGACGATCTTTAGTGAGTACTCATGAGAGACTGTTGGCGGCAGCATAGACAAAGAGATCACACAGAAAGAAGATTGTTTGACACTTCCTGGGAGTCAGGAACTTTGTCGGGGGAGCCTCTACCGTGACAGGCACACCGTTTGACTACAGTGATAAGCACACCTTATAAACCCAGTGCCTTTACCTGTATGGTTTTAACATTGCATCTGTGGTGAGTCTCGTAGAAGACTGAGAGCACAGTCCATGTTTGATAAAACAATGGAACAAGTACAAGAACAAAGGAATGCGGTTTTAACATTGCATCTGTGGTGACAGGCACACCATGCTAGTGCTGAGATAGGGTAGTGCTGTGATAGCCACATCCTTGCTCCAATTGTGTGTTTCCTTTATATATATATATCTGCAATACTTTTTAATAGGGACGCTCTTTCCTTCCAGGCAATCACCTTCCAGGTAATCACTGCCCGTGTATGCAGCATCTGGTCACCCTCTTATTTTAGCGTATTACGGTGACTTTTTGGGAGAATTGTCATCAGTTGAGTTTACATAGTGCAGCGTTCCCCTAAGACCTCTAACGCACGTGGTATTGAGAACATTGGGGCTTGTGAGCAGGCACCTGCAACTACCGGCCGGTAGTTACACAATAACAGAGGTGCATTAAACAATTTAAGAAGGTAAATGGATCATAGTAAATGACCATACGAAAGCATCTATAGCTAAGCCATGAGTATGGATTCAGAAACAGAGTCTCGTAGAAGACTGAGAGCACAGTCCATGTTTGATAAAACAATGGAACAAGTACAAGAACAAAGGAATGCGGTGGGAACCACCACTTTACATCAGAAATATTTGAAACTAGAAAAATTGATGAGGAAAGAAATCTCTAAGTGGTGGGAGGCGGTCACATTGGAGAAATATCAGGAGGAAAGAAGAGTCCCGTGGGGACTAAGAATCCTTATAGCCCCTTCATATGTGGTCCCTGATCCTGCATTGGCAGAAGAATGGGCAGAAAATCTGTTGGACTGCTCCAATCGGATGCGGTCTATATTCATTAAATTTGCCTGGAAGGAAAGAGCGGATCTCAGAGACGAAATAGAGAAAGAAGAGGTGTCTGATGTTTTTGCCAGCAAAATGGAGGAGATACGTAAGAAGATTGACAAACATGAGGAGGAGATTGTTGCCAAAAAGGAGAGGAAGTTCTTACGTGATAAAATTGACTATCAAGCAGGAAGAACGTTCACGTTTCGTCGCAAATATGATAATGTGAAACGAGGAGGAATTCAGGGAAGCACTGGTGGGGCTGATAGTGAATTAAGTGAGAGTGATATCTTGGCAGATGGTACATCATCAATAAACAAGAAAACAACCAAATCAACACATTTTTGGGAGGAGTTCAGACTAATGAATGCAACATCAAATCAGCAGAATTGGCAGATCGACAGGGGTCGAGGAAGAGGGAGAGGATATATAGGACGAGGCAGAGAAAGTGGAAAAACTACAGTAGAAACAACTCCATCCGCAAGCAAGTTAGGAGGGGCGGATGGCGGAAAAGCAGCAACAACCCCAGTGGGAGTGGAAACAAGGGGTCAAAAAAAACGTGGAAAATGACTAATGCCAGAAATGTGCGAAATCTCTCTTCACATACTCTTAATAATGTGGAACATGATGTTTTACAGTTTGGCCTTTCTTTTTGTCCTATCTCTACTTTCTCTTACCCACAGGAAAGAATTGATATATTTTATTTTACTCAAAAGTTACGATTACATAAGTGGCACAAATTGAAAGTTAAAAGCACTGGACAAATGTTGGGGGGAAAGGGAGCTTTGCCTGTGATTGAAACTATTAATGAGATTAACACCTTGATTGCAATGAAAGAGTTAGAATGGGACAATCCGGACCCTGGTCTGATCACGGCACAAAGTCTCGGGTACAAAGTTGATTTGAGTAGTCCTAACAATTTCAAACCTAAATCTATTTTTAACCCTATGTTGCCACCATGTGGTATAGACACATTTGAAACACTGGTCGTTAATGATTTTTAAAAAGTGGCTAAAAAGAAGAAATGCTTTTTTGACAACTTAACGAAAGAGCAGAGATTAGCTGTTAAATCTTTAAAATCTGACAAGAGTATTGTTATCCGCCAGTCAGACAAAGGCGGCAATGTCGTCATAATGAATGTGGCTGACTACATACAAGAAGGGTTAAGACAACTGAATTGTGAGACTTGTTATGAACAAGTAACTAAAGATTGTGTTCATAATTGTAAGGCTGTTTTTTATAATATGTTGAAGGAGTGGCACTCTCAGGGTATTCTCGAATGGGACGAGTACTCGTTTCTGTTGAATCATAATCCAAAGGTGGCAATTTTGTACCTATTACCTAAATTGATAAAAAAGCCCACCTCTCCTCTCGGAAGACCTATTGTCTCTTTAATGGGTTCTCTCCTTGAGAAGACCTCGAAATATATTGATTAGTATTTGCGACCTTATGTGGAAACTCTACCCTCTTACATTCAGGATAGTAGGGACTTCTTAAGGAAGATTCAAAATGTACAATGGCAGACAGGCTTTCTTTTGATCACGTTGGATGTCTGCAGCCTGTATACATCAATCAAACATTCTGATGGTGTGCGGGCTTGCAGACAATTCCTCAGCTCACGTTCCATTTTGTATTTTAATCATAACGAACTGGTTCTGCAAATGATTCAATTTTGTCTGGAGAATAAATATTTTATTTTTGATGATGCTTTTTACAGACAGAAACAGGGAGCAGCCATGGGCACTTGCTTTGCTCCCAGTTACGCCACTCTTTTTATGGGTAGCTGCGAGCAGCAAGTGTCCAGGGTACAGGAGCAATACCGCAGCCATGTAAAGTTATGGCTGCGGTATATTGATGACCTTTTCATCATTTGGGAAGGGTCACCAATACAGGCTGAGGATTTCATTTCAGAACTCAATAGGAATGAGAAGAATCTTAAATTTGAGGGAACCATAAGTGATCCAAAAAATTGAGTTCCTGGACGTGTGTGTGTAAGCTGACTTCAAAATTATTCCGCAAAACAACAGCTACCAAATGTGATGCAGTGCGCGCAACGAAATTCATTTTATTTATTTAAATGTTTACTTACCTGTAAAACTCCGTAATCCATACATTACTACCCCCCACCCTGCCCCTCCCCCTGCCCACGTCACTGCCCTACAGAAACACCTACTGCCGACCGCTACTGGTGAGCTCTACTCTGATGAAGTTAAATCTTATGCAACAGGAGTTCTCGGGCTCTGTTTCACTACTCCATCTGTAAAAAGATTTAAGTAGGGGTCTATCAGCAGAGTTTCAAGCTAGATATTGTACACTGTAGAGAGATAAACCATATAAACAAAGTTTGCCTAACTTCAGGACAAGGAAGTATTAAGGGGGCACATGCATTAAGGAATCGCAATTATGGAATCGCAAAAGCCTATGCACGTAGGAATCGCTGAAAAAAATAGCGATTCCTACGCAAATTGCAAGTCGCAAATACAGAATGGCTTCCCATTCATTCCTATGGGCCTACAGGCCATAGGCATTCGCAAATTGCATATGCAATTTCAAGGGTGCAGGGAGGCCAAATGACACCCTGTTGCACCCCTAAAATTGTAATGTGAACACATGTTGCTTGTGTAAAGAGGAACTTTAAAAAAATGCACTTCAGTGCATTTTTCAAAGTTTTTTGCAAATTACCGTCAAGGTTCATTTGGCGGTAATTTGCTTCCCCTAATAGCGAAATCACTATTTTCAATGTTATCATGCATTGCATTTGAGGCATTGCAATTTGTGATTCCTTAAATGCAATCGCAATTTAAGTACTTGCAAATTTTGCTATTCCTTAAATTGTGATTTTTGCATTTGTTATCATGCATCTCAAATGCAGAAATACCGGTCGCAAAGGGGCAAATTGTGAGAATCTGCCCGTTTGCGACCAGTTTTTTCTTTTGATGCATGTGGCCCAAGGTTATTTCTTGTGCCTAATTTAGAGGCATAGGTTCTCCATTTCAATGTAAATGTGAAATTCATTACCTTTCTCCAACAAATGATATAGGAATATAGTCAGGACACAGTGCAAGTGAGTGGCAAAATCTCTTAAACGAAAAATGGGGTACAGGACCTGTCACATGTTCTATTTTTTTTTTGGCATTATGTTGTAAAGCTATATAACCTTTGCTCATATTGAAGACAATTAAAATTGTATATATCAGCAAAGCCTTTTTACATTTCACCTTCAAAAAGCTGTAGTGTTTTTTGCGAACAAAACAACTAAATCACCATAGAGTGAGCATTGTGTCTGCCCCACACTTTTGGTTTGAAGACATTCATGTACATTTTTGTGTTTGTGCCTCCCAAGAAACATTTTGGTCTCACCATGTTCTAATTCAATGAGATGTACTCAGGATCTAACACTGTAGTGCACAAGGGACTCTTATCTATCCCTCTCATTCTCTCCATACCCCCCCACATTTGCAACACTGTTCTAAATATTGAAAAATATTAGACCCTGGGCCCATGAGTGGTACTACATGAATTCATTCATGATGGCCTTCTAGGATTTATTTGGCTTATTCATTATGGCCCTAATTATTATGTTTTGCTCATTAAATCTGACCAAAGAGTTAATCCCTGTTTATGCATTGGTCGGAATTACGAGCTTGGTTTTATTTAAATCATTCAATAATTATCGGAGGCATTAAATAACAGCATTTGTTACATTTCAGCACGTCAAACCTGTCAAAATGTAACCAGGAAAAGCACACAGCATTTAATGTATCATGCGCATTTTGGTGCCTTAAACACCAAAACCTGCATGTTATGCCCCAGAAACTAGAGGTGCTAATTATCAGACCCTAAATAATGTACCCTATGGTTTCGTTATTTACCAGGTACGATAAATTGCACCTATTCTTGTAATCATACCCTAAGAAAGAATGTCTGGGATCCTTGTACACACTTGCGCAGTGGCCATCTTAGAAGTGTGGTTTTTTTTTTAAGCAATGGAAAAAACATTACAATATATCTGCTGTAAATGTGATTGTCTGGTCGCCATCCTAGAGTGATTCTTCTTAAAGCAAAAAAAAAAAAAAACTATTCCACAATGCAAAACAAAGGGATGCCCAATATGCTAGAATATAAAACAGTAACTCGTCGTAGACTTATTTACAAAAATAATATTCAGTACGTCGATGGATGCGCTTCTATCCACAGTAGAAAAATACTCAAAACATGTAATTATAAATTAAAGTGAAAAAAGTGCAACATGAATCATGACTAGAAAAGTGCAGGTACAGGAAGAATCTCAGGGTGGTTAATTTTTGCTTTCTCAGAAACAAACCCTTCCATTGGGGTTTTGTTTCTGACAAACAAGAATAATTCTGAGTGTAGTACCTTAAAATGGCAGTCCACTTAGCATTACAGTTTTGATGAAAGGTATCCAATGTTGGTGGAAGCAGAGTCACCAAATCGATCCCAGCTGGTAAGGATGTCTTACTTGGTGGGGCCAATGAAGGCAAGTGCCTTCGCTTCATTGCAGAATGGTGGGCCACCAACCCACCTTTAAATCAGCCCTGTGTATACACTTTGCACATAGCTCAAATGGAACACAATGACGAGTGTGAACAATCAGGTTCATGTGAACGACGCTTCAAAACATTAGAAGATTAACACAATCATATGTATTATCAATGGATCAGAAGGAGTTTATTTGCAAAGTCAATATGAATAATTAAATCCTGGCATAACGCACCCTTCAAAGCCAGTCTGCATGTATCCAGGCATTAGGGTAAGGCTTTGATATCCAGCCCTTTACAGAACTACACCATAATCTTTTGCTGCTGGCCTCTAGATGTATGCAGGTTATTAATATGATTGATACGTTATAAATACCGTGATTCCCAATGAATTGCTAGATTGCAGGTGCTGTTTTTGCACTTAAAAGCCAGCTTAGTACACTAAGGGCTCTTCATGAAGGGTTAAACAGGTAGGATGAAATGACGCTTTCAATAAGCAATGCACTTTATTCCCTGTAGACCCTGTTCGGAATTCAGCTTATTTAGTAAAACATGGTTTTAAATGATCCAGTTGAAATGTATAGATTTCTTGGACATTAGGCCAGTGGAAAACATGGCCTATTTTACTTGATGTATAAAAATATCATAATAAACTATCAATCACCATTAGACACTCAGGCCTAGGCAATGACAATGACTCCTTTTGTATTGGTTTTTTATTAACCACACAAATAAAGTGTCATTGTCATTGTCACTCAGGCCTAGGGCTAACTGTGACAGAGTACCCCCTCTGCCAAACTGAAGGTTCACCTGCCTGATTTATACAGTAAGTAAATCTTTATTGCACAGTTATTAAAACCATTGCAAGTATTAGCATATAAAAACATTAGTTAAATACAGGTATTATAAAAGATATAAAATGAGAATGACTTCATATAAAAAACAGTAATTAATACAAAGAAATGTATGCTTCCTTCAGGCTGAACATAGAATTAAGAGAAACGTGAGGAACTTATATGGCGCCTGGGTCTGAACCGAACTGTAATAAATGTTACAAACGTGAACGAGCGTGTGTTTTTTTTTCTACAAAGTCCGTTAGTTCATTTCGGTCCCATACCGTTTTATTGTGTGCTAATTTGCCTTCGGGAGACAGTCCGTTTTCCATGTCGTGTGATTGATCCCTTTTCACTGACCGTTTGAGTCTTGCTTCTAAGCTAGCATCATCCTGTATCTGCTCTCTGTCGTTCTTGTTTCTTTTCTGCCTCCTCCGAGAATTTGACAACATTGGCTTGCTAGTTGAATGTTCTTTCCATCAAAACAAGCCATTACCGCCTGCCGGCGTGTTCTTATGCCCAGCCTGTTGAAGTGCTGTTTTAGATGGGATCTGAGCTCTGTGTCCAGACCTTTGCAGGTGCATATTAGGTGCAGGATATCTTCTTTTGTGTTCCCACATATTCGGCATTTGGTTGTTTCTTTGGGCCTTTTCCATGGGGGAAGATGGTTTTGTACTGGAAGTTGGCCCAGCCGTAAGCGTAGGAACTTCTCCTTTGTGCGCCTAGTGAACCCAACTCCTAAATAGCGTTGGCTGAGGCTGCTTGTGTAGCTTTGGATAACTGTCCAGCCGTGGGCCCGGGTTGCTAAACTTGCTTTATCGTCAATTAGCGACATAGATCTGACTGATTAACTAGCCGTTTAAAGTTGTTGTGAGATCCACTGAGCTTCCAGGCTTCTTGTAGGCGCAAGGAGTTTATTGAGTCCTTAAGTTATTTCGCGGCTGCACTATTGCTCTTACTTTCCATCTCGTTCCAGAGATGGTGATTTAGGGTTGTAGCTTCTCCTCTCTGGATCTTGTGCCATCTTTTGGCGTAGGCACCCATTCGCTCCAACGTTTGGTTTCTCAGGCTAAATTCCAGCCTTTTTTGTGCCTGAGAGGTGTAGTTAGGCAGGCTAAAAATCATTCTCATGACCTTCGCTATTGTGCTGTTCAGTTGCTGGGCATCCCTTCCTCGGAGGCATTCGCTTCCGTAGGTCAAGGTCGATGTTAGTTTTGCCTGAAGCACTTGAAGCAGGGGGGTGAAGCTTCGGCTGACTGCTTTTGTTTTGAGACCCCTTAGTGCAATCCCTATGCTAATGCCCCTCCATTTTATTGCTTCCTTTTGCTGAAAAAAAGAGCAATTTCTGTTGAGGATTACCCCCAGGTACCTGTACTCCTCCACTGTTTCCAGTGTGGACCCTCCCATGTGCCAGTGAAACCCCGGAAACGATGTTTTTGCATTTATCCTCATTATTTTGGTTTTTGAGGGGTTAATGCTTAGGCTGTTTTCCGTTGAATACTTAAACGTGGTACTGATCAGATGTTGTAGCCCTATCGGTGTTCTGCTGATTAGGACGATGTCATCAGCTTACATTAAAATGGACAGGGTGAGTCCGCCTATGCTTGGAGCATGGGAGTTAGTTTCATCCAGCTGCTGTGCATGGTCAGACATGAAGATGTTTAATAGTGTTGGCGCTAGCACGCAGCCTTGTTTTAAGCCTTTTGTGGTCTTTATTTTTCTTGACAGGAGGTCCCCTGGCCCTAGCTTGACTTGGACCCATGTGTCAGTGTGTAGTAAGATCAGCTGTGTGAGAAGGCCCGATGGAATGTTCCTTTCTTCCAGCTTTGACCATAGTACATTTCTATTGACGGTGTCAAACGCTGAGGTGAAATCGATGAAGCAAACGTACAGGGGCAAATTAGCTGCCTTTGTGGCATCAATGAGGCGCGAGAGAGATAACATATTTTACGTTGTGCCCATTTGTTTGCGGAATCCTGTCTGGGTGATGGGGATTACTGCGTTATCTTCTGTCCAGTCCAAGAGCTCCTCTAGGAGGAGACCAGCATAGTATTTGGCTTCATTATCGATTAGGGCTATTAGTCTGTAATTCATTGGATCATTTACAATGCCCTTCTTGTGTATTGGTGCTATTATGGAGCCTTTCCATGGCGCTGGGATTGTTGCAGTGTCTGTTATCTGTTTGAAAAGTGGCATTAGAGCCGCTGCCCAGTAGTTCGGGTTTTGTTTGTACAGTATTGGGGGAATACCGTTGGAGCCTGGCGCCCCCTCCACTTTCCCCTTCGCGATCCTGCTTATTATTTGTTTTTCGGTTCGGTCAAATGAGGTTCTGACCGGTTTTGTTGACCATGCTGTTTTTTTTAACCTTATCCGGTCGACTGCTTGTTGCAAACTGTACCACTGTGTTGAAGTGTGCCTGAAGATGGTTGGCCCAGGCTTCCTCGGTTACGTAGGAATCAAGGGTTGAAATCCTGGAGTTCTGGCTAGATTGCAGGTGCTGTTTTTGCACTTAAAAGCCAGCTTAGTAGAAGTCTAAGTAAGTTTATTGTTTGTAGTTAATTAAGACCTTTACAATTGTGTTGCATAAAAACAAATGATTTTGAGGTAAAATGTACAAACTAGCAGGGTGGTTAAAATAAAAATTTCTGTAATAACTATGTGAGTAATATTATTCTGAATAAAATTACAATGTCTCAGTTCCTAGCACTTCACACTTCGGTTTTGTGCCTTTTTCTCTCCTTTTTCTCAGTGTTCACGATTAACTGTGATGCCTTTTGACAAATTTGGCAGCCCTGCAAGCTGTCTGCAGCTGGTGGCTGTTCAGTGCTAGCATGACGTCCTGACGGCATGATCTAATTTGAAAGAGACGGAATATGTGGAGTAGATAATTACGTCTCAAAGTCCTCAAAGATGGACAAATGCACAATATATGCATCAGTGATTCTTCCGTTTGGCCACATAATCTACAGGCAGAAGTCGCCCATGTTTTTTTCCATGCGGGTGTCTGGTCTTTTAAAATGAAGGATCCCAGCCGTAAACTTAGTAATGTTTTTTGGGTAGCTGGAGTTATATTAAGGTTGAGGCTCCATTTTCTCATACGTGGCCAGCACCGTTCAACCATGTTTTTTCTTCGCTAATGCGGCTTTGTCTGTTCTCCAAGATCTTTGCTTTGCAGCCCCATTGGCTGCTTTTTTGAAGGCCTCAAACGTTTGGTTGCTATTCCATGCCTTTTCCATTTTGAGGTTTGACAGTGCATCCTCCAATACTGTTTTCCAGGCGTTTTTCGCCTTTGTCTGGTTTTTCATCTCAGTCCAACAGAGGCCCATGAGCGAGACCTCTTGTGCTGCCCTTAATTTCCAGCCTGTTTTTAGTGCGGCCGCTTGTCTGACTTGGTGCTGATTTTGTAGACCAAATTCCAAGCGTATCTGCGCTTGGAATACGAATCTCGGGATCCGAAAAATTTATTTAAACAACTCTGATTGTTGTGTGTTCAGAAAATTTGCGATTTTTCCTGTATACAATTCCGACCCGTATGTGAGAGATGGTAAGAACTTCGCCGCGATTACCTTCAACAGGTGTGAATTAGATGGGCATTTCAATTTAGTTTTTAATACATTTAGAGCGAACCGTAGTTTGTTTGCCTGTGCCTTTCTATATGATTGATGTTCTTTCAGACTCCACCTGTCGTCGACTACTACTCCCAGGTATTTATAGGAGGTGGTCTGCTCTATTGTGTTGCCTGCGATGTGCCAGTTGGGGGATTTCCTCCCTGCCCGTGAGGCGAAACAGACGATCTTCGTTTTTTTGTAGTTAATTTGTAAGCCTTGTGCAACGATATACTCATGGAGCTTCGAGATGGAACGTTGTAGGCCCAACGGGGTCTGACTACAAAGTACGATGTCATCTGCATACTGTATGCTCCTAATTTTGTGGTGGGCCAATTTCGGTGGATCACTTTGTGTCTCTGCGATGCACTTGTCCAAGTCCGTGGTAAAGATGTTGAAAAGAGTTGGTGCCAGTACACAGCCCTGCTTGAGGCCTACTTGGGTGGGGATTTTTTCAGTTGTTTTGTCGCCATTGCCTAGTTTAATTCTCACCCAAGTGGAAGTATATAGGTTTATGATGGCCCGCAACAGCTTTGATGGTATTCCCCAGTTGGCCATCTTTTGCCATAGTGCCTCCCTCGGGACTGTGTCGAACGCCGCTTTGAGGTCTACAAAGCACGTATACAGCTTAGTTGACTTTTCCCATGCTTTATCCACCAAGAGGTTTAGCGCCAGCAGGTTGCATGATGTATTTGTTCCCGTCCTAAAGCCCGTCTGAGTGATCGGCAGAATCTTGTTTGCGCTAACCCTCTCTTCCAAGGCCCTCAGAAGGTTCGAAGCATACATTTTGGCCTCAATGTCTATAAGCGCAATAAGGCGGTAATTTGCTGGATCAGACCTTATACCTGCCTTGAAGATAGGATGCAAAATGCTACCTCTCCATGACTGGGGAATACTCCCGGTCTGGAATACATTGTTGTATAGTGGGGTAAGATATTCTGCCCAAAAATCTTGATCTTGTTTAAAAAGTCCGTTCGGTAAACCGTTTGGGCCTGGTGCACCTTTGGACCTCAAGTTTTTAAGTACCATAGCTACTTGGGATGGCATTATCCAGTTTTCATCGAATTATGGGTCATCTTCTTGCTTTTTATTTGGATGAGTGGACTGCTGATGTGACGTCCATGCCGAAGTGTTGTTGCCTTGTGATTTCTCTAAATGCTGAATCCACTCTTTCTCAAAGATGTTTGCATTGAAGGTCTGGGCCGCTCCATTTGCAACTTTGTTTATTTCTGCCAAAAATTCCTGTTGTTATTTGATTTACTGGAAGCTAGTAATGATTGCCAGATGTCTGTTTGGTGTTTGGATTTTTCCGACCAAACGTCTTTTTTATATTTTTGCCTTAGCTTATAGATTTGTCTGGCCGTGTCTTCTCCATTTATCTTGGCTGTTGCTTGTAACTTTCGGATTTCTTTATTTAGGATCCTTTTTTTGCTCGCTATGGAACCCAGAAACGCTTGAGGAGCTTTACATATTTTCCTTTTGTGACTATGGGTTCAATGGCCAAAACTCTCAATTAATCTTATAGTCAATCTTTCCCAATTTTCCTGGTAGGTGGATGAGTCTTCACCCTTCGCTTCTGTATGGATGCTTTTCAGATACGTCATTATTTCTTTGATGTTATTTCCATTCCATGCTAGTCTCTTGAGGTTATAGAGACTTGGAGATTCTGTCAGGGTTTTGCAAGTTGGGGCCTTTGTGTGTTGGATACTAAATTTGAAAGCTTGCAAACTGTGATCACTCTCCAATTTGTGGATTATTTTGTAGGCGGTAATGGTTTGTAAAATCTCTAGATCCACGAGGGTATAGTCGAGCACTGATTTGGCCAGATTGGCTATCCTAGTTGCGGATGCTGGTTGATCTTGTGGAAAACGGCCGTTCAAGGCGATCATTCCAACCTCAGCAAACATTAGAGCACACTGTTTACCAATCTTATCCTTTTTTTGCAGATTTGTTATAATCCTCGGGATAGGTTGGCCATTCCGTTTATTTTGATACATTATATGTGCATGGTCCTTTTGAAGCAAGAACATATTCAGGTCACCCGACATAACTAGCCCCGCCTGCGGGTAGATGGATTTCATTGATTTGATGAGGGCTTTTAAGGTCAGAATTTTCTCCACTTTTTCCTTGGGATCTGGATGTAAGTATATATTACAGATTATCATTGACAAAGGGTCTTGCGCTCTCTGCGGTCCATTTCCGGGGTCTTGCATCAACTCAATTTTGATACACTGGATCCATTGTTGTCCTGTGTCGATGGTAACATAGGTCCAAGGGAAACCTGTGTTCAGATAGATTGATAGACCTCCGGCTGCCCTTCCCGAAGGCCCTTTTTTATTGGCGTGTAGTTGGATTTCCTTAAAACCGTCTATCTGCTGGGAAGACATTAACCAGGTTTCTTGTAGTAGAATAATGTCGAATTGTTTTAGGAATGACATTAATTCTGCATCATTAGTTTTACCCCCCAGACCGTTGATATTCCACGAGCAGGCTTTCAGAGTCGGTTTTCATGCTTCCACCATCCTTGCATCCAATGTGTTTTGCATTGGGGGTATTATTTTCCGGCATTCTTTGAAACCACCTGACTGGCCTTGATGAATGATACGTAGATTGGCCCATCCTCCCTTAACGGTGTCCATGCCGCCAATGGCTTCCCGGAGAATT
The DNA here is from genome assembly GCF_964261635.1 of Lissotriton helveticus. Lineage (NCBI taxonomy): Eukaryota > Metazoa > Chordata > Amphibia > Caudata > Salamandridae > Lissotriton > Lissotriton helveticus. The sequence continues at coordinate 1,220,070,428 of NC_136068.1, forward strand.
CCGACTTCTAATTTAGGTGTTTTTCCTGCCAACATGGATAGTGGGCCTGGGTATCTTTCTGGCGGCACAGGTCTGATGGTGATTTAGGGTTGTAGCTTCTCCTCTCTGGATCTTGTGCCATCTTTTGGCGTAGGCACCCATTCGCTCCAACGTTTGGTTTCTCAGGCTAAATTCCAGCCTTTTTTGTGCCTGAGAGGTGTAGTTAGGCAGGCTAAAAATCATTCTCATGACCTTCGCTATTGTGCTGTTCAGTTGCTGGGCATCCCTTCCTCGGAGGCATTCGCTTCCGTAGGTCAAGGTCGATGTTAGTTTTGCCTGAAGCACTTGAAGCAGGGGGGTGAAGCTTCGGCTGACTGCTTTTGTTTTGAGACCCCTTAGTGCAATCCCTATGCTAATGCCCTCCATTTTATTGCTTCCTTTTGCTGAAAAAAAGAGCAATTTCTGTTGAGGATTACCCCCAGGTACCTGTACTCCTCCACTGTTTCCAGTGTGGACCCTCCCATGTGCCAGTGAAACCCCGGAAACGATGTTTTTGCAATTATCCTCATTATTTTGGTTTTTGAGGGGTTAATGCTTAGGCTGTTTTCCGTTGAATACTTAAACGTGGTACTGATCAGATGTTGTAGCCCTATCGGTGTTCTGCTGATTAGGACGATGTCATCAGCTTACATTAAAATGGACAGGGTGAGTCCGCCTATGCTTGGAGCATGGGAGTTAGTTTCATCCAGCTGCTGTGCATGGTCAGACATGAAGATGTTTAATAGTGTTGGCGCTAGCACGCAGCCTTGTTTTAAGCCTTTTGTGGTCTTTATTTTTCTTGACAGGAGGTCCCCTGGCCCTAGCTTGACTTGGACCCATGTGTCAGTGTGTAGTAAGATCAGCTGTGTGAGAAGGCCCGATGGAATGTTCCTTTCTTCCAGCTTTGACCATAGTACATTTCTATTGACGGTGTCAAACGCTGAGGTGAAATCGATGAAGCAAACGTACAGGGGCAAATTAGCTGCCTTTGTGGCATCAATGAGGCGCGAGAGAGATAACATATTTTACGTTGTGCCCATTTGTTTGCGGAATCCTGTCTGGGTGATGGGGATTACTGCGTTATCTTCTGTCCAGTCCAAGAGCTCCTCTAGGAGGAGACCAGCATAGTATTTGGCTTCATTATCGATTAGGGCTATTAGTCTGTAATTCATTGGATCATTTACAATGCCCTTCTTGTGTATTGGTGCTATTATGGAGCCTTTCCATGGCGCTGGGATTGTTGCAGTGTCTGTTATCTGTTTGAAAAGTGGCATTAGAGCCGCTGCCCAGTAGTTCGGGTTTTGTTTGTACAGTATTGGGGGAATACCGTTGGAGCCTGGCGCCCCCTCCACTTTCCCCTTCGCGATCCTGCTTATTATTTGTTTTTCGGTTCGGTCAAATGAGGTTCTGACCGGTTTTGTTGACCATGCTGTTTTTTTTTAACCTTATCCGGTCGAATGCTTGTTGCAAACTGTACCACTGTGTTGAAGTGTGCCTGAAGATGGTTGGCCCAGGCTTCCTCGGTTACGTAGGAATCAAGGGTTGAAATCCTGGAGTTCTGGCTAGATTGCAGGTGCTGTTTTTGCACTTAAAAGCCAGCTTAGTAGAAGTCTAAGTAAGTTTATTGTTTGTAGTTAATTAAGACCTTTACAATTGTGTTGCATAAAAACAAATGATTTTGAGGTAAAATGTACAAACTAGCAGGGTGGTTAAAATAAAAATTTCTGTAATAACTATGTGAGTAATATTATTCTGAATAAAATTACAATGTCTCAGTTCCTAGCACTTCACACTTCGGTTTTGTGCCTTTTTCTCTCCTTTTTCTCAGTGTTCACGATTAACTGTGATGCCTTTTGACAAATTTGGCAGCCCTGCAAGCTGTCTGCAGCTGGTGGCTGTTCAGTGCTAGCATGACGTCCTGACGGCATGATCTAATTTGAAAGAGACGGAATATGTGGAGTAGATAATTACGTCTCAAAGTCCTCAAAGATGGACAAATGCACAATATATGCATCAGTGATTCTTCCGTTTGGCCACATAATCTACAGGCAGAAGTCGCCCATGTTTTTTTCCATGCGGGTGTCTGGTCTTTTAAAATGAAGGATCCCAGCCGTAAACTTAGTAATGTTTTTTGGGTAGCTGGAGTTATATTAAGGTTGAGGCTCCATTTTCTCATACGTGGCCAGCACCGTTCAACCATGTTTTTTCTTCGCTAATGCGGCTTTGTCTGTTCTCCAAGATCTTTGCTTTGCAGCCCCATTGGCTGCTTTTTTGAAGGCCTCAAACGTTTGGTTGGTATTCCATGCCTTTTCCATTTTGAGGTTTGACAGTGCATCCTCCAATACTGTTTTCCAGGCGTTTTTCGCCTTTGTCTGGTTTTTCATCTCAGTCCAACAGAGGCCCATGAGCGAGACCTCTTGTGCTGCCCTTAATTTCCAGCCTGTTTTTAGTGCGGCCGCTTGTCTGACTTGGTGCTGATTTTGTAGACCAAATTCCAAGCGTATCTGCGCTTGGAATACGAATCTCGGGATCCGAAAAATTTATTTAAACAACTCTGATTGTTGTGTGTTCAGAAAATTTGCGATTTTTCCTGTATACAATTCCGACCCGTATGTGAGAGATGGTAAGAACTTCGCCGCGATTATCTTCAACAGGTGTGAATTAGATGGGCATTTCAATTTAGTTTTTAATACATTTAGAGCGAACCGTAGTTTGTTTGCCTGTGCCTTTCTATATGATTGATGTTCTTTCAGACTCCACCTGTCGTCGACTACTACTCCCAGGTATTTATAGGAGGTGGTCTGCTCTATTGTGTTGCCTGCGATGTGCCAGTTGGGGGATTTCCTCCCTGCCCGTGAGGCGAAACAGACGATCTTCGTTTTTTTGTAGTTAATTTGTAAGCCTTGTGCAACGATATACTCATGGAGCTTCGAGATGGAACGTTGTAGGCCCAACGGGGTCTGACTACAAAGTACGATGTCATCTGCATACTGTATGCTCCTAATTTTGTGGTGGGCCAATTTCGGTGGATCACTTTGTGTCTCTGCGATGCACTTGTCCAAGTCCGTGGTAAAGATGTTGAAAAGAGTTGGTGCCAGTACACAGCCCTGCTTGAGGCCTACTTGGGTGGGGATTTTTTCAGTTGTTTTGTCGCCATTGCCTAGTTTAATTCTCACCCAAGTGGAAGTATATAGGTTTATGATGGCCCGCAACAGCTTTGATGGTATTCCCCAGTTGGCCATCTTTTGCCATAGTGCCTCCCTCGGGACTGTGTCGAACGCCGCTTTGAGGTCTACAAAGCACGTATACAGCTTAGTTGACTTTTCCCATGCTTTATCCACCAAGAGGTTTAGCGCCAGCAGGTTGCATGATGTATTTGTTCCCGTCCTAAAGCCCGTCTGAGTGATCGGCAGAATCTTGTTTGCGCTAACCCTCTCTTCCAAGGCCCTCAGAAGGTTCGAAGCATACATTTTGGCCTCAATGTCTATAAGCGCAATAAGGCGGTAATTTGCTGGATCAGACCTTATACCTGCCTTGAAGATAGGATGCAAAATGCTACCTCTCCATGACAGGGGAATACTCCCGGTCTGGAATACATTGTTGTATAGTGGGGTAAGATATTCTGCCCAAAAATCTTGATCTTGTTTAAAAAGTCCGTTCGGTAAACCGTTTGGGTCTGGTGCACCTTTGGACCTCAAGTTTTTAAGTACCATAGCTACTTGGGATGGCATTATCCAGTTTTCATCGAATTATGGGTCATCTTCTTGCTTTTTATTTGGATGAGTGGACTGCTGATGTGACGTCCATGCCGAAGTGTTGTTGCCTTGTGATTTCTCTAAATGCTGAATCCACTCTTTCTCAAAGATGTTTGCATTGAAGGTCTGGGCCGCTCCATTTGCAACTTTGTTTATTTCTGCCCAAAATTCCTGTTGTTATTTGATTTACTGGAAGCTAGTAATGATTGCCAGATGTCTGTTTGGTGTTTGGATTTTTCCGACCAAACGTCTTTTTTATATTTTTGCCTTAGCTTATAGATTTGTCTGGCCGTGTCTTCTCCATTTATCTTGGCTGTTGCTTGTAACTTTCGGATTTCTTTATTTAGGATCCTTTTTTTGCTCGCTATGGAACCCAGAAACGCTTGAGGAGCTTTACATATTTTCCTTTTGTGACTATGGGTTCAATGGCCAAAACTCTCAATTAATCTTATAGTCAATCTTTCCCAATTTTCCTGGTAGGTGGATGAGTCTTCACCCTTCGCTTCTGTATGGATGCTTTTCAGATACGTCATTATTTCTTTGATGTTATTTCCATTCCATGCTAGTCTCTTGAGGTTATAGAGGCTTGGAGATTCTGTCAGGGTTTTGCAAGTTGGGGCCTTTGTGTGTTGGATACTAAATTTGAAAGCTTGCAAACTGTGATCACTCTCCAATTTGTGGATTATTTTGTAGGCGGTAATGGTTTGTAAAATCTCTAGATCCACGAGGGTATAGTCGAGCACTGATTTGGCCAGATTGGCTATCCTAGTTGCGGATGCTGGTTGATCTTGTGGAAAACGGCCGTTCAAGGCGATCATTCCAACCTCAGCAAACATTAGAGTACACTGTTTACCAATCTTATCCTTTTTTTGCAGATTTGTTATAATCCTCGGGATAGGTTGGCCATTCCGTTTATTTTGATACATTATATGTGCATGGTCCTTTTGAAGCAAGAACATATTCAGGTCACCCGACATAACTAGCCCCGCCTGCGGGTAGATGGATTTCATTGATTTGATGAGGGCTTTTAAGGTCAGAATTTTCTCCACTTTTTCCTTGGGATCTGGATGTAAGTATATATTACAGATTATCATTGACAAAGGGTCTTGCGCTCTCTGCGGTCCATTTCCGGGGTCTTGCATCAACTCAATTTTGATACACTGGATTCATTGTTGTCCTGTGTCGATGGTAACGTAGGTCCAAGGGAAACCTGTGTTCAGATAGATTGATAGACCTCCGGCTGCCCTTCCCGAAGGCCCTTTTTTATTGGCGTGTAGTTGGATTTCCTTAAAACCGTCTATCTGCTGGGAAGACATTAACCAGGTTTCTTGTAGTAGAATAATGTCGAATTGTTTTAGGAATGACATTAATTCTGCATCATTAGTTTTACCCCCCAGACCGTTGATATTCCACGAGCAGGCTTTCAGAGTCGGTTTTCATGCTTCCACCATCCTTGCATCCAATGTGTTTTGCATTGGGGGTATTATTTTCCGGCATTCTTTGAAACCACCTGACTGGCCTTGATGAATGATACGTAGATTGGCCCATCCTCCCTTAACGGTGTCCATGCCGCCAATGGCTTCCCGGAGAATTCCGACTTCTAATTTAGGTGTTTTTCCTGCCAACATGGATAGTGGGCCTGGGTATCTTTCTAGCGGCACAGGTCTGATGGTGATTTAGGGTTGTAGCTTCTCCTCTCTGGATCTTGTGCCATCTTTTGGCGTAGGCACCCATTCGCTCCAACGTTTGGTTTCTCAGGCTAAATTCCAGCCTTTTTTGTGCCTGAGAGGTGTAGTTAGGCAGGCTAAAAATCATTCTCATGACCTTCGCTATTGTGCTGTTCAGTTGCTGGGCATCCCTTCCTCGGAGGCATTCGCTTCCGTAGGTCAAGGTCGATGTTAGTTTTGCCTGAAGCACTTGAAGCAGGGGGGTGAAGCTTCGGCTGACTGCTTTTGTTTTGAGACCCCTTAGTGCAATCCCTATGCTAATGCCCCTCCATTTTATTGCTTCCTTTTGCTGAAAAAAAGAGCAATTTCTGTTGAGGATTACCCCCAGGTACCTGTACTCCTCCACTGTTTCCAGTGTGGACCCTCCCATGTGCCAGTGAAACCCCGGAAACGATGTTTTTGCATTTATCCTCATTATTTTGGTTTTTGAGGGGTTAATGCTTAGGCTGTTTTCCGTTGAATACTTAAACGTGGTACTGATCAGATGTTGTAGCCCTATCGGTGTTCTGCTGATTAGGACGATGTCATCAGCTTACATTAAAATGGACAGGGTGAGTCCGCCTATGCTTGGAGCATGGGAGTTAGTTTCATCCAGCTGCTGTGCATGGTCAGACATGAAGATGTTTAATAGTGTTGGCGCTAGCACGCAGCCTTGTTTTAAGCCTTTTGTGGTCTTTATTTTTCTTGACAGGAGGTCCCCTGGCCCTAGCTTGACTTGGACCCATGTGTCAGTGTGTAGTAAGATCAGCTGTGTGAGAAGGCCCGATGGAATGTTCCTTTCTTCCAGCTTTGACCATAGTACATTTCTATTGACGGTGTCAAACGCTGAGGTGAAATCGATGAAGCAAACGTACAGGGGCAAATTAGCTGCCTTTGTGGCATCAATGAGGCGCGAGAGAGATAACATATTTTACATTGTGCCCATTTGTTTGCGGAATCCTGTCTGGGTGATGGGGATTACTGCGTTATCTTCTGTCCAGTCCAAGAGCTCCTCTAGGAGGAGACCAGCATAGTATTTGGCTTCATTATCGATTAGGGCTATTAGTCTGTAATTCATTGGATCATTTACAATGCCCTTCTTGTGTATTGGTGCTATTATGGAGCCTTTCCATGGCGCTGGGATTGTTGCAGTGTCTGTTATCTGTTTGAAAAGTGGCATTAGAGCCGCTGCCCAGTAGTTCGGGTTTTGTTTGTACAGTATTGGGGGAATACCGTTGGAGCCTGGCGCCCCCTCCACTTTCCCCTTCGCGATCCTGCTTATTATTTGTTTTTCGGTTCGGTCAAATGAGGTTCTGACCGGTTTTGTTGACCATGCTGTTTTTTTTAACCTTATCCGGTCGACTGCTTGTTGCAAACTGTACCACTGTGTTGAAGTGTGCCTGAAGATGGTTGGCCCAGGCTTCCTCGGTTACGTAGGAATCAAGGGTTGAAATCCTGGAGTTCTGGCTAGATTGCAGGTGCTGTTTTTGCACTTAAAAGCCAGCTTAGTAGAAGTCTAAGTAAGTTTATTGTTTGTAGTTAATTAAGACCTTTATAATTGTGTTGCATAAAAACAAATGATTTTGAGGTAAAATGTACAAACTAGCAGGGTGGTTAAAATAAACATTTCTGTAATAACTATGTGAGTAATATTATTCTGAATAAAATTACAATGTCTCAGTTCCTAGCACTTCACACTTCGGTTTTGTGCCTTTTTCTCTCCTTTTTCTCAGTGTTCACGATTAACTGTGATGCCTTTTGACAAATTTGGCAGCCCTGCAAGCTGTCTGCAGCTGGTGGCTGTTCAGTGCTAGCATGATGTCCTGACGGCATGATCTAATTTGAAAGAGACGGAATATGTGGAGTAGATAATTACGTCTCAAAGTCCTCAAAGATGGACAAATGCACAATATATGCATCAGTGATTCTTCCGTTTGGCCACATAATCTACAGGCAGAAGTCGCCCATGTTTTTTTCCATGCGGGTGTCTGGTCTTTTAAAATGAAGGATCCCAGCCGTAAACTTAGTAATGTTTTTTGGGTAGCTGGAGTTATATTAAGGTTGAGGCTCCATTTTCTCATACGTGGCCAGCACCGTTCAACCATGTTTTTTCTTCGCTAATGCGGCTTTGTCTGTTCTCCAAGATCTTTGCTTTGCAGCCCCATTGGCTGCTTTTTTGAAGGCCTCAAACGTTTGGTTGGTATTACATGCCTTTTCCATTTTGAGGTTTGACAGTGCATCCTCCAATACTGTTTTCCAGGCGTTTTTCGCCTTTGTCTGGTTTTTCATCTCAGTCCAACAGAGGCCCATGAGCGAGACCTCTTGTGCTGCCCTTAATTTCCAGCCTGTTTTTAGTGCGGCCGCTTGTCTGACTTGGTGCTGATTTTGTAGACCAAATTCCAAGCGTATCTGCGCTTGGAATACGAATCTCGGGATCCGAAAAATTTATTTAAACAACTCTGATTGTTGTGTGTTCAGAAAATTTGCGATTTTTCCTGTATACAATTCCGACCCGTATGTAAGAGATGGTAAGAACTTCGCCGCGATTACCTTCAACAGGTGTGAATTAGATGGGCATTTCAATTTAGTTTTTAATACATTTAGAGCGAACCGTAGTTTGTTTGCCTGTGCCTTTCTATATGATTGATGTTCTTTCAGACTCCACCTGTCGTCGACTACTACTCCCAGGTATTTATAGGAGGTGGTCTGCTCTATTGTGTTGCCTGCGATGTGCCAGTTGGGGGATTTCCTCCCTGCCCGTGAGGTGAAACAGACGATCTTCGTTTTTTTGTAGTTAATTTGTAAGCCTTGTGCAACGATATACTCATGGAGCTTCGAGATGGAACGTTGTAGGCCCAACGGGGTCTGACTACAAAGTACGATGTCATCTGCATACTGTATGCTCCTAATTTTGTGGTGGGCCAATTTCGGTGGATCACTTTGTGTCTCTGCGATGCACTTGTCCAAGTCCGTGGTAAAGATGTTGAAAAGAGTTGGTGCCAGTACACAGCCCTGCTTGAGGCCTACTTGGGTGGGGATTTTTTCAGTTGTTTTGTCGCCATTGCCTAGTTTAATTCTCACCCAAGTGGAAGTATATAGGTTTATGATGGCCCGCAACAGCTTTGATGGTATTCCCCAGTTGGCCATCTTTTGCCATAGTGCCTCCCTCGGGACTGTGTCGAACGCCGCTTTGAGGTCTACAAAGCACGTATACAGCTTAGTTGACTTTTCCCATGCTTTATCCACCAAGAGGTTTAGCGCCAGCAGGTTGCATGATGTATTTGTTCCCGTCCTAAAGCCCGTCTGAGTGATCGGCAGAATCTTGTTTGCGCTAACCCTCTCTTCCAAGGCCCTCAGAAGGTTCGAAGCATACATTTTGGCCTCAATGTCTATAAGCGCAATAAGGCGGTAATTTGCTGGATCAGACCTTATACCTGCCTTGAAGATAGGATGCAAAATGCTACCTCTCCATGACTGGGGAATACTCCCGGTCTGGAATACATTGTTGTATAGTGGGGTAAGATATTCTGCCCAAAAATCTTGATCTTGTTTAAAAAGTCCGTTCGGTAAACCGTTTGGGCCTGGTGCACCTTTGGACCTCAAGTTTTTAAGTACCATAGCTACTTGGGATGGCATTATCCAGTTTTCATCGAATTATGGGTCATCTTCTTGCTTTTATTTGGATGAGTGGACTGCTGATGTGACGTCCATGCCGAAGTGTTGTTGCCTTGTGGTTTCTCTAAATGCTGAATCCACTCTTTCTCAAAGATGTTTGCATTGAAGGTCTGGGCCGCTCCATTTGCAACTTTGTTTATTTCTGCCCAAAATTCCTGTTGTTATTTGATTTACTGGAAGCTAGTAATGATTGCCAGATGTCTGTTTGGTGTTTGGATTTTTCCGACCAAACGTCTTTTTTATATTTTTGCCTTAGCTTATAGATTTGTCTGGCCGTGTCTTCTCCATTTATCTTGGCTGTTGCTTGTAACTTTCGGATTTCTTTATTTAGGATCCTTTTTTTGCTTGCTATGGAACCCAGAAACGCTTGAGGAGCTTTACATATTTTCCTTTTGTGACTATGGGTTCAATGGCCAAAACTCTCAATTAATCTTATAGTCAATCTTTCCCAATTTTCCTGGTAGGTGGATGAGTCTTCACCCTTCGCTTCTGTATGGATGCTTTTCAGATACGTCATTATTTCTTTGATGTTATTTCCATTCCATGCTAGTCTCTTGAGGTTATAGAGACTTGGAGATTCTGTCAGGGTTTTGCAAGTTGGGGCCTTTGTGTGTTGGATACTAAATTTGAAAGCTTGCAAACTGTGATCACTCTCCAATTTGTGGATTATTTTGTAGGCGGTAATGGTTTGTAAAATCTCTAGATCCACGAGGGTATAGTCGAGCACTGATTTGGCCAGATTGGCTATCCTAGTTGCGGATGCTGGTTGATCTTGTGGAAAACGGCCGTTCAAGGCGATCATTCCAACCTCAGCAAACATTAGAGCACACTGTTTACCAATCTTATCCTTTTTTTGCAGATTTGTTATAATCCTCGGGATAGGTTGGCCATTCCGTTTATTTTGATACATTATATGTGCATGCTCCTTTTGAAGCAAGAACATATTCAGGTCACCCGACATAACTAGCCCCGCCTGCGGGTAGATGGATTTCATTGATTTGATGAGGGTTTTTAAGGTCAGAATTTTCTCCACTTTTTCCTTGGGATCTGGATGTAAGTATATATTACAGATTATCATTGACAAAGGGTCTTGCGCTCTCTGCGGTCCATTTCCGGGGTCTTGCATCAACTCAATTTTGATACACTGGATCCATTGTTGTCCTGTGTCGATGGTAACGTAGGTCCAAGGGAAACCTGTGTTCAGATAGATTGATAGACCTCCGGCTGCCCTTCCCGAAGGCCCTTTTTTATTGGCGTGTAGTTGGATTTCCTTAAAACCGTCTATCTGCTGGGAAGACATTAACCAGGTTTCTTGTAGTAGAATAATGTCGAATTGTTTTAGGAATGACATTAATTCTGCATCATTAGTTTTACCCCCCAGACCGTTGATATTCCACGAGCAGGCTTTCAGAGTCGGTTTTCATGCTTCCACCATCCTTGCATCCAATGTGTTTTGCATTGGGGGTATTATTTTCCGGCATTCTTTGAAACCACCTGACTGGCCTTGATGAATGATACGTAGATTGGCCCATCCTCCCTTAACGGTGTCCATGCCGCCAATGGCTTCCCGGAGAATTCCGACTTCTAATTTAGGTGTTTTTCCTGCCAACATGGATAGTGGGCCTGGGTATCTTTCTGGCGGCACAGGTCTGATTTCAATGCCCCAAATGGCGAACTCTTCTCTGTGTCGCCAAACTTCTTTGGCTGTTTCGGGGTCCTTCCAGGTTGCCACTGTCATTTCTTTCCCGTTTCTATTGGGAATTATTTTGAATTCAATGCTTTCTATGTGGGCTGAGTTCACATGTTTTAACGACTCAAACAGGTTAGAGAGATTGATTATGGCACTCCGGTTGAGAATGTCATGCTTCCCCCTAGAGTTGTAGTGCGGTATTATTTCCTGCGTTATGGATCCCGCTGGGTAGGGAGCTTCTGGCTTCTCTTCCTGATTTGTGAACCAGATGTGATTATTTGCATTTGATGATCTAGCCGGGCTGCCCTGTTTTGGACATTCGCCTGAATTGCTGGCTCGATTACAAAGACTGCCTGCTGAGATCTAGAATCCGTCAGAGCTTGTGAGGTGGGTCTCTGTTGTTGCTCCATTGCAGGGAAAGTTTCTTTTGGTGCCGTCACCATTTTCGGAAAGTAATGTGAGATGTTTTTCTGTTGTACGTTCAGCTTCTGCCCAGGAGGGCCGACCGCCGGTTGCCTGGTCATTTGGGCTTGTGTTAAAATTGGAGCATTTTGACTTTTTATGTTGACTGTTGGTTTTACATCCAAAGGCGGAAACATGGTTGGGGATATAAGCCCACAATCCACTTGTTCTGCCGTGTTCGCCTTTGGAATCTCTTTGTGATTCGGCCCTTGCGATGTTGGTCCTGTGATTGTATTTTGGTTGTTAATTCTTATGGGATCTTTTTTTCCCTGGTGTTTATTGTGTCTAGATTTCCTCTGTCTCTTGCGTTCACGCTTTGTCAGTGGGATGAACTGAGTTTGTGGCCCATTGGAAGTTATCCCCGGATCTTGCCTCCCCAGGTTTTCCGGCTCGTCCATGCCTCTGATGGATTGATTCCCGTTAATATGGGAAACTTCTTTTCCTATGTTGGCTGGCTCCAGAATACCTTTTCGGGGATATGTAGTGGCATCGGTGATTTCTGTCCGGGTAGGCGAGGGATGATATATTGGACTATCGGCCGTTTGGTCAACCCTTATGTCCTCAGTATATGATACAGCACTACCGGTTGAGCTTAAGGAGCTTTCGGGATAAGTGCCTATACCTGGGATTTCAGAGGAATTATGGGCAGCATTTGGTTTATTTTGTACCTCTGCCAGAATGTCTGTTAAGATGGCCGGTAACGCTTTGAGCTGGTTCATTGTTTCAAAGCACTGACATTCGTGGTACATTGTATGCAGGTCTTTCTGTACGCGTTCAATGAAATAATTTAACTCAAGGATCTTTTTGTCTATGCCAACCACGTGTGAGGCTAAGGTTTGCAGAATATCTATCTGTAACTCCAGCTTTTCAGAGTGTTGGAGTAGTGCTGAAGAGATGGTTTCCATTATGTTTAAGAACGGCGGCCACAGTGGTGCATAAGCTGGTAAACTATCTTCTGCTGGGTGTCTCTGTTCTTGGGGACTGCTCCGATCTTTGTCCCTTAGTTTGTGTCTTGCTGAACCTAGAGCTCGTGGGACTCGTGAGTCTAGCAGATCTCGTCCGTCTCCACCCAGACCCATATCTGGGATAGGTATTTGATTAGCCATTCTGTTCCTTTGCTCAAGGGACTTTGGCAAAGCTGTATTGCTTGATGGAGAAATGTTGAAGTGCAGAGGAAAAAGCCCAGACGGGCGATTTGATGTTTTTCTATTGATCATTTGGCTGGATGTTGTAAGACAGGCGCCGGAGGAGATGAATACCTCCTGCGAGTCTGGACTTACAGTGATTTTTGGCGTGATGGTATGCTTTTTATATGCCTCTGTGTGTGGCGAGCCACCCTTTTGCTGAGTTTGGCTGTTGGTTGGCTTCTTTTCGTCTATAGACTTGTCCTTGTTGTCTTTTTCTGTTACGACCTTGTCCGGAAGATCCTTGTAGTCCGTTTTCAGAGCTAATCGAGTGACGGCCCCGTCATCAAAAACCACTGGGCCAAAGTATGAGCCTAGGCTTAAAGAGCGCCGTGTATCTGGTGCAATTGGTGCCTTAGGTGTTTCCATTATACCCTCAGTACGCTCAACACTTGGCGCAATGTCAGAGTTGGTCTTGCTATCTTCCTCCCTTGTATTTATTTGGGCCTTCATCGTATGTTGATTCATCCTGTTATTTGAATGTTTTTGGAGATTTTCCCAGGGATGGTGTCTAGTCTCTTGAGGATTGTTGCTCTGTGTGCTATTCTGGAGCTGTCAGGCTTTGGTCGGTGAAGTCGCCGACTGAGACTGGGACATTTTTTTTGTACTGACAACGATCTTTGAATTCGGTTCATGTGTCGCTGACGACACAGATGGTGTGGCTAAGATTAAAAAGTCTGTGATCTTGGCGTTTCTAGTGCCGACGGTCTTCATTGGCGTTTTGATGGTGGAGGCGCTGGCTGTGGAGTCTGGCGCCTCTGAAGTGTCCTCTGGTGTGTCCTCGTCGGATGAGTGGGTGAGTTCCTCACTCATTTTCCTGCGAAGTGGTTACCTTATGCTTGCTTTGGGTGAGGGGACTGTTCTAAGTCTCCCTGATCTCATGGTGAGATATAGGGTATTTTATGGAAAACCCTCCCCCCTCTCCTTTCGGCCTCGCGAAACCCCGGGTACGTGCGCGCACCGGGGTGGGCAGGGGTGAGCAGGGCTGTGCTCTGTGCTCAGAGTGCTGAATTGTTTTTAGATTTTAGAGGAGTATTTGCACCAGAGCCAAAGAGCTAAGACTTGGTGGACAATAAACCAGTCCCAGCCGGGACGCAAGTATCAATAATAGTTAGTTTGCCCTGCTACAAACATCACCTTTGTTTAATCATGAGCTCAGCAGAGGCAAAATAAGATGGGAAGATGAAAAGATGCTGTGAAAAACTGATGGATCACTATTAAGTCACTATTACGTCACTGGCAGCTTCAAGAAATTCCAAACCAAGTCATTCAATATTTACAGAGTAATAACAAGTTATTCGAGAGGAGAGCGCCTTTACGCGCAGTCTCCGACTCTCGAGAAATGTGAGTGAAATGCCTGGAGGGGTGCAAAGATGCAGTGCCGCAGGATGACCTCCGCACCACCATAAGGAGGTGCCTTCTGTATGCCGGAAAATCCCCTCGAGGGGAGAGCGCCTTCTGCTGCCTTCACCAACTCTCCCAGGGTGCTTAGGGGAGTCGTGTGCAGCGTTGTGCAGCGTTGCGCTAGCCGGCCAGTTGTCACGACTCCGGAGCTGCCACGTCTTTCCAGCAGCGGTTGCCGTGTTTCACTGGCGTTCACTGGCGTTTCGCTAGCGGCAGCTCTCTGTACTCTCCGTGCTCGCTTTAGCCGGGAATGATGTATCCACAACAGCTAAATTGACTAAATTGTTCTGTGGGCACTCAGGGCTGGCTGAACAGATTCCCCTGGTCGTAGCCGTTCGGCGTTCGGCGTTCTGGAGGCACTAATCCTTCACACATGCGCAGAAGAACCAAATGCCTGGAGGGGCACCAAAGAGTCAAGAAGAAAAGATGCCAGCTTAGTACACTAAGGGCTCTTGATGAAGGGTTAAACAGGTAGGATGAAATGACGCTTTCAATAAGCAATGCACTTTATTCCCTGTAGACCCTGTTCGGAATTCAGCTTATTTAGTAAAAAATGGTTTTAAATGATCCAGTTGAAATTGATAGAATTCTTGGACATTAGGCCAGTGGAAAACATGGCCTATTTTACTTGATGTATAAAAATATCAAAATAAACTATCAATCACCATTAGACACTCAGGCCTAGGCAATGACAATGACTCCTTTTGTATTGGTTTTTATTAACCACACAAATAAAGTGTCATTGTCATTGTCACTCAGGCCAAGGGGTAACTGTGACAGAGTACCCACTCTGCCAAACTGAAGGTTCACCTGCCTGATTTATAGTCTGGATGACCTTAAGTATAGAAGGGACAGACCTTAACAGCTTCGCTGCGGCGCGAATTCCGCCGCTGTGCGGTGACATTCCAATCTTGGGCGTGGCTCAGACGGACCCCAGCTGGCGTGCGCACACGCCCACCATGACTCATGACGGCCGGGGGCCATCATGAGCACGGAAGATGCTAAGTTTGTCACTTACCTACTCCTCTCGCACCCCTATAGATTAGGGCCGTCAGAGGTTTGGCCATTTGACTGCCCTCCCTATTTAAAGTGGCTGGTCAAATGTGCAGTTTTCACTGTCCATCACTGCCGGGTGCGACCTGCCGATAAAGGGCAGTGAAAATCTCCCAGGGTGTGGGGACCGTTAGTTTTTGTATGTTCAAAAATAAAATCCAGCTTTAGGACTTTGTTTTTGAAAATACAAAAACATCTTTAAAGTTCGACAGATGGTACGGTCATATTCAGGGTACCATCCATCAAACTCAAATTAATTGACAAGAACCTCTGTGATATGGGTTCCTGCAAATGTTAAGGGAAATCTAATGAACCGGCAGACATCTCTAAATTCAGAGTACCGTTACTCTGTCGGGGCGATCGACTATTTCAATCTGTTGCCCTGACAAAGTAAATAATTTACTCTGAAGTCTAAATCAGGCTCCAAGTTCCTTAAAGGGAATTGAAATCTACTGGACTTCTCTCTGCAGCAGTGCAGTGGATGTTCAAATTTCCACATTCTGACAACTGGATCCAGTAAACTCAACGTAGAACTAGTCAACAGGAATTTTCACTAGAGCAGTTGTAACTGAATAAAGCTTCATGCCTGAATTATTCTACTGAATATGTTCAACTAACCTGTAGCTGTGCTGCTGCAGCCAACATCTTTTGTCTGGCCTGAAGTGCTGTTGAAGACGACATGGATATGGACATACTTTGCCTCAACCATCTGATATCATCCCACATACAAGACAGCTGGAAAACATACAGGACCACATTAGAGCACAGTTTGCTTTGTTCACGCACAACATGTAACGTGTTTACAGGCAATTACATTAAATATCCAGGTCAATAGCCATAAAAACAAGACTTCTCCTAATGAAAACATTTTCACGTGGATGGACCGTAAAAGCATTATAAAGTATAACTTTATTGTAAAAATAATACATTGATTTAAAACGGTTTATCAGTTGCAAAAACATGAAACATGAATATGAAAGTGAACAGTAAACATTTCTATGCTATCTAAGTTTGAATAAATACAGGAGCATGCATTTAGTTGTTTTATTATGAATACTCAAATTGAATTATTTCAATTGAGAATTTCCTTCATTTTCTCAATAATCTCAGTTTGTTCTTTCATGAAAACTCTCAACATGAAACATTTTCTCACAATTAGTCACAACTTCTCACTATTAAATGTCGACTCAGTTTCAGTTTCATAAAGCTTTATTCAGAACATAGAAAAACATGTGCATAAAAGCACAAATGATTTCATATGCATACATTTCATAGTTTTTAAAATAAAAATAACAGAAAACACATAATACATTTATTATCCAGTGCGGGATGGAATAAATAATTAAAATAGTTAAAAACACATGCTTTTCCTGGCACTTATGGCCTTAAGTAGAAAGGTTGCCGTGAAAAAGCAAATGTCCGGATGATGCAAATTAAAAAGCAGTTTCATCGAGTCAGTGATTGTTCTTACTCCAAATCTTTTTAAAATGGGCTTAAGGAAGATTTTCCGTAATTCGCTATACAGTTGGCAAGACAAGAGAAAGTGCATAGTGCTCTGTTCTGTGTTGTTATCGCAGGCACAGGGACCAGTAGGGCGTATTTTTACATTTGGGCACGCAACCAGATAATGTACAGTTCCCATCCTCAGTCTGGTTAGCACAAACTGGTGCGAGAATCTGGTCACCTGTGTCAAATATGGATGAATCCACTAAACTCATTCATGCTATTGTACAGCTTACAGGTAGATAGATTTAATTCTTCCAAAGCACGCTTCTCCATACAAAAGTTCAGAAATATAGTTTTCAGATTTGACTTGGAGATATCAGAGGCACAATACCGATCGTCGATCACATTTAATCCTAAAACATTTTGGAAATTATCGATATTGTATTTGATCCAAGGGATCATCAGGTGCTGGTCCAAAGAAAGGCAATCCTCAGTAATAGCTCTATTCAATGAGGTGTCTTCGTTCAGCCAAACAGAGCGCCACAATAATAGGGGTCTTAACATAATTAGATCATTCAAAAAATGAATCCCTGTTTCCTTATGAACCAAGATGTTGGAGGTAGATTTGGGTAAGCACAGGAGCCTTTTCAAGAAATTATTCTCCTCCACCTGGAGGCACCCGGCTGATGTCACACCCCAAACTCCTGCCCCATACAGTGCAGCAGATAAGCATCTGGATTGAAAGATTTTTAACCATGATGCGTCTATTCCCCAGCTTCTTGGCAAATACAAAAACCCCATTGGCACTCCTAGTCATCTTAGTTTTTACTGCTTTATGTTCAATATCCCAGCTACCATTTTTAGAGAAATTAATACCTAGATAGCAGAAATTTTCAACTTTTAGGACCTGTTCGCCTTCGATATAATAATGAGAGTTAACTTTTGGTTTAGCTCGGCCTGGCCCACACTCCATCACATAGGTTTTAGACCTATTAATCACCAGCTTCCTGTTTTTGATGAAATGCACAAACTTATCCATCAAGCGTTGGAGACCCAGGGGAGTCCTGGACAGCAACACAGCGTCGTCCGCATAGAGTAACACCGGGATGTTAAGGTTGTTAACTCTAGGTATGTCTGCCGTAACTGTTTTCAGGACAGAATCCACCTCATTTATGAAGAGTGTAAACAGTAGGGGTGCTAAAACACACCCCTGCCTGATTCCTCTCCTGATCCTAAATTTACTCGTACATTCCCCATTAGGTCCAAACCGGACACTGGTACTAAGTTTTTCATACAGGCGGGCCAAAAAATAAACTATACTGTCGGGAGCTCCCATTTCAATCAGTTTAGCCCACAATATGGCATGGTCTACCATATCAAAAGCACTGCTTAGATCAGCAAAGCAAAGATATAGAGACCCTTTCTTGGCCTGGGTATATTTCCCGAACAAGAGTTCTAAATTCAGGCACTGTTCTATTGTGCCACAACCTTTTCTGAACCCAAACTGACTGTTGGTTAATATCTCATTAGTCTCAGCCCATTCCTCTAGTCTGACTAAAAGGACCCGGCTCATAACTTTAACCGATGAGTCCAGTAGGGATATTGGACGATTATTTTTTGCATCGTACCTGTCACCTTTCTTATAGATAGGGATAATTATTGATTCTGCCCAGGTAGATGGTATATTAGAACTCACAGCTGTATTAAAAATCTTAACCAGCAGTGGGCCCCAGATCTCAGGGGCGGTCTTATAAACATCTATGGGTACCCCATCGGGTCCTTGGGCCTTCCCTCCCTTACTGGCTCTTATGCTAGCCATAACCTCATCTAAAGTAATGTTTAAGGCCGCGATAGGCCAACCTTTTTCAACGGGAACTAATCTATTACCGGAGTCAAATATATTAGAAAAATGTTGAATCCATGACTCCATGCTCACATTAGATGTGAGCTCTGGCACCTTCTCGTCCTTGAGGAATGGGCTATTGACCGTAGACCAAAACAACGTACAATCCCTTAGTTCTGCTGCTTGGCTTAACTTGTCCCATGCTTCCTGCTGCAATTCAGCCTTTCTGCATTTAAGGACATATTTAAAATCCTGCCTGAGTGGAATCACTAGACTTTTGTCTCTTGGTTTAGCTGCTAGGGCTTCTTTAAGATTACTCCGGGCATTAGAACAGGCATGGTCAAACCACCCCCTATTTTGTTTAATCTTGTGCCCTACCTCTATTGTAAACTTCTTATTGATAGTTGAGTTAATTCTATCAAAATGAACAATACTGACAACCGCAATTTCATCTTGTTCGAGAATTGCCGAAATTTCCGTCAAACAGCTGTTGATGATGGAATCTGATGTTACAGCGGCTCTTTCTCCTTTCCACCTCAACCTAACTCCATTTATCCTGTGGGGTTCGATGTTAACAACACTTCCAATGTTGGTTGTGGTGGCAGGTTTCCAAAATTTGGTTTCAGTAGTTAAACAATTGTGGTCACTAAGCATAACATCAAACACCTTGGGCTCAGAGCACATGGGGATTAGATTGGAAGACATGCATATAAAATCAATAACCGTGTTAGCCCCCCTCCCTTTGAAAGTCGGTATACTTTCTCCTAGATCATCCTTTACATTTTCCATGATTTCCATGTCATGATCTATCAGAAAGTTATTCAGGGTCTCACCGTACATATGATGAGGGAAATGTACCTCTGCCTCCCCTGAATGATTATACACACCACATAACTTCTGGGATGACAAGGGGCAAACTGAAACATTAAAATCCCCCACAAAAATAAATTGAAAAACACCATTAAAATTTTCCACCAAATTACATACAGCTTTTTCCAAATCATTAATGGCTTTGTGCCTAGTGCCATCAAATATAATATTGTAGAAATTAATCAAAAGTATATTTCTACCCGCTTCTTGTGATAGCCATAGGATTTGTGAGTGAACCCCCACTTTTACATACTTTTTCACCAGAACTGGTAATTTAACAGAGATCAAAACTAGCAGACCTCCTTTAGATCTGCCATGCAGTGAAACCAAGGCAGGGAGCTCATAGGATACATAGCCATCACAGCCCTTAAAATTTTTACACCAAGTTTCTTGTAGGCAGATGATGTCAAATAAATCAATAAAATCCTTCCATCCCAGCAATTCCACCTTGGCTATCAACCCTGCAATATTCCAGCTAGCAATATAGCAAGTTACCCTATCCCTATCATGATTAGCTATAGGCATTTCGTCATTAAAAACGGACATGTTGACATCTGAATTAAAAAGCTCTATGTTATTAAGATTCGCCTCCGCTCCCCCTGTAGTTATACAATCCACAGTCGCATTATTATCCAATACAATTACAGGCATAGTTAATTCTCCAGTATCACCTCTCACATGAACTGAATTGATCTTATGTCAGTCGTTTTGATCCAGACAACTCAATGACTGATATCTATTCTGGGTTGGGACTTGGTAAAACATCCCATTAACTGGTGACAAGGTACTTTCACATACAGATGGAAAATTCGGGGCATGTGTTACAAATCTATTCCCTCCAGGTACCGAGTTCAGCATAAACATCGGCGTGAATGGTGTGTCCTCCTGGGGACCATAACAAAAGGTAGGTAACCCGGGTCTGTTTACAGTGGGTTGGTGATTGGGATGGTAATTGTTAGAATTCTTTGACCCCTCCCCACTATTTACAGATGGCAACCTATTGAGATGATTATAAAAATATCCCAATGGCCTTGCAACAACATCTGTTTCGGACTGCGTGATTGAGGCCGCTCTAAGTAGGACCGTTGCAACGTGTTGCGGATGTTTAAAATTAATAATCACGCAGTTACCCCCACAGATCTTTCTTGTGTTTCCAATCCAGTTGACTCTTCTGATAGAAATAATTTGATCAGAGTAGCCAACTGGGTAACCACAGTGTCGATGAAGCCAGGAGATATCTTTATTTTTTAAGGAGTCCGCCGACTCTTGGGTATATGGGGCCTGAGTTATAGTCGGGACATTTGTTAGTACTACAACATAGGGTACACATTCGGGAGGAAGATCTACGGGGCGCTTACTTGTCCTCACAGGTGCCCTATTGGTCCCCCCTGTAACAGCTGGTATGGATGACGGAGCTGGTCCCCGAACAGTCTTCACCCTACTTAAAGAAGAAGATGATCCAACAGTCTGATTTGGGATAGCCTTCACTACACTAGTTGACCCTGCTCCCTGCAGCTGAGATGGTTGACCCATGTCCTGAACTAATGGGCATGTCAATGCAGGTAGCTCTTTAGATGGTTGTTTCCTAGTGGTCGCGATGGCAGGGGAGCTATTTGTATTATGTAGTTGCGTCCTTTTCTGTGTTGGAACTACAATTGGGCGCGTTGAATCTTTAATAATTGATAAGGCTTTATCCAAAGTAACAGATTGTTGGTCCACCACATCCCTCAATCTCAAAACTTCCGTACATAGACCCTCAATTTTAATTATCAAGGGCTCTACAATCATTTTAAGTTTATCATCGCAATTACTAACTAGTAGGTCAATTTGGTCAGACTTAATAGAAACACAACTGTCTTCCATTAGTGCCCCTGTGTTCTCAATGTTCTCCTTGTCAGTGATAACCTTTTTATTTTTCCTGCCAGAATGATGATTTCCACGTTTGGGAGACGTTTTCCTACATGCTCTCATAAGTCTTGTAGCCCTGATAGACTGTTTAGGAGTACCTTCACAGGTTTCACTCTGATCATCTTCCAGTACAGTCCTTATCTCCGGTACCTCTTTAGGGTCAATGTTAATACTGGTGTTATCAGTCTCAACTGCTATGATGGTAGCGTCAGTATCCTTAGACGTATTGATAACAACAATATTGGGGTCCAAAGGCACAACCAAGGGGGAATCTTGCATGATACTTTTCCCTAGCGACTTCCTTCTGTCTGTATTAATTCTGTTAACTACTTTCAGTAGGTAGTTATCTGGTAAGGTGGATTGGATAGACATGATGGGTGGTAATGCAGAGGACTCAATCAACAAATATAAAAGCAATGGGGTTCAATCCTCGTAATACTCACACGTGGAGACAAGGGGGTGGCCCGTCCCGTCCCTGGTCGTCCCCGGACGGCCACAGACGGCCCCGCCCTTGTCCCGGGCTTCTCCCACGCGCGACTCGTGGGGCGAGAGGGGTGTCAGCCCTTTAGTAGCTCCTCCCGGCGCTCCTGGCGCGTCATGGGCGCGCTGCCCCAGAGGCTGCTGGGAAGTGTGGTCCGGTTCGTGTGGCTACAGCCGCCGTTCCCCTCACGGCACCGCCCGATGGCGTCAAGGTAAGTTTTGCGGTGTCTGGTGTCCCCCCTGGCCTCACGGGGGTCAGCCTTTTAGTAGCGCCTCCGGGCGCTCCTGGCGCATCACGGGCGCGCTGCCCCAGAGGCTGCTGGGAAGTGTGGTCCGGTTCGTGTGGCTACAGCCGCCGTTCCCCTCACGGCACCGCCCGATGGCGTCAAGGTAAGTTTTGCGGTGTCTGGTGTCCCCCCTGGCCTCGCGGGGGTCAGCCTTTTAGTAGCGCCTCCGGGCGCTCCTGGCGCGTCACGGGCGCGCTGCCCCAGAGGCTGCTGGGAAGTGTGGTCCGGTTCGTGTGGCTACAGCCGCCATTCCCCTCACGGCACCGCCCGATGGCGTCAAGGTAAGTTTTGCGGTGTCTGGTGTCGACTCAGTCTCTGCCCTTTTCGTTTTAAAGACTGCTGCTCCATAAGCCATCAATCATTCCTCTTAAGACGGAGGACAAGGTAGAACAAAGCAAACACAAGGAGATGATGGACGGAGCGCTGAAACTTTTCAGACACTCACCCCCAGTCACAAATCTGGAACCGAAAAACCTTTTAGTATTTTTCAAAAGTAGAAGTGTGAAACCTGTTAACTGTAAATCAATAATTTGCTACATATATGGTAGTGTACACATATCTGGGATTTGTATACTCATAGATTAACAACTTTATCTTCAATAAGAAGACACTCACCCCCAGTCACAGATCTGGAACCTAAACACCTTTTAGTATCTTTCAAAAGTAGAAGTCTGAAACCTGTTAACTGGAAATCATTAAAACAATTTTGTTCTCTATAAGAAGTATAGAGGTTCTTGATATGCGAATGAAACTTCAGTGAACCATTGTTCCATTGTATTGTAGTACGGCTCGTACTTCTCAAGTAAAACAATGACTTTCTTGGACAACATAGATGTCAGGATTGTGCCAGTCTGATTCAGTGCACACCCTTAGGATATGTTGGCCTGTATCCCTGCTAGTCCACAGTGCACGATTGGAACCCCTCACCTTACAGGATAATGAATGTGTGTGCAACCTCACAACATGACAACTCTTATCTTCCAAGGAAATTGTGGTAACCGATCTAGCACCCTTACTTTTGGATCCTCATGCATACCCAAA
Organism: Lissotriton helveticus; assembly: GCF_964261635.1. Classification (NCBI taxonomy): domain Eukaryota; kingdom Metazoa; phylum Chordata; class Amphibia; order Caudata; family Salamandridae; genus Lissotriton; species Lissotriton helveticus. The sequence continues at coordinate 1,220,093,250 of NC_136068.1, forward strand.
GAAATGCAATAAATTCAACAAGGCATTTCAATATTTATTGAAGCATTGTGATTCTTGTATATAATTAGTGCTCCCAGTTGTATGGTATTTATTTTTTGAGATTTCCATCTGTATTTATTCATATTTGTTTTTGGTCGATTTTATCTGTATTTTTCCATATTTATTTTGTGCTTAGAGTAAACAGTTATGCTGTAATGGGTATCTTTCCACATTTATTTAATCAACAAATGGTTACCCACATTCAAATGTCCAATGGATTTTAGTTGTTTACAGTACCATATAATCATTGAAAACCATTTGCATTGTAGAACACCACAGACAGCTGCACTGCTGCAATTATTTCAGCTTAATTGGAAAACCTTTTCAATTTTTTTAGCTGCACAGTTACTGACCTAGTACTCATGATTGGTACTAGAGAGTATCATCCTAAAGAAAACCTATTTTCTGTATTTATCTGTATTTAACGCCTTAACCGCAATGTTTTTTCCGCTGCGGTGCGGGCGTTCTAAAGGGTGGGCGGGGCTCCGTCGGCTGTTGGCCGACGGCAGCACTAGGGAGGTAGTGCTCCTATCGGCCAACGGCCGACGGCAGCACGCAAGGGGTTAAAAATAAATACATCCCAGAAAATAGATGGTTTTCTGTCTGTATTTATCTGAAAATATATTTAAAAACAGAAAACTGTGAGCTAAAAAACAGGTTAGAGAGATACTCACACAACTTGAATATTAAGGTGTAATAGAAAGTTGCATCTACCCTATGAATATTCCCTTGTTTCCAGTTATGAAACCAGACCATTCATAAAGTCTAGTTTTGGATAACATTCTGCAATGGGGGGCTTCCCATTTTGCAGTACGTCAGTACATTGGTCATTGATTACATTGCGCTCATAAGGCCAGTTCATCTAGATTAAGACCACAGAGAATCAGGAAGATTATTTCCAATCTAAAACCAAATGATCTAAACCTCAGTCCATATTTATTATAGTTCTGTGTCACCCTTGCGCCACGCAAGGGGATACAAGGTCGACAACACTAAAGTCAGATTCATCAAGCCGCGCAAGGCCACCTTGTGTGACCCTGCATGGCATGATAAATCTGAAGGAATGCAAAGAAGCGCACCTCGCTGTCTTGCAGTATTCGGCCCCAGGGAAGCTATTGTGGAGAGTGGGAGTTCCCATGCATCCTCCCATTGATTTTGGTGCATATTTACCACTAGTGGTAAACCTGGGAGTGCATCAAAATGCTATTCTTCCCCAAAGGCGGCCTAACGAGGATAAATATCTTAATTTCTACTCATTTCTTCCTCATTCTACAGCATGCTTAGAAAGAGGAAAATGCCTCTCAGGATTGTTTCTGTGCAGCAATATGCCCTCCCTGTACAAAAATAATACTTTTTACAACGTAGGCACCTTTGGGCCATGGTGCAAGGGTGCCTGCATTGGCAGTAGGCAGTCACAAGTGTGCCAGTGCAAGGAAAAGTCAGGAATGCACTCTTAAATATGGCACTTTCCTGCCCTTTTGTGCAGCCCAGCACAGCAAGGTGGCACATTACGCTGTGTGAAAGCATGATAAATATGCCCCCGGGTATCTGCCATAGTCATGAGTTAATAAAGGACTTTGAATATGGAGGTTACACGTGATGCATTGAGCAATCTAGGAGGGACACAATTATTTGGAAGACTTGTGCAAGCAAATCTGCCTATAAACAGCAGCATTCATCGCAATTTCTAACAGAAATCAGTAGCCAAGGTAGATTTGTCTGGCTGCTGAGTCACTGTTATAGTTCCTAAAGGCCCAAAAGGAAAGGAAAGTGTTAAAATCTTATAGAAATTGACCCAGAAATAAGAGGCCCTAGTGGCTGATTCCCTTTCTGTAGAGATTAAGTCATAACATGAAGATTTAGGCATGGAACTACTGTAAGAGTCATTGGTTCGAGCTGCTCAGTATTTACTCACCTAAATCTACCTAACTTTTAATGTGGCCATAATAATAGGAAAACCTACATATAAACGACACCATCTGAATTTTTATGTTTTTATGGTGTGGCTTAACAGCACAGATGTCAACATACAATTAAGTGAAAATCATAAGAGAGGGTACATGTTGAGAGCCAGGAGTACATGTTGTTATTGGGCAGAGGTTGCAAGCTTCCACAACACAAGGGTTTGCCTTCCACCAGCTGTGATCATTATGTTTATTTATCCAGCTGCCTGTGATTGAACTTTCAGGGACACTCATATGACATTATATGCTCTTATAGGAGGATATGGCTTAACGGCTAGAGAAGTCACTCAACATCTTGTGATTCTGGGCAAATCACTTAATCTCCCAGTGCCTACCAAAGTTAATGTTAACGCAACTGGTGCTCATGTAAATTGCTCTGATACCTTTGGGTCAAGTTTGTGCTATACAAAACAACACCCACACACCCAAAAATGGTGTCTTCTTTAACTAGATCATTTAAAATGTTTTTTTTTCTGGCAGCAGCACGCATGGTAAATGGAGAGTCATTAGCCTACATAGATTTTTAGGTATGGTTTCATAGGGCAACTGTCACCTGACCTTAGAGTTCCACATTGGTGCACCTAAGTACCGGATCTGATTGCCCTAACTCTATGTGCTTCGACCAAAAAAGACTATAACATCTTTGACAAAGGTGGGGGCATGGCCAACTACCAAGCATGGTGGCCACAACTTAGCAGAGCTCCCGGCTGGGACCTGGAGAATCCTGCTTTTTACCGCCTAACCTGGGCCCTATCCTGTCGAAATCTTCCCCCTTATCGACGGTGAGGCTGCAGGGGTTGATTGACTGCAATAACGACCCTGCGGAGTCCTGCGACTGCTGAGAAAAGCCTGAAAAGCCCAATACCATGCCCCCTGGCCTTGTGAAACTGAGGGGCGAGACCTACCTGGAGATGGAGGCCGCTCATCGATCTCGGCACAGCGGCAGTGGCGACCCACTGTGAACTCACGTCTGTTGTGGGCCCGGGCACTTAACCATCCCCAGGGCTTCAAATCAGTTGGGAAAGGGGCCTGGCGACCCCCAACGTGGAGCCCTCCTTGGCCCTGGGCACCACCACCCCCCAGGGCAAGCTCCAGCAATGTCCTGGGGTGCCCACCCCCGGAACATGCTCCCGCCCTGCCATTGCAAACTATTGCTTCTCTTCATGGAAGCGAGAGCACAAAAAGTGCTTGTTTGCAGCGCTCTTTGTCCAAAAGCAATGCCAGCTCCCACAGATGGCGGGGAGTGGCAGGGACCGCAGCAGCATTAGGACTCCCCCTGCAGTCCCCAATGTTGAGGACAGGCCCAGGGAGATGGGGTCTCTGGGGCAAAAAGCCATGTAAAGTTATCAAAATAAAAAAAGAGGCACAGTCCCAGGGGATGGGGTTTCCGGGACCAAAAATGGCCCATGAGGGGCCAACTCGGGCCCCCTCCTATTTTGATTTATTGATTTTTAAAAAAAAAGATAATTTCGGCCCTGGTGGGTGGGGTCCCCAGGGCCATAATTTACCAGAGGAAGTGTGTCACGCGGCCTCTCTCCCTTTTTTGGTGGGTAATTAGAATTGGCCTGGCCCTGGGGGATGGGGTCCCCGGGGCTGATATCGGGTAACGGACCTGGGGGCATTCATTTTTTCTCTCGTCACAGGAGTCGTGCCCCATCGCCGCTCTCAGTGTGGACCCCAGTGTAACATAGCGGAGGATTCACGGATCTACCTTAAATAAATAATTTAATAGTATGTAATTTAGAAGGTAGTTTGTGAACTTTTTTTTAGAGCTAATGAGATTGAAGTTAAAAAGACATTAAATTTGATAGACTTAGTAATAATTAAAAAAATGTTTAATTAAAAGCTAAAGTTGAAAAGTGTACTGTGTTGTAGTACATTGAATTTGTGCTTTTCTTTTGTGGATTTGTGATGGTTTCTCTAACCTGAAAAATATTTTTAAAAAATATGTATGTTATAAAATAAATAAGATTTACTGTTGAGTTATACGGTGGCTCTAAAAAGAGCCTTTGCTTTAACTATGTGTTTGTTGTAGCTGCATAGAAGTCGCGGATGCACAGCTTAAGGTTGACTCTATACCCTTGATCTGTGATGTATACTCCATCACTTCTGTAGATGTCATCCATATCCAAACGTAGATGGTTGTTATAGATGGAGCCCAGCCTATGGTCCCTGAGGTAAGCAGAAACAGCTTTATTGACATTCTTTCAAGCGTTCTCAATCTGTGAGCAGAATTGATTTGACCACTTGTATTTCTGTCTTTGGTATACATTAGAGTTTACAAAAACAGTTTGAGGCAAAAGCAACATTAATTGTGCAAAGGTATCCTTCATGAGCATTTCCAGTCCTACTCCAGTCAATGAGCCTAGGTCATTGCCTCCACAGTGCACAATCATGAAGTCAGGGGTTTGGAGATGCAAAAAGGTTTTAACCAAAGGCATACATTTGTGCCACTTTAATCCTCTCTATGCAATCCATTTAATATCTACATTTTGCAAAGGTAGATCTTTGGTAATACCTCTGTGTTCAGCATACCTTTTGCACCAGAAAACATAGTTGTGCCCTACAATCCATACTGTCAGGATTTCTGGAAGTAATGAAAAGATGTCTGTAGCTGAGGTAGGCAGTCTGTGGAATGAGTGGTGTCTAAAATGTTGAAGAAGATGCTGTTTTTAAAAAAGCTGATAAGTGATTGGCTGTTCATTAACATTGTGCACTCAAAAATAGGATGCATGTTACTTTACTGAAGAAGGATGTTTCTTATTGGTTATTAAAATTTTTTTAAAGGTAGAGTGGATAGGATTTGGTAATATTTTGCAAAAGTAAACCACACCCGCTATTTGCATTTGTAAGCTACTGTGCTGAACTTGAAAATATGGTGAACTTGTGACCTGCCAGTACAGTTGAATGTTGCAGAAACTGTTACTATGGAAACTAGAATTGGGGAAGGGAAGGGTTGAAAGTTAACTGTGGATTGAAAATATGAAATGGTAATTTATTTATAAGTGATATATTACTAAATTAAGTTTTTCTAAATCAGTACCATGTGTAGAAGTACTCTGTTTAAAAAAAAAAAAACTAGTCTTCTAATTAGTAGGTTTTTAAACTCAAATATGGATTCGCTGCTCCATCGCAATGCTACACTGTGGCACGACGGTGGAGTCGCGACTCCAGGAAATTAAAGGTAGTTTGGGCACTTTTAGAAGACAGTTACAAAGGGCTAATATATCTAATCAATAGAAATGTGTTCACAATTTAAAATAAAGAAGAAAGCAATTTTATTTGTTACTTACATTTATTTGTGTGCAAATAGAGAGGGAAAGTTTGCCATTACTGGTTCTACTTTGTTGAGAGTGGTGCATTACATTTATTGTGTTTAAAGAAAACTTTTATGAGTTTCTGGTATTTCATATTCTGCAATACTATTTGAAAGTGAGTTACAAATGTGTGAGGTGTAATATGTATTATATAGTAGTGCTTTACTCTTTGTAGTGATATTTTTATATTTGAAAAGCTTTATTTTAAAACTTTTGAAATTATTCGAGAACTATAATGTTTGAAATATGTTATGAAATGTAGAGATGTGTATTGTAGTTTGTTTTATTATACTGAAATGATGATTGAAATAGAGTGTGAATAATAATATGAGTAAATTGGTAGATGGATTAGCGATTATGATAGCTGTTTGAGTGAGTGGAAAAGTACAAATGAAGTACGCTGGATAATTTTAGGTGTTGCTTTCAAATTGAAAGTGCAGTCTCTGAAGTTTTAAGGTCTGCATGGTCTTGTGAGTGATGTATGTCCCTACTTATACATGTATTCTGATAAGTGTTATCCATGTGCAGATACTTAGGGGCCGATTAGGATGGCGGACGGAAATGGGTACTGTCCGCCATGGTGGGGGAAATTTTACTCCCGGCTGCGCCGCGGAGAAACCGCGGTTGGGATTAGGATATTCATGTCACGAAACTCCGACCGCGGCGGACGGATCACAACCAACACCGTCCGCGGTGGACGGAACACAACCAAGTCCGTCCGCGGCGGACGGAGTCCAATGAACAACCACTGCCGCGGACGGAAATGACCGCGGAAAATAAAACATGTACCGCCATCCCTGAGAATACTCCGCGGCCGCAATTAGGATAAATCCGCCCGTACAACGGAACTCACAGCCATCCACGTCCGCGGCGGAAACAATGCAACGAGAACCACAGCATCAGGGCGGAAGGCCAACACGCACAACATCCCTAGCGCCTAACAAATGTATGAAAGTGCACCGCAAGTCATAAGCAAACATACGAACATTGACAAGGCCCCCCCCCCCAGCCCAAGCCACCATGACACGTCCCAATTATCCAATAATGCACACAAGTCAACACGCCCACCTACCACCTGACTCGCAACAACCATTGAGACACGACTACAAAAAGACACCCCCACACAACCACAATCCCTTGCACCACAGCATTGCTGCCAGCAAGAGGGCCATTCGAGACACTGCTAACTCACATAAAATCACATAGAAGACACCCACCCACCACCCTACCACACAAACACCCACCACACAAATCCTACACATCACACACCACACACCTGCACCTCCCAACTCACTCAACTCACACACTGAGCACCACACACCATGGCACCCAAAAAACCCCCCAAATTCACGGAGACAGAGTTGCGGGTAATGGTAGATGAAATTATCCGTGTGGAGCCCAACATCTTCGGGGCCCAAGTCCAGCAGACGACCGTGGCGCAAAAGAACCACATGTGGGACAGGATCGTCACTCGTGTGAATGCGTCGGGGACTGTGCCGAGGACCAAGCACGACATTCAGAGGCGGTGGCATGACCTTAAGACCAGGGTCAAGGGCATCCGAGCGAAAAACCACGCCAGAGCCAATCTTACTGGCGGTGGCACACCCCCGGAGCCCATACCCTACACCGATTGGGAGGAGAAGGTGCTGGCGATACTACACCCAGAGAGCCTAGACGGCCTTGACGAAGGAGAAGAGACTGGTGAGTACAAACCAAGCACCACGATCAGCACGACATGGTCAGGCTCACACAACTGAGATTAAACATCCCCCACGCCCCAAACCATGCACGTCGGACACCAACACACTAACATGTCCATGGCTCCCAACAGGCCCCCATGTGCACGGGGAGGGTGGTGGTGGTGGTGGCGGTGGTGGAGGGTGGGGTGTGTGAGAGGCCCAAACTACAACTCCCAACAGGCCCCCATGTGCACGGGGAGGGTGGTGGTGGTGGAGGGTGGGGTGTGTGAGAGGCCCAAACTACAACTCCCAACAGGCCCCCATGTGCACGGGGAGGGTGGTGGTGGTGGAGGGTGGGGTGTGTGAGAGGCCCAAACTACAACTCCCAACAGGCCCCCATGTGCACGGGGAGGGTGGTGGTGGTGGAGGGTGGGGTGTGTGAGAGGCCCAAACTACAACACCCAACAGGCCCCCATGTGCACGGGGAGGGTGGTGGTGGTGGTGGAGGGTGGGGTGTGTGAGAGGCCCAAACTACAACTCCCAACAGGCCCCCATGTGCACGGGGAGGGTGGTGGTGGTGGAGGGTGGGGTGTGTGAGAGGCCCAAACTACAACTCCCAACAGGCCCCCATGTGCACGGGGAGGGTGGTGGTGGTGGTGGAGGGTGGGGTGTGTGAGAGGCCCAAACTACAACTCCCAACAGGCCCCCATGTGCACGGGGAGGGTGGTGGTGGTGGTGGAGGGTGGGGTGTGTGAGAGGCCCAAACTACAACTCCCAACAGGCCCCCATGTGCACGGGGAGGGTGGTGGTGGTGGTGGAGGGTGGGGTGTGTGCGACAGGAAACAGAAATGTCTACAAATCAATGTAACCATGTACTGTCCACATTACTGACCAGCTCGATCTTGTCCCTCAGGTGATCGTCAACTGACTGGGGAAAGCAGTACCCGGCCGCCAGCCTCGCCTCCCACACCTACAGGACTCTCTGCCGACGACGACACAGGCAGCTCCGGGGCGGAGGATGGAGCGGGACCAAGCACGCAGCCAGGGCCATCTGGCTCACAGGGACTCCCGGGACCGACCAACGTCGCATGTGTGACTCCCGCGGCACCCGTCTCTGTGATCTGCACAGTCCCCACCACCACCAGTACCACCAGTACCACCAGTACCGCCAGTACCACCACTACCACCAGCACCACGACTCCTGCCGGTGCCACCCAGCATGACCCAGCGCGCAACGCTGGTCCAACGGCCCCACACACAAGCAGGGTGAGTGGCCCACAAACACAGGCAACGGGACAACTGCCAATCAGGCGACCCACACACCGCCGGTCAGAGGAGGGACAGCTACCCGAGCCAGTGGCACAGTCCCTACAAGCTCTTGCCAGGTGCCAGGCCTCATACGACCGGTCCCAGGCAAACGCTGATCGTGTTCACCAGGACTCAGTGGACAACACCAACAGCCTGCGCGAGATCTCTGGCATCCTTGGCCAGATGTTGGTGATCATGGGCCAGCAGGCAACGATGTGGAGGGAATGGGTTGCCCGGAACAACCCCCCCCCCTCCACCATGTGTGTCAGCGCCACCGCCACCGTCACCTCCGCCTCCCCCGTCGCCTCCGCCTCCACCGCCGCCACCACCACCTGAGCCCCTGGCGACGGATGTGGCTCATCACCAACCTGCCCTCCCAGCTGCCTCTGTACCACCTCCGAGATGGAGGGGGCGGCCGAGGCAGGAAGTTGCTGAGAGCAGTGTTGGAGCGCCAGGCACACGCTCCAAGAGGGGACGACCTTGACAATGCCACTGCCTGTGCCAGACATTCACCCTGCAAACCATCCTGTCCCACATAGACAATCATTGCCACTGGTCTGCTGGACTAGCCTGACACCCCCCAATGTGGTGTCAGCACGGACATTTCATCTGCCATTACCTTCAACTCCAACTCCCTCCCCCCCACTTACTTGTAAATATTCACCAGCACAAAAGCACAACCTGTCAATAAATTGCATTTACTCACACAATGATGTTTTGCCTCCATGTTTATTCACATGATTGCCATCAGATACAGATGTAAACAGGTACAGGGATCATAGTCGCACATGATCATGGTGCTGCGGGAGTGACCTAGAGAAAACCAGAGACAGCAAACACACGTCAGTAAAGAGATTCACACACATCACAACACAATGCACAGCAACATTACACAAACGACAACCATCACACAAGCATGGGATGGGAGCACACACATCATGGACACTCCTATGTCCAAAGACATGAAGACACACATGTGCAACCATCACAAACCACACCCAGCTGATTAACCCCATATCCACACAACACCAGAAAACATACATGAGGCATTGTCATCCGCCACTAGAGGTAGATACTCACATTCAAGGGAAGTAGCGATCAATGAGCTGGCGCCTCTGGTCCACACCTTCCTCCTCACCACTATCCTCATCAGTCGACATGGGTGGGATGGGAGGCCGAGGAACTCCTTCGTCTTCAGGGTCCAACAGCAGTTCAATGTTATTGCGTACTGCCAGGTTGTGGAGCATGCAGCAGGCAATCACGATCTTGCATACTTTTCCTGGTGAGTAAGGCAGGGCCCCTCCGGTCTTATCGAGGCACCGAAACCTAGACTTGAGCAGTCCAAAGGTACGTTCGATGACTCTCCGTGTCCTTCCATGTGCCTCATTGTACCGCATTTCACCCGCCGTCCTCGGATTACGTAGGGGACTGAGGAGCCAGGGCCGGTTTGGGTAAGCCGAGTCGCCTATGTAGGGGGATGACAGAGACAAACATCAGAACAAGATATGGTGGGTACCCCATGCAACACAGAGATCACAAGAGTCCCCACTGCACACTCACCAACAAGCCACGCTTGACCGGGTGGCAGATTTGCCATGAGTCGTGGGACATTGCTGGTTCGCATGATGTGGGCGTCATGTGCGGATCCAGGAAATCTTGCACACACATGGGAGATGATGTTGCTCGCCAGGCACACCACCTGCACGTTCAGCGAATGAAAGTGTTTGCGATTCCTGAACACTTGTTCGCGTGCCCGTGGTGGAATGAGCGCGATGTGCGTGCCATCAATTGAGCCCACAACGTGAGGTATGTGGCCCAGTGCATAGAAACCAGCTTTGACAGCTGGCAACTCTTCCGGACGTGGGAAATGTATGTACTCATCCTTGTACAGCATCATAGCTGTTAACACATCCCGAAGAACCGTGCTGAACATTGCCTGTGACATACCCCCGGCACCTCCAACTGTATACTGAAATGTGCCAGTAGCGAAGAAATGTAGTACCGCCATGACCTTTGCAGTGGGTGTAAACGAGCCAGGATACGTTCTACGTGGCTGCAGATGAGGAGACAATTGAGCCACAAGCTCCAGCAACCGACGTCGATCCAGCCTGAATTTCCGAATCACCTCCTCGTCTACCATATCCTCCAGCTGAGTGTATGGGCGATGCACATTTGGAGCCCTCCTGTGTGGGAGAGAGATGTAACTTAGGTCAACGTACAAACGACGCATACGTGTACAACTCCATCACATGTGTACCTTACTGACAAAACTCCAGTCGTCACCCTAATGTATCGTAGACACATCACAGACACTCATGCAACTGCATGCACACAAACGATAAGTTTACACACGCCATGTCATCAAGCACAAATGCCACCACCAATGATGATGTGCATACGGTAATGACATGCATGGTGACAGAACGTATAAATCACATACACGGAATGCATGTGTACCACCACCACTGTAGTCACCTCGACACAACAAGAAACTGACAACAGATGCATTAATTGGCCACACAGCCGTGATGTACTGTGTAGTTGTGAAGATGTAACAACGTCTGTTGGGTCAAACCCGACGTCAACACGTACGAATGCACATCTGTTGGCCATTGTGTGCCGACCGATGTCCATTGTATGGACACACATGCTATATTGTATGACATATGACCTTTCACAATCACGCTCACATCCCTCATGACGCAACTGCACACAACACATCACGGTGCAGCGTCTGACAAGATCACATATTTGGCGCCGCCATGGCGGTGCTCAACTTCCGCTACTTCCCAAAGGCCGAATGCGGCCTGCGTCCCTCTTCCCATTGGCTGAATGTGCAGGGACCGTCACGGGCACACATCGGCAACCGCACGTGCAAGCTTCAGGCACGGATGCTTCAGTTGCAACAATGTACTATCACTGGCGCCTCCATGGCGGGGCACGTACACAGCGGGGGAGGTGCAGGCCTATACACCCTGCAGATGTACTCAATGGACATGCCAGTTCATGACCCCCCTTACAGTCACCTTGCATCATCCACCGTACACCGGCCGGAGCGGCCGGCCCATGAACAACCGCCGTGCCCGGCCATGAACAACCGCCGTGCCCGGCCATGAACAACCGCCGTGCCCGGCCATGAACAACCGCCGTGCCCGGCCATGAACAACCGCCGTGCCCGGCCATGAACAACCGCCGGTCCCGGCCATGAACAACCGCCGTGCCCGGCCATGAACAACCGCCGGTCCCGGCCATGAACAACCGCCGTGCCCGGCCATGAACAACCGCCGTGCCCGGCCATGAACAACCGCCGTGCCCGGCCATGAACAACCGCCGTGCCCGGCCATGAACAACCGCCGGTCCCGGCCATGAACAACCGCCGTGCCCGGCCATGAACAACCGCCGTGCCCGGCCATGAACAACCGCCGTGCCCGGCCATGAACAACCGCCGTGCCCGGCCATGAACAACCGCCGGTCCCGGCCATGAACAACCGCCGTGCCCGGCCATGAACAACCGCCGGTCCCGGCCATGAACAACCGCCGTGCCCGGCCATGAACAACCGCCGGTCCCGGCCATGAACAACCGCCGTGCCCGGCCATGAACAACCGCCGTGCCCGGCCATGAACAACCGCCGTGCCCGGCCATGAACAACCGCCGTGCCCGGCCATGAACAACCGCCGGTCCCGGCCATGAACAACCGCCGTGCCCGGCCATGAACAACCGCCGTGCCCGGCCATGAACAACCGCCGTGCCCGGCCATGAACAACCGCCGTGCCCGGCCATGAACAACCGCCGGTCCCGGCCATGAACAACCGCCGTGCCCGGCCATGAACAACCGCCGGTCCCGGCCATGAACAACCGCCGTGCCCGGCCATGAACAACCGCCGGTCCCGGCCATGAACAACCGCCGTGCCCGGCCATGGCGGTTGTGTTCATGGCCGGGCACGGCGGTTGTTCATGGGCCGGCCGCTCCGGCCAGGGTACGGTGGATGATGCAAGGTGACTGTAAGGGGGGTCATGAACTGGCATGTCCATTGAGTACATCTGCAGGGTGTATAGGCTTGCACCTCCCCCGCTGTGTACGTGCCCCGCCATGGAGGCGCCAGTGATAGTACATTGTTGCAACTGAAGCATCCGTGCCTGAAGCTTGCACGTGCGGTTGCCGATGTGTGCCCGTGACGGTCCCTGCACATGCAGCCAATGGGAAGAGGGACGCTGGCCGCATACGGCCAATCGCAAGTAGCGGAAGCTGTGCACCGCAACAACAGGGCCAGTCATTGGCCCATTTCACGATCACGCTTCCAGGGCTGACCAATTGCTGGCGACGTATGCCACTGACACGTGCTGAGGGCCCTATATATGTGTCTTGGCCAAAATGAAACTTCCTACCCTGGGGACCAGTGCTGCCTGTGACCATCACCTCGACCTGCTGCTGCTGCTGCTGAGCTGACCACCGACTGCTGCCTGTGACCATCACCTCGACCTGCTGCTGCTGCTGCTGAGCTGACCACCGACTGCTGCCTGTGACCATCACCTCGACCTGCTGCTGCTGCTGCTGAGCTGACCACCGACTGCTGCTCTAGTGCCATACTCCGTGATCTTGCCATGTCGAGTGGCAAAGAGATCCGGTCTCGACCCTTCACCGCCGCGGAGCTTGATGTCCTCGTGGACGGTGTACTCCGCAACTATGGACGCCTCTACGGCGCACCGGGACGGGTGGTAAGTGCAGTGTGGGACATGTTGGTGTGCATGAGGGGGCCAAATGATCAGGCCTATTTATATCTTAGCTGTGTAGTGTGGGCTAGACATATGTTCCTGATTGTGCATGGCTGCTGACAGTAACGTCTTGCCCCTATGTGTGTGACAGGCCACCTGTCCACTGACTTAAACCCTTTTGTCTCCCATCATGGTAGGTCAAGCTGCACCTTCGCAAGGACCTGTGGAGGACCATAGCACGGGAAGTACGGGCATTGGGGGTGTGCAACAGACGACATACACACTGCCACAAACGCTGGGACGACATTTCCAGGCTGAGCAAGAATGTAGCGGAAGTAACACTGGGCCTGATTCCAAGGACGCCCCGTCTGGCCCGACGCTCCATGACCCCTCTCATGCACCGTATCATTGCAGTGACGCATCCTGAACTGGCCGAACGTCTGAGTGCCGATCAACAGCAAACTAGCGGTGAGCATACTGTCTGTGTAGGAAACTTGTGAGTGCTATGCATGTATTGGTGCACAGACACACTATTGAGTTCCGTGTTGCGTATGTATGCCTGTGATGGCATTTTGGTCCCATTGGGTGGTACTCATTTGACATCCAGGTCCGCCATGTTGACACGCCACTTGCTTAGTAGTTGAGTGTTAAAGCACATCCCCTGTGAGGATGACTGGTAGGGGTGGGCCATGTGCAGGATGAGGGCTCATGAACCTTTGTCTGCTATGTGATTTGGCTATCCTGTTCCTTCTGTACGTGAGTGTGCCCATGACTCACACATCTTTTCTGTGCATTTCAGCTTTGACAGAGGACACTCAGCCACAGACGGTGGAGAGTAGCCGAGGAAATGAGTCCGGCTCAGACTTCGCACACACGCAGATTGACACGGAGGAGGCCAGCGCCGGAGAGGGGGACAGGACCGTCCCTGAGGACTCGCATGTGGAGACACCATCGTCCTCCTCGTCGGACACTCTTGGTGAGCCTGCACTGTTGTCACAGACTGGGAGTGGGCACTCATCACCTTCTGTCGGAAGACAGCACACAGGGCCCACACTTCCGCCAACTGCACCATGTATTGTTCGTGGCCGAAGGAGTAGGGGGAGCAGAGTGGCGTTCGGTGCAGGCACCGCTGCCCCTGCCACGGTGAGCCAAAATGCACTGTGTGCTGAGGCCGTTGATCTGCTGCGACAGCTGTGTGTGGGTCAGACCAATATGACAAATGCTTTCCTGGATCATGATAGGAAGTTGGGGCAGGTGGTGGCATTCATGGAAGGGATGCATGGCGATCTTGCAGGTCTACACAGGACAGTGCAGTCATTGGCAAGCAGTGTGTCGTCTGCAATAGTACAGTCGAATGAACAGGGTGCTACTTCTGTTTCCCCATCTACACCGCTGGATGTCTCAGGGGGTAGTGATTATTCAGAGCAGGACTCAAATACAGGTTATTGCACTAGAAGCAGCGTCAGACAGCACGTCAGGGCACGCAGGGCACAGACCCCATCCCCTAGATCAGCTAAATCTGTTCACGTAGACGACGTCAGATGCACTGGAGTACACACACAGGATCCACAAGTGTTGTTGGGGGACATGCCTTCCGGAGCTACACAGGCATTCAACACGAAAGGTACTCCGAAGGCAAGGGATACTCACATGTCCATGGACTGTTCCTTGGACAAGGCCAGTCAGAAGACAAAGGCACCTACTAAGAGCAGGGAGACTCCCAAGAGCAGGCCCACAGCAGAGGTAAGGGACACTCCCAAGGACAGTGAGAAGACTAAGGCACCTACTGAGAGCAGGGAGACTCCCAAGAGCAGGCCCACAGCAGAGGTAAGGGACACTCCCAAGGACAGTGAGAAGACTAAGGCACCTACTGAGAGCAGGGAGACTCCCAAGAGCAGGCCCACAGCAGTGGATAGGAACACTCCCAAGGACAGTGAGAAGACTAAGGCACCTACTAAGAGCAGGGAGACTCCCAAGAGCAGGCCCACAGCAGTGGATAGGAACACTCCCAAGGACAGTGAGAAGACTAAGGCACCTACTAAGAGCAGGGAGACTCCCAAGAGCAGGCCCACAGCAGTGGATAGGAACACTCCCAAGGGCAGGGACACACACAGGGAGCAGGTGTCTGCTGGAGGCAGGTGCACCACAGACGACAAGTCTGCTGGCAGGAACGGGGCGGCGAGCAGGGCACAGGCTACATCCAGAGACAACACTCCACCTAAGGATAAGGCACATCCTACGGACAAGGCATCTAGCATGGACAATGGCGCAATCAAGGACAGGCATACTTCACCCCTGGCTGCACTGAGGCTGATGTTTTCTACTAAACGCCAAACTGATGTCTCCGCGGCGGAGTCCCCCCATACCTCCACTCCCATCCAGGCCAGTCAGAAGCAGAGGAGGGTGTCCCCTGTTGTTGCATCCCCCATTACACATCATTCCGAGTCCAGGCGGCAGGCACAGAGCAAACGACAAGCAGGCTCCAGCACGTCCCCCGAAACCAGATCCCCGGCAGCAGTTGCTCCACCTATGCTGGGTGGTGATTCTTTGGAGTCCCCACCACTTGGCAGTCCTGTCCTGTCCAGGGTGCACTCACACCTCCCTAAGAAACGCAGACACACACCATTGACACCTGCAAACCCCGATTTGGCTCTAGGTGAGCTATCCCCAGCTCCCAGGCCCACCCTGCCTCCTGGCCCATACAGCCCTGTGGCTCATCATTTCAGTTGTCCCAGTGGCGCTGGTGCAGTTGACTCTCATGTATCAGATGGTGGCACATTGTCAGTTGTGCCCTCTCCTGTTGCAGGTCCTGGCAGTATATCTGGGTCTATGGCTCACGTGTCAGTTAGAAGATCTGTGGCTGTGTTGCACACTCCTGTTTCTGGTGCTGGCAGTCTGTCTGGGTCAGTGGCTCACGTGTCAGTGACTACATCTGTGGCTGTGTCTCACACTCCTGTTGCTGGTGCTGCCAGTGTGTCTGGGTCCGTGGCCCATGTGTGTGTCACTCGGGCTGTGGCTGTGTCTCACACTCCTGTTGCTGGTGCTGCCAGTGTGTCTGGGTCCGTGGCCCATGTGTGTGTCACTCGGGCTGTGGCTGTGTCTCACACTCCTGTTGCTGGTGCTGCCAGTGTGTCTGGGTCCGTGGCCCATGTGTGTGTCACTCGGGCTGTGGCTGTGTCTCACACTCCTGTTGCTGGTGCTGCCAGTGTGTCTGGGTCCGTGGCCCATGTGTGTGTCACTCGGGCTGTGGCTGTGTCTCACACTCCTGTTGCTGGTGCTGCCAGTGTGTCCGAGGCAGGTAGTTCACGCAGTCCCCCTGAATCTGTGATGTGAGGTGCTGTACACTTCACTCAAATGTTAATTCACATGGTGTGTCCATTGAGAACTGCGTGGCACTCTTGTGGTCCCTGTGACGGGTTGGTAGGGACGCGTAGTTGTGCTGCCTCTGATGTACCTGCTCTGTAATGCACAATGCCCTGTTGATGCTCTGATACTGCATGCTGCCCTCTCGTTACCTGCCTCTGATGTACCTGCTCTGTAATGCACAATGCCCTGTTGATGCTCTGATACTGCATGCTGCCCTCTCGTTACCTGCCTCTGATGTACCTGCTCTGTAATGCACAATGCCCTGTTGATGCTCTGATACTGCATACTGCCCCTCTCACGTGCTGCCTCTGATGGGCCTGTTCTGTGCAATGGACTGTTGATGCACTTTGCCCCTCTCACGTGCTGCCTCTGATGGGCCTGTTCTGTGCAATGGACTGTTGATGCACTTTGCCCCTCTCACGTGCTGCCTCTGATGGGCCTGTTCTGTGCAATGGACTGTTGATGCACTTTGCCCCTCTCACGTGCTGCCTCTGATGGGCCTGTTCTGTGCAATGGACTGTTGATGCACTTTGCCCCTCTCACGTGCTGACTCTGATGGGCCTGTTCTGTGCAATGGACTGTTGATGCACTTTGCCCCTCTCACGTGCTGCCTCTGATGGGCCTGTTCTGTGCAATGGACTGTTGATGCACTTTGCCCCTCTCACGTGCTGACTCTGATGGGCCTGTTCTGTGCAATGGACTGTTGATGCACTTTGCCCCTCTCACGTGCTGCCTATGATGGGCCTGTTCTGTGCAATGGACTGTTGATGCACTTTGCCCCTCTCACGTGCTGCCTATGATGGGCCTGTTCTGTGCAATGGACTGTTGATGCACTTTGCCCCTCTCACGTGCTGCCTATGATGGGCCTGTTCTGTGCAATGGACTGTTGATGCACTTTGCCCCTCTCACGTGCTGCCTATGATGTACCTGCTCTGTAATGCACAATGCCCTGTTGATGCTCTGATACTGCATGCTGCCCTCTCGTTACCTGCCTCTGATGTACCTGCTCTGTAATGCACAATGCCCTGTTGATGCTCTGATACTGCATGCTGCCCTCTCGTTACCTGCCTCTGATGTACCTGCTCTGTAATGCACAATGCCCTGTTGATGCTCTGATACTGCATGCTGCCCTCTCGTTACCTGCCTCTGATGTACCTGCTCTGTAATGCACAATGCCCTGTTGATGCTCTGATACTGCATGCTGCCCTCTCGTTACCTGCCTCTGATGTACCTGCTCTGTAATGCACAATGCCCTGTTGATGCTCTGATACTGCATGCTGCCCTCTCGTTACCTGCCTCTGATGTACCTGCTCTGTAATGCACAATGCCCTGTTGATGCTCTGATACTGCATGCTGCCCTCTCGTTACCTGCCTCTGATGTACCTGCTCTGTAATGCACAATGCCCTGTTGATGCTCTGATACTGCATGCTGCCCTCTCGTTACCTGCCTCTGATGTACCTGCTCTGTAATGCACAATGCCCTGTTGATGCTCCGATACTGCATGCTGCCCTCTCGTTACCTGCCTCTGATGTACCTGCTCTGTAATGCACAATGCCCTGTTGATGCTCTGATACTGCATGCTGCCCTCTCGTTACCTGCCTCTGATGTACCTGCTCTGTAATGCACAATGCCCTGTTGTTGCTCTGATACTGCATGCTGCCCTCTCGTTGCCTGCTATGTTGTACCTGCTCTGGTGCCCACTTTGCCCATGCTCACGCATACACTGTGATTTGACCCCTATTTTGGACAATAAAGGTAGTCTATCAAGTCTCGTGGTCTGTCGTTGTCATTCCTGCTTGCGTACTGCAAATGTGTATTCGTATATGCTTCTCATCAGTGGTTTCGGTAACATGACACTCCCCCTCCCTACGTCACGTCCCTTGCTGGTATTCCCCTCCAGACAGCCAATGGTTTGTACCTTACCTGCGTCGTCGTCCATAGTAGGCCATGACTAGGACGTGGTGGATCGCGAAGAGCATCGGGAAAGCGTGTAGCGCCGGGTCCATGGTGGTGGTCAGCTTGCGGTGGGTATCTCGGCTGTGTCACCTATGTTCGCTGTGGGGATTCCGCCGTGTTAAGACAGGTTGTTTTTCCGCTGCGTTTTTATGTGTGTTTTCCGCCATCTTGATTTGGGGGACGGTCTTCGACGTCAGTGCGTACGGCGGAGCGTCCGGATGTGTTCCGTCCGCCGCGTGGTCGTGTGTAGTTGGCCGGCGGAGCGTGTTTTTCCGTCGCGGACGGAAATTTGACACGTTTTCCTATCCTGATATGGCGGACGGAGTATCCGCGGCAGGCGGACACGGAAAAGGCTTTTTCCGCCTACTCCAGGGCCGCGGTGGCTCTTCCGTCCGCCATCCTGATCGACCCCTAAATGTGTAAAACACAGGCATAAATCGATTTTTATGTTTCTTTTATATATGCTGTTACTAGCAAAAGGTACAGACTCTTGCATTCATGCTTTCAGTAATACGGTGAGACTCACAACAGAGACATGTGAAGGGTTGCTGCTTAGTATTTGGCTAGGGTCAACACGAGGAGTAGTTGTAGAATGGTGAAGCAGCAACACAAAACTCAGGTCTAAGACATCTCGGTAGAGGGATTAGTGATTAGGCTACTTTGTATGAGTATGTGGAAAGGTACATTTGAAATACACCACATACTTTTCGGTGTCTGCTTCAAATGGGAAGTGAAGTCTCTGAAGTTTTAAGTTCTGCCTGGTCTTGTGACTGAGGTAAGTCTCTACTTACATGTGTTCTGATATGTGTTATCCATCTGAAGATGCTAGACGTGTACAACACAGGTATACAGCTATTTGTATGTTTCTTTTATATATGGTGTCACTAGCAAAAGGTACAGACACATGCATGAATGCTTTCAGGAATACAGTGAGACTTACAAGAGAGACATGTGAATAGTTGCTGCTATGTATTTGGCTAGGTTCAACACTCTGCTAGTAGTAGAATGGTGAAAAGGGAGTTTTAAGACATTTTGGCAGAGGGATTATTGATTAGGCTACTTTGTATGACCCCATAATTTTCAGTGTCTGCTTGAAATGGCAAGTGCAGTGTCTAAAGATTTAAGGTCTGCATGGTCTAGTGACTGAGGTATGTTTCTACTTGCAAATGTATTCTCATATATCTCATGCATTTGAAGATGTAGACATAGAAAACACAGGTACACGTTTATTTGTATGTTTACTTTATATATATTATGGCACTATCGAAAGATACACAGACATGCATACATGCTTTTATGGAAATAGTGAGACATACAATCAAAAAATGTGAATGTTTGCTGCTATGTATTTGGCTAGGTTCAACACCCTGAGCAGTAGTAGAATGGTGAAGCAGCAGCACAAAATTGAGGATTAAGACATGTTGGAAGAAGGATTGGTGATTAGGCTATTTTGTATGAGTGTGTGGAAAGCTACACTTTAAATACACCGCATCATTTTCTGTGTCTGATTGAAATGGAAAGTGCATGATCAGAACTTTTAAGATATGCAAGGTCTTGAGACTGAGGTATGTGTGTACTTGCACATGTATTATTATTTATGTTATGCATCTGAACAGACCCTCCAGCTTATCGCGATTTCGCGATTCACGAAATAATCGCGAAATTAGCTGACAAGCGCGATGGCCGCGATATTTACCATTTCGGCCGCGAAAAAAGGGCCCAGCTGCAATTTAAAAAAAATGGTGGCTTCTCATTGGATGTACGCAAACACGTCACTACGTGTTTCCGTACAGAATTGAGTTAAGGGCAGAGTGAAACAAAACATCAATGGAGAAAGGAGGGGAAGTGTAGTCCAACACAGACTGAAAACAACACGGCGCGCGCTGTGAGCTTGTGTTCGGAGAAAAAGCATTTCCTGAATTACAGTCTCGTTGTAGAAACCCGGCTCGGCTGTAAATTCGCTGCCTACCTGTTTGGTGAAAAACATCCGATTAGTGACTGAGGGCCACAGGTCCGCTGTGAGAGCAACTCGATCACAACTATGTCTCCAGCGTTAGATTACAGTGGTTCTCCTGGGAAAAGCGACGGATATTGGAATGGCACAATTGTGTGAGCGGGTGCATATTTTCTTCAACTTTTGCAAAGGTTAACATCTTTTTATTCAACAGTTACAAAATGTAAATTCATGTTAGTTATTTTTTTACCATTGTAAACTATATCAGCAATTTGCTGTGCCTTCATTAGCGAACCCTGAATTGGTGAATTCAAATGCTGTTCAGTATATGTTGTCCAGCATTTTATAACTGTGCGCAATCGATGCCAGCGGAAACCCTTCCATACTTTAATTTTGACTCGGTGACTGCGAGAATAAAAATGAAAAGTAGCATCTATTGCTATTTTTAATTTTAATTATCGTTTCTTTTGCCCTCTGCAACTGATCTCTGGCTGTGCGTGTGGCAATCCTGCTAATCAATTAGCAGGCCGGTCAAACATTTCAGGCATGTCACTTTGGCTTTCACTTAAGTGACCTTTAAAATCCCAGGCCCCCTCTCATCCTCTGCTCCTTTTCTGTAGGTAGAGGGGCCAGTGACGAGAGGTGCTGGAGAGGGGGGGGGGGAGCTGTGAAGGGAGGTGCTGGAGAGGCGAGGGGAGCTGTGAAGGGAGGTGCAGGAGAGGAGAGGGGAGCTGTGCAGGGAGGTGCTGGAGAAGAGAGGGGAGCTGTGAAGGGAGGTGCAGGAGAGGAGAGGGGAGCTGTGAAGGGAGGTGCAGGAGAGGAGAGCTGGAGAGGAGAGGGGAGCTGTGAAGGGAGGTGCAGGAGAGGCGAGGGGAGCTGTGAAGGGAGGTGCAGGAGAGGAGAGGGGAGCTGTGAAGGGAGGTGCAGGAGAGGCGAGGGGAGCTGTGAAGGGAAGTGCAGGAAAGGAGAGCTGGAGAGGAGAGGGGAGCTGTGAAGGGAGGTGCAGGAGAGGCGAGGGGAGCTGTGAAGGGAGGTGCTGGAGAGGCGAGGGGAGCTGTGAAGGGAGGTGCAGGGGAGGAGAGGGGAGCTGTGAAGGGAGGTGCAGGAGAGGAGAGCTGGAGAGGAGAGGGGAGCTGTGAAGGGAGGTGCAGGAGAGGCGAGGGGAGCTGTGAAGGGAGGTGCAGGAGAGGAGAGGGGAGCTGTGAAGGGAGGTGCAGGAGAGGCGAGGGGAGCTGTGAAGGGAGGTGCAGGAGAGGAGAGCTGGAGAGGAGAGGGGAGCTGTGAAGGGAGGTGCAGGAGAGGCGAGGGGAGCTGTGAAGGGAGGTGCTGCAGAGGCGAGGGGAGCTGTGAAGGGAGGTGCAGGAGAGGAGAGGGGAGCTGTGAAGGGAGGTGCAGGAGAGGCGAGGGGAGCTGTGAAGGGAGGTGCAGGAGAGGAGAGCTGGAGAGGAGAGGGGAGCTGTGAAGGGAGGTGCAGGAGAGGCGAGGGGAGCTGTGAAGGGAGGTGCAGGAGAGGCGAGGGGAGCTGTGAAGGGAGGTGCTGGAGAGGCGAGGGGAGCTGTGAAGGGAGGTGCAGGGGAGGAGAGGGGAGCTGTGAAGGGAGGTGCAGGAGAGGAGAGCTGGAGAGGAGAGGGGAGCTGTGAAGGGAGGTGCAGGAGAGGAGAGGGGAGCTGTGAAGGGAGGTGCAGGAGAGGCGAGGGGAGCTGTGAAGGGAGGTGCAGGAGAGGAGAGCTGGAGAGGAGAGGGGAGGGGAGCTGTGAAGGGAGGTGCAGGAGAGGCGAGGGGAGCTGTGAAGGGAGGTGCTGCAGAGGCGAGGGGAGCTGTGAAGGGAGGTGCAGGAGAGGAGAGGGGAGCTGTGAAGGGAGGTGCAGGAGAGGCGAGGGGAGCTGTGAAGGGAGGTGCAGGAGAGGAGAGGGGAGGTGCAGGAGAGGCGAGGGGAGCTGTGAATGGAGGTGCAGGAGAGGAGAGCTGTGAAGACAGGGCCTGGTGTGAGAGGGGGACCAGTAGATAAGGAGGCGAGTGAGAAGGAGAGATGCAATAAAAGGGACTGTGAAAGAGAGAGATGCTGCTTCTACAGGAGGGGTGAGGTAGTGAGTGGGGACAGGTGGGGAGCTGAGGTGGAGCGAAGGTGATGGCAGAGGAGGGAGTGAAGGTAGTGCCCAGGGTGACGGAGGAGACGGGGCAGGTAGAAGGTCTGGCAGGTAGATAAGCCTAGTAAAGGGAAAGGTCACCAGGAGAGGCTTTCTACTGCTGGGCGTGAGAGGCACAGCCTGTGCTTCAGATACAGTCACTCCGGGACTTTTTAGTCACTGACTGCAGTATTTAGGTGACGAACTGATAGTATTAGGATGACACCTTTGCCCGGAGAGTGTTTAAAATGTAAAAATTACAAAACTACTGTCACAAAATGTCACACATTACGCCACATATTTTGCTTTTGATGTTCTTGCCATTTTTAATCCACTTACCAATTCGACAGAGTGGGGTAACACAGCCCCCCCCCCCCCCGCAGTGGGAGGGGGGGCAAGCTCCGGGAGCTAAAGCAAATGGAGAATTGCATTTCCATGGGATAACAGCCTTCACCTGTGGGCTGGTTCCTCTGTTCCATATTCCAGGTTGCCTATTCAAAGTGGAATACTCTGCTAAAACAGTTTCCATTGATTTAAGGCTGTAAATGAATGATTATGAGTAAAATAAAGTGCCGCAAAAATGCCGCTAAGTTTCCCTATTTGTGCCGCTAAATTTCCATATTTGTGCCGCTAAATTTGCGAATCCATGCCGCTATATCCTGGGGGGTCTGTCTGAAGATGCTAGATGTTTAAAACACAGGTATACATCTATTTGTATGTTTCTTTTATTTATAAGTCCACTAGCAAAAGGCACAGACACATGCATACACGCTTTGAGGAATATGGTGAAAGTTACAACACACAGATGCAAAGGTTTGCACCTTTATATTTGGGTAATCCGAGTACTCTAGGTGTTACTTTGAAATGGGAATGTCAGTCTGTGAAGTTTAAGGGACTTTATGGTGTTGTGAATGACATATGTGTCTACTTCTACATCTATTGTCTGATGTATTATGCATCTGACCTGGTTTGTTTGGGTACTAGTAGAGAAATCCTTTAGTTATGCTCTGTAATTCTGTTGCAGATGTTGTGATGTCTTCTGAATGAAGGAATTGTGCAGTGCCTGACATAGCTTGTTCAATACCCAGATGCCATATTTTATGAGTAGAAATGAATGTATTTGCCTTTTTTTACTCAAATTTAGATAGCATGTGCTCTGAGATGTTGCTGTTTAAACGTTTGTTTCTTATCATAGTTTGATAATATGTAAAGTATAATATTCTAAATATTTATGTGTTATGGAGACATTTGCAAGGAAATCGTAAGTATATGTTTATTTATATACGTGAAATTTTGTATACATTTTCTCTTTATTTTTCAGATATTTACAATTATTAGTTACAAATATTGAGTATGCCAATAAAAGATCAAAAGAGAAGTCAAGAAAAAAATGTACTATTTAAAGGAAATAAAAAAAGCAGAAATTAGATGAAGTGCAAAATGTTACATTGAAAAAAACGACTTCTGATAAGAGAACTAAAGACTTTGTTAAAAGACTTTCAAAGAATATAAAGAATTTTCAAAATGTGGAAAAGAGAAGGGACGATCTACAACAAATCAGAAGGAAATGAAAAAAGGATATATTAATAGAAAATCATACTAAGGGAAAACAGTCCATTGTGAAAGAAGGCTGAAGAAAGAATATAAAGACATAAGGAAGAGAATGTATAGAAGTAGAGTACTAAACAATCAACTGGTGGGGAGGAGGAATTTCTGTCCATTCAGTTCCCCGTTTCAATACTTAAGTAATCAAGTGGTGGAATGGACACTTGTAACTACTCAACCGTTGGTTGGCATGGACCACCCTCATAAATGCTATGTTTATCGAATGCGGTGTATTGCTGTTCTCCGCCCCACATTACCGTTACGGCATAGTCATCGGATGTCCAATATCGTGCTGTATGCCGGCCTCAACCAGAGGCAACCTCAGGTTCTGGCAGCAGTGTCCAGAAAAAAGGGTGAGAAATGAGAAGAAGATTTCTGAAAAAACAGAACTTAACCGAAATAGGAATTTTAATGAGAAAAGGTTAGATCTGTCATTAAAAATGTTGGTGGTTATAGATACACGAACAAGTTACTGGATCTTGCTATACCACTCATTAAGTAACGTCGACATGTTTCAGCTCCTAAGTGCCCAGCCGGGTCTATGGAGCCTTCGTCAGGACAAACAAACATATATTACTTACACCACTTGTGCAGTAATTCTCAGTGTAGTTTTAAACACTGGGTGCTTTCTATTTTTCTCTCAAACCTTATTATGAGAGGGGTTTCTGCCTCATCAGGGTACCTGGTCACCGTTGTGACTCTGAGCCGCATGTGTGGGATTCCCTGCTTGCTGTGCTGACTCTGGTCCGGGGGCAGAAATCTTCTTCTCATTTCTCACCCTTTTTTCTGGACACTGCTGCCAGAACCTGAGGTTGCCTCTGGTTGAGGCGGCATACAGCACGATATTGGACATCCGATGACTATGCCGTAACGCTAATGTGGGGCGGAGAACAGCAATACACCGCATTCGATAAACATAGCGTTTATGAGGGTGATCCATGCCAACCAACGGTTGAGTAGTTACAAGTGTCCATTCCACCACTTGATTACTTAAGTAGAAGTAGAGTACTACACAATGTATTGAAAGACTCTAAAAAATATAAAAAGAGAAGGAATACATTGAAAGTAGTAGAAAAAGATTTTGAAATAAATAGAAAAGTATTTATATTAATATTGAAGAGAATGAAAGCATTGGATAAAAAAATACTGTGTGTGAAAGATAAAAGCAAATGAAAAAGGATGGCTAATAGAAGTAACTTTTGTAAAATTTTCACTGGTGAATGGAAGCATACTTCTAGTACTGAGCCTTTCTTTAATGGAGAAAGTTATTGTCAACAAAATACATTAGTTAATGCAGTTGATACTAGCGGACGCTGCAATGATATGAGATATGGTAGTCCCATTCCAAAAGAAAAGATGGTTCCGAGGAATGTGGAAGAAGTAATAGCTGAAGAAGTTCAAGGGAGGCATACACAAGGTCCTATGAATTAGTGGGATTATAGCATTATTACTAGTATTCGACAGGAATCTGTTGACATATTACACATTTTTATATGAAGATATGCCCATACAAGCCTCAGACAAAAGATTAATATGTAACAAGGACTAAATCCATGTAAAGTAAGAAAATATACTAACTTGTAGGGTCATTCTCTAGCTTGTCTTTCAAGAAAAGGGTGTCAAAGTACTTTCCATCATTTAAGAATGTTAGCAGTACACCACTCAGAAATGCAGAAGTTAGTAAGGAGACTCTACTATGTAAAAAGTCCTGCATTATCTTTTTAAGTGAAATGAACACAGCTCTTTTGCATGGCTCGGTATCAGATGTAAACAAACTTCTGGCATTACGCTTTGGGTCACTACTATCCTTGGCTGACCAGCCTGCGTGGGTGCATACAGGCTCTTAATCATGTCGGCTGTACAACTTTCACAAAGAAGATTTTATCCATGTAATTTGCATATGCAAGAATATGTATAAAGAACGAGTTAGGATCCTAAAATCAAGCTTTAATGACAGAGGCATTAGATCCTGTGGAGCTGCAATAACGGCGTGCCTAAATCCCTCAGATCCACCGTTGAACGGTAGACTGATTAAATTTCTCACAGCATTTAAAAAGCTGTGCTAAATAAGGCAACGAGGAACAAAAAATGGACTACCACTCTGCACAGAACTTTTATTAATAATGATTTTTAGAAACATCATGAAGAGATGAAGAGATTGTATGTTTAATTCTTTTTTAATGTATTTTGCTACAATATTGGTCTTTCGCGCATTTGTTATTAGCCTTAAATTGTTATGGTTTTAATTAACTAAACAATAAACTTTTTCTTTCTGATATACAGTTTTGTTTCTTTGGTTCACAAGAGGAGTGTAGAGAAAGTGAGAGCTTGATAGGTTTAGGTGTTGAAGAACAGGTGGAAGATATTAGTACTAACAAATTTGCAGAAGAAATTACAAAGTTTAAAGTAGTTTCATCTGAAAAACCAAACTATGGGCCCCATTAGGATGGCGGGCGGATCGCCCTCGCCAGGACGGCGGTAGCCACCGCCGGCCTGGCGGGGGCGATCCGCCTGCCATCCGTGCAGGAATGACCCCCGCTATATTATAATGGCTGGGGGGGTCCGCGGCAGACGGAAAGACCGACCGCCCGGTCGACATGTCGACCGGGCGGAAAAGGGTTCCATATGGTGCCAGCCATATTGGAATGGGCATTTTACAATGCCTCTCCGTGGTGGAATTGCCGTCACTGACAGGCATGCGAAGTCTGCTTTGGGGGCTGTTGCGGGCCCCCAGGGACTCCGGGGGGTGGGGGGTGCACATGGGGGGTACCAATGGTTGTGCATGGAAGTGCACAGCGTGCCTTCCTGACATTGTGGCAGGCGGTGCTAAGTGTCAGGATTGCTGGATGCGCCCGCCACTGTGGCGGGCGCATCCTAATTGCAGGCATGGGACCCCCACCCTTATGGCGGGCGGTAACTTTCTGCAATGGGATGGCGGGCGGCCAAAGTCCGCCCGTCATCCTTTGGGCCCCTATGTTTGATTTGTTGTCGACGTACTCACTATAGAAGTCAAACTAGGTATGTTGATCTACATTTAAAAAGTGAAAAGGAAATCGATGATGAGTGGGAGCAATTTGGTGCTTATTTGATGGTAGAAGGTCAGCTTCAGCTGGCTAATTATCAACATATTTGTAATTTTGTTACCACAAATTAGAGGAGAACAAAATGCCAGCTTGAGCTGTACATAACAACTTGGAGCTGGTAGCTATTCCTCTGGAATGGGCAGATTTAAATGCAGATGAGTCTATTCTTTTTCAATCGTTTTACCCATTTCAGGCTATAGTTTGTATGGAGCCTAAAACAGGTAAGCTGCTCCCAACAGATTTACAAAGAGGTCTGAAAGGAAGAGTTGTGAACTTACCTTTAGATTTTAAGAAAAATATTGAAACTGTTGGTATAGACGGAGGAAAGTGAGCCTGTAGTTGTTTGTAGAGTTTGTAGATGTTAATAAACTTCAAAAGGCTACATTATATCTGGTACAGAATAATATTTATTATAAGAATGTAAATGTTGATGAACAGAACATATGTTTAGAAGATGAAACTGAAATTTCAAGTGGCCAAATAGAAACAGTGGACAAGTTCAGGAGTGAAGAGATTTATGAAATTACAGTATATATCCTCTACATTTAAAAAAAAAAGATAGGAAACAGTATGGAATTATTTCAAATGAAGAAAGCGAAGGGAATTCCCATGAGCGTAAGGGAAAAAAGTTTAGAAGCATGTTGTTTTCCTAAGCTGTTCCCTAGTGGGAAAGATGGACGGTATGAGGAACATGCAGTACAGATTCCAGCTTCAGAATACTGCTCAGTAAGATTGCACTCAGAAGATCCAACATTTCGACAGTTTATGCCATATATATTTTATCTTTTGTTTGAAATGTATTTGTCAGCACTTTCATATGCAATGAACCATATATTAAAAACAGGAAGTCATCTTCCACATGTTTTTGCAAAGGAATTCATGGACAAAGTTCAACAAACAGAAGAACAGTTAGAATCTTAGTTAATTAATTTGATGGCATGTCAAAGTGGTACCAATGAGTATTGTTATCATCGTCATGGACAACTTAAATATATGTTAAGAAATTTAGGTACCCCTACATGGTTTGTAATACTTAGCTGAGCTGAATATGCATGGGATGATTTACTTGAATTTCTACGAGAAGCAAATTCAAATGTAAAAAATATTGAATGTTCCTTGGATCCTGCAAATGTCTGCAGATATTTTAACCATAGGCTTCAAAGTATGATGTCATGTATCTGCAATAAATATATTCCTCTTCGAGAAGTAACCGATTTCTTTTGGCAAAAGGAGTACCAAGCCAGAGGTGATCCTCATATACACATGCTATTATGGCTCAGGAATGCTCCAAAATATGGAACTAATACTGATGAAAGTGTTTTGTCTTTCATTTAACAGTATGTTACCTGTGCCATTCCAAGAGAAGGAGGAGAAACAACCTAGAGTCAACAAGTTTTACGGTTTCAAAGTCATCGATGTGGAAAATACTGTCGACAAAAATACGAGTCTAAGGGAGAATTTTATACAAAGTGTTGTTTTGGATTCCCACAACCACAAATCTCAAAAGGAAGAGTAAATAGTTTTATGTCAGCAGTAAGGCATACAATAAGTCGGCAATCTCTGAAGAATACATACAACTTAAAAAGAACCACAGATTCAAAGTATAATAATGACTACAATTCAGTTATTTTGACAATGTGGAATGCAAACATGGATATTCAATATGTTGCAGATAATTCAATTGCTATTACTCACTATGTTACTTCATATATAACTAAATCTGAAAAGACAGAGATGAAAGAAATGTGGGAAGACATTTCCCCGTAAAAGTGTCTTAGCAAGAAATTGTACAGCTTTAGCTTGAAAATGTTTTCCCTCCAAGAGATTGGATCCTATGAATGTTCAGATCGGTTGAGCTCCGCCAGTTTATATTCAAAGTCAAGGGGAACCATTTGGGTGAGTTTAGGACTTGCCTGCACATGAAATAGAGTATTGAAAACATTACAAGAAATTGAATACTTAGCACTGGATGAACCAAAAAGTACAGATATTGTTAAAACTAATATGTTGGATACATACTATTCCAAAAGGAGTCCACATCCGGAACACCTATGTCTCTATGAAATACTTCAACATTACAGCTTGAAGTGGAGAAGGGAGTGGAGAAGGGAAATGTGTAATTGATAATTCCAAGGCCTGGCTAACTTCAGACATTTACACAACGTGGATGGCTGTTTGGCATTAGTCCAACTGTGAACAGTGCAGAGTCCATTTATGCAGTTACCACTTCTATTTAGCATAGTATTTTCATATCTTATCATTTTGTGATCAACACAGTTTGATTTGTAAAACTCATGACATCTGTTCAATTTATTGAGAAGAACAGTACAACATTCAGAAAACGACACAAACCATTTTCAGAAGAGAGCATTGAATGCGGATTGATCACTACATGACACATTTCCATATATTGAAATCTGTTAGAGAAGAAGAATGAGCAATATGACAGAGGAATGTAATTTTGACAAAACAGAAACAGGGCATCATGGTAGTTGTAGTAATTTCAAAGACAACATCCCAACAATTGCAAAATGGTTAATGAAACATACCAGTGGAAATTATGCGATTGACAGACAGTTACATATGACACACATATTTAGTGTTGTAACACTTACAGTCACCATACCATCATGTAACATGTAATGGAGATTGACACCTGTAATCTTAGGTACAACACAATACAAACATCCACACAAACCAAATGATCTTATACTGATAGTTTGTGGTTTATTTGTTATGAAAATATGTGCAGAACACATTGACAACAGCTGAGCTGAGAACAAACAGAACATTGAGGTTTGGTGAGATTTTGTAAAGTGTAGACTCCACTCCACCAAGTATTCCTGTCAAGCCTTCAGGGTGTAGGATGTGCAAGACCATCTCCTCCCAGGGCATGTGTTATAAAAGGGGGCCTTTGAGAACCACCAGCAGTACTTGGGGCCTCCATGTGATGTCGAGGGCTAGGGAATGCACCCTCCCCCTCTGATTGTTCAACCTGTTTCCTCCTGTGTGCACAAGATGTTAGCTACAGCATTCACTCTGTCAACTATTCTTGCCCACATTTGCCTTTTCTGAGATAGGGGTGTATTTTTGACTTGGGCTCCAGACAATTGTGGCTCTACTTCTATGATCTCCTCAACCATGACTGACAATTCTCCATCAGTAAAATGTGGATTTCTGGGCCCTGTCATTGTGCAAAGAAATACAATTAACTAAAAAATTCACCCCAAGGTAATAAATGAAAAAGATAAAGGGACAAGAAACAGGTAAAAGGGACAAAATAACCTCACTCAACTGGCAAAATCCCTGCTAGAACATGTCTTGATGCAGTGGAATGGCAAAGGATCATTGTTTGAAATGGGGTGTGTTTTATAGTGTGGTATGTAGGTGTTTCCATTTTACCAATGGACTTCAGGTGGGTTCTACTAGCATTCATCCAATGGCCACAATGATGTTGCCTTGTGGAGAGCGTACCGCAACTGACTTCCTCCATCAGAGAAGTACCACTAGGAGACCACCAGCCACAACTGGGAAATCTTAACCTGCTCGGCGTGAACCCGCTGTACAGATGGCGACGGAGTACTATACTATTTTGTTGTTATTTTAATCATAAAAAAACGTTCTGTCTCTACAAATTGGTTTTGGATTTTTATTGTTTGTTGTGTCTTACTTATTTAATGTATTGGCATTTTTAAATATAACATTTTACACACTTGTCTCCTAATTTAAGCCTGCCTGCTTGCAGCAAGCTACTAAGGGTTGAGCAAGGGAATGGTTCATTGAGACCTTGACTGGACCTTATATTATGATTGTGTCCTTATTACTAGTGGAAGGTACCGACTTACCCCCCACTAATAAACCACATTCCAAAATGACATATCCCTGCTAGAAGGCAAGTTATACTGCACGGTTATCATTTACAAAGGGATTATCTTTATTAAATTAATATATCATACAAATTTAAACAAATAATCATAGCCTAGAACCTGAGCCTTAGCCCATTGTCTCATATTTTCACTCACAGCATAATGTATTTTCTATAATAATATCTTCATTTAAAATTACAATCTGACTGGCAGTAGCAACTTGTGTGAAGCATACAATCAGCCTGTAACCCAACTGTTGTAACCACCCTATATTTTGACAAGCTATATGTGTTTCCTTTAACAAGACAACAGTACATTTGGTGCAAAGTAGTTCCTGAAATACAAAGCGTCACTTATTGAGTCTATTCAAACCATTAACTTTTTACCTTAAACTTCTTAAATATTCCATTGTTCAGATGAAATTGCGTTCTTTCTTTGATAGATTTCTTGTTTTATATTCTGATTAGCTAACCTGTGCCCCCTTCCCTCACCAACCTCACCATATTCTCCTGGAAATTGCCCCACAACCTGTAAATGACATGTGTTGGATGGCATTCTGTGGAAAACATGGCATCCAAAGGGGCATGCCGCTAGTTGTTTGGAGCAATTTTAGAGGCTAAGTTAGTCATATCCACTCACTGGAAAGATAAAAAATCTCTAGAATTTCAAATATGGGTCACAAAAACAGAAAAGTGTATGTTAAGTTTGATTACATTTGGAAATTGGATGGGAATCATGTGCAGATTATTCTTTGCCACCCTGAAATTCATAACATTATTCCTATATTTAAAATGTATTCCTGAAATAAATGTATCTTTTTATGTCAAATTGTAAATAATTAAATTTTACTGCATTTGTGTAAAGCCATGAAATGTAGTTATTAATTGTATGTAATTCTTTATGTACTCTGTTTTGCAATATATATTATATAACTCAGAGAACCTAAAGATAAAAGAAATTCATACAAACTACAAGACGTAACAAGCCTAGGCAAAGCCAGTAGGTCTGGCATTGGCAATCTTGTGCAACAATTTTGTTTCTAGCTTGCGAAGTAAAAATAAGGAAAACATATGCTGTCAGCTATGCAATGCAGCCATCTACTTGCATCAACAATTTAAAGGAACAGTATGGGTGCTTTGAAGCAGGCAATTGAATCATCTGCTATTGGCTTAAATTACTGTAACCAGAAGACATATTTTAAACACAGAAGGATGGATACAAATAAAAAGGATAAAGTATGAAAAGAAACTGGCAAAGTAAAGTGTGTACGGACTGCACTTCTGTTTAAGAGGCTATGCACATATGATCAGGAAAACAATTTTCACAGTGCAAAGGAGCCAATGACGTGTACACAGACCCATTGAGGCTTGTGTGGTGGATAAAAGCAAAATGTGAATTACAGTTCAGCAGGCCAGAGTATAAATAAGGCTGATCCAAAGCCCCTCTAAGGATATATTTTTATAAAGATATATTTGTATTAGCTGAGATAGGGAAAAACAGCTAAAGTTGTCTCCAGGCCAAACAAAAAAAATGTAAGTATCAGAGTCATCTTCGGCCTGAAAAACACATAAGCATCTCTCCAAAGCACGCATCAGACTGAACTGGCTGGACATTCAAATAAAAATTAATATTTTAAAGATCATTTGGAGGTTGATATACTACCATGCAGCAAATTATCTAACCAAACTAGTTCTATTGTCTAAATCCCAAAGAAACAAACGTTCCACCAATGACTCTAAGCTTACAATCTGTAAAATCAATCAAGTTGGATTTGTAGAGGGCAGCTAGTAACCCATGAGAGTATCCCAGCGCTGGGTTCATGCGGGCAAGTATTGAGTCACTTTCTGAATTCGGTGAGAGGGGGTGATGTTCAGAGGTTATGTTATGTTATAGTGTTTATAAAGCACATATCTGCTCCGACAACGGACCTTCCAAATGATAGGCCTAGAGAATAGTTGTACTGCATCTACCACCTGACAGAGGGGAGAAAAAAAGAGGGAGTATTAGATAAAAAAAGCCATGTGTTCATTGATTACCTGAAGTGCAGGTGATTTTCAGTGTTCCCGATTGGAAGGGGTAGCAAATCCCAGAGAAAAGGGTCCTTGGGATGGAAAACGCAGTCTCCCTCTCTTGCTCTCCCTAAGGGAGGGTCAGTAAAGGAGTATAAAATTAGACAAGATAGGAGCTCCCTGGGAGTGCAAAATCTTATGAGCGACACACAAAGTCTTAAAGGTGACGAGCTCCTCAACAGCCAATGCTGTTTATGAAGAAGACCGGAGAGAGAGCAACATTTTGAGAGGGGAAATAGCAGCCTGGTTGCAGCATTTTGGGCCATCTGGAGTCTTCTAACAACTGAATTGTTGATATCCAGAGACAAGGTATTACAGTAGTCTATGATGACTTGTGGGGTGCAATGGTCAAAAAAATCAAGGTTGGGTTTGAGGATTCTCCAGAGCCTAAAACACGTTGGGTGCTATCCATGAAGAAACCTACATTTTGTATGAAGTATTTAGGTATAGAAGTGGATCAGAGAGAGGAGGGCCACTAGTAATCAGCGAGTATCTTTTCCCAGTAGAAGTACTTCCAATTTATTCTCATTCAAGCTAAGGCAATTGGCATTCATCCACTCTGCAACGGCTAGCAATCCTCTTTGGAAGTTAGCCCAGTCGAGCATGGGATTATCAGTCAAGGAGAGTACGAGCAGAGTATCGTCAACATAAGATATCAGCACAATACACGTAGCTTTAATAACCTTTGCCAATGATTGAATATAGAGGTTGCACAAGGTAAGGCTCAGTGAAGAGCCATGGTGTAGAGTGCGGAGTTTGCAGAATTGTGGTGCAAGAAATCACCTGAAAAGTGTGTTCAGATCAAAAAGATGTGAACCAAGACGGTGCTGCCCCATCTATGCCAATGTCTTGTAAGCACTTCAGTGACATTTTATGAGACACCTTATCAAATGCAGTACTCTGATCAAGCAGGATCAGGGCTGAAGATTGCCCTTCATACAGGGCACTGCATCATTGCTCGGTGATTGCGAGGAGGGCGGATAGCGTGCTGTGCCTTGGTAGATATCCGAAATGTGGTTATCATCCAGGAACATGTCCTTCTGTTACCTTCACAAAAAAAGCAAAAGGGAGATAGGGCAGACATTTTCAGACTAGGAAGCACCCAAAGACAGTTTCTTCAGAAGGGAAGCTTTGTCATGTTTCCAAGGGCCGGGTACATGGATTGAGGGCAAGGAAAGAATGATCACTTTTATAAAAAACGGGAAGAGAGTGTCACAAAGCTCAAGAAAGAGATCTGATTTGAGCAGTTGTGCAGGTGAACCGGATTTAACTTGACTACAGACGGTAAGCAGCTCAGGCAGACACAGAAGCAGAAATGAGTTGAGTGCCGGCAAAGATCTGCTAGCAGCAGGCTTTGCTGAATAATCTAGCCTCTCAGTGGAAGCAACAGAACGGGGTGCAGGTAGATATCCCCTATCTTTTGCGGCGGGCTCTTTCCTACTGAGGACCTGTCTAGCTGAAATGAAAACATCTAAGGCTGAGGGGATCCAGGTTTGCAGAGTATTGTTTGCCACCTCTGCATTGAAGGCAAGCTTAGGACGACTAGCCTGATGAAAATCCCTACATTTATGGGTATTGAGCTTGTGCCAGGGATGTTTCATAATCCAGTCAGAGACGTACATTTGAATTTGATGAGGCTAGTGAATAGATAGGGGGATCATAAAGTGATGTAGGGGAAGGTTATTCCAGGACCAGGTTGCAAGGAAGGAGAAGGAGTGTCCTCCACTGTTGCTTTGGTAGATTTGGGGAGTGTGCGCAAGGGTGTGGGAGGAAGAGTACAATTGTCTGGAGAGTTGGTGAAAGTTCAGGTGGTGGTTGATGTATGTTCGTCCTTGGTCATGAATGGTCTTGAAGGCATGTTTCAGCATCTTGAATTGGCATCTATTCTGGATGGGGAGCCAGTGAAGGTTCCTGAGGTGGGGGTGATGTGGGTCTGTTTGAGGAGGTTGAGGATGAGTTGCGCTGCTGCGTTCTGTATAGTCTGGAGTCTCTTTAGGAGCTGAGTGGTCAGTCTTGTGTAAAGCGTATTGCCATAGTCCAGTTCACTGGTAACTAGGGCTTAAGTGATGGATTTCCTGGTGATGATGAGGAGCTATATGAAGATCTTTCGCAGCATTTCCAAATGCCATTGAAACATCAGAAAAATATTAACAGATTAGAAAAAAGCGCACAGCAAATCAGGGTAAGTAACAATACAATTGTCCAAATTGGTGCTCCAAGAAGACTCAGGGTCGTTTACCACAACCCCACACTTAATCCTCCATAGGGTGAGTTAAACAAATTAAAGAATTACTCTTCCAAGCACTCAAAATCAATCAATATTGAATGGAAGTCCTCCAATTGTTGTTTGTCAGTTGACAATGTCCAAATTTATTTCTCCAATCAAATCAGAAAAATCCAGTTCACAAGGATATGTACAGCCAACATGTGTTTCGTCTAGTCAGTACAGGACATTAGACTTCTTTCGGGCTGCAACCCAGATAACAATATATAAGACAAAGTAAAATTCACCACCTCAGAGTACTGCAGTAACTCATAGTTATCACATCACTCAGATAAAGGGATACCCCCCTAAGCCACCAATTGTGATCAAAAGCACTAGTATGAAAGGTAAGACAGACAAGGCCAAGCCAAATTACAACTCG
Organism: Lissotriton helveticus; assembly: GCF_964261635.1. NCBI lineage: Eukaryota > Metazoa > Chordata > Amphibia > Caudata > Salamandridae > Lissotriton > Lissotriton helveticus. The sequence goes on from NC_136068.1 coordinate 1,220,128,942, forward strand.
ATGTCACTCATTATGTGTAATAATGAAAATCCATAAAATACATTGCTTAAGACGAAACAAAAAAAGAGAATTTATAAATAGAAATATAGAGTTCAGTATAAACGCATGTAAAGGAAAGAGGCATCTACCTTCTACCAACCTCGTTAATTCTCAACGGTTGAATTCAATCATATTGAAATTATACGTAAGGGTAAGCTGATCCATAATCGCCATAAAGTCTAGGATACATATACGAAAGCTCTGTATCAAGATCAGCCAATGAATTCAAGGGTTCAATTACAAGTCACAAGTAATCTAACCACTCACTGCTATCAATACTCTTCAATACCCTCCATCACCCCTGAGGGGGTCTCTATCCCACATTAAACACTATCATTAATAACAACCCCAGGTCAAACTCACCACATTAAAAAGATAGGTACAAGAATGTCATCTCATCATCTCATATCTTAATAAAGCTCCCACGTCATCCACTTGATCTGGGAATTAAAAGAAAATTCTTAAATACAAATCACTGCCTGTCCAGAGTAATATACCAATACGACCGGGCACCGTACTCTCACCTCAATTTATCTCGTAATTCCAAAGGAGTATCTCTCGCTCACCCAAATCGATTCTAAACCACGTGTACGTGTTCTGGAAATCAAAGATAAATATAAGTAATTACAATAACACCCATATAACCACCCTATCCACGTTCCCCGGATGTATGACATTACAACGCATGCTTTTACCACGCATGCTGTTACAACGCAGTTTTTACAACGCATGCTGTTACAACGCATATCGCTTTGGGGTGCTGGATAGTGAATAGTTTAATTTACTATTCCAACTCCAGTCCCCGTGGATAGTAGGGAAGGTGTTGGATAGTAAATTAAAACTATTCCCTATCCCAGAGCGCCCCCCAGTGCAATGCGTTGTAATGGTTTTCGTTGTAAAACCTGCGTTGTAAAAGCACTGCGTTGTAAAAGTTTCTGTGTAAAGGATGTTTCCCACGTTCCCCGGGTCACAAAGCTCACCTGTATACCGTATTGGCAGTCCGCGAGGGTATCAGCGTTCTGCTTGGCCGCCATGTTTAAGAGCCTATTTATACTTTGAAACCATGAGCGCCATCTTGTAATGGCTATTACGCCCTCCGAGTAAAGTGAAATAGCTGACAATTAAGCCCAGGGAGCCAACAATCACACCTATCTCCATGAACAACCCGGAAAAATAAAAAAATTCCTCAAGAGTTTCATAATACGAAAAAGTTATTATAAGGCACAGGGACCTGTGCCTTATAATAATTTTTTCGTAATATGAAACTCTTGAGCCATTGAAACAGACTTTGAGACAAACGTTTGACAATGTCATGAGCTGCACTGTAGAACTAGATCTTTGATGAATGTTGTTAAACTGAATAATTCCAAGATAACACTGCAAAGGTAATTCTCTCTGCATCAGCCTTCACTGCCAAATAACCCTTGCCATAAATCACCTTCTTATAAACTACTCAGTTTTCTCTCATACTCCTTGAATGCATAAACCTTGGCCCTTTGTCCAACATTCTCCCTGTTGCAGCTTTTTAGATTTATTGATGTATTTACCTTTCATGTTCATTATGTTGTGGTGCTGTGAAAATTGATTCTCTTCTGGTAATTGTGCTTTATGAATAAATAAAGTACAAACGCAAGTCAGAATAGTCATGTTAAGTAAGATGAATATTCAAAGCATACACCAAAACCTGGACTGCATTCCAATAAATGCAGACACAGTATACCGAAGTTTCAAAGACTAAGGACCCTTTCTGAGCTTGACAGAGGCCAATTCCCAAAACACTGTTTAATGGACAAGTATGCTGTATCTCATCTGTTTCACTTGGAAACTCCTCCCACTCATAGGAGGTGATATTCCTCTGCAAGACCAGGCTCTGTGCAGAAAAAGGTCCAGAATTAGGAACTCTGCTGGAGGAAACATAAACTAGTAATTCTGGTCCATGTATGTTAGTCCATATTCTAAGCCTAGGAAAGAGGAATAGTACAGGACAGGGGAGGGGTGGAGCTACAGTCTGCAATCAGTGTTTCCAGCACTGGTGAGTGATTTCTGACCACTGCAACATCTTCATGTAATCAGCCACTAAGGCTCATTTAGAGGCTGAATGGCAGTCCACTAGCCCTCCAGGTCTGCAGAGGCTTTGGCCAATGTTAGTCAGGTGGAAGACCGCCTGCTTGCAGAGTGAAATATTTGCCAGCCTGACTGGGATCTCACTGCCATTTTCCTGCAGTGTGGTGGTTCCTCTGCAGGCAAACTGTTTTGGCCCCACTCAGCAACCTCTTTGTAATTCAGAAAAACTTCCAAATCAGAAGTTTGTTTCAGAAAAACAATACCTTATCAAAAATGTGATTACTCTAACTGCATATGGATCATTACATGATTTGCTTCCATGGTCAGCCCAGGCAGTGAAATATAATAATGGTTGCTCTACACTTAATTTAGCAGGTAATCATCAGTATGACCTCACATCCCGGTTGCAGAAAGGCCACTAGGTTAAGCTTTTAAATGTGTGAGTTAGCTGAGACTGTGTAGCTGGAAACTCTATGGCTGCTTCCTCTTGAAAATTATCTCAAGTGACAGTGAGATAAGCTGAGTAGGAGAACACCAATTTATAGCATATCACTATCCATTCAAAGGCTCACAGTGGCCACTTAAATATGGACTATTTTAGCAAACTGTGCCACAAACTCACAAATCTGTATTAACTCATTTGTGATACTGAGAAAGTGGGAGCTGCAGGAGGTCCAATCCCACCCACAGGGCACCCTTGTGGATTGACTGGCAGGTAAGTGACACTTCTAAATCTGTTCCCATGAAGAAAAGTTGGCAAAACCTTTCTAAATTCCCACTTTTAGGGCTAGGCAGGAAGAGTACACTATGACACCAACCAAGCTTTCAAGGACATCAGAAACAGAATGTAGAGGCCAGGACTCACTTCAAAGAAGTAGGGGTGGGTGGTTAACTCTTCTCTGTAGACAGAGTTTGCTTAATTTTATGACTCCGCGCTCCGAGCAAAGTTCAGCAACAAACTCTAATTCTGTCATGTTGCAGAGTTCACCCCCACCGCCCAAATTACTTATTTATAATGGAATTCTTGTAGCACAATTCTTGCCATCTTAGGCAGAGAGAGAGAGACCCATCAGTTTCTTTTTGCTCACAGCTCCCAAAGCAGACACCTTTACGTCACGTCCTACTCTGACCTGGTTGGGCCCTGCAATGAGTTGTTGCTGATGACCCGAAGAGGTGGCTCTACTGCCCAAACCTCCCATGCTGCTGACAATGATAGCAGGTGATCAGAAAAGCTAGGGGAACCACAGAAAATGAGGTGAGGCCTCACTTGTGTGTGGTGTGTGAATGGCACAGCCTCTTAAATCGAGCCTTCATGATCGGGCCTGTGTGGACACAGATGCTGCAGTAGACCTGTGGGTGAGGAGGACCTTTTTACTAATGGAAATTATAGCATGGCGCTAGGATAACATTTGAATTCATATTAGTTGGCTAACGTACAGAGACACATACAACATGCATCAAGACATTATTATCACTCTTGTGGTAGCCCCTAGGGCTATGTTAGACAGTAACATTACATGTGAAAAAATGGTGTGTTTTGACTGAAGGCAAATAAAGCTGATATGTTCAATGCATTCAGATACCCTCAAAATTGGCTTATGGGGGCCCTGTAGGGCAACTTAAAGGTGGGAAAATCCTGTAGTCCCACACTGCAGGTTTAAAAAGGAAAAATATTTATCAAAGTTCTTCAGGGTGAACTGTTCCTAAAGAGTCAGACCCCCAGCGAGCATGTTTCATTTATTACATCAAGTGTTCCAGTCCAGCCAGAGTGCCTAGTAGGGAGTACTCTAAGCCCTTCAAATTGCAGGAGACTGAGGTCTGTGGAGCTTAAAACGCTTAACTTGTGGGGCATTACAAATCTCCTTCCCCTCGTGCACTTAGATAACTTCACCATCAGATAGGCGGGGCCAAAGCGAGCGCTTGCATTTGTGGCAATGAGCCCAGATCAACAGTAGTGTGTTGGGGGCAACAGTGGCTCCCTCTGCATGAGTGAGTGAGCAGCAGCAATGCTCATAATGGAGCAACATCATAATAGTCATGGGAATTAAATAAAAAGAGAAAATAAATTCCCTTAGGAAAATCTTAAGTTGAAGTGAAGATGCATGATGGTTACATCAGTGTCAACTCCGTTCCTTATAACTTAGTGTGGTTACATATCTAGAAAGAGGGGGTAACCCCCGGGTTTTATTTATTTAGTTGTATTTATTGTATTTGTAGATCATACCCAAAGGGATATCACGGTGCTGATACTGCCAAATAAGATGGTCGACAGGGTAGCAGCTGAGGGTACTGTACTACATACTTTGGCCTTACTGGAAAATTAAATACAATTGAGGATTAGTCAATTTTAACATGGTCCAAGCGGTCACAGCGCCTACACTGTGGACTGGTCAGCAGTGCACTAGTGTGCAGTATTAAAGAAAGCAGCAATAGTAGTCAGCAACAAATGGGGTTGACTATGAAAAAGAAGGACTCTCTCACAGTGAGGAGTAACGGAAACCTAGATTGTGTGCACAAAGCTATTGATTCACTAATTTTGCATGTGTGTACAATGTTGGGCTTCCTATTAGTCAAGTACAGATGGTCTGGAGCTTTTGTTTGTATGCATAGGCTCAATAGACTTGCTTGTATCAGCAGATCACCATCATTAACCTAAATTGGTCAGGACATGCCTTAATGAGTCTTTACTACAAGGGGCTTACAAACCATGCTAATTTGCCATCAATAAGCGCCTATAGGAGCAGAAGGGGACATGTTATTCTTGTGTCTGCATCGATCCTCTCCATGCAGAACACATGATTGTCAGAATTTGGGAAAGCGAAGGTACAATATTGATTAACCAACATCATTCTGCTATTGCTTGATTAGCGGTGTCTTAAATTGTACTACCATATGTAATGTTTCAGTATGACCATTCAAATGTATTTATTGTGTTTAACATTATTTGAAGAAAATAACTGCGATGTAAGGCAAGACTGTTGTGACCTGGCAATGTCAACTCTGGAGACATCCCTTAAGAATAATGAGTAATAATAATCTGTGGACAAGGTTTAAAAGAAGTAAAACAAATGGATGTATGACGTTACAACGCATGCTTTTACCACGCATGCTTTTACAACGCGGTTTTTACATCGCATACCATTACAACGCATACCGCTTTGGGGTGCTGGATAGTGAATAGTTTAATTTACTATTCAAACTCCAGTCCCCCTGGACACTAGGGAAGGTGTTGGATAGTAACTTAAACTTATTCCCTATCCTAGAGCGCCCCCCCCCAGCGCAATGCGTTGTAATGGTTTGCGTTGTAAAAGTTGCGTCGTAAAGGCACTGCGTGGTAAAAGTTGCGTTGTAAAGGATGTTTCCCAAAACAAATTGCACAAAATACCTAATATTTGATAAGCACTTTTTAATAAATGTTTAGGAGACCTACATTGGGGCTTACTTTGAATTAGAGGAGCACCTGTTTTAAAATGTATGCTATAACAGCCATTTAAAAATTGGCAAAAGTATGGAAGCAAGCCCTTGGTAGTTTATCCTCAAAATAAGGAAAAGGTGAAAATGTGTTGTGGTGATTAACATTGTTTTTAGTTTACGCACTTTAAAGTCAGATTTGGTATCTAAGTTTTATTTTTAAGATTGTTTATAATGTAATTCTTTTAATTATTCAAAATTGTATGTAAACATATTGTGCAACATCCATTTTGGTCCGGTTCTCTATTCATCAATGTTATGAGAATTTTCTCAAAGGTTACTATAAAAAGGTTGACTGAATATGTTAATTAAATTATGAATTTAATAAATTGAGGTTAGGTGAATAGAAGTTCAAGGGTGGATCTAGCTACTTGTGAAGGTCCATTTATTATTGTGGAAGATTTAGGTCTAGACAGGAGAAGCCAAATAATTTAGAGGTTTCTGAAAAAATCTTTGACTTAAGCATTGAAGTAGCAGAACACAAAAAGTGACCATATTTGAGAGAGGAAAACAGATGAAAAATTCAAGAAAAGAGCTTACAAAAGCAGTCAGCAACCCATTGGAAGGGTACAAAGTACAGAATGACAATTAAAAAAAATTCAAATTAGGATTTAGACTTAAATTCAAGGGAATATATTCTGCAGCATGAGAGTTGCTAATAGAAGGGGGATTCATAGTTAGAAAGCACCGTCCAGTGGTGCCAACTTCAATGGTGCAAGGGTTTATTCTAAGTTGGTCCCAAATCCATTAGGATAGGCAATAGCGAGAACAGGGCCATAGCATTTCTTTAACTAGTTCTGTTTAGTTACAGATTATTAATATTGTATTTGTTAATTAGGTAATAAGCTTCACTAATATGTTTTATCACTGACTGGCTTTTTAAAATAGTGTTTCTGAAGTATAGAGAAGATATCTTTAGGAAGGTTGAGTGTTTCTGTAGGATTTAGGGAAAGAGATGCGGGACAATAATTTGACTGGACAAATGAGTAACAGAGAAGGGCCAGGGATTTTTTGACTGGATGGTGCTTGGAGGAGTGTAGATAAATTCAACTTTTTAATTGCCCTCCCCCACTTTTTGCTACATTTTATTTCTGGTTTTTATACTCTGCACAATCAGACACAGTTTTCCAGTGCCCAGTGTACATACTCTGACTCCTAAACTGTGTTAAATTGGTATACACCTAATTCGCGTATATAACTTACCTATAAGTCCCTAGTTTATGGTACAAAAAGTACCCAGGGCCTGTTAGCTGAATTGCCACCATTGGGCTGCAGCATTCATTGTACCACTACTAAAGTGACAATGCAAAATATTACGGCAGGCCTGCCAACAGTAACTTGGCTGTGCAGGTTCAAACTGAAAATTTGGCCTGTCAAAAGAAAACCTTTTTGACAGGCTAAAATCTCCTTTTAAATAATTATTAGTTACCTTCAGCGCCCTTAGGCAGTGTGCATGATATTTAAAAGTAGGTCATGTAAAAATGTAATCGTAAGCATTTTCTTACAGTGACAATGCCCTAAAAGCTATTTTCATGATAGAAGGGTTAGCTGTTACAGAGGAACGCATTGGATGCTTTATTACAGTTGATAACGTTTCCACCACCTCAATACCAGATAAAAAGTAACTTCTTGTACTTTTTAATATTAATTACAAATCGGGTTCTTTAGTAAAGTTGGATTTGTAACACATACTTCACAAAAGGAACTTTATAACATGTACCTGTACCCTGATTAAAGACTGTAGAATCCTATTTGCCTGAGCTTTCAATTGTCCTCCAGGAGCAGAATACCTCCTTGATTAGGTGTGAATTGGTTCCCAAAGCTGAGACAAGGGCCCTAGGTGTGGAGGAGAAGTTGACCTTCCTATGACATGATGGTGATATGGGATGTGCCTAAGAACTTAATTAACTTCAAAGGATGCCTATGTTGTCACTGGCAGATGTAGCCCACACCTGGACCTGCCTCCCTTTTGTCTTCCTAGACAGCCAAGCACATTCGCAATAGGAGAGAAACTTCCCTCAGAATCGGTTTTGAGAGACCTCAGGGTAGGGGTTGCTCATTTCTATGGCCACACCTCTGGTTTTGGCTAGGAAAGTGAGTTCTACCCAAGGGAAGGAAAGTACTAACATCTTAGTTTTAGGTAGAGAAGGGCAGTGGGATTGTTTGTAGTAGGACACACAGAAACTGCTGCAAATGTGGGTAGGGTTACCCCTGGGAACTTTTTCCTTATCACCCCCATTCACAAACTAATACCAGGCATAAAAGTGGCACTCCTTGGCATCTTCTTCAGAACACTACTGGACCTGTGAAAGACAGAAGATAGACTGCACCGGCTGTTGGGACTTTTGAGGGGAACCCTAAAGGCAGGACCTGCTTCCACTTGACTAAGAAGCAAACTCCAGCGGTCAGTGTGTATGTGTGTGTGTATCTTATCTTCATTGGCATTTCCTGTTGATATCAGTAATATAACAATTGCTCAAGGAGCATTACATATCCACAATCATCAGAATACTACCATAGACAACAATAAAAACAGTCTACTGGAAGGGAGACATGTATGCATGTTGTAGCAGTGCTGTAGCAAGGGGGCAGTCGGGTGGCATGAGATTTAGCCCACTGCCGCCATTTGGCGAAAGCAGGGAACGCCGCGGGCATCAAAGGGTCTAGCTATGCCACTGTGTTGTAGTACATACTGAGGTGGCAAAGTGAGCTAAAAACAATGATGGATTTAACCAAGATCTGTAACTGGGTGTGAGGGTCTGAAAAGTTAAAGCACTCCGTCCATCATTAAATAATATCCTGTCTCCCTCCGCGGCGCCGCAGGAGAGGGCAAGTTTGGTGTGGACTTCCATCAGGACAGTTGTGTTCTTTGGAGTTCTCCCTGCCTGGCACCTTTTCGAGTTTGATTAACCAATAAACTCGTATATGTACACCGTGTCGGCGGGAATTACCTCCACGCGTTTCTGATCGACAATGATCATTTCACCCCATTATTTAACCTGATTGAGGTAAGGTGGGAGAGTGGACAGGGACTGATAGACGTCCTGATGAAGACCGGCGTGACCTGCTCAGTGGGGGCACAATAAGACGGTCAAAACATGTTGGAATTGGCAGTTTAAGAAGGGGTGTTTTGGTAACTTGATATTCTCTATAAACACTTCCCATGCTTCACTATTTTAATCCTGACCGTGGAACCTATGAATAAAGGTCTGAAAGGTATCCATGTGCCAGTTTAAGCACTTTCTTTCGCTGCACCTTTCTCTATCACTATACCCAGTCACAGGGTAACACTCACTTTGTTATCACTGTTTTTTCACTTTTATGGTGTCTTGTGTTTCCCCTCCCTATGCTCCGTCCTGTGCATGGCTATGCCAGGGCGTTTTGTTAGCAGACCCAATGATGAAGCATGTCACACACATTTGTGTGTGAGTGAGGGCAGTTTTCAAAACACACGATTTGTACCACTGCATGTCTGTTAATGTACTTGTGTTGGGTGTTTTCCTCTCTACCCCTTTCTGTGTTAACATGTGCATTAGCAGGGCCTGCAATAGGAGTGAGTCCCTTGGAGCCGATCATAGCATGTTCCAGAAATTGAATAATCAGCGAGTTAAAGCTGTATATTAAAGGAACTGACCTAGTTCCATTTCATATATCTTCATCATATTTTAAAATGTTCTCAGTGTACAATCATTAAAAAGGTCACCCATTGTACAATTCCTGCCTCAGTCCATGGGGTTAAATTATATGAGAATTTTAATCGGGCAGAGCCAAGCAGAGGCCACAAATGTAGTTTAGGGGCATATGGGACACGTTTACTTTTTATCTGTACACATGCATTCCAGTACCACTTAATCAGTCTAATGAGCATGTACCCTCCTGCATCATCAATCTTCTGCCAACCCATTAATCATTCCTGCAAGGTCTAACCCTTTAGACTATTGTTAAAGCATCCAATTCCTGGTTATGACCTACAGCCACCCATGTCATTATCTACTGTAGTTGTGCAGCAGCATAGTATAGTTCAGAACTGGGAGCCCTCATCCCCTCATCTGTTAAAGAAGCATACAATTTATGGACAACCACTCTACCCATGCCCACGTCCCATATCAAGAAAATCAACAATGATTGCAGTTCTCAAAGAATTTCTTCTTAAGTACCGTGGAGATGGCTGAGAAGAGGTACAAGAAGTGGGGCAAGACCAGCATTCTTGAGACCGCTCTGCTGTCCATCGTGGAAAGTGGAAGTGCGCTCCAGAATGTGATTGAATATCTCAGCGTTTCAATTGCACAGCCTGGGTTGTGCTCCACCAGGTCGCTCTTGGAGTGATACACATTTATACCTAGGTAGCGGATTGTATCCAGTCCCAAACGCAAGCATGTGGCGGGTAAAGCATCACCCTGCTCCTAAAACAAGCAAAGCAGGGGAAGCAAGCAGTTTCCCTAGTTGATCTTTAATCCTGAGATAATACCAAATTCTGTTAGCAGCGCCATGAACACCATCAGAGTGTCTCCATCCTCCTGAAGATATACAAGTGCATTATCTGAATTTGTAGATCTGCAGAAGGCGTTGAGCAAATTGTGAGCTATATTTGGCATAGAAATCAACAGGCAGGCCATCCATGTCTGGAGTCTTGCTCCTGGACATCTGTTTAATTGCTGTCTGCACCTCATCTAGTAGTAGTGGGGCATCTGGTTCTGCACTTTGTGTGTTGTTGATGGTTGATGAAGGGATCCTGTGTAGTCACAAGCTACTAGATGTGTACCTCTGAGGGTGTAGTGCACAGAGAAGTGTAGTAATCCAAGAATGTCTGAATAATATTGCCCAGTGTTAACAACAACACGGTGAGATGTCAGAATGACCCTACCCCGTTTTCTGGTGCTTTTACCAAGGCCAGCAAATTCCCAGCCTTATCACCTTCAGTGTGCTGATGTGCCAAATGCTCGATTTGGTCAAACCTACCCACTGTCCCCAGTGTCTCACCATATCTCAAGTCTGCCTCACTCAGATGCTGCAAATGTGTAGAATCTGCTACAGATTTAATTTCCAAATCTCTTATCTTACCTTCCGCAAGTGCCAGCTCCCTGAGCAGAACTCGACTGCTCACATGTACCATCTTTATATATAGACACACAACACGACCATAAAGACATCCAAACTCTACTGTGACATCAGAAGCAGAGCCAGCATTGTCAGCAAAGTATTGGCCGATATTACTACTAATGGCACTTTGGAATGCTGAGTCAGTGCTGAGAGAGTGCCTGTCTATAGAGGCCATGATGGCATACTCGGTCTAATCCAACACCAAGTGAATGATAATTTTAGAGGGCAATGTTGGACAACATGTGAGCTAAATATTCGGCACTGGCCACCCTCATGGTCACCTCAGCTGTGCAAAAGGCAAAGTAGATCCTGGTGTGTAGATCATGCGATGAAGAATAATATGAATAATAGTTTACTTGAGGGGAAAACATCTCTATGTGTCAGATAATTGATGATTGTTAAGGGCCCTGTGCTGCAATTGCTGAAAAGCTAAATTAGATTGAGTGCCCTGCAGCGAAGACCTGTCCAAATGTATGTTCAAAACACAGTTGAAATCCCCATCCCACACACACAGTATTTGTGGATTCCTCAAAAGGGCAGAGTAAGGAAAACCAGAAATTCAGCGTGATTCTCATTGGGAGCATATATTGCAATTGGCGCCAATGGCTCACAATCAAGGATAGCCTCAGGCACTACATAGCTATCCTTAGGATCCACTCTGGAATATTGTATCACTAAAGGACAGCAGGTGCAACCCAGATGAGCACCCCGCTGGCAAACCCAAAGAATGTTGTCTCTATCACCACCCCGCTCCATTGCTTAACAGTTTCCCTAATTCCATAGCATTAAGATGTGTTTCTTGGAGGCAGGCAAAATGTGTTTATCTACGCTTCAGATAGCGAAGAACCCTATAACATTTAAATTGTGTTGCCGTGCCCCTCACTTTCCAAGTAAAGATGTTGTCTTTATTCAGAGATCCGACACTGTCATCATCCATTAGTGTTATTACAAATTGCACCGTCCCAATAAGTTGTCACCTGGGCATGCATATGTGTTTGTAACAATTCCTGGGACTGTGCACACAAAGGAATTGTAAAAACACTAAAGAATAACAATAACATCCAGACGTCACTTCTCTGCCAGAATGCCCACCCATGAGCACCAAGCCACCAACATACCACTCAATGTCCTTGCAATGAAACTACTGCAGGCAAAAGAGGGGCAGCATGGTCAACAGCAAGTCAATAGCACAAATAAGCTACAGAAACATTTCCATTTTTTTCTTCTCTTTTGGAGTTTTATATAGCGCAAACTCGACCCCAAGGTATCAGAGCGCATTACATGAGCACCAGTTGTGTTACAGACGGACACATTAATTTTTGTTAGGCACGGGCGATTAAGTGATTTGCATAGAATTACAGGATGTTGAGTGTCCCTTCCGAGACTCAAACTTAGTTTCCCAGTTCTGAGGTTGACCGACGTAGCCGTTAGGCCACATGCTCTCCCCTACCTTGGATGGTAGCATTACTGACCCCACAGGCCATCCTCCCCCATGCTCACAAATAAGTTGAAATACAACAGACGCTCCAGGTAGCACATAAAACAATGAAATGAACCACTAAATAAGCAAATCAGCAGTCATTGAGGTCAGCTCCTATCCTTCTCTGAGCTTCATCTCTGTTTCAGCAATGTCAACGTCATCCTGATTCTTCTGCGCATCCTTGCTGGATCCAGAGGAGGTCATGCCAGGTTAATTATAATGCTCTAGTTCAGTTACCACCAGAGCCCGGTCTTTAGCTCTTTGTTCTTTGAACAGTTTACTCCTTAGGTGCTGTTGTAAAATGGCCCTCTCTGAAGGGTCACCCTAAACCTTTTTCCTAAAACCTCCGGCTTTAGTGACCTTCTTTGTGTGGGCTTTAGGACTCTGCACACTTTACCAGTGCTCAAGTACATTTTCTCTCTCCTCTAAACATGGTATAACTGGTTTACATCTGCTTGTAATATTTGATTGACCTGAAAGTACCTTATAAAATGGTATACCATATATCTAGGGCCTGTAAATTAAATACTCCTTGTGGGTTCACTGACAGAATATTGACATCTAAAATATTCCCATACCACAATATCAAGTTATATATATTGATGTAAAAAATATCAACATCATATATTTAAAATGGCGAGTACAAAAATATCAAAAACTAAAATATTGATGTCAAAAATATAATTGACAAAATATCATTTTTATACATATGTATGTACAATAAATTAATAAATATTAAAGAATAAAATAAAACCATTTTTAAAAATTAATATGTGCTATTTATTGTGTATTGTGATAGTTTTGTGTATTGTATGTGCTTTTAAGACTTACTGTCGAATAAAGCTTTTGAATTGAATTGAAAATTAATATATATATATATATATATATATATATATATAAAAATATATTTACTTTAAAACAATGATTAAACTAATAATTGTAATCTATTTTATCATTTTAAAATTATATAATGAAAAAAATATATATATATATATATATATATATATATATACATGTACCAATAAGAGGTAAAATCTATTTAATACAATTCTATCATTAAATAAAACATTAAACTATTTAAAAATCTTTAAACCTTCATTTCCCACTCCAGTGAGTGCAACAGTGGGGAAAGTGTTAAATAGCGCTGGGGTAAAAATTACTATTCACACTCCAGTGAGTGTAACACTATGGAAATTGTTGGATAGCAGAGGGGTACAAATTACTATTCCCAATACAATAAGTGCAACAGCAGGGAATGTGTTGGACAGCAGACTGGTAAAAATGACTATTCCCGCTCCAATGAGTTCAACAGTAGGTAAAGTGTTAGATAGCAGAGGGGTAAACATTATTATTCCCACTTCAATTAGCCATTCCAGTGAGTGCCACAGTAGGGAACTTGTTGGGAAGCGGAGGGATAACAATTAATATTCCCAATCCAATGAATGCAAAAGTAGGGAAGGTGTTGGATAGCTGAAGGATCAAATTTACTATTCCCACTCCAATTAGTGCATCAATAGGGAAAGTATTGGACTGCGGAGGGGTAAGATTTACATTTTTCACTCCAGTCAGTTTAAAATTAATAACAAATAAAATAAATATATATATTTTTAAGTAAATACAAAATGTATAAATAGCTTAAAATTTAAAATACAAATATATCTACTATTAAACAAACAAAAGCATATTATAATCTTAAATACATATCACAAATACCTACAAATATTATATTAAATAAAAACTAATTTTCAAAAAAATAAATATTTCTGTTTTGAAATAAATTCTTTACAAAAACATTATTTCATACGTTTAGTCTATTTACTTCTTTGCCTATAACACCACATAACTCACAACCCACTTCAAAATAGAAATGTATTTCCATAATTAACATCATTCATTTTCAAGAAAAAAAATATTATGAATCAAAAAACAAACTAAGACAAATAAATGTAATTAATTTCCCACCCTTCAAACCTATAATCCCCACAACCCACACCTAAAAATAAACTGTAAATAAATAAATACACAATTAAAAACAAATACAATTAAATAGATAGTAGTGTTTGTCAACTAATTATAAAGTAAGTAAAATGTATTTACTCCCCGCCCTTCACCCCTACTAACCTAAAACCCAAACGCAATGCAAAAAAATTATTAAACAAATATCCTAATTAATTATCAATACTAATTGTCAACTAAAAATCAATTACTTCCCATCCTTCACCCATATTAAAACCAAACCCATAACTAAAATGAATTAAACAATGTCTATATATATATTTGTCAGTTAATTAATTATTACCCCCCAGGTCCCTCCTGACCTCGTCCCATTCCTTAAAATATGGAGATAACCATCTCCATGACAGAAAAAAAGAAAAGGAGCATGCTGGGATACCCTACCTGCTCCCTCCCACTGGGAGTACATAAGCAGTACCAGCCCAGCATGCAGCCTGTTCTTTTTTTCTGTCTCCGACAGAATGGATGTTCGAGTGTGCTGTGATGTTCTACTTACTGCCTGCGCCCGCTCCTGTTGGGCTGGGGTGACGTGCTGGTCCGTCTCTGCTTCCCCTGCCCGGCTGCCTGGCTTCGCGGGCAGGGGTGCTGTTTCCTGGTTTCTTCATTTGTCTGCCTCCCGGCCTGCCTGGCTTGCTGGGTCGCGGCGCTTCTTCCTGGCTGCTTTCCGGTTTGCCGGCCCTTTGCGGCTGGTGCGCCGTCATCCCGCTGTTCTTCCGGGTCGCCAGGGCGCGTCTCTCCGTGCTTGGCCGGGTGGGAGACGCGCAGCTCCTATGGCTTGCTGGCGTGGCGCTGGTTGGATTCTGGTGCCGGCGGTGTGTGGGGGCCTCGTTTCCTGGTGCTGCGGCCCCCGCTACGGGTGAGTCCCGCTTTGCGGTGTTTTACTCTTTTCTGGTGCCAATCGTGCTCGCAATGGGAGATGATGTAGCATTATGGCATGTGCAGTCTACGTGGCGGCTGGGGAACCGGGTTCGTGTCTCGGCAATGCCGCTCGCCATCCTGTGGTTCTGGGCAAGTCATTCTTTTCCCCGTGCCTTCACAAATCTGAATGTGTCCTCATGCAACGTAAGTGGAAACCTATTTGGGCTGTGGACCCGGGTGAGTGACGGTACGTTTCCTGGCCGGGGTGCCGCTTTCCCTTGCCGGCTGGATGCAGACTGGTTGCTTCTGCTGGTGTCTGTGTTGAGTGGCTGCTGGGGCACCTCCTGTTGGTCTGGCCTGCGCCCTCCCACTGCTGTTTGTCTTCCCCAGATGTACGTGTGGTGTGGCCTACTCTGCCCGGCGCTGATGTCCTGGTGGGCGCCTGGGCAGGTTTCTTGGGGGGCGATGAGCTGTTGGAGCGCTCCTCCTGCCCTCCTGGTGAGTTCCACGTAGCGGTCCCTGTTTCTTTCTTTGTTGTTGTCCGCCTTTCCTGCTGTCTTTCTTTTACAGGTTCCTCCTTGGCCGGGTCCTTGGCTCCCTGCCTGTGGCCAGTGTGGATCTTGCTGTGGCCTCGGCGGGGTGGACTTCTCTGCCCGGCGCTGGTGTTCTGGTGGGTGCCTGGACGGTCTGTTGGGGGTGGGGGGGGTGCTGTTGTGGCCCTCTTCCTGCCCCCCTGGTGAGTACCTTGTTTCGGTAGTCCCTGTTTCTTTCCTGTTCACTGTCCTTGTGCACTGTGTGGCGGTTAAGGCTGTGTATGGGTGGGTTGGCCTTGCTGGACATGGTTCCATCTTTTGCCTGCTGTTGTCCGTGCCTGTTGCTGGTGGGTGTCGTCCTCTGGGCGTCTCCCTGCCGGTTGTGTGGGGTGTGTGCTGTTTTCCTGCACTGTTTCCTCCGCTCATGTCCGCATGTCGCTTGGTCTCCTGTGCTGCCTTGGCTCTTCTGTTGCTGCCTTAGTTTGCCTTCCCCATGCCTCCTCGGCTGCTTGTGTTCTGTTGCTCGGGGCGGTGGGCTGGTGGTGCGTTTTTCCTGCCACCTTGGAGTCCTTTTCTCCTCCTCTTGGGTTTCGTCTTTGGGGGGGGGTTCTGGGGTGTTTCTCCTGTGGTGGGGGCCTCCTGCTTCGTGTGTGTTGGCCCCCTCCTTTTGGCTCTCTCGGGTGTTCTCCTGCCCGACTTTTTTGCTGCGGGGGTCCCCTGTTGCTCGGGCGCCCCTGCTCTGCCCTTGTTGCACCCCTGGTGGGTGTGCTTGTGCCCTTGGTGGGGTGTACGTTCCCTCTCGCTTCCTGCCTACGCCCTGGTTCCCTGTGTTTCCTTTTTGTGTTCTGAGGACGCTTCTGTTTTCCCCTGTGTGCCTTGGGCGTGCCTCTTTGGTTGGCTTGCCCTTGAGCCTTGGTTTGGGCTTTTTCTTCCTGTTCCCCTGGCCTGTGTCCTGTTTGGGGGTTCCGGTTGGGCCTTGCCGGGCTCCTGTTCTGTCGTTCTCCGGCTGCTGCGGCTCCCTGTGCTTTCTGTTCCCGGGTTCTTGCTGGCTTTCTTTTCTGTTTCCGTCTGGCCTCTCCCTCTGGTGCTTGCCGCTTGGATTGGGTCGTTTGCCGCTTGTGCTGTGCTCTGCGGCTGTGTTGCCCTTTGGCTGTGGCTTCTGGTCCTCCTGCTGCCAGGCCGTCACTGGTGGGGTGTCTTCCTGCTGGGCAGTGGCTCGCTTTCTGCGGCCTTCTGTCCTTCGGTTCCTGGCGTTCCTGTGGGTTCGGTCCGGGTTCGTGCCTATGGGTTTCCTGAGGTGTCCGCTGCTGGTCGCCTCTTGCTTCCTCTAAGGGTGCTTTGCTTGGGCCCTGCTCGGGCCTTCTGGCTTTCGGCGGGTTTCCTGTGTCCTCCCCTTGTTTCCTTGTTGGGGGGGGGGGCTGTTGGGCCCTTCATCTGTCCTGGGGGCGCCTTGTCCTGGTTCGGGTTGGCTCCGGGCCGGGCTGGTTGTGCTCCTGGTGGGTCCTGTTTGTTTCTCCCCTTCTGCCTGATGGGGTTTGGTTTCCTGTTGAGGTTTCCTTCTCCCCTCTTGTTTCTCTGGTTGGTGTGGTGTTCTGTGGGGCTTTGCTTCACTGGCCGCTGTTGCCTCCGGTGGGGGCTGGGTCTTTGGCTCTGCCTTCGGTGGACGCTTGTTCTTCGTGGGCCTGGCTCCTGGGCCACACCCTGTCTGCCGTTACTGGCTGTGCTGTGCCCTTTCCCTGCTGGTGGGTTTTGGGTGTCGGTCTCCCCGGGTGTGTGGCCTCACTGCGCTTTCCTTTCGCCCCTTGGTTCCTGCCCTTCTGTTGGTTTGAGCGGGGTGGGTGCCTGTCTGGGTGCCGGCCTGCCTGCCTGCCTGCCTGCCTTTTTCGCTGTTGGGCGCTTTTTGCTCCCTTCGGGTGCTTTTGCTTGCCCCGTGCTCAGGGTGTCTGACTTCTGGTGGTGTCTCCCCCTGGCTTCCGGGGGGGGGGGGGGTGTTGGGTTTGTTGTGCCCTTCCTCTGTGCTGGTGGGTCTTGGCCTTTTTGGTGGTGTTGGCTCGGGTCTCTTCTTGCCTGCTGCCCTGTTTCCCCTCTTGTGCCCTGTCCTGTTGGCGTGCCTTTTCGCTCCTTTTGGGGTTTGGGTGTCTGCCTCCCCTGGTGTGTGGCTGGATTTCTGCTTCCCGCCTCTCTCGCTCTGCCTTGGGTTGTGGTTGGCTTTGCTTCCGTTTTGGGGTTTGGGGGGCCTGGCGTTGGCCCTGTGCCCCCGCGCGGGCTGTTTTTGACCTGTGCCCTTTGCTCTCTCGTTGGTGCTGGGGGGTCCCTTCCTGCTCCCTTGTTGAGTGGTGCGCCTTGGGCTTCTTTGGGCTCCTGTCCTTTGCTTTCGGTGCCGGGGTTTTTCCCGTGTGCTCTGGAGGCCGTGGCTCTACCTTTGTTGGTTTTGCCTTTCGGGTCCCTGTTTTGGCATCCTGTTCGCTTTGCGTTTGGGTGCCGGGTGCGCCTCTTGGCTTGCTTCTGTTGGGCTTTGTGCTGTGGGGCCCTTCTTTGCTTCGGGTCCTTGTTTTTTTTTTGGTCCCTGCTGGGTTCCTTACCGGGCTGCTCCTTCTCTTGGGCTTTGTCGTGGTCCTGGGTTGGTCTTCGCTCCTTTCTGGGTCCGCTCCCTTCGGTTGGCTGTGGCGCTGGGTCCGTTGTGTGGGCTCTGGGCTTCCTTCCTCTGGTTCTCCTTTCTCTGGGAGGTCTGGCTGTGGTTGGCTGTTGTGCCTTTCCTGTGCCCCTTCCTGGTTGGGGGTTCCTTTTTACCTCCCCCTCTGGGTCCGGGTGGTGCGGTGTTGTGTGCCTCCTGGCAGGCTGGTTTCTTGGGGTTGGGCTGTGGGCCTTATTGTTGGCCTTCTGCCTTTGGGGTTTCGCCTTCCGTGGTTCCGTGGTGTGTCCCTTTTTCCTCCTGGGGGTCGGTTCCTCCTGTCCGGTTTTGGGGTTTTGGCTTCCCTAGTTCCGTGTGGGCCTTTGTTGTCTTTCTTGACTGCGCCCTCGTTTTTGCCCCTTCTTGGTCGTTTTTGGGGCGCCGGGTTTTTCTCCCGGTTGGTTGTCCGTTTGGGTGCTGCTGCTCTACGGCGTCTCTGCGGGGGTTGGCCTTTGGTTGGTCCTGCCCTGTGGCCGGGTTCCTCTGTGGTTCCCTGTTGCTGCCCTCTTTTCGGTTCTGCTGGGGGCTTCCCCTGCTGTGTTGGGGTTGTCCCTCTGCTTTGTTCCTTCCTGTTCCTTCGGCTCGTCCGCCCTGTGCGGGCTGTTCTTTTCTGCCCTTGTCCTTTGGGCTGGTTTGGCCTGTTGGTCCCTGGTTGTTTGGCGGCCTGGGTCCGGGGGCTTCGCCCTTGGGGGTTTCTCGCTGGTTGTTTGCCCTTTCCTGGCTCCGTTCTCTGTTGAGGCGCGTGCGCTTCTCCTGGGCTTCCTTTGGTCGTGGAGGGGGGGCCTGGGTTATGGCTCCTCTGCTTGCTCCCTTGGGTGCTTGGCTCTGCTTCTGTGCCTCCCTTCTGCGTGGCGGTCCCCTTCTGGCCTTTGGGGTCTTGGTTCGGGCCTGTGGAGTGCTGTTTTTTGGTCTGGTGCCCTTGTTGTTGGTGGGGTTCCGGAAGGCCGGGTTCTCTGCTTTGGTATTCTCCATATTTTAAGAAATGGGACGAGGTCAGGAGGGACCTGGGGGTAATGTCCTATTACTTACCGGTAATCTTCATTACTCCTGGTCCCGTTGACCTCGTCCCATTCCTTACTTCCCTCCCTCCCTTCCTTGCGGCCGGCCTTCCTGTTGTTGGCTTGGTGTTTTCAGGCTGCATGCTGGGCTGGTACTGCTTATGTACTCCCAGTAGGAGGGAGCAGGTAGGGTATCCCAGCATGCTCCTTTTCTTTTTTTCTGTCATGGAGATGGTTATCTCCATATTTTAAGGAATGGGACGAGGTCAACGGGACCAGGAGTAATGAAGATTACCGGTAAGTAATAGGACAATATTAATTAACAAATAAATATTAATTAATTAAAAATATATTACTCCCCACCATTAATCCCTATAAACCACACAACCTGCAGCTAAACTGTACCCCAAAAAATAAAAACAAAATTGACATTATAAAATCTCAATTCAATAAATGTTAATAAATGAATAATATTCATTATTGTATTATAAATAATTATTTCCCAACCTATTCCCCTAAAAACCCACAACCCACCACAGAACTAAAAAACACAAAATGTAAGCAAAATAAAATTAACTACTAATAATTTAACACATATTAAAAAACATAAACAATACTAATACAAAAAAACACATACATTCAAAATATATACTAATATATATAACACTAATTAAAATTCAATATTTTAAACAACTATATTTTTGCAAACAATATTAATGACTCCGATATTTTTTAAATCGATATTTCTCACCTTAAATTCGATATTCTTGACCATGATATTCTGCCAGTCGATATTTCTTTGTCACAATATTTAAAACTCGATATGTGAAAGTCGACATTTCTATGTTTTCACTGAATACCCTATCAGTGGCCATGTAGCACTCATTGTGCCACCAATAGAAGTAGCCTTTCAAACCTGTCTCAGCCCTACAACTGCAGGGCCTGTGTGTGCAGGTTAAAGGCACTTTGACTTGGTAACCGTAAGGGCAGGGTGCTTTGTAAGTAAAAGGTAGGACATGAACTTTTATGTTTTACATGTCCTGGTAGTGACAAACAGCCTACTGCATTTTTTGCCCAGTCCTCTCATAGGCTAGCTTTTGAAATGATCTAATACACTTTTAAGCTGTAATTCCTGATCAGAGATTAAGTAGCTTTTTCATGTCTCATATGTTTGGAATGGTAATAATAAATCCTCCTTACTGATGATGCTGAATTTAATATTGATCTTTAAGAAGCTGCACTTTTAGAAAGTGGACATTTCTGTGCACTTACTGCTCTGTGTGCCTGACAGCCTGTCTCCAAAACACGTCTGGGGTAGGTGACAGCTACACTTTATGCACTCCCGCTAGACAGCCACAACACAGGAAGCATTGGTGTGTCTGATTACACTTCTACATACATCTGCATTCTGATGGCGCTGCCTGAGCAGGATGGAAGGGAGGGGATACCATTTAACTTGATTAGGCAGTGTCCTGTACCCACACAAAAGAGTGATTATCTCCCACAGATAGCCTGGCACACAAGCCCGGGTTGAAAGGAATACTTGAGCAATTCAGAGAGCTGCTTTAAACTCATCCCCCTATAAAAGGCACTTTTGGGTAGACGTACTGGGTCTCTGACCCCCTAGAATCAGACACTACTGGACTTGTAAATGGAACTCTGCCAGAAGGGCTTCTGTGCTGATTAAATGATTCAACTGTACTGCTGACCTGGTAGGCCTGCTGTTTTGTTTGTTGCCCTGCTGCTCTCTGACTTTGCTGAAGGTGAGCTGGACTCCCTCCAAGTCATCTCCGGAGGCTTGTTGGCTTGCCTCCTGTGTAAGAAATCTCATGGTCATAAAAGACTTAGGGGGTCATTAGGATGGCGGACGAACTGGAGTAGTGGTGACCATTTTAGGCTATCTGGATGGTCTGCAGGCAATCTCTATTATTGCTTGTGGCGGTCTCGTGGCGGACGGTCTTTGTGTCCGACACGGTCGATGTGTGGTTCCTCCCGTCATCCTAATATGGTGGGCTGGAAATCCACGTTTTATGGTGGATGGATCAACACCACACGGGTGTTGGTCCTTCCACCATCCTAATGACCCCCATTGTTTGGCTCCTCTACATTGCTGCTAAACTCTTCCACTCGTGAGTCTTGCAGACCAGTTCCACACAGGTCATTGCTTCACTCTCCGACACCGGCAGCAGGGCCCCCCACAGATCAGTGCTTCACTTCTGACCTGCACTAAGGATCAGTGAACCGTGCTGATCAAAATCATCATATCTGCTTTGAACGCTGCTGCAATGTGGCGGGAAGCCTTTCCAATGCGACTCTGCTGTGATGCATTGCCGTGGTTACAAGCCACCCCAGCGATGCTTGTCGATGTCGCATCAGCCGCCCATATCAATAGCTCTGAGTTCTCCATTTCGAGTGGTCCCTCCCAAGAGGAACAAGATGCTGGCCCCACCAACTCACCATCAGCCACCTCCATGTCTCTGCTTCAGCACCCTCTATGTTGGAGTCCCCCACCTGCAAAATGTTGTTCTCAGCGGGGTCTCTGGGGTATTTACAGCCGGTCTGACTTCTTGAACAGCTCAAGAAAGTGCCCCAGTCCTGAGTGACCAGACTAATAATTTTTTACACACTGTCTTAATCAGGAAACTATGCTCAAATAACCATTCCCATCCCCTTTTCGGATTTGTGTTGTTTTACTCCAGTCTAGTGTGACTGTCAGTAACCTTTGAAACGTGAGGGCTTCGTGAAGCATAGTATTTGCATTTTCACTTTAAATAGTCCATATGTCAACGTGTATAGATTGGCTTCTTGTTGTTTTGGTCTTGTCTTGTTTATAATATAATAACCTATTTTTATAAACCTAGGTGTAGTCTTTTTTTGGTGTATTCATTGTGTTACCGGGAATGTTTGTTGCACAAATACTTTGCACATTGCCTCATTAGATTAGCCTGACTGCTCTGTGCTAAGCTTCCATAGGGTGATCAAAGATGATCTCACAGTGTGTGTCTGACTTACCCTGACTAGGATTATAATTCCTGCTTGTACAGGGTATATACTTTGACAACCAGAAACCCAATTTCTAACAGGTGCCTATTGTTCCGTTGCCTGTATCAGAAAGCAGTGTAGCCTTCATTGTCCATAGAGGTGGCCAAGTCTCACCTTTCAACTCTAACTAGGACCAGGACTCATTCAGCATCATTAGCCCCTTTGTTGCGGGGATTATTCACCTGCTGTGCTGGGGGGAGGGGGCACGCACAGCGCCCACATGCTCATGACAAGCTTAGCTCTTCATGAGGAACGGCGCTCCTGTGCTCATGACGAGTTGAGCTCGTCACAGATGCATTGGCTCCCGTGGAACATTCAGCACAGGAGGGGTATTCTCCCCGCACCTGAGTGTTCCACGGGCCATGATGAGCTGAGCTCGTCATGAGCACCGGAGCGCCGTGGCTCATGACGAGCTCAGCTCGTCATGAGCATGGGAGGGGTTAAAAAACATGTCTTTTCGTCTTTCATAATTTTGAACTTTCCCTGAAACATGAGTGCATAACATATGTCCAAGCGCAAAACCTTGTGGAACGATTCCTTTTTTCCTGAACCTTCAATGTATAATACTAGTATATGTTCACTCTGCTGTTCTCCATTAGCCAGGCCCCATTAAATCTTGCTAATTGCATTGTGTGGTCTATGTCATGGTAGTTGAGCAGCCTGGCCACCACTAGTCTAGGAGGGGCACCTGAAGGGGGTGTTGGTTGACTGGAAACACTATGGGCTCGCTTCAAGGAGTAAACGTTTGAATGCCTACTCCCAGCACTGTCGTCACCAACCGCTGTTCCGAGAAAAGATCCAAGTTCAGGCCCTCAGTACACTCTGGCAGCCCAACTCTCCTGATGTTTTAATTTTGCTGGTTAGCAATCTACAGACTAGAGAGTGTTTGTAACTGATTTTCTATTGAATCACAAGTGTTCCACCAAAACGGCCGGCCTTTACCCATTGGTATGCCTGTGAAACAGAGTGAAACAGATGCCAAATATCCTAGAAAAGTCTGAAGGGATGGGACCTATATTGAGACAGAATGAATATCTCTTGCATTAGTTCACAAGTCTTTTATGTTGGCTTATAAACGTTGGCTGTACCAGGAGCCCAAGAATCCAGAATGAGTTGAATAGACTGTTGCAAAGGACTTGAGGATCGGCATGATGACTTTAAACCTTCCATGCCAGGAATTTTAGAATGGAAGCCTCGCAAGGTCATGAAGAGTTTTCCCTGACATATGCAGAAGTAACGAACAAAAGAGATGTAGATATAAATGGATCATTAAGGACAGTTTAAGGTGTTGTCAGGAATCAGACCTGAGATTTCAAAAAACATTTTTTAGGAAAGGGATGTGCTACATCTCTCCTTAGATGTCATGGAGATGAACACAATCAAAAGGAGAAAGATGATAGTTTCAGCTTTGTATCTAATTGTAAAATAAAACACTGGAAGTCAGAGCCTCTGGGTCTATTTCCCACTGCAGAACTGACAGAGTGTTGATGTTAAATTAGAGTAAAAGATATCTAAAAGGCAAGATCGTTGATATTTGGCTTGCCAGGTGATTAATTTAATTTTAGTAGGGTTTAATTTGAAGGGAAATGAGGTGATCTGGTTTATGGAATTTTCCAACATGATTTTTATTTTAGTGTGTATCCAATTCGTGATTTGAGGGGCAGTAGTGAATTGTCCTGATATGATGCATGGTGATCTTTTTATCTTCAAGAACGTAATCCATCAAGAGGCTGACAAACAGAACCATAGATCTCACCACCTTTAATCAGATTGGAGGGATGTATGATGGAGTCTGTTTTTACAAATTTGATTCGAAAAGAGTAGATGAGGAAGAACTATTTCATGCTTGTATTCCATCCCCCAACAGACAAAAGGATGTCACGTTAAGTCTCATGGTCCATAGATCCATAGAGAAAAATGAATCAGAAAGGTCCAATAGTAAAAGGAGATCGATATTTCCCCATTGTGTATAGTTAGATTGTCATCAAGGATCCAGGTTGGTATTTGATATTTAGTAGGTTGTTAGCAGTAATAAGGAAAAAAGGATGAAAATAACGTTTTAAATGATTTTTGTGGGAAAGGGAATTTACAAAATTGATCTTAGGTCTCAGAATTCATTAGAGTCACCTGTGATTTTCTTTTGAGATAGTCAGTAAGGCAGAGATAAATGTGCATTTTACAAAGGTATATTTGCTGAATTTTTTAATAAGAGGGGGTAGTTATTGGGTATATACTATTGGCAAGTTGTATGATGGAAGGCATAGAAGATTGTGAAACTTTATTTTTGCATCTTTATGGATTGCTAATCCAACCACAAGTTGAATGGATTGGTGTCTCTTGTAACCCTGTTTAAAATTATTGGCTTTATGTTGGGTGGATGTAATGCTTATTAGTTTAAATGCTATATAGAAAAAACAGTGGTTCCTGTGGAATGATATTGAAGAGGTTATGATGCATGAGCACAATCGCAATATAGAGGGTTAGATAATGGCAGAGCGCGAAGGAACCACCAACACACTGATTCCGGTGTAGTATATTTTATGGATTTTTTAAACAATAAAGTTAGGAGTAAACATTATATATCAAAACAACATTTGTACAGTGTCCCAAGTGACAAGGGGGACCTAAACCTAAGTCACAATGTGAATATAATATACAAAGTTTCCATAGTATGTACAAGTCGACCATTCTCAAAATAATTCCATGTGAATAGCAGCTATATACAATGATATGTGCTGGGAAAATGGTTTGCTTCTTCTGTTTGTCGACGGCGTTTCGACCATCAAAATAATGTGGGGTCTCTTCAGGACTATTGATGAAAGGGCATCTAAATGGGAATGAAATAAAAAGAGCATAAGGCTCATTTTCCGCCACAAATGCGAAAAAGGAAAAAAAAGACGTGGGATAAAAGGTCCCTGAATTTAAGATTGCGCAGCGTTGTGAAAATGATGTGCCACACATGAAGAATAGAGGAAAATGTTTTACTCACATGAGGACCCGTCCGGGTACTATGATTGTGAGAAAAGAAGCAAAGAAGGACGTTGCAATTACTGATAATTGGACAATGCGCTATGTATAATCAAATGCAAGTTTCACAGAGGTTCTTACCTCAATGTGAGGACAGGCTGTCAATCCAATGGGGTATATAGGTAGGCCAGAGGGGCTCAATTAATTTTACACCACAGCCGTAGTGTTGTAGAATTCCTTTGTGGATTAACTGTGACAATGCACTGAGAGTTTCTCAAATAATAATGATATAGGGGGTCAGTATGCTAAAATAAGGGCTGAGCGCAAGGGCTAAGCGGCCTGGACGTGCCATTTCTTACCTCGGTAGAAGATTAAAAAAGCGGCACAGTGCTCCGCGTGTAAATTCAGAAAAAGCTGCGTCAGTCAGCTTGATTAGGTACAATGACAGAGATCCTAATCCAGAGAGGATTGGTATATACAAGGGTTCCTGCTCTTTTTGCCAAGGGAAACCGGCATACCTAGCTAGAGAAAACCGCTGCACCGAGCAATCCGGTGCTCCATTTCCGTGGATGTAATGCTTAATAGTTTAAAGGAGCACTCTGGCATGATAAGAGGTCTTATTGATTTGTTTTTTTAAATGATTCGCTTTGATAATTAGAATTAGGCTTTTGCAACTTTCCACTGAACTCTTTAGAGTTTCTAAGTCTTTGAGTCATTTAAGCTTCTTTTAGGTTTTCTCTAGTTTTCTCTTATTCTTCTTTACTTAAGTTGAGATTATTTTTGGGTCAGAATAAGGAAGATTTTTTCTTGATGGTTCTGTATGAGAGAGGGATCAATCCAGATATAGTGTTAGAGATGATTTTACTGCTGTGATTGATCACATCTTCAATGAGGGAGGGAATGCATCTATCTAAATATACCTGATTTCCTTTTAGGTGTATTTCACACTCACTGACATACTGGTTTCAAATAGTTATAACCCAATAATTAGATGGTGATTGCTTTTTTCTCATTTAGTACAGTATACAAGCTAATTCCACCTCTTTTTAAACACAGAACTAACCCAAGATACACATAGCCACCGTATCACCTTCATGGAGAAGAAACATAGTTGTCATTTGATCCAATAAAGAATTCCCAGTCAGGAACCATGTGCCTTAAATATGAAAGTATAACTAGTTACAAGAATGAAGGGCCATAAGTGGCTGTTAAGGGTAAGTGAATCTAAATAATTAGAATACCAGTTTGTTTGTGATCACAGTATTACCCCTCTCATCCCATTGCTCACATTCTAAAAGCCATCTGCTTCAGCTTCGATAAACAACGTACCTAAATTCGATAAATACACATGCCACCCAAGAGTCAGAAACAAGGGATTGGATGGGAAGGACGTCACACCTCCCTACCTGACAGGATGGCTAGTGTGATGGTACATCAAGGCCTTGAGCTTCAAAGCTTACCCTGCCTGTGATAAGCATCCAGAATCCATCACAAAGGAGGAAACAGTCCTCCCCCTTCCTCCAGGCACATTTGCACTCTGACCAGTTGAACAATTACGTAGTCAGGAGGTGTACAACCCCACAATGCTTGCTCCATCTCTAGGGTGGGCCACCTGGTCTGTGCAGCTATGAAGGTTTACTGCTATTTTTACAAGTAGCTGAATGGAGGGCTTTGGGTTGAAATGTGGCAGGCTGTGACCCATCTCGGGCCAAAGATTGGTTCCCCCAAACAGAGGTACCCCTTTGAATGCCAAAGGCATACCCAGACTCCCCTAGACTAGTAGCACAAGTACCCTGCAGGTAAAAACAACATACTGGAACCAAAGAATCGATGGCCATCGAGCCCAATCAGGGGATGGCCGAAACGTAGATGGCCCACTGCAATGTGGGAAATGTAGTCCTGACCTTCAGCTAGTTTTAGGCAGCTACCATTTTCTCCAGACCTCTGGATGTCGAAATTACTTCTTGCTGAGCTTACTGCTGCCAAGGCTTGTTGGTAGACATACCGGCAATTACCACCTTTACTCAATGCTACAACTTGAGGGAACTCTGCAGCATTCTCAGCAGACCACAGCAGTTGCATTGTCTAAGTGGTAAAACTAGCTCCCCTGTGGCTCAAGCTCAGCACCAAGGACAGCCAGGACAATTCTGCACCCGGGCTTCCTGAGCCAGATAAAATCGAACTGATTGTTGTGACCTGCATCACCTTAACACTGCTTGGGTTCTGTGCAACTCAACCTGCAAGTGACCGATTGTCACTAGTGCTTTCTCCCACTGGCGCAATGCAAAGGTTTTGCAGTATTGATTTGCACAGATTTCATTTTGCTTGTAAAATCCATAACTCTAGGTATACCTACCTTTTGGTGTCTAAATTTGTATTACAATCTACTTTATTTTTATAAATTGGTTTTGGATTTCTTTTGAGTCGTGTCAATTACTTACCATCCATGTTGGTACTCTGAAATGCTTACTACATGCTCCTCTAGTAAAGCCCATGGACGTCATTAAGGGGTCTTCAGGGGTTGCAATTTCAACCCCTAACTTGCCCCTTGCACCCTCTGGCATTGCATTTGTGACCTATGAACTCAGAGGTGGCAAAACCAGTGCCAGAAACACTGGGGCTGCTAGTCCTTATGGACATCAGTTGGGACTCCAATCTCCTTGTTTTTTGTCATTTATTTATTGCACTAATATTGAATAATAGTATATTATTTACTATTAGTGTAATACAAAATAGAGTACAATTAGCTAGATGATAACCCTCCCTGGAAACTAAGGTAAGTAAAACATATTTTGAATTGTATATTGTGTTTATGCATGCAGGTGAGTTTGTTTATGTGGGAGCGAGTATGTGAATGTCTGATAGTGTGTTATTATGTATTTATCTATGTGTGAGTGAAAGCATAGGTCAAATGGGGTGTGATATCACTTCCCCTACCCCTGGACTTTTGGTGAGTTAATATTCATGGTAAAATTGTTATGCTCTTTGCTACTTTACCAGGTCTGAGTTAAGAATTTATTATTGTGAATCTAAGGGCCATCTTAGGGGTATTGTAAGGATATTACATAGTGAAGCCTAACCAGCAGCACTACATAATACTCCATCTTCCTGCAATCACTGACTACTGTAGAGCAGTTCCAGTGCCTGTGTTCAAGCCGGAGTCAGGAGTCCTTACGTCAGCTTCTTCCAGTAGGAGTTAATAGTTTTCATTCTTCCAGCATGGTCTCTTTTCCAGAGGTAGTCTTCCCAGATCCAGAAATGTATTGAGTTGGTGGTTGCAAATTGCCAGTCATATCCTGTGCACAAGTCAGTGATTTGGGAATTTTCATAACCAATCTTGACTACTTTCTAGTATATTGTTCACATCTGTTTGTAGCACTTCCTCCTAACCTCACTGTAAAATTACCCAAGAACCCTTATATGAAAACAGAACATTTCTCTGCCACCCAGCAGGCTTTCTTCAGCTCTCTCTTCACGTCCCTATTTAGATGAGCTCTCCTTTCATCTGACAGGTTAAAACTGTTTCTCTCCCCACTGTGACTGAAGTTCAGCTTCTTGAGAGGGTCATGAGGATAAACAGGAGAAGGCCTCTCTGGCATCTTTGACTGACAAGTAGCAATGTTAAGGCTGTCCTTTTTTCTGTCAGCTATCCTGCACCCCTCACAGATCGTTTATCTCTACTAAGTGACAGTAGTTAACACTACCCTGTTCATCATTAGCTCTGAGGCAGTCCATTTTCTTTTGAGCCAGGTTGTTAACTCTATTAGCAAAATATGTCTATTCCAGCTCAAGATATATGATGGGTGGCAGAACTGATGCTAAACAAGCTAAAACAACGTTTTCAAACATTTGATTGCACCATTAAATCAGCTTTTGAATACTAAGTGGAAAAAAACTTTGTATATGTCTAGAATGTTTCCAGGTAGAGATTTACAATAAATATTTTAATCATCTGTTCATGGAAATGTCTAGCTCAGATTACACAGTGAAAGCAGCTTTTAAGCCTTTGGTCACTGTTAGTGCACCACTTTTAAATATATACTGTGCCACTATTTGGATACCATGCACCCTGTCTTGTGTGCTCACAAGACAGTCTTTAGGGATGACTTAACAGAGTATAAAAGTAGGCTTCCCTACATGGCAAATGCACTTTTCATTTCATGTGTTACTGCAGTACCAGTGGTGCTCCTGGCAACCGATCATTATTCTCATATATGTGGACGGTTTAAATACCCCACAACACACCACAGATGATATTGAGCTCCCATGCACCGTGCATTTTCTGTATTGTTGAGTGACACTATTTTACCAATACCACTGTGGTACTTATGGCAGAGCCACAGGGAACAGAGACCTAATATGAGCGAAATAGTGTTCATAAGAAGGTGAAAGATTTGAGAGGACCATGCAGGTTAGGCAAATTTACTACAAAGTATCAAACAGGGAAACCGAGTTTAAAGAAGCAGCTATCCATACCAATCAATTGTCTCAGACATTTACCTAGAGCTCTCTAAATCCCCTAATAGCTCAGCAGTGCCAGAAATGCCTGGCGAGACAAGCCCTAATTAGGTCACTCCTCATAGATCTACTGGGAGTGAGTCATTCCATAGAATACATAAACAGGACAAACTCCAGTCCTGTAGACATTGTCTCACATTTATCAACAGATGTAGCTACTGTTAGACCTGAGGGTAGAAAATCATAGAATTGAGGACATGTAGATTTAAAGGGACCAATCTGTGGCTCATTTCCTCACACAGCGTGTCTGTCAGCTTTGTAGATGACAATTCTTGGGTTCACAATCTCCATTTCTTATAGTCCATTTCCATGCACCAAATATGATTTTGGGTCTGAGTCACTGATGTTTTATGTCTGCTTCTTTTGAAGTATCTAGTCCTCTGTTCCCTCTTTTGCTTCAAAAGCATTCTGTCACAGCTGGAGTGTCTCCAAAGCTGAATGTGCCCAAACACAGGTTATAGCATGACTAGAGTTCACAACCGGATGTCAGCCAAAATGACATTTCTCTGAAAAGCTTAGCCCAGGCCTACCAACCATACTCTTTATGATGCTCATATAAGCCCCATCTCCTTTCTGAAATGTGACCAGGCCCCTCTCTTGTGACCTCTCACTTAATCAAAGAGCACCCTTTAAAGTGCACAGAGGAGACCTGGCCCTCCCCTCCCTTCCCCAGTGTGTGTTCCATCCAGCTTACTGAAATGCATTGATCCACAAATCTGTCTGGGGGATCTCACTACCTCCACTCCATGTTTTACCATGCAGGCCTGGGTCTCCCAAAATGTTACCCAAGGCCTTCCATCTATTGTACCATATACAGGCACACATACACACATTGCATGAATACAGCATACACATACTGCAAAGCATGAATCCTCCATGTACTGTACTACTCACAGGCACACATACATTCAGCATATGGATTTAATATGCATTCATTGCCCAGCACTGTATCCTTTAAGTACTGTACAACTCACTGGCACAGATACACCCATCATGTGCATTTAACACACATATATTGCACCCTTCATGTATTGCACCACTCACGGGGACATATACATCTATCATGTGCATCTAGCATGCCAACACTGTATCCTTCATGTATTGTACCAGTCACAGGTACACATAGATCCAGCATGTGCCTCTAACATGCACACACTGCAGAGCCCTGCATCCTTCAGGTACTGTACCACTAATAGGCACATGCACCTCCAGCAGTTGCATTCACTAGACAGCAGTAGAAGATAGAGGTTGAGTGCTTTGAAGATGTATATAGCGCCCACACGGGCCTGACAGCTCCGTAGACTGATACATACTCTGCAGGACCCGTGTCTGATCACATGGTGACATTTTGGAATTCAGGTGGGTGCACGCTGCCCTTTATCCTTCTGTGGTCGAGAAAGTGCCATTCAGTTGGGTAATAAGGGCCTGTTGTCTCCTACTAAACCGGGAAAAGTGTCATATGCAGCAGAAACACAATGTATCCAGTTCAATGCTTTCATTTGAAACCTCTCTGCATTCCTGGACTTGTAGTCATTACTTCAATTGAGCCCGCTGGACACATACTCTTGATAATAACAAAGTGCAGAAGTAAAACCCAAGTTTATGTCCTCAACAATGCCTCTCACTTTGCAGCCAGAAGGAGGGGTGGGTTTCAGGTTTTGTTTAGTTGGGAATAGCATATTGGGGTCTAGAATTCTGGAGACAGCTGCCTCCCATGGCTCTCACGACACGTGAAGGCAGGTTCTGACTTTCTGAACACTATGATTTTAGGATTTATAGTTTACCACTATAGTACAACACTACTAGTTCCAGCTTGCACGAATGACTAAAAATTCTCAATGGGCCATAAACGACATGGGGCCAGTTGGCAGCTATGCAAGTGCTTGTTGGGGGATGGGGGCGGGGGGTTAGTTCTTAAAAGGCCAGCCGCCCGACCCTGATCAATAACTTGCAGGCTATTCGAAGTTCTGTAGACGTCAGGTACTCCTTGCAACTAATTTAAAGGAACTTCGTTTACCAACCTTAGAAAGATGACAGACTGCGTTGACATTGCTGACATTTTAATTAACTTCATGTAGCAGACGTCAGCGGTGAGCGTTGACTCGCTGAACTATATAGCTGGCATGACTTACTGGGCGTACTGTTTGCCTTTTTAATTTGCTCATTTTTATCACCTGTAAAGGATGAAAGACTAAATTGGCCATACTGGGATTTTAAGTCTTAACCTGCAGCTCACATTTGCCTCCACTTAACTGATTTGCCAAGGATCAGAAACATCGCATTTCTGAGTGTTGTTATGATTATTAATTCCGAGAAAATCTGTACAACTTAATTTTGTGGGGATTCGCAGCCAATTACAATTTTTCACTTATTTGTAAATTATGCTTAAAATCGGGTGTTTTTATTAATGCGGAATACTTTTTCCGCCTAACTCGATTTCTCGGTAAAACTTAGCCAGGGGAGTCTGATTTTGGTTGGCAGAGGGACCTGGGGTGTAGTTGATGTGAGCAGCAAGGACATATTTTTGTATTTGGTTTAGGCCAGGTACATTGTGATTTGCCCAGAATCACACAATGTTGAGCCTCGAACCTGGTTCCTGAGTTCCAAAGTAGGCAGCTCCTACTAGACTCGTAGAATCTTCTTGCATAAACCAATGCTTGCGCCTGGACGTGTTGGGGACTACGTGCGTATTTTGGTTCTAATTCGAGTTTTTAGGGATGGAATAGTGTTTAATAGAGCTACTTGACATAAACCTTACCCGGCATGTTCGAGTTTCTGTCCGGGTTTCCTACCAACGGGCACGTTATCCCTTGCTATCAGCATTTCCAGTGCATTATGGGCTGTACTGATGCAATTTACAAATACAATGGGGTTGATTGTTTCTAATGCAGAGGTTTGTAGGACTGTGGATGAGCTTGTAGGGGTCAGGCTCATTCTGGGATACAGAGATTTTCAAGGTTTCCACTACTTGGTGTATGCTCCTCGGGAAGCCTAGCTTAGTACCTAGGCAAGTGTTTTTACGTCACTTGAAGCACCATCATTTCCCTTCCTACGGGTTCCTAGATGTTCCAACTTTCAGCATATTTAGAAACTAGAGAAACGGAACATAACCAACACATTACCTCCTCGTCCTGTCTCCCCGTCCCATTCCTTATACGTGAGCAGCTAGTCTGCTCTACAGAACCCCTACCTAGCTGAGCTGTTTGCACTTCCCCCTATGATGACGTCACCATCACGTGACTATAAAGGGGGAAGTGCATCCACTAAACATCTTGCTTCAGCATCCTGTCTCCCGTTCTCCTGTGCCTCCTTGGGATCTTCCCCTGGTTCTGCGGGCTTTGACGGGTCCTCCTTTCGAGCCTTTAGACTCTGTGGCCCTGAAGTTCCTTTCTGCGAAGGTTATTTTCCTGGTGGCCATTACTTCTGGCCGGCGCGTTGGTGAGATTGGGGCGCTGATGGCTTCCCGGCCCTTCTTGCGCTTTTGCGAGGATAAGGTGATTCTCCGCCCGAGTCAGTTCTTTCTCCCTAAGGTGGTGTCTTCCTTTCACTGTCAGGAGGATATTGTTCTCCCAGTGTTTTTTCCGACTCCTGCCTCTCCTGAGGAGGTGCTCCTCCATTCTTTGAATGTGCTGAGGGCTCTCCGCATCTACTTGGATTGTACGGCTGCGTTCCGGAAGGTTGATTCCCTCTTCGTCACCTATGGCCTCTCGGGGATGGGGCTTCGTCCTTCCTTGTCCACCTTGTCTCGGTG
The DNA here is from genome assembly GCF_964261635.1 of Lissotriton helveticus. Classification (NCBI taxonomy): domain Eukaryota; kingdom Metazoa; phylum Chordata; class Amphibia; order Caudata; family Salamandridae; genus Lissotriton; species Lissotriton helveticus. Next base: position 1,220,162,447 of record NC_136068.1, read on the forward strand.
GGTACAGGGTGCTGTGGTTACCTCTTACGACTCTGCCCGCTGTCCTCTGCCTTCCTCTGTTCAGGGTCGGTCGACTCGGGGCGTGTCGTCCTCCTGGGCCATGTTTAAAGGGGCCTCATTGCGGGACATTTGAAATGCTGCCACTTGGGCTTCTCCCCATACTTTTGTTTCCCATTACCGGCTTCAGTTGGGGATGGCGGCCTCTGCTGCCTTTGGGGCTCTTGTCCTTTCTGCGGTGCATGATGTCTGAAATGTACTGTTTTCTGTGAATTAAATGGACCTGTTTACTTTCTCGTAACCTGTATGGTCTGTTTTTTTCTGTCAATCACCGTGTGCTTGGGTATGGGCTCACGTATAAGGAATGGGACGGGGAGACAGGACGAGGAGGTAATGCCCGGTTACTCACCGGTAATATCCATTACTCCGAGTCCTGGTCTCCCCGTCCCATTCCTGAGCCCTTCCCTCCCTCCCTGGTTTGGGTTTTCTTTGGGTGATTGTCTGTTTTTCGTTCTGGGTTTCTTTGGTATTCTCAGGATGTTTAGTGGATGCACTTCCCCCTTTATAGTCACGTGATGATGACGTCATCATAGGGGGAAGTGCAAACAGCTCAGCTAGGTAGGGGTTCTGTAGAGCAGACTAGCTGCTCACGTATAAGGAATGGGACGGGGAGACCAGGACTCGGAGTAATGGATATTACCGGTGAGTAACCGGGCATTATGATCAATTATATTTTATTTGAGACCACATTATATTTTGCCATATCTGCACCATGTGGAATGTCCTGTGGTAAGGCCTGGGGAGCAAAAACCAAACGTGACGGAATTTTCCAGAGTTTGTTAGCTTTAGCGCGGAAGGCCCTGTCCATACTCAGAAACACAGAAAATGGTCTGATATTGTTTGGTACATGTGTACACTGATTGGGGGTTGTATCTGATGTTTCTATTGGATTAGGGTTAGTGTCCTCATTGGTTGGGTATTTGAGTGTTCTGATTGGTTTCTGGGTCTGTGATTCAATCAATGTAGGGTTGGGGCTAGGGCTAGGGTTAGGATTTCTATTGGAAGTAGGGACTAGGGTTTCCTGTGTTATTGGTTGTTGGAACTAGGGTGGGACTAGGGCTAGGTTAGACTTTTTTATTTGGAAGTAACGATTAGGCCTTCTGATGTGATTGGTTGCTGGACTGGGACTAAGAGTAGGGTTAGGCTTTCTATTGGAAGTAGGGACAAGGGCTTCCTGTGCCATTGGTTGGTTGGACTTGGGGTGGGACTACTGGTAGGGCTAGGGCCTCTGTTGTACGTAGAGATTAGGGTTTTTGACCTGATTGGTGCTTGGACTAGGGCTAAGATTTGCTGTATGGTCCTGATCTCCTATTGATTCTAGATTTTTAGGGCTAGTGTTGTGATTGGATAGTGTTAGGGTAAGGGTTCCCATTGGCTGGCGGAGTCATCTGATTACTAGGGCTATAAAAGGCCAGGCTTAGGGCGTCTCAGCCCGGGCGTCGAGGCTAAGGGCGGAGAGGACAAGGGCAGTTGCCTGTTTGAGCTTGTTAAGGGCGGAGAGGACAAGGGCAGTTGCCTGTTTGACCCTTGATAAGGGGGAGAAGACAAGGGCAGTTGCCTGTTTGAGCCTGCTTGAGGCTGACCAGGGTCAGGGCCAGACATGCTGCCCAATATACATACATCCATTATGCAACTATATACTTTCAATGTACTTATGGATCTATATTTTTATCACTTTCTTCTAATTTAGCATTTTCAATGCACTTCCCTACTTCTCAGCCTATAATTCGCTCAATATATCTTCTACATCCACTCTCTCATTTAACCCCAAACCCCATACCACTACTATGATCTCCAAAATAACCCTTTCTAGACTCTCTCCTACTCTGCCCCTCCTTGCATCATCTTACACCTCTTTTACTATACCGATACCCAAAATAAACCTTTCTAAACTCTTCCCTCTTTTCTACACCTCCCCAACCCTTCTCAATCCAAATAACTGACTAACATATCCACCACTAAAATTACTTTCATGTTTCACCATACTAATTCAACACTAATCCTGATGGGTTCCAGAGTAGCGTGCTACTTGTGCTTCAAAACCCCATCAGGGGTAGCAAGCGCTATATAAATACAAACCTCTTTCCCTTCACTATCCCGCCACCTACCCTTCTCTACCCAAATAACTTAATAACATATCCACTACTCAAATTACTTCATAATTTACTATACTAATTTTCAACACTAATCCTTTATGAGTTCCAGAGTGCCGTGCTACTCGCCAGAAAAGGTCTTCAACATCCATCAGGGGTAACAAGTGCTATATGAATGCAAACCTTTCTTCCCCTTTTATCCCTCCGCTATCCTTCTCACTCCAAAAAACTGACTAATATCTACCACTGAAATTTCTTTCATATTTCACAATATTAATTCACCACTAATCCTTTATGCGCTTGCTGAATAGCATGTTTCAACACCCCATCAGGGGTAACAAGCGCTATATAAATTCAAACCTTTTTTTTCTCCTCTATCCTTCCGCTATCATTCCAAATCCAAATAACTGACTAACCTATCCACCACTTAAAATGTTCTTGCATGTTTCACTATACTAATTCAACACTAATCCTCCACGGCTAACCGCCGTAAAAATGCTTCGACGCCTTGTCAGGGGTAGTAAGCGCTATATAAATGCAATTACAATACAATACAATACATCATGCACTCACTACTCAGTACTTCATTATCCCTGTAAGGCACCGTCTCCAGGCATAAATAGACCCAGCAGAGGTATACCACTTCTGCACTGTGAAACACTTCATAACAACCTGATGTAGCCAAGGGTGAGTTAAAAACACATCAGTGGAACGTATAATTGAGTGAGCATTTAGGCCTCACTCCAGTAAAACAGGTTAAAAGGGACCTGATCACTACAAGGTATGCTGCCACCATTGTGCTTCTTATCTCCTGGCAAAGGAAGTAACCTTCCATCACTATGAAGGTAGCCCTTTGGGCTCCCCTCCCAGTCCAACAACAATGCAGTCAGTGACACAGACCAATGAAATGGCACACATGCATGATCCATGATTGCCTTTGACAATAAAAATCAGCGTTAAGGATCGAGACATCAATACATTTAGGAAATCAGGGCAGGAGTGCATGTACATTACCATGAAGAGGACTTTTCCATCCCAACAGTGCCTCTTTTCAGGCTACGGCTGTACTGCTTTGTCCTTCTGGCTACATATGAGAGGATGACTGGAATTCCACGTATGTTGTGAAATGTGCGTGGCATGAGTGATCTGTAGGATTCTAGACAGGTATTTTCCTACATCATGAAGCACAATGTTGTTTTTGGAATGCTCCAGGAGCTACAACTCACGGACCAGTCTTAGAGCTGGCTGTGAGCTCGCTGGATTGGTGAGGCACATGTTTTTACTTACTCCACTGACACCAGGGGAGTGGTGATTGTGATTATAAAGGGGATGCAATGGCAAACTCTTGATACTGTAAGTAGCAGGGACGATAGCTACTGTATTTTGCATGGAATACTCATGGGCAAGAAAGTAACATTGGCTTGCATATATGGCCTGAAACCAGATGGTCCTGAGTTATTCTTCTCTAAATGGCATAAGATTGTAAGCTTAGAGCTCTCAATGTTTATATGGGGGAAGGCTTTAATGTAGCACTGAACTCTGCCTTGGGCTAGTCCCTGTCGGAGCAGAAATCCGCACCGATTTGAGGCATCACAATTGCATGCCATTGTGGTGCATCATGACTTGTTGAGAGAGTCACCATGAGCTGTCCATGGCACATGCATTACGAATTTGCGTAATGTCAAGTCATGTATTGAATACTGGCTGCTTACAAGATATGTGGTGCAGTCCTTGGTGCTGACAGAAGCACACTACACTGCTTTCACCTGACACTTCTGCTCAATGCTCTTAGAGATCTGATATTTCTCTCCAAAAATAAAAAATTACATTGTGGACATTTTTGCCAACAATGCCCAGTCCTTGAGTTCCCCGGAGTGCCTTGGGAGACCTTAAAGGCCTACATTCGCAAAATGTGTATTCCCAAAGAACCCAGTGCCCTGTAGGGCTTGATGGTGCACCTCCAGAGGTTGGAGTTGGAACTGCAAGAGATCGAGTCCCAATACTTCATCTCTAACAATGAGCAGGGTTTGGACTGATTTTGCAGTAAGATTTTTGAAAATAATGTGGCTGCCGAGCATGAATCTCATTATCTACACAAAGAAGCCACTGCAAGATGATATGGGTAGGGGGAAAGGTCCAGGAAGACCCCTGCTCCTCTACTCAGGAAATATTGGTGCTGTTTTCATATTGCTGACCTCCTGAGGGATGAAGGACAGGTGTGTCCTTCCACTGGAGACATTATGCAAGTGATGGTAAAGTATTATACCATCAAAGAGATTGGAAGAGTTGTGTTTAAACAGGAGGGAGGGGGAGGGCGACACCAAAATTGTTGTGAGACCCTCAACAGTGTTGTTCCACGAAAGGCATGTCTACCGTTGTTGTACTTGGCCACTGAGCGTTTTATCATTGGGTTTTTTCCTCCATCAGGAGGGATTGTCTCTTGAATCTGAGACCATATGGGATCCACCATGTGCGGAAAAAAGTTTTAAAATACCTGCTACCTTTAGAAAGGACATATTTTATAAAGAAGATCAAAGGTAGTGGCATGATTGCAAAATGTGAGATGTGAAAAAAGAGGTATTAGGTGTCTCTCACATCTAACTCTGGAAGAAACAGGTCAATATGTTTCAGCCAACTTTGTACCCAATGGGTTGATCGCTTTTGTCAAGACCGAAAGGTTGGTTTATAGGATCCCTTCATTAAGTCAAACTAAATCAAATCAAATGGGAAACTTTCCCGCCAACTATTCAAGTATTTTTCTTCTTTTTTGGTCATATGGGACCCTTTGTCCGGTCCTGAAAGGAAGCAAAAAGGCATGGAGAACAATATGTTATATATTAGAATCTAGTACTGATCTTGTCCCATATTAATAATAATCATGCACCCAATGTTTTCTATAAATGTGTATTTTTGCTCTATTAAATGCGAACTTCTTCAACCATTTTAAAGTTGTTTGTCTATGTGAGCAAATGTAATAATTGCTCATGTATTCCATACTAGGGTGGATGTGAATTTGTGGGGCTCTATTATCAAAGCCGCCTATATGCGATTTCTGAACAACTTATGCTGTGTAGATCTCACTGTATTTTGAAATGAACAGAAGTTTGAGTCTAGGTAGATATAAACATACCCATTGCTTTGAAAATAAACAGAAAGGGTAAAGAAATCTGTGACCGCAATGTGTCGTATGTTGTTTTTTAAGAGAGTGAAGTGATAAAAAATTTCCAATGATACAGGAGTGAAAGGGGTTTAAAAATTACTCCGCCTATTGTGAAGACGTTTAGAGAGTCATCCTACAGTTGCAGTTTCCCCTTTAACTTAGTCCTTCAGTCTGCACTCCACGACACTTGCTCTCCAGCCTGCATCTTAGAGTAAGTGCGGGAAGCTGTCAACCTTTATAGCAGTGTTCCTTGTCAAGTGTTCCGAATCTGTAAATCAAGAAGACGGGGTGTTTTTTTAATCATGACCCCGGGGGACTTATAGTGATTTTGTCATGTCCCAGGGGGGCTTAGGATGATGTTTTCTGATCTTGAAACAGAGGTTGATGTTTGCTGGTGCCCCTTGCATATCTACAATAGCGACCCGACCACTTAATGTACCATTCGAAAGTCATTAAGATTTCAAAATACAGTGAGATCTACACAGCATAAGTTGTCCAAAAATCGCTTACAGGAGCCTTTGATAATAGAGCCCCACAAATTCACTTCCAACCTACTATGGAATACAAAAGGCAATAATTACATTTGCTCACATAAACAAACAACTTTAAACTGGTTGAAGAAGTTCGCATTTAATGTTAATGTACTTTTGTTTAAACAGTTGGTTCTACGGGTGCAATTAAACCCTTTTATCTCATAGAAAATTCATGAATTCAATTGTGGTTGAAAGCCAGTATAATTTATCAAGATAAAAAAGCAGAAAGATAAGAGCAGTTTAAATTATGACCCTGGAGGACTTAATCAATCAATCAATCAACATATTTGTAGAGCGCGCTACTCACCCGCTAGGGTCTCAAGGCGCTGGGAGGGGGGGGGCGCTACTGCTCGAATAGCCAGGTCTTGAGTTGTTTTCTGAAGGAGAGATGGTCCTGGGTCAGCCGTAGGTAGGTGGGGAGGGTGTTCCACGTCTTGGCCGCCAGGTAGGAGAAGGATCTTCCTCCGGCAGTGGCTCTGTGAATTCGTGGGATGGTGGCGAGGGCGATGCTGGCGGAACGGAGCTGGCGGGTGGGTGTGTAGAATGTGAGGCGGCTGTTAAGGTATTTGGGGCCCATGTCGTGGAGAGCCTTGTATGTGTGGGTGAGGAGTCTGAACGTGATCCTCTTGCTGACGGGCAGCCAGTGCAGGTCTCTCAGATGGGCAGAGATGTGGCTGTGACGGGGGATGTCCAGGATGAGTCGTGTAGAGGCGTTCTGTATGCGCTGGAGTCTTTTCTGTAGTTTGGCTGTGGTTCCAGCGTAGAGGGTGTTCCCGTAGTCCAGTCGGCTGGTGACGAGGGCCTGGGTGACCCTCTTCCTGGTTTCGGTGGGGATCCACCAGAAGATCTTTCGGAGCATGCGCAAGATGAGGAGACAGCGTTGACTTGTTTGGTCATCGTGAGGGAGGAGTCCAGGATGAAGCCCAGGTTGCGTGCATGGTCCGTGGGCTTGGGGGCGGTGCCCAGTGCAGGGGGCCACCAGGAGTCATCCCAGGCAGAGGGGGGATGGTCCCAGGATGAGGACTTCCGTCTTGTCTGAGTTCAGTTTCAGACGGCTGAGCTTCATCCATTCCGCGATGTCTTTCATTCCATCCTGGAGGCTGGCTCTGGCGGTGGCGGGGTCGTTGGTGAGGGAGAGGATCAGCTGGGTGTCGTCAGCATAGGAGATGATGTTTAGGTTGTGTTGGCGTGCGATGGCTGCGAGGGGGCTCATGTAGACGTTGAAGAGGGTGGGGCAGAGCGTGGATCCTTGAGGAACGCCGCAGATGACTTCGGTGGCCGCGGATCGGAAGGGGGGAGGCGGACTCTCTGGGTTCTTCCAGAGAGGAACGAGATGATCCACTCCAGGGCCTTCCCTTGGATTCTGGTGTTGCTGAGGTGTTGTATTAGTGTGTGGTGGCATACGGTGTCGAAGACTGCTGAGAGGTCCTGGAGGATGAGGGCAGCTGTTTCGCCATTGTCGAGCAGGGACCTGATACCGTCGGTGGCTGCGATGAGGGCGGTCTCGGTGCTGTGGTTTGCTCGGAAACTGGACTGCGAGGGGTCGAGGGATCCGTTTGTCTCAAGGAAGGCAGAGAGTTGTTTGTTGACGGTCTTCTCGATGACTTTGGCAGGAAAAGGGAGGAGCGAGATGGGGCGGAGAGGGGGCGGAGACTTAGAGCTCTTTTGTCATGCCCCCTGGGTTAGAATGTGTAGTATTCCTCTTTCATAGCTTCAGCGTGCTTGTGCTCCTTTGGCTCGCTGGTGGCATTCCCTTTTAGAATGTTTAGCTTTGAATGTTGACAGTTGCCTGCCACTGTGGGTTGGTGAAGATCTGTTTCCCTGTCCGCTGCTGCGCAGTACTTGTCTGGCAATAAATCTCCACTTTAAACTTCAACTTGACCTGCGTCATTACTACAATTTATGTGGCAACGAGTTGACAAGTACTGCCGAACCCATGTTGAAGAAATTCAGTCAGCTGTAATACTGCGGAGGAGAGGCGCCGAATCAGAGACATGAGGAGTCCTCAGAGACGTGAGGAGTGGTCAAGAGGTGCCGATCTGGTGTCCGTGGTTCGAGCTGGCTGAGTGCATTGGACTTAGGCTTCAGTGTTGTGTTATCGTCTGAGGCGTATTCAGTAAAGACAAGTAAGAGAAAAATTGTGTCTTGGCAGAAGTTCAAGAAAAAAAAAAGGTACTTTTGGCCATCTCTTTTCTGTATATCTGCAGCAGCGGGATAAAGAAGGGACAGTTTGCCGTGACTTACTTTGTCTTGGAGCCGTCTCAAGTAGAGCGGCGTTACACGCGGGCTGGGGAGGGAGGCAAATCCTGCTCCGCTTTGCTTTATTAGTGGGAGATCCTTTACCTGTTGTGACAGGGCCCATATGATGACTTAACAGCACTCATCAAGGAGCCTAGCAGAGTGCGTGTGACGTATGAGTGCGTTCTGCTGTTGGCATCCGTCTCACGTTGTTTGCTATGCCGACGTCTAGGAAAGCTGTGGTGTTGCCTGGTTACGTAGAGCTTCGAGGTCACAGGAGTTTCAGTCTTACGACTGTGTAGAGACACAGAAGTAACGCATAATTGGAGTCTCCTGCACAATCTTTGGTGATGCGCACACCCTCATCACAGAAGTGCGTGTTCGTCTGAGAGGTAGTGTGTAGATTGGTGCCACGCATAATTCTTCATTTTGCGTAAAGGAGTGCACGCAGACTGTCGTCATCGTGACATGCTCCGTGACAGCGTTTTCTCATTATTTTTTTTTAGCTTCTGGTGACAGTGTTGGATTATCCTCTTCAAGTGGTTGTCTGCGGTGACACGCACACCTGTCAGTGAAAGCTCATCAAGCGAGAGATTCAATCAAGCGTTTGTTCTTTAGCGGTGTTATCAACAAAACTTTTATTTTGTTTTAGTCATCCTTCTCGCCAATTATATTGTTTTTTTGTTTTTTTTAGGCATTAACGCGTGCTCACAATGCAGTCAGTTTCACCTCCTCCACCCTTTTTGGAAATGCCTGGCGAGCCCCCAATTGCGTGGAAACAGTGGTACGATGCTTTTATCACTTATATCGACGCAATTGGTGGTTCACGATACAGGGCTGAGAGGAAGAAATGTCTTTTATTAAATGTTTTGGGGTATGAAGGGAGGTCTATTTTTAAGCATTTACCTCCCTTGGTGCGTACAGCCCAGGAAGAGGAGATTGATGAGTATGTGGAGACAGTTAAGATGTTAGAATTAAGATTTGATAATCAGCCCGGTATTGTTGTTGAGAGGCACAAATTCTTTAAACGTGAACAGAGGCTTGGTGAGAAAGTGGATGATTTCATTTCTGCGCTTCGTATTTTAAGCGTGGATTGTCAATTTGATGCGTTTAGAGACCAGCTCATAAGAGATCAATACATTTGTAAGTGCACTGACAAAACCATACAACAAAAGTTACTCACTTTAGGTAAGCTAACGTTGGAGGAAACTATTCGTGTTGCCAAAAGCATTGAACTTTCCAAGATTTCTGTGAAGGAGCTTGATGAGAAATCTTCTTCTTCTTTGCCCTCTAAAGAGGAGGCTGTGTGTGTGGTGAGAGTCAAGGAGTCTAAGAACTTTTATAGTTCACGAACAGAGAATACGTTTTTCAAACAATCTAATATATGTTTCAAGTGTGGCAACTATCCCCATTTTAGGTCTGGTTGCCCTTGTCCTGCAAGAAATGTGGTTTGCAGAGTTTGTGGTAAGGTGGGTCACTTTGCCAAAGTGTGTCAGAATGTGAGGAGAAACTCTACATCCTCTAATGATTTCAAACAGATTAACAATACTATTCCTCCTGTCGCAAATGTTTCCTTGTCTTCCAAAGATGAGGATTTGGGTAGCATCCAGGATGATTTGAGGGATATGGTTGTGGTTGTTGGGGAGTTGGATTCTTCTGTGAGGGTGGTGAACAGAATGTGATGATCCTTACGTTAAAGTGGAGATTGGTTGCACATGTGTTCGCCTGTTGGTTGATTCTGGTGCTAGAATTACCATGCTTACCCTGGAAAGGTTTAAAGAAGTTTGGGGAAATAGAGATTTGCATCCACCCGATAGGTCTCCAGTTGGATGTATGACACTACAACGCATGCTTTTACAACGCATGCTGTTACAACGCAGGTTTTACATCGCATGCCATTACAACGCATAATGCTTTTGGGTGCTGGATAGTGAATAGTTTAATTTACTATTCCAACTCCAGTCCCCGTGGACACTAGGGAAGGTTATTGGATAGTAAATTAACCTATTCCCTATCCTAGAGCGCCCCCTACAGCAATGCGTTGTAATAGTTTGCGTTGTAAAAGTTGCGTTGTAATAGCACTTCGTTGTAAAAGTTTCGTTGTAATGGCTGTTTCCCCTCCAGTTTCCTATGAGGGAAGAACCATTGAGCTTGCTGGATATTTTGAAGATTCTCTTAGTTTTAGAGGACGGAAGATTTTTGGGAAGAACTATGTAGCCATCAAAGGTTTGAACATCTTAGGGTGGTTTCACTCGGGTCTTTTCAAGATGGTGTTGAGGCATGGCACGAAAGATCAAGTTTCCATTCTCCGTTCTGGTGATTTTACCGAGTTGTTCACTGATCGTTTTCCTTCTGTTTTTAGTGACAAACTTGGGCATTTAAAAGGGTTTACTCATCTCATCAAAGTAAAACACAATGCTTTTCCTGGTAAGCATACACTGAGGAATGTTCCTTTTAGTGTTAGGGAACAGCTGGAACAGGAACTTAATGATTTGTGTAAAAAAGGGATTATCGATTATCTGGTTGTCTTCCTTAGTCGCCACGAAGAAGAAAAATGGTGAGCTTCGTGTTTGTGTCGATTTGCGTAGCCTTAACAAGAATATCTGGATTGACTCGCATCCCCTACCCAAGATTTCTGACCTTTTGTCTTTCACTAATGGTTCTAAGTGGTTTAGTAAATTGGATTTAGCCATAGCCTATCACCAGATAGTGCTTGATCCTTCATCTTAATGCTTTTGTATCTCCAATTGGTTTTTTTCAGTACTGCAGCATGCCCTTTGGTCTGGCCTCTGCGGCAGCAGTTTTCCAAAGAGTAATGCCCAATTTAATAAAGGACATCAAAGGTGTCCTCGTTTTTACGGACGATGTTTTGATTCATGGTGAGACTTGTGAGTTGCATGACAAAATTGTTTTTTGTGTTTTGGAGGTTTTACGTGACGCTGGTTTTCTTCCAAAGAAAACCAAGTGCGTCTTCAGGGTTCAGAGGGTGGAGTATCTTGGTCATATCATTTCAGATCAGGGTGTCGAACCAAGACCTGGTCTTGTTAAGGCCATTGTTGATTGCCCTTGTCCCAAGGATAAGATCGGCCTGAAGTCGTTCATAGGGTTGTCTGAATTCTACTCTCGGTTTATACAGGATTATGCCTCAAAGATGCAACCTCTCACCAATATGCTCAAAAAAAGTGTCCCATTCTGCTGGAATGATCAGTGTGAGTCTGTTTTTGTGGGTATTAAGAATGAGTTAGTGGGGCCCAAAATTCTAAAAGCTTTTGTTCCTGGTGCATTTGCACCATCACTGTGGATGCTAGTGGTGTTGGACTAGGCGCTGTGCTCACTCAGATTGTCAATGGAGTTGAGAACACTTTAGGTTTCGCATCTACAGTTTTGCGCGGGTCAGAAGTGAATTTTGCCATTATTGAAAGGGACTTGTTGGCGTGTTGGTGGGCAATACGGAAGTTTAGCCCATATGTTTGGGGGACACATTTCATTCTACGCATGGATCATAGCCCGTTGGTGGCTATTCTTTCTGGTGATCGTCCTAGAGATCATACTCCCAGGATTGCACGGTTGTCTACCAAGCTGTTACAATTTGACTTTGAGATCACGTACATTCCTGGGAACAAGAATGCCTGGGCTGATTATTTTTCTAGGCACCCTGTTGAGCTGGAGAGTGATGTTGAGGATGATGAAGTTAAGGATTGTTTTATTGCCTCTCTTGCACTTGATGATATGTGTGATGTTAGTGAAAAGGAATGGAGAGAACATTTGCTTAAAGATCCTCTACCAGGTGAAGTAATTATATGTGTCAGGAACGGCTGGCCGAAAGAGAAAAATGCTCACGTTTGTTCAAGTTTCTTCTGAAATTTCTGTTGAAGATGGCCTACTGGTTCGTGGTGATAGACTCATTCCTCCCGACAGCTTAAGGTCCAGGTTGATGTTGGGTATGCATGAGGGTCATCTCGGTAGATCGTTCACCAAGAGGAGATTACGTGAGCACTTCTGGTGGCCACAAATGGATAAGGATGTTGACGCTTTTGTTGGTGATTGTGTGGTGTGTTCCAATTCTGAAAAGGGGTTGAAGGTGCGTACTCCTCCCCTCCAACCTGTTGAATTACCCAGCAGACCATGGGAAAAAATTGGTATTGATTTAGTTGGTCCATTCTACATGCTCCCTCACAATTCCAGATTTGCCATCGTGGCCATTGATTATTATTCAAAATGGCCAGAAATACGTTTCATTAATGAGCCTAACTCTAAGGCTGTGATTGATTTCTTGAAGGATTTGTTTAGTTGTGAAGGGTTTCCGTCTTCTGTCGTGAGTGACAACGGGTCACAATTCATTAGTAATGATTTTGACCAATTCCTGCATCAGGGTGGAATTGAACATTCCAGAAGTGCTCTTTACCACCCACAGGCCAATGGCCTAGTAGAGCGTATGAATAGAGTAACAATTGTGTGCAGTGGGCTTTGGCTCAGAAATGTAATGTACAGAACGCTGTGAGATCCATGCTTTGGTTCTATCGCACCACACCTCATTCGACTACTAAAGTTTCCCCATATGAGTTGCTGAGGGAAGGGAAACCCTGTTCCAAGGTTTGTCCTGGTTGAATGTCAAGGTGGGTGAAGTTTGATTCTGTGAGTGATGTTGACGAGCGCGTGAGATGTAATGTTAAGCAGGCACAGTCCTGGCAAAAGTTTAATTTTGATTCAAGAAATAGGTATCTTTCTCAAACTTTTACTGTTGGGGATTCTGTTCGCATTAAGATTCCCACACACAGGAAAAAAGGGAGTTCAAAGTTCTCCGAACCTCTCACCATTGATAAAGTGTTTCGTAATGCTGTTAGGGTTAATAATAAGTTTTGGTGGAATGTGTCAAGGGTTGTCAGAGTCTGTGATCTCAATGTTTGGACTCCAGTCTCTGATCTGAATGTTCGGACTCCAGACCCTGATCTCAATGCTCGGACTCCAGTCCCTGATCTCAATGCTCATACTCCTTCTAATTTGTTGAATTCTAATGATGTTCCTCCTCTTTCTTCTCATTCCCGGGGAATTATGTAATCTAGATGGGCGCCCATTTCAAATGACTAATGCCCAAGGAATATTGTCATTGAGTCCTTTGTAGGAACTGCCTAGACGGTAGACCGGATAGTTACTGGGGTACATTTATGGTTTTTTTTAGCCTGTCAGGGGAACCAATATATTAAAAAGTCTTTAGGGTATCCCGTAGCCAGTTTTAGCCATTCACTCACTCACCCTCTCTCACAAACCCCTTCTCTCACTAGAAAATCTCACACCGTCACTACTCATACAGTGTAATTAAAAGATCTCCGCCAAAGTTACCCTTCAGGGGACCTGTAGGGCATTGCAACGCCGGCCCAACGAGAAGCGACCCACAATGATGAAGCATGACATCGCTCGGGATGTGTGAGGGCAACAAGAGACAAAATCTGTGATTGTCTCTATTTGTGAGGTTAAAGCCTACACTCCTCTGTTCTCTCTCATTCCTTTTCTATGTGGACAATATTCAATCAATCAATCAGAGTACTTGTAAAGCGCGCTACTTACCCGTGAGGGTCTCAAGGTGCTGAGGGGAGGGGGCGCCGCTACTGCTCGAAGAGCCAGGTCTTGAGGAGTCTTCTGAAGGCGAGTATGTCTTGGGTCTGCCGTAGGTGGGTAGGGAGGGTGTTCCAGGTCTTGGCAGCGAGGTAGGAGAAGGATCTGCCACCGGAGGTTGTTCTTTGGATGTGGGGAACAGCGGCGAGGGCAAGGGCGAGGCTGGCGTAGTGGAGCTGGCGGGTTGGGGTGTAGAAGCTGAGTCTGCTGTTCAGGTAGGCTGGTCCGGCTTTGTGGAGTGCTTTGTGTGCGTGGGTGAGGAGCTTGAAGGTGATCGTCTTGTCAATGGGGAGCCAGTGTAGGTCTCTCAGGGGGGGTGATGTGGCTGCGGCAGGGGATGTTGACGATCAGTCGGGCGGAGGCGTTTTGTATGCATTGTAGTCCTCGTAGGTGTTTGGCTGGGATTCCTGCGTAGAGTGCGTTGCCGTAGTCCAGTCTGCTGCTGACGAGGGCAGAGTCATCTGAACCCAGACTGGGACGGGTCCAAGATGTTGTTGTCTTCCAGGTGGTGGGACAGTTGCATGTTGATGACTTTCTCGATGACCTTCGCCGGGAACGGGAGCAGGGAGATGGGTCGGAGGTTCTTGAGGTCCTTGGGGTTCTTGAGGAGGGCGTTGATTTCGGCATGTTTCCAGCTTTCCTGAAATGTCGCTGTTTTGAAGGAGATGTTGATGACCTTCCGTAGTTGGGGTGCAATGGCAGCGTCTGCTTTGTTGAATACGTGGTGTGGGCATGGGTCTGACGGAGATCCTGAGTGGATGGAGTTCATGACCTTGCATGTCTCGTCGTCATTGACGTTGGACCAGGAGGTCAGGCGGTTGGCGCTGGTGGTGTTCACATGGGAAGTGGGGTCTGGCGTAGTAGGGGCGGTCATGGTGTTGAAGCTGCCATGGATGTCAGCGATCTTGCAGTGGAAGAAGATGGCCAGTGAGTTGCCCAGTTCTATGTCATTGGCGTTGGCGCTGGGGTTGGAGAGTTCCTTTACGGTGCTGAAAAGCTCTTTGCTGTCGTGTGCATTGTTATCCAGGCGGTCTTTGAAGGAGGATCTCTTGGCTAATCTGATGAGGTGGTGATGTCTGCGGGTGGCGTCCTTGTGGGCTGCGTGGTTGTTCGGAGTGCGTTCGTTCAGCTATATCTTCTCCAGTTTCCGGCATGCGCGTTTGGAGGTCTGCAGCTCGTTGGTGAATCAGGTGGCTCTCTTGCTGGCGTGGTTGTTGGAGGGTTTCTTAAGAGGGGTGAGGGTGTTGACGCAGTTGTCGATCCACTGTCTGAGGTTGCGGGCTGTGGTGTCTGGGTTGGTGGGGTCGGTGGATGTGTTTTGGGCGAGGGTGGTGATCAGCTGGTCTTCGGTGACTTTGCTGCAGCAGCGGCGAGGTAGCTGTTGGGTGCGGTGGTGCGTGGTTGGTTTATTGAAGGTGAAATGGATGCAGCTGTGGTCGGTCCAGTGGAGTTCGGTGGTGTGGTCGAAGGTGACGTGGGTGCCTGTGGAGAAGACGGGGTCCAGCATATGGCCAGCGGCGTGGGTGTGTGCGGTGACTAGTTTGACGAGGTTGGCGATCAGGGTGGCGGAGTTGGCGTCTCGAGGTGGAAATTCAGGTCCCCGAGGAGGATGTAGTCCATGGAGGCAAGTGTGTGGGGGCTGGCGAGGTCGGCGATGGAGTCGCTGAATTGATCTTGGGGTCCGGGGGGTCTGTGGATGAGTGTTCCTCTGAGGGTGGTGTTGGGGTCGGTGTGGATACGGAAGTGCAGGTGTTCAGCGGTGTTGAGGGTGTCATCTGCGTGGGTGGCGACCTTGAGGGTGGACTTGTGGGCGATGGCTATTCCTCCAGCGATTTCATTGGTGCGATCCCTGCCGTGATCTTGTAGCCGTCCGTGATGGCTATGGCGATGTTGGGCGCCGAGAAGTCGTTCCACCAGGTCTCGGTCAGGAAGGCCGCGTCTGGGGCAGAGGTGTCGAGCAGATTTCAGAGCTCGACGGCTTGTTTGCGTGCGTGTCTTATTCACGGGGATGCAAGGAAGCTCTCAGACTTGGGATAGCGCAGTTTATTGTTCATTCAGTCTCTCTACAGCAATTAGTGCGCTGTGGTGCAGTGTTTCCAACGCGGTGCTCTATGTAGATAAAAATTTGGTGAATTACGATGCTGTTTACTTCAGCGTGGCTGCCTTTTGCTAGCATGTTGGCACTTCAATCACATTCTACATTGCACAAAGCACACCCATCTCCGGATTACGAGTATTTAGCTCCTTGTTTCCTATGCCGGCACACTAATTGCTGTTGAGAGACTGAATGAACAATAAACTGCCCTATCCAAAGTCTGAGAGCTTCCTTGCATCCCCATGAATAAGACACAGCAGCGTTGGGAGGAACAAAAGACAACAGTGAAGGCCACTTCCAGTCCATGTCCTGAGGAGAACCCTTTAGTAAACTTGGGGTTCGAAACACGTTGACACTGTGCTGGAGCAAGAATCGTAATGGGTGTAACAGGGAATGAAGTATAGGATGCAATTCCCCCGTGAAAACTTGACCCTTTGTTAAAAATAGTTTCCAGCATAGTAAACAAGCAGGCCCGTGCAATTTACTCATTGTCTGCTTGTGTGCCCCATAAATGAAGTAATTGGAGGCATTCCACTTTTTATTTGGTGTCTATACCAATGTTTTTCATTGACTGTATGTATTATGTCTTTTTTAATTTTGTGAATGTTTATGTTTTGATGGTGTACATTTTTAACAGTAGTGTTTTGTTTCGAATATATTGAAATGTTATGAAAAGAATACATGTAAATAAGTAAAAGTGATCAAATGAAAACTTTGCCCGCTTAGGATTTTTTGGCTTGGTGTGGTACAAGATTGTTAAAACAACCTATCTGGCAATTTTGTTGTTCAGTAAGTTAGAGTGGTCTAGGACAGGTAGTGATAGGACCCAAGCCTCTTTTGGTTTCACAAGTCTCACACTCAGCAGGGGGGAGCCTCTGAGTGCAGCCATTCTGGTTGTACAGGATTCTATAGTTCCTGCGATAGTCTCTTATCAGACATCAGTGCTAAGAGTAATACAACGGAATGCTCTCAAAGAGCAATGAAACAGTGTCCTGGTTCTTCCACCTGCCACTACTCCATACCCCATTTCCTAAAGGTGTTCCTTTATTGCTACCAGGGAAGCCCAAAGGCTTTGAGCAACTACATTGCAAGGTGACTCATTGGCTTACTTTGCAGGTGAATTTAGCTTTCATTGTGCACCTTGATATTATCATGATGCAATGTGCTGCCTGGGTTGGAAAAGGCCCGAAACCAGACAATCGTAGCAGTGTCATTGGCAATTTTAGTTCTGAGACCCTGGTCAGTAGTTTGCTTTCTAGACTTTCCAATACACTTATGCCCATAAGCTGAGTAGAAGCGGTTCCGCTGGAGTTCTTATATAAGCCAAATACTTCTCTAAGTATGCAGACTCTTCCCAGTATTTCATTTCAATATTTCCCTTTACCACTCCTCAACAGATTTGCTCTCCTGCCCACATAAGAATCTGGGGATTCTATAAGGGGTCCTTTGGTAAATAGTACACTTGACTTTAATGTAGACTCTGCTGTTGTTAACCTGTGTCAGCTTTGGTCGACAAGGAAAGTGTAAAGTCTATTGACATAAAGTTTAACCCCTCCCGTTCTCATGACGAGCTCAGCTCATCATGACACGCTGGGCGCTCACACACAGGGCTAATTCCCCCGCAGTGCTGAACGTTCTAAAGAAATGGGCGTGGTCATGATGAGCTCAGTTCGTCATGAGCACAGCGCCACCGTGCAGCGTGACGAGCTGAGCTCGTCACAAGCACCGTGGCGCTGCGCGTGCCCTCCCTCCCCCCAGCGCCGCAGGGGAATTAGCCCCGCAGCGAAGGGGTTAAAGAGAAAATTGGCACCTGGAAAGTGGCTGGGTTGGGTTCCAAGTTAAATAATTCTCAATGGCATCATATTATCGCTAGATATGACCTCATTGTCCTTCAAAAGACCTGGCTGGTCAAACCTTGTCATATTCAAAGCTTTGAGTCTTACCGGGCCTCTCAGGCATTACTAAAGGGGTATTGAGAGCCCTGATATCAATCAACTTCACAGGGCGTGTCATCTATAGAGTGGATCTGAATTATAGTAATTTTCAACTCATTTGGCTGGAATAAGGCCTAACGGAAATGTTAATTATTAAACTGTATAAACATTGTTTTGATGTCAATAATTGTGCCATCATTAACACTCTAAGAAGTTAGCTTGAGGGTACCATATTAGTGAGGGGGTTTGTCCCTGGCTTGGCGATTTCAATACTCATTGCTGCAAGTTAGGCAACACAGTGGCTTGTGGCCTAAGGGGCATCTATGGGGAACCTCTGACACACATTGCACATAATCCTTGTGGGGAGATCCTCAGTGAACTTATTGTGAAGTACCAACTGATATTTGCCTTTGATGCTACTGTTGCCCAACCTGTTCTGAATCCAAATTTCACTGACAGAGATTGTCACAGTATTCTTGATTTCATTCTGTGATGGAGCAAGGTTTCACATATACCGAAACTTGCTTGGACTCAGCCGTCTCAAAATAACCTATAATTAATTAACCAACATGTTTTGTTTACTAATATTTGCATTTACACGACATTCTAGTAAGCTGGGGAAGCTTGCATATGTGCTTTTACTAACATTAACCCGAGTGTCTTGAAAATGGCCGCCGAAAACGTGGGCACTTTACTGCGCATGCGTCTGCCACATCTACGTGGTATGACGTATCCCTGCTTTTGGTGGGAACTTCTCGCTTCTGCGCACTGTACTCATACTTACACTTATGCTGCTGCTTGTTCGTTCTGCTTAACCATTAATGCAAAGGTTAAAATAAAGTAATGGTGTTAGAGTAGAGATAAGTGGTATACAGTGCATTCATTTATTTTTGTATTCTAATATGTTTCTCTTTGACTTTGTTACTAGCTCGTATCCAGGTCTGAGGGGTGTCTTGAATCGCCATTTTGAATGCGTACTGCGCATGTGCCGGGAGAAACGAGACTTGAACTGTGAAATTGAAACTGCCAGGGACTGTCTTACCCGCGATGCGCCTGAAAACCTCCCCCCATAACCTGGGAAATTGATGAAGAATTGCAAAATGTTTTAACAGTGATTGCTAAAATTAAATAATATTGGTGGGTGGACAAAATTCGTTAGAAATTAAATTATGGGTGGGAACTTGATCAATTCAAGTCAATTAAGATGTTCTCATCTTAGTATGGTGTGATGACCTTTCCTCGTCTTTTTGACCAATTACTGAAGGGGAACACATAGAGTTGCAACATTTAGGAGTGGTACATTGCCCTCGAAATGGTATAACTAAGGGAGGTTTAGATAGAGAAATTGTCCGACTTGTCCGAGTAGCTGACCCGTCACTGACTCAATGCATGCTATAGGAGATCGAGATCAAAGGTGCTGGCGGAGCACTCTGTAAGAAGAATTGAGGTGTTGGTGGGAAAATTATCAATTACCCAGTCGGGGTATTAATTGGCTTGCTGAGAGATAGGGGTGTGACGCTGGCGTTGCACTTAGCGGAGGTGATCTGTCCTGATCTGCACTTGTCTTGTCATGTGGGCACCTCATTAGTCAGGAGCCTGGTCCTTATTTGCCCCAGCCCGTGGCCAGGACTGGTCATTGCACAATTCTGGGCAAATCACTTAATCTAAGATGAATGTGTGTCCTCATGTAACGTAACTGGTGCTATGTAAAGCGCTCTGATATCCAATTTGGTTCAGGTCTAGTTCGCGCTATATAAAACTCTGCAAAAAAAAAAAATAATATATATATATATATATATATATATATATATATATTCTTTCCAAACTTCTTCTCTTGATGAAAGAAAAGGCACCGACTCAGTGGTATGTGAATCAAAGAAAATAGTTTATTCCATGCGATATATATATATATATATTACCTACTGGCAGTCGCCAGTAGGTATATATAGTTAGGATTTTTTCCCTATGGGATTTTTGAAAATTCTATGTCTAATAACTTTGGCGTTTGTGGACGGAATTGGCTGAAATTTTCTGGAAAATGGAACATTTTGTTTCTGAGCAGCCCCTGGAAATTTGGGGGGGGTTCGTCAAGGGGGGGCCGAGAAAAAAGGGGGGTCCCAAAACGTGTTTTTAACATTGAGTTTTCCATAGGGCGGTTGGCCTCACTTTTAGCCCGAACGGCTGAATGGATTTCCACGAAACTTGGCAAAATTGTAGGGACTGGTAGCCCGATGTGCCTTTGCTAGGTCTCAATATATGTGCTTCAGTGGATTTTGAGAAATTAACGTTCAAAAAAAGATATATATCTGTAACAGCGGACCGGGCAGCGCTCCGGTTCGCGGACTTTACGCGTAACGGAACTTCGCGTAGCGAAGCTGATTGGCTCTCCGGTGTCTGTCAACATTCTAAACAGTCCGGAGCGGCCGCCATCTTGTCTCTCGGTAGGATTGAGAGACAAGAGGAGGCCAAAACAAAGGGGGAAATGACCATAAGGGGGCATAGTAGATCCTCCCTGACCCCCTAGGTTTAATGTGGAGGCTTTAAAAGGGCCCCGCGGGGCAAAAAAAAATTTTTTTTTTTTTGTTTTTTTGCGTGGGTAGCGCCCGGTTCGCGAACCGGGAAGCG
This sequence comes from Lissotriton helveticus, assembly GCF_964261635.1. NCBI lineage: Eukaryota > Metazoa > Chordata > Amphibia > Caudata > Salamandridae > Lissotriton > Lissotriton helveticus. The sequence goes on from NC_136068.1 coordinate 1,220,182,795, forward strand.
TTCTGGGCAGCGTACTATAAGGAAAAAAGAATGATAGACTTTTCAAATACTGTATGTTAATTGATTGTTGGTTTTGTTGATTATTTTTTAATTTTTTAATTTTTTAAGCAATTATTTATTATTGTGATTGTGTTTCAAAATTTAATAACATTTCTAACATTTAACTAGTTTATGAATTACATATAAAAATGATTAAAGACTCAAACAATTTTTTAATATTACATACAATTTTATTTTTCGGATTGTTTTTCAAAATTTAATAGAACGTCTAGCATTTGACTGTCCGACATGTCCTCTTGTTGAGTGAACATAAGTTCCCACATTTGACCATCATCATAATGAAGTAAATGATCCACAGATTCTACACATTGAACTAATTCATGGTCCCGTGATTCATCCATGAAATCTGAGTCATCATTGTCCTCAATATCTTTTTCTGTGTTGTTCTCCAGAACAATTTCGAAGGAAACATTCTGCTCACCTTCCATTTTATTGCTGTAATTTGCATAAAAAATAAATATATCAGTAGAGATAGGGCACTGTTGGGTTTAAGTTCAGACAGGTACTTGTGAGTTTATAACAGAGAAGTAATCTATGGGCACTGTATGGTTTCAGGCGTGAAGTAGTACTATTAAAAAGTGCCTGTGAAGAAGCCTAAGTAAATTCATAATTATACCACAGAAACCTAAATCAATCCATAATTATAATAAAGAAGCCTTTCTCAATGTCTAACTCTTACAGGGGGATAGTATATAACTATCTGAAAATGTTTTCAAATTTATAAAATAATATCTCACCTTCTAAAAACAAGTTTAAGTTGTGAGTGAAAATGATCTTGCAATGTAGTTCAGGAAGTAGTAGTCAAAATGGCTGTGTTTCTCTCTCTTCCTTTATATATATTCAGGTACATAGCCAATCAAATGTCAGGTAAAAAAAGTAGAAAATGAAAGTAACATTTTAATTGGTTGTCAATTCCAACACTTCAGATGTGTTTTGTGAAGTAATTTACCTCAGGGTATTTAGAGAGGTCTACAGGCTAAATGGTTAAATGGAATTTCAATCAAATTTGTGAAAATGGTAGGCATTGGTATGTAGTATGAGCTAATCTATATTTGGTGAAATTGTCTCCAGTCGCTTTTCTGTAAACTACTTTCCCACCTTTTTTGATGGTGCGCTTCCCAGGGAGCGACCCGGTACGCGAACTGGCGAGCGCCCCGGTTCGCGAACCTTAAGCGTTACGGGAGTCCACCATTTTGTGTTTCGGTCGAATTAAGATACAAGATGGAGGGCAAATAATGTTCAGAATGGGTAGAAGGGGGCACGGTAGACTTATCTTGACCCCCTAGGTTTTCTGAGGGTATCTGAGGAGGCCCATATGTGCGAAAAAAATTTAGCGAGGTTAGCTCCCGGTTCGCGTACCGGGTAGCGCCCCAGGGAGCGTACTTTGTTGAAAATTAGTGAAAAATGTTAGAGTAAAATAATAATTGTGAGTGATCAGATGTAGGGTAGCTCTGAGAAGAGCTTTTGGGTTTATGGTACATTTAGGTACTTATAAGTAGGTACCAATGCACAGTCTTAAATTCAGAATGAAAATTCTGTTGCCCTCATCTGAGAAGTGAACTCCATCTCCTCTGTAGATATCTTGCATATAGTAACGCAAGTTATTGTTGTACAGGGAGCCCATTCCATGGTCTCTCATGTAAGCTGAAACAGATTTGTTTACATGCTTCCTCGACTTCTCAATTTGTGGACAAAATTGGTTTGACCACCTCCATTTCTATCTTTGGCATATATTTGAATATACCAAGGCAGTCTGAGGAAAAAGTGCCATCAATTGCTCAAAGGTGTCCTTTAAAAGCATTTCCAGACCTACCCCAGTCAAAGTGCCCAAATCATTACCTCCACAGTGCACAATTAACAGGTCAGGTTTTGGCAAATGCATAAAGGTTTTCACCAATGGTATCAATTGGTGACATTTTAATCCTCTGTGGCCAAACCACTTAATTTCCACATCTTGTAAATTGAGGTTAGGTAAATTCCTGTTCTCAGCATACCTCTGAGCCCAATAGATGTAACTATGTCCAACAATCCAGACAGAAAACATGGTGAGAGAAGGTTCTCCTGCAGTCAGATGAAGTGTGGCAATGAAATGGCAGTTGAAAAAATAAGAGTTTAAAATGAAAAAAACTGTGGAGTTTCTGTGTTAATGAAGCAGTAACAGTGATTGGTGGATTTTGATTGCTGAAAACAGAAAGTTAGGGTGCATGGATGAGTTGTTTGAAAGATGTATTTTGAGTGGTCAAGAAAAAATCATTAAATGAAAGAATGCACTGGATATGAGGTGCACTGAGAGTTCAGAGTTCAATTGCAACATTGTTGTGTGAACTTGCAAACACCAGAGGTCTTCCAAGACGTGGTTGCCATGCAAAAAAGGCAGAAAGGGCAGAGGGGGGAAGGGTTTTCATTTGAAAAAAAGTGAGGGAAGAGTTTTGATTGGGTGACATGAGAGATATGTGTGAAGAATTACAGCATTTCTGTGCTTTTGATAGCTGCAGACTCTGGAGTGCATACCTTTTGCTCTGCTGAAGACAAATTGGTGTGTTTCTGAGACTGTTTTGAAACTCAAAGTATTTGCTAAGGTGAGAAAAGATTTCTTTAATTTAGATAGAGAATAGTGTGCTTTAAGGAGAAAATTATGAAGAAAGTTGTGTTCTTCAAATGTTGCTTTGTCTCAAGTGTTTTACAAATAGATTTTGTTTCTTTGAGAAAATGTAATTGGAGAAAATGTGAAGTATTAGTACTGACAGGGTGTTATTGTGCATAGGAGCTGTGGAGTCTTTTCAAATTATGACTTGAAAATCGTTTTTGAGGAAAATGAATGGTTATAATATTTATGACAAGGACATAATGGTGTATGCTTCATTATAAGGCAATTGAGTGTCTCTGATGTTATTTTTCCCATTTTAATGTAAGACCTTTCTCTGTGGAGCAAATTGCTTGTAAACATGCTCCCACCTGGGCATGGCAAATTTAGATTTTGAATGTTTGCGTTACATAGCCATGTTAAAAGTGACACAAACATGCTGCTAAGGCAATCAAAAAACGCTTTTATGTGCCTTAAGGACATTTTAAGTCATTTCTCCATGTGCAGTGTTTTGAAATTATGATTTGAAAATCGTTTTTGGGGAAAAGGAATGTTTTTTAAATTTATGACAAGGACATAATGGTGTATGCTTCTTTATAAGGCATTTCAGTGTCTCTGATGTCATTTTTCCCATATTACATTAAAAGACCTTTCCCCGTGGGGCACATTCCTTGTAAATATGCTCCCACCTGTGCATGGCAAATTTAGATTTTGAATGTTTGTGTTACATAGCCATGTTAAAAGTGACCCAACCATGCTGGAAAGGCAATCAAAAAACGCTTTCATGTGTCTTAAGGACATTTTAAGTCATTTCCCCGTGTGCAGTGTTTTCAAATTATGATTTGAAAATCGTTTTTGGGGAAAAGGAATGGTTTGTAAATTTATGACAAGGATATAATGGTGTATGCTTCGTTATAAGGCATTTCAGTGTCTCTGATGTCATTTTTCCCATATTACATTAAAAGACCTTTCCCCGTGGGGCACATTCCTTGTAAATATGGTCCCACCTGTGCATGGTAAATTTAGATTTTGACTGTTTGAGTTACATAGCCATGTTAAAAGTGACCCAAAAACTTGCAAAGGCTTTAAAAAAACACTTTCATGTGTCTTAAGGACATTTTAAGTCATTTCCCCGTGGGCAGTGTTTTCAAATTATGACTTGAAAATCGTTTTTGAGGTAAAGGAATGTTGTTAAAATGTATGTGTGCCATATGCCCCCAAATTTCTTTTTCAGGGGTGCAGCAGGGTGTTCTTGAGACACCCCTGCACCTTTGGAAAAATTCCTAATTTGCGATGAGCTAATTACTAATCGCAAATTGCACCTTCATTCCTATGGGCCTCCTGGCCCATGGAAATGAATGGGTAATTTGCAATTAGCAATTTGCTCATCGCAAATTAGGAATGGTAAAGAATCACTATTTATTCCTTAAAATTCGCTATTTTGGAAATGCAAAATAGTTTGATGATACATATGGCGGTTCATCTCTAACAAGATAAGAAGCTTAGGGATACATTTATGATGACTGGCGCAATGAAGTGGACATCACTTACTTCATTGGTAGAGCTTTACATGTATTATCTCCTCTGTATTCTTCATCAAGCGTAACTTTCATCTGCAATCCTGAGTAGGCCTCACCTTAAACAAACCTCTGGATAGGGCACACCTTCTCGTCATCCTGAATTAATCATTTAAAATGCTAGGGACAGATTTATGATAGGTGTATGCCTCTTTTGCGCCACTGTGCGTCACTTTTGTGATGCAGCGGCGGTGCAAAAGATTTGCTATGAGGCGACAAAATTACAAATTGATGCATTTAGGCAGATGTGTCATGGTGTAAAAAACACCGTGCCACATGAAACTGATGCAGCAGTGATGCAAAAGATGCACCATGTTGCAAGACAGGCCTCACTTGGGGCCATATGTATGAAGCTAATTAGCATTTGCAAAGGCCGAAGTTCTGTGAATTTCGGCCTTTGCGAATGCTAATTAGACAAATGGTATGTATCAAACAAGTTTGATGCAAAATAAGGAATAGCAAAATTTGCTATTCTTTATTTTGCGATTGCACTGAAGGATTTGCAAATTTTGTGATTTCTTAAATGCAATGTATCAAACAAAAAATATGCAAAAAATGGCATTAAGGATTTGCAAATTACCACCAACTTCTAGTTGGTGGTAATTTGCGAATTCTTTTCAAAAAGCTTTTTTTTCCAAAAAACAAAAGGTGACATATGACGCCCATACATGCCCTTAGGGCATGTATGTGCGCCATATGCCCCCAAATTTCTTTTTCAGGGGGTGCAGCAGGGTGTTCTTGAGACACCCATGCACCCTTGGAAAAATTCCTAATTTGCGATGAGCTAATTGCTAATCGCAAATTGCACCTTCATTCCTATGGGCCTCCTGGCCCATGGAAATGAATGAGTAATTTGCAATTAGCAATTTGTTCATTGCAAATTAGGAATGGTAAAGAATCGCTATTTATTCCTTAAAATTCGCTATTTAGGAAATGCAAAATAGTTTGATGATACATATGGCAGTTCATCTCTAACAAGATAAGAAGCATAGGGATAGATTTATGATGACTGGCACAATGAAGTGGACATAACTTACTTCATTGGTAGGCCTTTACATGTATTATCTCCTCTGTATTGTTCATCAAGTGTAACTTTGATCTGCAATCCTGAGTAGGCCTCACCTTAAACAAACCTCTGGATAGGCCACACCTTATCGTCATCCTGAAATAATCATTTAAAATGCTAGGGACAGATTTATGATAGGTGTATGCCTCTTTTGCGCCACTGTGCGTCACTTTTCTGATGCAGCGGCGGTGCAAAAGATTTGCTATGATGCGACAAAATTACAAATTGATGCATTTAGGCAGATGTGTCATGGTGTAAAAAAACCGTGCCACATAAAACCGATGCAGCAGTGATGCAAAAGATGCACCATGTTGCAAGACAGGCCTCACTTGGGGCCATATGTATCATGCTAATTAGCATTCGCAAAGGCCAAAATTCTGTGAATTTCAGCCTTTGCGAATGCTAATTAGACAAATGGTATGTATCAAACAAGTTTGATGCAAAATAAGGAATAGCAAAATTTGCTATTCCTTATTTTGCGATTGCACTGAAGGATTTGCAAATTTTGCGATTCCTTAAATGCAATGTATCAAACAAAAAATATGCAAAAAATGCCATTAAGGATTTGCAAATTACCACCAACTTCTAGTTGGTGGTAATTTGCGAATTCTTTTCAAAAAGCTTTTTTTCCAAAAAACAAAAGGTGCCATATGACGCCCATACATGCCCTTAGGGCATGTATGTGCGCCATATGCCCCCAAATTTCTTTTTCAGGGGCTGCAGCAGGGTGTTCTTGAGACACCCCTGCACCCTTGGAAAAATTCTTAATTTGCGATGAGCTAATTGCTAATCGCAAATTGCACCTTCATTCCTATGGGCCTCCGGGCCCATGGAAATGAATGGGTAATTTGCAATTAGCAATTTGCTCATTACAAATTAGGAATGGTAAAGAATCGCTATTTATTCCTTAAAATTCGCTATTTAGGAAATGCAAAATAGTTTGATGATACATATGGCGGTTCATCTGCAACAAGATAAGAAGCTTAGGGATACATTTATGATGACTGGCGCAATAAAGTGGACATTACTTACTTCATTGGTAGGCCTTTACATGTATTATCTCCTCTGTATTCTTCATCAAGCGTAACTTTAATCTGCAATCCTGAGTAGGCCTCACCTTAAACAAACCTCTGGATAGGCCACACCTTATCGTCATCCTGAATTAATCATTTAAAATGCTAGGGACAGATTTATGATAGGTGTATGCCTCTTTTGCGCCACTGTGCGTCACTTTTCTGATGCAACGGCGGTGCAAAAGATTTGCTATGAGGCGACAAAATTACAAATTGATGCATTTAGGCAGATGTGTCATGGTGTAAAAAAAACGTGCCACATGAAACCGATGCAGCAGTAATGCAAAAGATGCACCATGTTGCAAGACAGGCCTCACTTGGGGCCATATGTATCAAGCTAATTAGCATTCGCAAAGGTCAAAATTCTGCGAATTTCGGCCTTTGCGAATGCTAATTAGACAAATGGTATGTATCAAACAAGTTTGATGCAAAATAAGGAATAGCAAAATTTGCTATTCCTTATTTTGCGATTGTACTGAAGGATTTGCAAATTTTGCGATTCCTTAAATGCAATGTATCAAACAAAAAATATGCAAAAAATGCCATTAAGGATTTGCAAACTACCACCAACTTCTAGTTGGTGGTAATTTGCTAATTCTTTTCAAAAAGCTTTTTTTCCAAAAAACAAAAGGTGCCATATGACGCCCATACATGCCCTTAGGGCATGTATGTGCGCCATATGCCCCCAAATTTCTTTTTCAGGGGTGCAGCAGGGTGTTCTTGAGACACCCCTGCACCTTTGGAAAAATTCCTAATTTGCGATGAGCTAATTGCTAATCGCAAATTGCACCTTCATTCCTATGGGCCTCCTGGCCCATGGAAATGAATGGGTAATTTGCAATTAGCAATTTGCTCATCGCAAATTAGGAATGGTAAAGAATTGCTATTTATCCCTTAAAATTCGCTATTTAGGAAATGCAAAATAGTTTGATGATACATATGGCGGTTCATCTCTAACAAGATAAGAAGCTTAGGGATAGATTTATGATGACTGGCGCATCACCAGGGATGTGCAAGTCATCCTGCGCTGCTGTTCCGCCACCCATGGTGTGCTGCATTTACAATGCGGCGCAGCATGGGGCAAAAATGGCACAGATGCGTGACGCATCTGTGCCGTAAAGGTGGCGCATTGCTGGAGTTGTATCGCACGTGTGATGCAGCTCCAGCAAGGCTCAGGGGTGCCCCATCTCCACAATGTTGCGTCAAGACCTATGCCTGCTTCAAGCAGGCGCAGGGTTTTGACGTAGCTTTCTCCTATCTGATTGTAAATGCGGCACACCATGAGTGGCAGAGCAGCGGTGCACGTTAACTGGTGCATGCCTGGGGATGTGCCATTTAACATAAATCTGCCCCTTTACATTTAAGTATGTGCAGGGGACACAGAGTCGGTGAGGCTTATCCAAGGTTAAGAAGAGATGAGTCCTGTTCACTGAAAAATTAGACATAGGCTTCACCTGCTCAGCATCGTTGGACATGGCTATATAATAGCTGCAAAATGTTACTCTTGTTAAACAATTTTACTATTATAATCTTACTCTGCAACATCTCATTGTTGTTATCTTTCTTTAAAGATAAAAAAAACATCAACATGAGCGACAATCAGCAATCAGTTGATTTTGACCTCATCATTGAACTCGTAATTGAAACATCAGTGGATGTTGATCCCTTGGATGATTTAAATCCTGAGGATGAAGAAGAACGTTATGAGGATGCAGATTTGTCCGAATTATATGACATAGGATGGGAAGCTGACGTGCTTGAGCCTATGGAACTATAAACATTTATTTCAAAAATTTATAATAAATAAAAAGTAAAAATGTAAACCGTTTAATTTAAAAATAAAGACACCTTCAAAAACAGGTTATGTGTAGTGTCTTCAATAAAATATTAAAATATGCTCATAAAATTAGATCAGATTCACATATAAAATAGCACAAGTAACATGAATATAAATTCCATTTCTTTTCTGCTATTTCTGTATTCTAAATTTGCCAAGCACTAAAAAATCTTCTATGTAAAAATGTCAAGTAGTGTTTTAAGTTTTTGATTACTGTTATTGATTTACTGTTGGGTAATAGTGGTTAATAACATTTTTTATTATATTTTACCACAGATTCAACTGCAGATCATTTCAAGATTTCAGCATGCCAACCAAAGAAAGAGTGAGAAAGGCTGCAAAACGTCAAAGACAGCAGGTTAATGAAAAAAAGCAGCAGTCCTCTAACAAAAAGATTTGTCAAGTCACCAAGAAAGCACCGGGTAAGAGTACAAAAACATTCATAAGAAATATCTGTAGTAAAAAAAATATTACTACAGAAAATGTTTCAGTCCAGAAAAAGAGAAGCAATTCAAACGGAAAGGAAAGGCCAATGAAAAATGTTACTGCTAGAGCAAGAGATAACTCTGTGCATGATAGTAGAAGGAAACAACAGTTTAGGGACATTCGTAAACGAATGTTCCGCAACAGGATAATTGGCAATTTGTTAAAAAATATTAAGAAAGGTCAACAGAAAGTGGTTTTTTATAAGAGAAAAAAAAAAGTTGAGAAAGTTATTGATCAGGCATTTGAAATTAAACGTAAGTTATTTATTTTGATAATCAATAGAATTAGGAAGCTAAACAAGGCAATTTATGATTTCAAAAGAAATAGTAGATGGAAGAGAATAGTTAATCGTAGTAATTTTTGTGAAGTTTTTTCTGGAGAATGGATGCATAGTTCAAGCTGTGAGGCATTTTTTAATGAGGAGAGTTATTTCCAGGATAATGATTTGGTGCATGCAGTTGACACCAGTGGTCGTGCTTATGAAGTGAAAGATGGTTGTCCAGTTGAAAAAGAAAAACTTGTGACAACAGAGGCAGAAGAGGTGTTAGGTAATGAGGTTTTAGGAAGACGTGCTAAGGGTCCTGTGTACACCTGGAAGTGTAGTAGTATTTGCAGTGTGCGACAGGATTCCATCAATTTGCTTTGTGATTTTGTACGGTCATTTAATAAGAAAAGTTTGAAGCAGAAAATGAGGTTGTTGCAAGAATTAGATCCTTGCAGAGTGAGAGAAGTGACAGGTTTGCATGGTCATTCACTGGCTTGTCTTTCAAGGGGAGTATGCCAGAGTGTTTTTCATCATTTCAGGATGCTAGCAGTGCATCATAATAAAGTGAGGAAATTAGTTAGAATGTTGTATTATGCTAAGAGTCCAGCAATTATGCTTAAACAATTATGCGCTGCTCTTTTGCATGGTTCTGAAATAGATGTGAAGAATATATGTGAAGAAATTGAGTTTTGTTACTTTGGAAGTAAAGAGGAGAATGTTGAAATTGACCAAGAAGAAGCGGGTAATGTGGAAGATAGTGTACAGGTTTCCAGTACAGATAATTTCCAGAGGGAAATTGCGACGTTTCAGGTCAAATCAAGTGAGAGGCCAAATTTCACTTGTGTGTCTTGTCGACGCACTTATTATAAGAATCAGACTAAGTTAGTGGATTTATATGCAAAAAGTGAAAGGGAAAATAATAGTGAATGGAAGGATTTCGCGACATACTTGATGGCAGAAAATTGTTTTGATTTGGGATTGGATCAACGTGTGTGTACTTATTGTTGTTGCAAATTAAATCAAAACCAGATGCCTGCTAGAGCAGTTCATAATAATCTGGAATTGGTTGAGATTCCTTCTGAATTGAAGGATTTAAATACTTATGAATCTATTTTGATTCAAAGTATCCATCCCTTTCAGGCTATTGTAAGAATGGAGCCAAAGACAGGGAAATTGCCTCCATCAGATTTACAGAGAGGATTAAAGGGAAGAGTTGTTTATTTGCCTCTAGATTTGAAGAAAAACATTAACACAATTGGAGTAGAAAAAGTGGAAGAGGAACCTCTGGTTATCTTAGTTAATGGGGTTCCGACAAAGAATAAGAAAATATGGCAAGATTTAGTGGATGTTAGGAAAGTTAAAAAGGCAACATTGTATTTGAAAAAAAATAATAAATACTATAAGAATGTATATGTTGTAGAAGAGGAAGTAAGTGAGGAAGAGGATAGCGATTTGTGTGCTGGTCAAATTGAGAAAGTAGAACCCTCTACTAGTGAAGAAATATATGAACATTATAGTGTTCATCCTTTGCATTCCAAGGAAGTCATGGGGAATGCTATTGAGTTGTTTCAAATGAAACAAGCCAAAGGGAGTCCCATTAGTGTTTGGGAGGAAAGTTTGGAAGCTCGGTGTTTCCCACAGCTTTTTCCAACAGGTCAGGGAGGAAGATATGATGAGCGACCTCATCAAATTCCTGCTTCTGAATACCGGACTTTGCGATTGTATGCAGGAGATGCTAGGTTTCGACAATGCATTCCTTATTTGTTTCATCTCCTGTTTGAAAGCGATCTGTCTGGACTGTCATATGCAGTGAACCACATCTTGAAAAGTGGTATACACATGCAAAACATCTCGGCAAGTGACTTTATGGATAAAGTCAATGTCCAAGACAGTATTTTGGATTCTCACCTGATTAATCTCATGGCGTGTCAGCGTGGTACTAATGAGTACTGGTACCGTCGTCATGGTGATTTAAAATGTATGCTGAGGAACTTAGGAACTCCCACATGGTTCCTCTCTCTGAGCTGTGCTGAGTATGGCTGGGAAGACTTACTTGAATTTCTACGAGAGGCAAATGCTAACGTAGAAAACATCGAATTCAAGACACCCGGAGAACTGTGCTCTTTGGATCCAGTCAATGTATGTAGGTACTTCAATCATAGATTTGAAGGTATGATGTCTTTCATCATGAATAAGAAGAATCCACCTCTTGGAGAGGTGTTGGATTTCTTCTGGAGAAAGGAGTACCAAGCAAGAGGTGCTCCTCATATACATATGTTGCTGTGGATCAAGGATGCACCTAAATTTGGAACGGATCCAGAAGAGTCAGTGATGAGTTTCATAGAACAGTATTCTACGTGTGCTGTTCCAAACGCAAAGGAGAAAAAAAGCCTAAGAGAAAAAGTTCTACGTTTCCAAAGCCATCGATGTGGAAAGTACTGTCGTCGTAAATTCCGAAACAAAGACAAGTTCTACACCAAATGTCGTTTCGGCTTTCCACGACCGGTGATTTCTAAAGGAAGAGTGAACAGTTTGATGTCTTCGCTGCGACATAATGTGATGAAGAAATCACCTAAAAACACATACAATTTGAAGAGGAACGAAGAGTCTAAGTACATCAACGACTACAACCCGGTGATTTTGTCCATGTGGAATGCTAACATGGATATACAGTTTGTGGCTGATAACTGTATGGCTGTGGCTCGGTATGTGACATCTTACATCACCAAAAAAGAGAAGACAGAATTGAAGGATATGTGGGAGGACATTTCCCATGAAAAGAGCCTCAGCAAGAAGTTGTACAGTTTCAGTCTGAAGATGTTGTCGCATCGAGAAATCGGAGCTTACGAATGTTCTGACCGGTTGTCTTCAGCAAGTCTCTATGCCAAGTCCAGGAGTATCGTTTGGGCGAGTCTTGGTCTTGCTGCAACGCGTAATCGAGTTCTCAAACCTGTGCGGGAAATTGAGTATTTGGCGGAAAAGGAGCCAAACAGTACCGACATTTTGAAGACCAACATGTTGGATACATATTATCCAAATCGAAGCAGTCACCTCGAGAATGTTTGTCTGTATGAGGTTCTGCAAAATTACATATTCAAGAGGAACATCAAAGAAGATACTGAGAAAGGAGTGTATGCTGTAATAGGAAGTGAGGGATGTCTGGTCAAGCAAAGAAAATGCCACTTGATAAACCATCGAAAATTGAGTGGCGAATCTCCTGAAAAAAAGGAGTTTTTCTATTTAGCACTTTTGCAACTTTTTAAGCCTTGGCGTGCAGAAGAGGAACTGCTTGGAGATTTCCTCTGTTATGAAGACTCTTTCAATGCTGCCAAGGAGACCATAGAATGTCCTGCTTTTCCCAAATATGTAGAAATGATGAATGTGGAAATTGAGCAGGAAGCAACGATTGCAGCGGAGATTGCCAGAGACAGTTCTCAGGACAGTCAGAGTTCTGCTTCATTGAGTCAGGATCCACTAGGAGGACCTGTTATCGAAAATGAAGCTGCCACTGCTATGAATGAAGTGGAAAGAGCCATGGCACATGCTCAGGAGGATGCGGTTAACTTAGAAGAGTTGTAAAGACAACTCAACGTTGAGCAGAGGAAAATATATGACGAAGTTACCATGCAAATTGATCATGGATTAAGTCATGACAAGAAAGAGTGCTCATGTACGTCGTTGAAGCCTGTTCGACTGTACGTGAGTGGAGAAGCGGGAACTGGAAAAAGTTTCCTTATTAAAGCAATTTCATGTTATTTGCAGGAAAGGACAGAGTCATCGCTGTCTTGTGTTGTCACCGCTCCAACTGGACTGGCAGCACATAACATTAAAGGGATTACTTTACATCGTTTACTGATGCTGCCAGTGGAGCATGACAACAAATTACAATATCACAAGCTATCGGGAGATGCTTCTTTTGAAGTTTCAAGAGTCTTGAGGAAAATGAAACTTCTTATCATTGACGAAGTAAGCATGGTTTCCAATGTCATGCTTGCCTTTGTGCATTTGAGAATGCAAGAAGTTCTCAAAACAGAGTATGATGTGTTATTTGGTGGCAAACACATCATTGTTTTCATAGATCTTCTGCAGCTGACACCAGTGAAAGGGCAACCTGTGTTCAAAATGCTCACGCATGAAGATACCAGGAAGTGCCTAGGCAGCATTGGCAACGTCAATATATGGTTAAACTTCAATTATGCTGAACTGCATGAAAATATGCGTCAGGCGAAGGATGAAGTTTACAAGACTATTCTACAAGATGTTAGAATTGGAAAAGTGACCGAGCATGGGAAAGAAGCTTTACATGCACGATTACTGTCAAATTTATATCCAGAACAAGATGTTGTGCCTGAGAATATTTTTCAGAAAATTACTGAGAAGAAATCTGGAATATGTTTGATGCCAACTCTTGCAGAATGTGCCAAATTCAACAACAAAATGTTGCATTTAGAAAAGCAAGAGATTGTGAAACTGGAAGCTATTGACAGAGTAGAGCATATGGGATCAACAATTATTTTGTCTGAGAATCTGAAAACAAAATTGGATTCATTAGAGAAGAGTATATCTAAAACTGCAGGTTTTGAAAAGACTCTGAATGTGTGCTTGAACTGCCGTATAATTTTAAGAAGGAATTTACATGTTGAAAGAGGTCTGGTAAATGGATCAATGGGTAATGTTGTTGATTTTGTGAAATACAGAAATAGAGATGGAATTGAATTTTTAAAAATTAAATTTGATGGCATTGAGGAAGTACAGCTAATTGGTCGTTGTTCTGCTAGATTTTTGCTTGTAAAAGACTTACATGTTCGCCGTAAGCAGTTTCCTGTTTGCTTGGCATATGCGGTGACAATCCATAAATCGCAAGGTTTAAGTGTAGACAGTGCATTGGTGAATATTGGCAGTTCTGTGTTCAAGGAGGGTATGGCATATGTGGCATTGTCACGAGTTAGAACTTTATCGGGATTGTACTTGATTGAGTGTGATGTCACAAACATTTGTGCGGATCTAGATTGTGTTAAGGAATACAATAGGTTAAGAAGAGAGTATGCGCCACATTTGCCTCAGTATCCTTTGTTTGAGAAACGTGTGGTAGGCCGGAAACAAAGAAATGTGACCAATATTGGGGAGGTTGTAGCAAAAAGACGAAAAGTCGATGAACCTGAAATTATAAGCAGAAACAAAAAGGATTCTGTTGAAGATGTTGTTGGTTTTCAATTTGAAAACAGTTCTAGTGTCAACTGCTATGCTAATGTAGTGGTTAATGTTTTGTTTTCTCTAGAAAATGTAAAAGAAGAGATTGTGGTCAATTCTGATCAAAGATTTTGCAGTTTGTTAAATTCTGTCTTAGAAAAATGTAGCACTGATAGAACAAACATAGAAAGTGTGTCTGAAATTCGAAATCTGTTAGACAGATGTTCAGGCCAAACACAATTCTCTCAAAATATTCAGCAAGATTGTCAGGAGTTTTTAATGTATATGCTTGATGTATTGCATGCTGAAGGTGTAGATGTAGATCAGCTGTTTGGGCTTTCTTATCAATGGCAGCATGACTGCGAGAACTGTAGGGTATCAAGTACTACTAGTGTAGACTCAGAAAGATTTATATATTTAACTTTGCCAGACAGTAAATCAGTCTCCTTTAATAAGCTAGTAAAAGCAGCTGATCACAACATGGAGTGTAGCCAATGTAAATCTGAAATGATGTCCACATTATTTATACGAACATATGGCCAGTATGTCATTTTAATGTTCCAACGATGTAGGCCTGATGGAACAAAATTGACAACTTTAATTAAAAATTTTGTGGCTTCGCAGTTGTCAATATCAGGAAGGACTTTTGTAACTGCAGCAATTATATATCATGACGGTCCTTCAACAACATCAGGACATTACACAGCTTATTTAAAGTCTAGAAATGGCTGGTCATTCTGCAATGATTCTGTTTTAATTTAAAAAAAAAAATTGCCGTATGACCTTAAAAACTCTTACCTGGTGTTTTTAAAACCAAAACTTTAGGGAAAGAATCTCGGGATGTGCTCTGAGGAATTTCAAGAAGTTCTAATGGCTCCTACACGATTTGGCCTTGAGGATAAGTGTAGTTCAGAGACATAACTTCTAACCATAAGACTGGACGTCATGGAGAAATAAGTGCACTTTGAATGAGTTCAGAAAAACTATTTCTTTTTATAAGCTAATTGAAGCAGCCAATCAAAACATAGAGTAGAGGGAATGTAAGTCTGCAATGCTGTCTACTGTTTTACATTGCTTTGTGATTAAAAGTGATGTAGAGAATTAAATAATTGTAGTAGTCATAGAGGTAGTGTAAGTCTGCTTCATAGTAAGCAGTATCAGTGTCATAGGAAATGTAGAACATGACTGAGGAAGAAGGGGAAGATATTACTAGTCCAGGATTGTGAAAATGATCTTCAACATTTTAATTCTGAAAGTTGCGGAAATGCCAAATGACGGGATGGGCTTACAAGAAATCCAAGAGTTATAAATGGCTCTGACAAGATTTGGCCTTGTGGAAACTTGTGGTAGAGAGCAAGAAGTCATTTATTGTATGTAACATGTTTTTCAAAACGATGGAGGTTTTCTTTCAGAAAGTGGCGGGCTGAAAGTAATAACAGCACAACAGAGTGTAAGCTGTTCATAGGACATCCTTTGACTTCATGGAAAGTAAGTTAACTTTAAGGAGTTCTGAATTCTGATTTGTTATGTTGTATGGGTTTTTTAAACACAATCATTTTGATTGTGGTTTTTTTCCCCGCTGTTATATGATGAATACCTTCAAGTCACTGTTTTTAGTGAAATTTGATACATTCTGAGAACAGCAAAAATAAACCATTTAACATGTATAATTAATTCGGTACTGTTTCCATTTATGATGTACATTTAGAACTGTGTAGGAGGCATGGAGAAGGAGAGGCTTCTGTAAGTGTCAAAGTTCTTGCATACAGTGCTCATATTCTACGTAGTCTTTCATATGATAGACTACATTTCCACAATGAGATACCTAAGCAAAGGAAACACAGGTCATATGATTGTGGAATGAGCAAAAAAATGTGCATGTTTTTCAATTATATTACCTGTGTTTCCTAACATTACACACCACATTGTGTAGATGAGGTTTAGGCCTGTTCCTGGAGACAGAGGAGGTCTGACATTTGTTCAAGAGTGCAGTGGACATTACTCACTTCGTTGGTAGGCCTCCACATGTATTATCTTCTCTGTATTCTTCAACAAACCTAAATTCCATCTGCAACCCTGAGTAGGACTTACCTGAAACAAATCTGTGGATAGGTTACACCTTATTGGCATCTTGAAACAATCATTTAAAATGTTAGGGTCAGATTTATGGTGGCCGTGCGCCTCTTTTGCTCCATTGTGGGTCACTTTTGTGTAAAAGATGCACCATGTTGCAAGATAGGTTTCAGTTCATCTCCAGCAAGATACCATCAGTTTAAAATGTATATAATTAGCATTGTGAAGGGGGCATGCAGAAGCAAAAGCTTTTATAAGTGTCAAAGTTGTTGCATGCAGTGCTGCACTTCTAGGTACTGTTTAATATGCTGGACTACATCTGCACTATGAGATACCTAAGCAAAGGCAACACAGGTGATGTGATTGTGAAATGAGGAAAAGAAACTCCACATTTTTCAATTACATCACCTGTGTTTCCTAAGTTTATGAATGACATTGTGCAGATGAAGTTTAGGTCTGTCCACGGACACAGAAGAGGTCTGGCCTTTGTTCAAGAGTGAAGTGGACATGACTTACTTCATTGGTAGGCCTTCACATGTATTATGTCCTCTGTTCTCTTCAAACAACTCAAAATTTCATTTGGAACCCTGAGTAGGTCTCACCTCAAACAAACCTCTGGATAGGACACATCTTATTGGCATCCTGAAGCAATCATTTAAAATGTTAGTGTCTTGCGACACTTTTCTGAGACAACAGCAGTGCAAAAGATGCACCATGTTTTAAGATAGGCCTCACTTCATCTGCATCAAGATACTGTTAGTTTAAAATGTATATGTTTAGGACTGTGTAGGGGGCCTGGAGAAGCAGAAGCTTCTGTCAGTGTCAAAGTTGTTGAAAAACTGTTTGTCCTTCAATCTTTTCCCTTGTCTTTTGTAATTTTTAAATACATGTTTTAATATTTTTCAAATGTTTGTTCTCTCTTTCACAGATTGAAAGTATAAAAACAAAAAGTGAGTAATTTAACGACAATTATAAGGTAAATGTTTTGTATTCTTTTCGTTACATTTCTATCACATTCACCTACTATTAGTTCCACAGCTTCATTTCTTTAACCCTCAGTTTCCTGCCTTTGCTACTTTCCTCATTCCTTTCTCTATTACCTACTTACTCAACTCCTTCCACTCTTTTTCTCAGTCCCTCTCTTCTCATAGTTCCTCACTCTTGTTCACTCACTCCGTCTCTATTACTCTTAGTGTCTTTGACTGATCACTTTTTCACTACTAGTTCATAATGCTTTCTCTGTGTAGTTGAAGCACACTAAGGGGCATATTATGAACAAAGCCAATAAAATTATTGCTGTTTTTATTGGCAGAAAACTGGTGCAAAAGTGGTTTTAGCGGCAGTTTTCTGCCGCAAAAGCGGCTTTGGTGACATATTTCTGCCGATAAAAGCTGCAAAACTTTTATTGGCTATGTTGATGATATGGCTCTATGTTATTTACATTTCTTTGCTGTTTTAATTAATCTTTTTCTGTTATTTTTTGTTTTCTGTTTTCTATTTTTTCTCTCTGTTATTCCCCATGTTTTAATCTTATTTTGAACATCTCACTCACATTCTCCAAGAAACTCTTCTTTGTTATTGTTCTACTCTCTTTTTTTTCTTTCACTTCCTTATCTATTTTGTTTTCCACAATTATACCCTCTTCCGTCTTTTCTTCGGTAAATAGATCTATTAAACAGTATCTCTGGTTTACTCCCTATAGCTGTCTTTCTTTTAACATCACTCTCTGTTTACTTTCCTTATACTTACTCTTCTTTTTTTTTTTTTTTTTTGGTTCGCTCCCGGTTCGCGAACCGGGAAGCGAACTGGGAAGCGAACTAAAAGAAATAGAGCTTGCCAGAGTGCTAAACATTCTAGCAATTTTTTTTGAAAGGGGAGGTAGTTCTGAAAAGAACTTTTTGTTTAATGTTTTTGTTGTTTTATATTTTTTTTTTATTTTTTGAACATTTTTTGTTTTTTTTGTATTTTTTGAACAATTTTATATTTTTTTTGTTTTTTTTGGGGGGGAAACAACAAAAAACAGGCATTGAAAAGGGCTCAACGGGAGCAAAAAAAAAATTACTGTCTGGGGCGGTTAGGGCAATTATGATTGTTATAAGCTAGGTTGATGGAATTAATACTCATGTTACCACATGATATCAATGCACCGCAGTGCAGACAAGTATATTTCATATGCCCAAAATTATCCTGGATGTTTGGCACGGTTTCCCGTGCCTCTGCTGCTGTCAATGATATTAACGATGTTGACCTGGCCACAGGAGTTGCTGTTGGGTTTTGTTCCATGTCACGTATTTCCGCCCGGCTGTAATTGAGTGGATGCCACCTGTTCATGTGCCTATGCATGGTATAGTTCCCATAGCTATACTTTTTATCAGTCCCTCTTGATAATTTCTCTTTGCAAATGAGGCAGGTGACATACCTCGCATTTACTTTTTTCTGCCCTGGAGGGATTGAAAAAAACTGCCAAATGAAACTGGCTTTCCTATGGGAAACCCGGGGCACCTCTTCCAAGAACTGTGGTCCTTCTCTCTCCTCTTCCTCTATTTCTTCCTCTTCCTCCTCTGTGTTGGTGATGACCTGGGGAGGTGGTCCTCTCTTCCCATGAGGAGGTGGAGGTGGTGGTGGGGGTGCACCAGCTGAAGCAACTACTGAAGCCATTGCTCTACTATGAATAAAGGTCTTCCTCTCACAATGATGAAAGTCAGAGTGCGGAAAGAAGGAGGGGTTTTCATCATTTGGGAAAAACAATAGTTCTAAACCAATGAAAAGTGTTATTTTTAGGTCACCTGACCTAGCCTTACATGATTATTAAACCAAAAGTTAAATGAACCAATGAAAAGTTTTATTAACAAGTCACATGACCTCTCACGCTTATGTTACGCGCTGCGGAACGCGCCCCGGATCGCTTCCGGGTCGCTGCGCTTCGCGCCTCGGTTCGCGTACCGGAGCACTTCCGGGTGCGCTAACGCAGCGCGTCATAAGACGCATTACGCGACAACGTGATACGTCGCGCTTCCGCGACGCGTCACGATGTTGATTTCTAACGCGCCAGTTGCGCTAACGGAACGTTTACCGGTTCGCGGACCGGGTCGCGGCATCAAATTGAGCTAACGGAAAGCTTCCCGGTTCGCGAACCGGGAGCGAAACAAAAAAAATATAATAAAAAAAAAATTATTAATAAACATATAAAATATATTTTTGGATTTAAAGAAGAATACATTTTACAGCTATAGATATTAGCTTTTAAAAAAACAATGAAATTCACTGAAAAAACCATAGGTTATAGACCATATATAGTTAGGAATTAGCATTTACAAAACCTTGAAAATTCACTGAAAAAACCATAGGTTATAGACCATTTATAGTTAGGAATTAGCATTTAAAAAACCTTATTTTACTCACACAAAACCATTGAAATTCCATATATAGTTAGTTGTACTAACTATATATCGCGCACCCGCAATCCACTGCTGATCATGTCACATATTACATCATTCATGACATGGTCAGTGACATCACTGATGACATCACTGATGACATCTCAAATGACATCACTGATGACATCACTGATGACATCTCAAATGACATCACTGATGACATCACTGATGACATCTCAAATGACATCACTGATGACATCACTGATGACATCTCATTTGACATTACTGATCACATCACTGATGACATCATTCATGTGATAATACAATGAACCTCTTCAGACTCTAATATAACCTTAGATACACTCAGTGTAAACATACACTCACAGACTGTCACTCATCCATGGAGTTACTCAGACACCTAGTCAGTCATGCAAAGAATCAATCACACCTCCATTTTCTCAACTATACAGTTATACACACCTTACTTATTCAAACATATACTAAAACATATTTACTCTCTTATACAATCCTGGATACAAGTTCACAATGATGCATACAGCCACTCACACATTCACTGGCTCCTATGCACAGTTATTTATATATGTCAACTCTCACATGTACTGTATTTTACATATGTACTTACTTTGACATGTAGCACTGAGATGTCCATTCACTCACCAATACACTCATGCACACAGTCAACCGTCCATACAGCTGTTTCCACATGCACTTTTGAACCCATACATCTAGTGAATCAACTGCTCACACATATATGCACAGAGTCATACACCTCCCAGCCACCCACACACACACTCAGTCTCCCATACAAATGCTTGGGCAACCAATCAATAACCCATATAGTTACTCATATAGCTACTGATCAACACATGCAGCAGTTTACAGAACAACAGACATAATGATGCACAAATTAAGACAGTTTAGTCACTAACCCATGCATTCAGTGAGACACATTTAATCACTCACTCATACAGTCAGTCACGCACCTACTAAATCCTTCATCCAGACACTTCTACATCTACTCATTCTTCAATATGTAAAACATATTTAAACTTTACAGAAACACACAGTCACTGGATGATGTCATCAGTGATGTCATCAGTGATGTCATTTGAGATGTCATCAGTGATGTCATCAGTGATGTCATTTGAGATGTCATCAGTGATGTCATCAGTGATGTCACTGACCATGTCATAAATGATGTAATATGTGACATGATCAGCAGTGGATTGCGGGTGCGCGATATATAGTTAGTACAACTAACTATATATGGAATTTCAATGGTTTTGTGTGAGTAAAATAAGGTTTTTTAAATGCTAATTCCTAACTATATATGGTCTATAACCTATGGTTTTTTCAGTGAATATATATATATATATATATATATATATATATAATCCATGTGGTATGTCCTTGTGCTATTTCCCTTCTCACCCTTCCCAGGCACCGATGTTTAGAGGTGTTACTGTGATTTCTTACAAACTTTATGTCCTATTGATTATATTCTTGCTTGTAAAAGTTATGGTCAAGGTATTGTGGCCTCTTTCTTTTGACTCAGAAAATCTTGCATGGATAAAGCTTTTAAAACTTTCCCCGAGTCTGTGGTTATTACAGGAAAGGTAAATATGTTTAAATATTGCCTGTTGACGCTAACTCCCTTTTCGATCCCTAGGACTTATAACAAAGGTGATAAGGATTGGTAAGTCATGGTTTAAAGGTATATGTCCTAAAAGGACTCAAAGTACTGATAGGTGATTAGTTAGTAAATCACAGGCAGGACTGCTAGTTCAAAGTGTGAATGTATATGGGCCCAGGTGAGTATGGTAAAAATGAGCTAGTTGTCCCACGCGCTCTATCACTGTTTAGTTGGGATTTGTTAGGTACATTATCAGGGTATGAGGTTGAGACGAATGCTCTTCGTGACCATAATCCTTTAGCCATCTACCTTTTAGGTTTTAATCGCCTTAGGTATGATAGTAAGAAATTATCTTCAAATGACTTCACAAAAAATAAAGGTGTCCTTCAAAAATGGTCCAGAGTTGACACTGCACAGTTGTTTACCAACTTAGTGATTAAAAATTGGGATGCAGTGTCTTCGTGTTTGGATCCAAGTGGGGTACCTTCTGTCACTGCAGCCTATTTTTGGTTAATCTGAAATATGGTCAAGGAATTGCTTACTAATTAGATTATTAATTGCCCCAAAAACATCTAACCTGGGCTTCTATTGGAATTCTAGAATGCATATGAGCAAGCACCTTATCACGGTTTTAGCGGCAGTTTCCTGACGCTAAAACTGCGATAATTTTAATGAGGTTCTTGCTAATATGCCCCAATGTCTCTGATCATAAGACAGCTATGTTTAAATTGCAATCCTGGCCTTATTTAAATGCCTGCTTTTCCATTGTTAGTTACATTCAATGAGTTCTTAGGTTTAGGAAACCTGGCTTGTAAAGCCACTTTTATGCCACATCTTGTGCTTAACATGGAAGTGCTTATATGCTGAGTTATGTGATGAATCCATGTTTCCTCTTCCTTTGATTCACTTGACAATTTGTGTATTTGGGATCGTGTTTTTAAATCTGCCAGTGATGAATTGTATCAATGCATTTATTCTATATGTATTTTATTTGACTCCTATAGCTTTTAGTCGAATAAAATGTATTTTGACTTGACTTGGATGCACTCATTTCTCTCTGAATGATCTTAGCAAGTTAGGCTGGGAAAGCAAAAATGTTTCTCTAACCAGGTTTAACAAGTCGTCCCTCAGGGCCCTTCTATAAACTCTACACTTTTTAATGTGGATTTAGTGCCTTTGTCTCAAATTCTGCAAGCTTTTGGCTCCATAATAATTTCATCTACAGATGACAAACATCTGGTACTGCCAATAGCGTATCAAACAGCGACACAGAATATTTTTAAAGATTGTCTATCTGCTGTACCAAAGGTGTCTTAAATGTAATTATAAAAAATTGCAAAAAACACAGTTGATGGACAGAATGTAGAACAATGTCATACATTCACCCCAGTACAAGGATCTGGGCCTAAATCTTTCATTTTTTTGCACTCCACACCACCCTGGGTTAGACACTGGCTATATGCAAATCAGCTTTGACCCTGTGTCTCATGGGAACAGTCCAGTTCGAACTACCAAGCCATGTCTTTCCCAGACTGGAATCAAGCATCCAAGGACCGGTTTCTGGCTATAAGCCGTCTTGAGCCAGGATAGCTTGACTCCAGTGGCGTGGAGAGCACTGGACTTACGTCTGAGCACACCCGTCCCACTCGGAGTGACAAATGCAAAAACAATAGTTGAGGGACAGAATGCAGAACAATGTCATACATTCACCCCAGTACAGAGATCTGGGCCTACATCCATCCATTGTTTTTGTTTTTAAATGTAATTATAACAATAGAAATGTTGTTATTTTGTGCCCCAAACTCGAGCTTATCTCAATTCTTTACACATCTAAAAGTTCTAAACTTCTAAAAGTTGGGCTTTCTTCTAGTATCCTGCAGCAAAACAGTTGTTAACGTCATTAAGACCTCAATATTATAGATAGTAATTCCCTTTATTTTGGATTACATTAGGTACTCCACTCAGCTCCTGCAGACTTCTTAGCTGCCAGCAGATTACCTGGTTTGTCCTTGGACTGGGTTCCCGTGCACAACACAGTAACTTTTAAGGCCATTTTCTCACTTACAATGTGGAGAAGAGGAAAGATCCAAAGGGCCTCATTTATGAGAAATCATGCATCGCTGCGTCACTTCTCAGTACGCACTCTTTGCGACATACCTGATGCGTCATATTTAATGTATGACGCATCATGTCGCAAGAAGTTACAGATACGTCAGTATTTCTGACGTATCCGTAAGCGTAAAAGTGACACATTGCTGGAAGGTTTCACAAAAGTGACGCAACTCCAGCACTGCGTCCATTCACATAGGGCAAGCCCCATGTGAAAGGGCCTGTTTCAGTCTTGCGCCTGCTGTGAGGCAGGCGCAAGACTGAAACAGTCTTTTTGCAGGGGAACGCCCCTCCTGCATACATTATACCTGATGCAGGTATAATGTAGCGCAGGGGTTTACAAAGTGACACATCTGCTTTGATGCGTCACTTTGTAAATAGTGCGCAACAGGAGGCATGTTTTACGCTGCTAATACGTCACAAAAAGTGACGCATCGGAAGCGCAAAACTGACGCAATGCCTCAAAAATGAGGCCCAAGGTATTTACAACATCTAGTATAGCTACACATCCCTATCAGACACATAGGATCGGCAGAGCCATTCTTTTTAGCATCCGTAGAGTTTGCAGTGCACATACTGAAGGCTGCTCTTTAACTTTTATGGCGGCTAAACAGTGGAACCTCATGCCATATCAGGTGCATTTGGCATCATCATTGTCCATCTTTAAAACTGAAAGTTTGACTTTTCAATCTTGACTCGATTAACTAGACTGGATTTCAAGGGTATTTCAGTATTGGAATCCTCTGCAATGCGTAGTTGTAAGCATTCTCTAAGCAACTATCGGGCATATTCTCAAGCCCCTATCGCCACCACAACGCCACTTTCAGTGACGTTGTTGTGGCGATAGGGGCTTAGCCCTATTCACAAGGCACCATTAAGCCACATAAGTGGCTTAACACGGCTTAATGCTACCTTGTGAATAGGGCCCTTTTCACGCTGTTTTTAGCGTGAAAGGGCTTGCAGTGGGTGTTGCGGTGGGCGTTCCACCGCAACACCCATTCAGTTTGACGCTACCTTCTATTGTCAAGGGCAGCGTAAATAGGAGGTAGCGCCAAATTTAAGACTAGGAAAAATCTGGTCTTAAGGTGGAGAAACGAGGAGAAATGCTTTTTTTCTCCTCGTTTTTTCTTTTATCATGTGTGCTGCCTTGTGCAGCACACATGGAAAAAGCCGCATGCCATGGTTTGTTTCTGTACAGGAAGGGACACCTTCCTGTACATAAACAAACCTTTTTTTAAAATGACATTTTGTACCTTACATGTGTGCTGCACGAAGCAGCACACATGTAAGTTACAAACTGGCATTTTAGGTTTGTTTATGTGCAGGATGGGAAACCTTCCTGTAGATAAACAAACATCCCTGCTTGCAGACACTCTTGCACTCTGGTGTAAGGGTGCCTGTGCTGGCACTAAATTGTGAAACAGCCCCATCGCAGGGGGAAATGCGAGGCTGCACCCTATCCTTGAGAATAGGGTTCAGCCTCGCGTTTCCGAAGTGGCGGAGAGAGGCGATAAGCCAAGAAGGCTAATGCCTCTCTCTGTCACTTCATTGAGAAGATGTGTATTCATTCAGTAGTTCGAAATCAAAAATGCAGTAAATAAAAAGCAAAACAATGCCTCCCCCCAAAAACTGAAAATGAAAATGTTGTTCCTGGTGCTTTACAACCTTTCATATAAACCTCCTTACATTTTGGTATAAGCCACAAGGAAGGTAGGGAACCTTTCACCTCAGTATCTGCAATTGATATTGATAAAGAAGATGAATCGCAGATCCCTGGGGCTCTACCGTTGAAGATTGCACGACTGGGGATAGTGTCAGTGGTTGATATGTCTTATGCTCCTACTTACTCCATGGGTTGACTGTCATTTACAAGAGCAAGAAAATGTTGCTACAGTATGGATGGAAAGCAGCTCTGGCCGGCCGTATGAAAGCCCTGTTTTTTGCCAATATATGCAAAAGGAATTTACGTAATCCATTGTTAACAGAAAAGTTAAGTCCTACAAATAAACATGTCCTCAGTTTACCTTTTGGCTCAAATTGATGACCTATCTCATCGCAGGACCTGAGTGACTTTTATGGAATTCAATATGCTCACTGGCTTGATTTCATGCAAAAAAAGTGTTGTTTTCAAGACTAAACCCATGACCACACATAATTTGTTGAATTAGCCACTTAACTTTAGAACTGATCGGATTCAATTGCTCATTATATGGCGCATGCCTGTGGCCACAGACTCTGAACAGCAAAACATTCCACTTTAAAGAGCACAAGAATTTCCAGCAGAATACAAGTCTCTAAATTCGATTTACATATAAATGCTGCCTGTTGTAGGTGCCTTGATTGAAACCAAACTTGATTACAGCTATGCTTTATTATGGAGCATGCCGGAGTTTCAGGTTCCATCTCTCCCGCGCTTCATTTGCCAACCATTACAGGACTCAGCAGCAAGCTCCGATGCTATATTAATATTTAATGCTATTGTAGGTGTCTTAATTACCTGGAATACAGCAATGGATTGCTGTGGTGCACGCCCGAGGTCTAAGCCAATGCCACATAAGCACCCATTTGCATTATATTTAGTCTGCATAAGAGAACTGGTCTCGCACACAAGAGGGGTGCACTTAGGGGCAGATTTATGTTAACTGGCGCATCCCCAGGGATGCGCCAGTTAATGTGCGCCACAGTGCGCCACAGCTCCGCCACCCATGGTGCGCCGCATTTACAATGCGGCGCACCACGGGGCAAAAACGGCACAGATGCGTGACGCATCTGTGCCGTAAAGGCGGCGCATTGCTGGAGTTGCGTCGCAAGCGCGACGCAGCTCCAGCAATGCTCGGGGGTGCCCTATCTGACCAATGCTGCATCAAGACCTACGCCTGCTACAAGCAGGCGCAGGCTTTTGACGCAGCATTGGCCTGAAAGTGACTGAGTGAAATCTTATAGATTTCACTCAGCCACTTTTGCGAAGCGCACCTGCCCCGGAACGCCCACCCTGCGCCGGAACGCCCACAAGCGGCGCAGGGCTTTACAACGTGACGCATCTGCCTAGATGCGTCACGTTGTAAATCGTTCGTAGGGATGCAGCACGTTTACGCCGCCTTGCGTGACGCAACAGCGG
The DNA here is from genome assembly GCF_964261635.1 of Lissotriton helveticus. Lineage (NCBI taxonomy): Eukaryota > Metazoa > Chordata > Amphibia > Caudata > Salamandridae > Lissotriton > Lissotriton helveticus. The sequence goes on from NC_136068.1 coordinate 1,220,209,264, forward strand.
CGTAAACGTGGTGCAAGGCCTTCATAAATCTGCCCCTAGTCCTTCTTTTAAAGTATCAGTGAGATTTAACATAATTTCTTTTCAACATTTATAAAATGCATTAGCTTAAAATTGTGGTGAATCATTTAAAGTGAATTATCGGTAGTGTTACCATGAAAACACTTCGAATTGTTTTTATTGTTAAATAGAAATAACTATTGCACTCATCAACACACCTTGATCACTTTTTTTGTTTTAACGGAAACAAATGCATTCATAGTAGTTAACCATTACAACAACTTTATTTCGGTCGATGTAGACCATAAAAAGTACATAAGTAAAAACAGTTTACACCGATAAAAACAGTTAACATAGACGACTTGACACATAAATAGGTCCACATATTGCAAATATAGCAGCAATAGAACACATCACAGTGATCACAGGGTGGTAGATTCGGGGAGTTCATACCTTCACCCCATCATCCACCAGCTATATATTGATTGATCTGTGTGAAAGTACTCCAATGCAAGTAAATATACTGAACATGTTTATGAAACTTTAAACAACATTGATATATAATGTGACTTTGATGCACTATTGTGTGGTGAGTTAGCATTTTTATAATCATAATTTACATTTTAAATTTCACTTTAAAAGGTGAATAGCACATAGATATATAGTTTGGACATGATATAAATATCACAAACAATTCATAATGTGCCAAACAAGGGTGCTCACATACCTTAGTGAACCACAGAAAATCTTGCATAATTGAACTGGTGTAAGAGTCATCAATTTCCACAATTGGTATTTGATCTTCATTGGTTACTAACATGTTGTCTTTGTAATGAAATATTACTGCTACATAAATGCCTCTGAAAGCAAAAAAGACACTGTTAAATATTTCTATTTACACATAAAATCAATACAGGCAGTTACAGTGTTTACTTGCAAGAGCTTTAATGAGGACAATGGCCTGAGAAATGATGTGTTCATTTGACAGAAAAGCTACAAGTATAAACAGTTCTCAAACATAATTTCAGTGTTCAGGGAAATCAAATGCATTTGTTTTGATTTTTTGTGTATTGATTTTGTCTTTTCTGTGTGAAAGGGAGATACTCTAGACATAGAAAAAGATCATTTACAGTAATCAACTTTATAGAATGTTGGGGGAAGAGGCTTGTTGTAAAGAAATTCAAGAGCATCTTTTCAGGTATGGAACATGTGGCCAGTCTGAACGCTGAAATGGCAATATAGGACCATGTTCCACAAGTTACCGGTTATGTATTTTTTCAAAATGTATTAAATAGTGCTCTTTAGAAAGATTTAGAATATTTATGTTCATTCCTTTAGTATTCATTGTTTGCCTGAGATGGCTGATATGTCTGTCATTGTTTTAAGAAATGTGTGCTTTTTGGCGATAATGTGCTAACATTTAAAGTGTATTTTATGCAACATATGTATTATTTTAAACCAAATTTCAAATGCAAAGCACGTTACAAGGAAATTAGAAACATACATATTAGAACATGATTTTCTTTTGTAGTTCCTTGGCACAATAGAGTAGGCCTAACAATACACATCTACATAGACGGTGTACATTTCTTCTGTTAGCGTTCTGCATTTTCAATGCTTATATTCACTCACTGGGAAGAGTCATTGACAGGTGCTTGCTTCAAGGATGGCCTGTAAGGCTTGAGAGGTAATATGACTGGTGGTATAAGACAGGGGTCTCAATCAATCAATCATAGCATTTGTAAAGCGCACTACATACCTGTGAGGGTCTCAAGGCGCTAGGGGTGGAACACTGCTACTGTTCGAAGAGCTAGATCTTAAGGAGTCTCCTGAAGGTTAGGAGGTCTTCGGTCTGCCGTAGGCGGATGGGGAGGGTGTTCCACGTCTTAGCGGTGAGGTGGGAGAATGATCTGCCACCGTTGGTCACTCTTCGGATGCGGAGGACGGTGGCAAGGGTGCGGTCTGTGGAGCGGAGCTGGTGGGCAGGTGTGTAGAGGCAGAGTTGGTTGTTAAGGTACGCTGATCCGGTGTCGTCGAGTGCCTTATGTGCATGGGTGAGGAGCTTGAAGGTAATCCTCTTGTTGATGGGGAGCCAGTGCAGGTCTCTCAGGTGGGGTGTGATGTGGCTGTGGCTGCGGCGGGGGATGTCGAGGATCAGGCATGCGGCAGCGTTCTGGATGCGTTGGAGCATTTTTAGGAATTTGGCCGGGGCTCCTGCATAGAGTGCGTTGCCGTAGTACAGTCTACTGCTGACGAGGGCCTGGGTTACCGTCCTTCTAGTTTTGGTGGGGATCCACTTGAAGATCCTGCAAAACATGCGGAGGGTGTTGAAGCAGGAGTAGGAGACAGCATTGACCTGCTTCGTCATGGAGAGTGTGGAGTCGAGGATGACTGTGGTCGGTGGGTGTGGGAGTGCTCCTAGTACCGTCGGCCACCAGGAGTCATCCCAGGCTGAGGGCGTGGAACCGAGGATGAGGACCTCCGTCGTGTCCGAGTTCAGCTTCAGTCGGCTGTTCCTCATCCAGTCGGCGATGGCCTTTATTCCTTCGTGGAGGTTGGTTTTGGCGGTGTGGGGGTCCTTGGTGAGCAAGAGGATCAGCTGGGTGTCGTCGGCATAGGGGATGATGTTTAGGTGGTGCCGTCGGGCGACGTGGGTGAGCGGTGCCATGTAGACGCTGAACAGCGTTAGGCTGAGGGATGAGCCTTCGGGTATGCCGCAGATGATCTCGGTGGCTTCGGAGCAGAAGGGGGAGGCAGACGCTCTGGGTTCTCCCGGAGAGGAAGGAGGTGGTCCAGTCCAGGGCCTTCTCTTGGATTCCGGCATCGTGGAGGCATGCTCTTAGTGTGCAGTGGCAGACTGTGTCAAAAGCGCTGACAGGTCCAGGAGGATGAGTGCCGCGGTTTCTCCATTGTAGAGCAGGACCCTGATGTCATCGGTGGCGGCGATGAGGGCCGTTTCGGTGCTGTGGTTGCTGCGGAACCCGGACTGGGATAGGTCCAGGATGTTGTTCCCTTCGAGGAAGCTGCTCAGTTGTTTGTTGATGGCCTTTTTGATGTCCTTTGCCAGGAACGGGAGCAGGGAGGTGGGTTGGAAGTTCTTGGGGTCCGCCATGGGTTTCTTTAGTAGGGCGTTGATCTCTGTGTGCTTCCAGCTCTCCGGGAAGGTCGCTGTCTGGAAGTAGATGTTGATGGTTTTCCGGAGGTGGGGTGCGATTCTACTGCTGGCTTTCTTGCAGATGTGGTGTGGGCAGGGGCCTACCGGGGATCCGGACTGGACGGTGTTCATGATCTTAATGGTGACGTCGTTGTTGATGTTGGTCCAGGCGAGCAGGCGGTTGGTGCGGGTGGTGGTCATGGGAGCGGGGATGTCAGTGGTAGCCAGGGTGGTGACGGCATAAAAGCTGTTGTGGATGTCTGCGATCTTGCGATGGAAGTAGGTGGCCAGTGAGTCGCACAGGTCTTGTGACGGTGGGATGTCATTGGTGTTGGAGCTGGGGTTGGAGAGTTCCTTCATGATGCTGAAGAGTTCTTTGCTGTTGTGTGCGTTGTCTATGCAGTCTCTGAAGGCGGTCCTTTTGGCGGATCTTATGAGTTGGTGGTGTCGGCGGGTGGCGTTCCTGTGGGCTGTGTAGCTTTCCGGCGTTCTTTCACGGGTCCAGTTCTTTTCTAGTTATCGGCAGGTTTGCTTGGAGGCCTGGAGGTCTTCAGTGAACCAGCTGGCTCTCTTGCTTGTGTGGGTATTGGGGGGCTTCTTGAGTGGGGCGAGGGTGTTGGCGCAGTCGTCGATCCATTGTCTGAGGCTGCGGGCTGCGCCGTCGGGGTCGGTTGGGTCTGCAGGTGGGCTCTGGGCAAGGGCGGTGGTTAGCTGCTCCCCTGTGATCCTGCCCCAGCTGCGGCGAGGCATCTGCTGGGTTTGGGGGTGTGTAGTGGGTTTGCGGAAGGTGAAGTGGATGCAGCGGTGGTCGGTCCAGTGGAGTTCGTGGTGCGGTCGAAGAAGACATGGGTGCTTGCTGAGAAGATGGGGTCAAGCGTGTGACCGTGAGTGGTGTTGTGAGAAATTGTCTGAGTCTGAGGTTGCAGAGGTTGTCGATTAGGGTGGAGGAGTTGGAGTTGTGGATGTAGTCCATGGAGGCGAGGGTGTGTGTGCGGATGAAGTCAGCGATGGAGTCTCTGAACTGTGGTCAGGGTCTGGGGGGTCTGTAGATGAGGTTGCCTCTGACGGTGGTGTTGGGGTCACTGTGGATCTGGAAGTGCAGGTGTTCGGCGGTGCTGAGGGTGTCATCATTGTTTGTCGAGATTTTGAGAGTGTTTCTGTGGACGATGGCAATTCCTCCTCCTACTCAATTGCTGTAGTCCTTGTGGGTGATCTTGTAGCCTTCCGGGATGGCTATGGCGATGTCAGGTGCCGAGGAGGGGGTCAGCGAGGTCTCTGTCAGGAAGGCGATGTCTGGGGCGTTGGTGTCGAGTAGGTCCCAGAGTTCGACGTCGTATTTGCGGGTGGAGCGGGTGTTGAGCAGGATGCATCTGAGTTAGTTGGGTTCTTCGGAGGGCGGGTTGGAGGGCCGGATGCTGGTGAAGCTGCAGTTTCGGCAGGAGAAGAGTCCTTGGGTGCATTTTGGGGCGGCCAGGCAGCAGGTGCGGGATCGTCCGGGCTTGAGTGCTTGGATGGTGCTGGAGTCGTAGCGGAGGCGGGCATCGTGGTGTGTGTAGGGGGCCAGGGGTACTGGCACTGGACGCGGTCCATGCGCGGACAGTCGCAGAAGGTCTTGCCTTAGGCGTGCCAGCGGCCCGCCCGCTGCGCGCACCCACTGCGCTGCCTCCACATGGGGGGATGTGGGAAGGAGGAGCAGCTGGGAGGCGGGAGCGGGGTGGGCGATTGGGAATGCAGGGGGGCAGGGACGCAGCTGTGGGAACACGGAGTGGGGAGCGGGCAGGGGTCACAAGAGGCAAGGGGGCACAAGAGAAAATGGGGGCACAACGGTGTAAAGAGAGAAAATAGAAGAGGCACAGTAAATACAAAAGAGCAAGAAGCAGGCAGTATTGGCGGTGCACAAAACAGTTACGAGCAGCAGCAACAGCGGGCTGAGGTCACACAGGGGGCTGCGTGGCGGTGAAGGGAGCAACTTGCCTGGTGACAGGGTCAAGGGTCGCTCTCTCTACCGCTGCACGGCTTCCACATGAGGGGATGTGAGAGGGAGGAGTAGCTGGGAGGCGGGAGCAGGGTGACGAATGGGAATGCAGGGGGGCGGGGCCGCTGGGGACGCAGCGGCAGGAACACGGGGTGGGGAGCTGGCGGGGATCAAAAGAGGCAAGGGGGCACAAGAAATATGGGGCACAAGGGTGTAAAGAGAGAAAACAGAAGAGGCACAGTAAATACAAAAGAGCAAGAAGCAGGCAGTATTAGCGGGGCACAAGCCAGTTAGGTGCGGCAGCAACATCGGGTTGAGGTAACACGGGGGGCTGCGTGGCGGTGAGGGGAGCGACCTGCCTGGTGAAAGGGTCAAGGGTCTCTAACCTTTTGTATAGTAAGAGCTACTCCTGCTTGGTGAAATTCACCCGCAGCAACTATTATTTTTAGAGTCTTTGGGGCTGATTACGACAGCGGCAACATATCTGAAATGGGACCGCCTGACATGCTGTCAGCAGTCCTGTGAGAGGCATTACAATGCGACCACCACCATGGCGGATGCAATGCCTATATTTTGCATTGGGGTGGGTGCTGCTGGCTGCAGCACCCTCCACAATGCAAAAAAGAACACTGCACATATCCCTGCACAACATGGCAGGCACCAGGCGGTGCCTGCCACATGGTACAGGAAAATGTAGGGGGGCACCATGGTTGCCCCCTGTGCTCACAGCTTAGGGACAGGAAAGAAGGGGGGCCCGCTATTGGCCCCAAGGTCCCTTTCTGCCTACCTGTTCATGGGGGGTGAACCGCCATGAACAGGCAGGTATAAAGGGACATTGTAATCCCGATGCACCACCACCATTATAGGGAATACAAGGTTCTCCACGGCACTCAAGGAGACAGTCAGATGTGTGGGTTCTCTGATACCACATTGATGTAAAAATGTCGATGCCTCCTCTCTGGGCAACATTTGTGAAAGCAAGTATACATAGCGATTTCAGGCTGTGGAGGCAACTCACCACCATTGAAAATAACTTGGTCTGCGCAGGGGAAACGGTTTCCCTTCGTGATCGGCGGAGCAGGTATTTGAATTGAGACAGTCAGGGTTTCATTTGAACGCCCAATGGAGGGCTACATTGGTCCCTGTAAAGAAACATGAGCACTCAACCCACTGGAGGGGCGAAAGGGTGCATGAACTGACTGCTGGTCCCAGCATGCATTGTTGAATTGTATTAATTGATGGGCACACCGGAGGCTTATTATATTTAAAGAACATGCAGGGGACAGTGCAGTTGCATGTAATTTTTGTTTGAGCTTGAGCTCGCCCACACTGCCCTAGGGACCACCACCACCCCAGGGCACACTTTATTCAAATATGGGGGTCTGTTGCAGACCCATGGCCTCAGAAACCCCGACCTACCAGGGGCTTTACACCAGTTGGTAGGGGGGCATGTGGCCCCCCTCCAGGAGCCCTCCTTGGCCCTGGGGACTGCCACTTATCAGGGCCAGCTCTATCAATGTCCCGGGGTGTCCACCCCAGGACATTACAGTTTGCTATGGCAGGACGGGAGCCCCTCTTGCTTGTTTATGCACCTCACTTGCCCCTTTCTGCACCTCTCTTGCCTATTTATACACTTTTCTTGTGTTTTTCTGCACCTCACTAGCCTCTTTCTGCACTTTTCTTGCTTTTTTCTGCACCTCTCTTGTTTCTTTCTGCAACTCTGTTGTCTCATTCATCACTTCTCTTACTTCTTTCTACACCTCTGTTGCTTCTTTCAGTGCTTCTCTTGCCTCTTTATGCACCACTGTTGCCAGTTTCTGCACCTCACTTGCTTCTTTCTGCATCCCTCTTGCTTCTTTCTGTACCACTCTTCCCTCTTTCTGTACCTCTCTTGTCTCTTTCTGAACCCCTCTTTGTTCTTTATGTACCTTTCTTGCTTCTTTCTGCAACCCTGTTCCCTCTCTCTGCCCTTCTCCTGCCTGTTTCTGCACCGCTGTTGCCTCTTTCTGCACTTCTCTTGCCTCTTTCTGCACTCATCTTCCCTCTTTCTTCACCACTGTTGCTTCTTTCAGCATATCTCTTGTTTATTTTTGCACCTCTCTTGCTTATTTTTGCACCCCTCTTACCTCTTTCTGCACCCTTCTTTTCTCTTTGTGCACCTCCCTTGCCTCTTTCTGCACCACTCTTTCCTCTTTCTCCACCCCTCTTCCCTCTTTCTGCATGCCTCTTGCTTCTTACTGTACCTCTCTTGCTTCTTTCTGCACCCTTCCTCACTCATTCTGCACCTCTCTTGCCTGTTTATGCACCTCCGTTGCCACTTCCTGCACTTTACCTGCCTCTTTCTGCACATCTGTTGCTTTGCTTCCTTCTGCACTTCTCTTGTATCTTTCTGTACCTCTCTTCCTTCTTATTGCACCTGTGTTGCTTCTTTAAGCACTTCTACCTTTTTGTACACACATTCACAGAGTATGCTTTTTGAAACACAGGTATTCAAGTATTTGTATGTTTATTTTTATGTAACATGTCACTAGGTAAAAGCAGAGACACCTAAAACACAGAGTTGGTAGGCTTACAACAGTGATATGGTTAGGATTGCTGTTTTATATTTGGTAGACCTAACATTCCGAGCAGCCAATGAATAGAGAAAAGTCTTTAAGACAAGTCAGGTTTAAGACATCTTTGGAGAAGAATCAGTGATTAGGCTACTTTCTATGAGTCTGTGGAAAGGTACAGTCGAAGTAGCCCTCTTTATGCACTGCTCTTGCTTTTTTCTGCACTTCTCTTACTTCTAATTGCACCTCTCTTGCTTCTTTCTGCACCCCTCTGCCCTCTTTCTGCACCCTTTTTCCCTCTTTGTGTACCTCGCTCACCTCTTTCTGCATCTCTCCTTCCTCTTTCTGCAGTTCTCATGCCTCTTTCTGTACCTCTAATGCTTTTCTCTGCACTTCTGTTGCCTCTTTCTGCACACCTCTTCCCTCTTTCTGCACCTCTGTTGCTTCTTTATGTACTTCTCTTGCTTCTTTCTACACCTCTCTTTCTTCTTTCTGCACCCCGTTCACCTCTTTCTGCACAATTCTCCCCCCTTTGTTCATATCTCTTGCCTCTTTCTGCACCTCTATTACCTTTTTCTGCACCTCTGTTGCCTGTTTCTGAACATCTGTTGCCTCTTTCCGTACTTCTCTTGCCACTTTCTGTAGCCCTCTTCCCTCTTTCTGCACCTCTGTTGCTTCTTTCTACACTTCTCTTGTTTATACCTTTTTGTACACACATTTACAGAGTTTGCTCCTTGAAACACATATTTCAAGTATTTGTATGTTTATTTTCATGTAAAATGTCAGTAGGTAAAATCAGAGACACACGCATGCATACCTTCACAAACTTGGTCAGACTTACAACAGTGATATGCTTAGGATTGCTGTTTTACATTTGCTAGGCCTAACATTCTGAGAGGTTGATGAACCTTCAAGACAAAAAGCAAGGTTTAAGACATCTTGGGAGAAGGGTTTGTGAGTAGGCTACTTTGTATGAGTCTGTGGAAAGGTAGAGTTGAAGTAGGCCTCTTTCTGCACTTCTCTTGCTTCTTTATGTACCTTTCTTGCGTCTCTCTGCAACTCTCTTGCTTCTTTCTGCACCCCTCTTCCTTCTTTCTGTACCCTTCTTCCCTCTTCGTGCACCTCTCTTGCCTCTTTCTGCACCTCTCTTCCTTCTTTCTGCAGTTCTCTTGCCTCTTTCTGTATCTCTATTGCTTCTTTAAGGCACTTCTGTTGCCTCTCCCCACACTCCTCTAGCCTCTTTCTGTACCTCCGTTGTTTTTTTCTGTTCTGCCCTTGCTTCTTTCTGCACTTTTCTTGCAAATGTCTGTACCCCTCTTGCCTCTTTTACATCCCTCTTCCTTCTTTCTGTACCTCTCTTGCCTCTTTCTGCACCTCTCCTGCCTGTTTCCGCACCTCTGTTGCCTTTTTCTGCACTTCTCTTGCCTCTTACTGCACCTCTGTTCCTTCTGTCTGCACTTCTCTTGCCTCTTTCTGCACCCCTCTTCTCTCTTTCTGCACCTCTGTTGCTTCTTTAGCACATCTCTTGCTTCTTTCTGAACCTCTCTTGCTTCTTTCTGCACTGCTCTTACCTCTTTCTACACCCTTCTTCCTTCTTTGTGTACCTCTCTTGCCTCTTTCTGTGCCTCTTTTTCCCCTTTCTGCAGTTCTCTTGCCTCTTTCTGCACACCTCTTCCCTCTATCTGCACCTCTGTTGCTTCTTTCTGTATTCCACTTGCTTCTTTCTGTACCTCTCTTGTGCTTCTTACTGCACTCCTCTTGCTTCTTTATGTACCATATTTCCTTATTTGTATACCTCTCTTGCCTCTTTATCCACCTCTCTTTCCTCTCTCTGCACCTCTCCTGCCTGTTTCTGCACCTCTGTTACCTCTTACTGCACTTCTCTTGAGTTTTTCTGCACATCTGTTGCTTCTTTCTGTACTTCTTTTGTATCTTTCTGCACCTCTCTTCCTGTACCTCAGTTGCTTCTTTCTGCACTTCTCTTGATCTTACATTTTTGTACACAAATTTACAGAGTATGCTGTTTGAAACATAGGTATTCAAGTATTTATATGTTTATGTTTTATGTAACATGTCACTAGGTAAAAGCAGAGATATACGCATCCATACCTTCACAAATATGGTCAGACTTACAACAGTGATATGGTTAGGATTGCTGTTTTACATTTGGTAGGCCTAGCATTCTGAGCAGTCGATGAATAGTGAACCTTCAAGGGAAAAGTGAGGTTTAAGACATCTTAGAAGAAGGATCAGTGATTAGGCTACTTTGTATGAGTCCGTGGAAAGGTGCAGTCGAAGTAGTTCTCTTTATGTACTTCTCGTGCATCTTTCTGCATCTCTTCTGCTTCTTTCTGCACCCCTATGCCCTCTTTCTGTACCCTTCTTCCCTCTCTGTGTACCTCTCTTGCCTCTTTCTGCACCTGTCTTTCTTCTTTCTGCAGTTCTCTTGCCTCTTTCTGCACCTCTATTACTTTTTTCGAACTTTTGTTGCCTCTTTCTGAATCCCTTTTGCTCCTTTCTGCACCTCTGTTGATTCTTTTTACACTGCTCTTGCTTCCTTTTGTACCTTTCTTCAAATTTCTGTACTTCTCTTGCCTCTTTTTGAATCCCTCTTCCCTCTTTTTGCACCTCTCTTGCCTCTGTCTGCACCCCTGTTCCCTCTTCCTGCACCTGCTTTGCCTATTTCTGCAACTCTGTTGTCTCTTCCTGCAGAACTCTTGCCTCTTGCATCTCTCTTTCTTCTTTCAGCATTTCCCTTGCTTCTTCTACACCCCTATTGCCTCTTTCTGTACCTTGTTGGTTCTTTCTGCACTTCTCTTGCTTTTTTCTGCATTTCTCTTGCTTCTTTCCACATCTCTCTTGCTTCTTTGCATCCCTCTTGCCTCTTGCTGCACCTCTCTTTCCTCTTTCTGCACCTCTCCTACCAGTTTCTGCACCTCTGTTGCCTCTTTCTGTACTTCTCTGGTCTCTTTTCACACTTCTCTTGCCTCTTTCTGGACCTTTGTTACTTCTATCTGCACTTCTCTTGCTTTTTCCGCATCACTGTTGATTATTTCTGCACCCCTCTTGCCTCTTTCTCTACCCCTCTTGCCTCTTTCTGCACCTCGATTGGTCCTTTCTGCTTTTCTCTTGCTTTTTTCTGCTTCACTCTTACTTCTTTCTGCAACCCTATTGCCTCTTTCTGCACCTCCCTTTCTTCTTTCTGCAGTTCTCTTGCCTCTTTCTGCACCTCTATTACTTATTTTGGTACTTTTGTTGCCTCTTTCTTCATCCCTCTTGCCCCTTTCTGCACCTCTGTTGGTTCTTTCTGCACTGCTCTTGCTTCCTTCTGTACCTTTCTTTAAATTTCTGCACCCCTTTTGCCTCTTTTTGCATCCCTCTTCCCTTTTTTTGCACCTCTTACCTCTGTCTGAACCCCTGTTCCCTCTTCCTGCACATGCTTTGCCTATTTCTACAATGCTGTTGTCTCTTCCTGCATAACTCTTGCCTCTTGCTGCATCTCTGTTGCTTCTTTCAGCATTTCCCTTGCTTCTTCTGCACCCTTCTTGCCTCTTTCTGCACCTCTGTTGCTTTTTTCAGCATTTCCCCTGCTTATTTCTGCATTTCTCTTGCTTCTTTCCACATCTCTATTGCTTCTTTGCATGCTTCTTGCCTCTTTCTGAACGTCTCTTTCCACATTCTGCACCTCTCCTACCTGTTTCTGCACCTCTGTTTTCTCTTTCTGTACTTCTCTTGTCTCGTACCACACTTCTCTTGCCTCTTTCTGCACCTCCGTTGGTCCTTTGTGCACTTCTCTTGCTTTTTTCCAAATCACTCTTACTTCTTTCTGCAACCCTCTTGCTTCTTTCTGCACGCCTCTTGCTTCTTTCTGCATCCTTCCTCACTCATTCTGCACCTCTCTTGCCTGTTTATGCACCTCCGTTGCCACTTCCTGCACTTTACCTGCCTCTTTCTGCACATCTGTTGCTTCCTTCTGCACTTCTCTTATATCTTTCTGTACCTCTCTTCCCTCTTACTGCACCTGTGTTGCTTCTTTAAGCACTTTTACCTTTTTGTACACACATTTACGGAGTATGCTGTTTGAAACACAGGTATTCAAGTATTTGTATGTTTATTTTTATGTAACATCTCACTAGGTAAAAGCAGAGACACATGCATGCATGCCTTCACAGAGTTAGCAGACTTACAACAGTGATATGAATAGGATTGCTGTTTTATATTTGGTAGGCCTAACATTCCGAGCAGCTGATGAATAGTTAACCTTTAAGAGAAAAGTGAGGTTTAAGACTTCTTTGGAGAAGAATCAGTGATTAGGCAACTTTCTATGAGTCTGTGGAAAGGTACAGTCGAAGTAGGCCTCTTTATGCACTGCTCTTGCTTTTTTCTGCACTTCTCTTACTTCTATCCGCACCTCTCTTGCTTCTTTCTGCACCCCTCTGCCCTCTTTCTGTACCCTTTCCCCCTCTTTGTGAACATCTCTTCCTCTTTCTGAAGTTCTCATGCCTCTTTCTGTATCTCTAATGCTTTTCTCTGCACTTCTGTTGCCTCTTTCTGCACCTCTGTTGCTTCTTTCTGCACTTCTCTTGCTTCTTTCTACACCTCTCTTCCTTCTTTCTGTACCCCGTTCACCTCTTTCTGCACAATTCTCCCCCTTTGTTCATCTCTCTTGCCTCTTTCCGCACCTCTGTATCCTCTTTCTGCACCTCTCTTGCCTGTTTCTGCATATCTTTTGCCTGTTTCTGTACTTCTCTTGTCACTTTCTTTACCCCTCTTCCCTCTTTCTGCACCTGTGTTGCTTCTTTCTACACTTCTCTTGTTTATACCTTTTTGTACGCACATTTACAGAGTATGCTCCTTGAAACACATATTTCAAGTATTTGTATGTTTATTTTCATGTAACATGTCAGTAGGTAAAATCAGAGACACAAGCATGCATACCTTCACAAACTTGGTCCGACTTACAACAGTGATATGCTTAGGATTGCTGTTTTACATTTGGTAGGCCTAACATTCTGAGCAGTTGATGAAGAGTGAACCTTCAAGACAAAAAGCGAGGTTTAAGACATCTTGAGAGAAGGATTAGTGAGTAGGGTACTTTGTATGAGTCTGTGGAAAGGTAGAGTTGAAGTAGGCCTCTTTCTGCACTTCTCTTGCTTCTTTTTGTACTTCTCTTGCTTCTCTTTGCAACTCTCTTGCTTCTTTCTGCACCCGTCTTCCTTCTTTCTGTACCCATCTTCAATCTTTGTGTACCTCTCTTGCCTCTTTCTGCACCTCTCTTCCCTCTTTTTGCAGTTCTCTTGCCTATTTCTGTATCTCTATTGCTTTTTTGCGCATCACTCTCACTTCTTTCTGCAACCCTCTTGCCTCTTTCCTCTTTCTGCAGCTCTATTGCCTGTTTCTACAACTCTCTTTCCTCTTTCTTCAGTAATCTTGTTTCCTTCTGCACCCCTCTTGCCTGCTTCTGTACCTTTTTTGCCTCTTTCTGCACTTCTCTTGCCTCTTTCTGTACCTCAGTAGTCTATATCTGCACTTCTCTTGCTTCTTTCTTCACCTCTCTTGTTTCTTTACACATCTCTGTTATCTCTTTCATCACTTCGCTTGCTTCTTTTTACACCTCTGTTGCTTCGTTTAGTACTTCTCTTGCCTGTTTCTGCACTTCTCTTGTCTGTTTCTACACCAATCTTGTCTGTCTCTGCACCACGGTTGTGTGTTTCTGCATCTCATTGCTTCTTTCTTTACCCCTCTTGCCTCTTTCTGAAACCCTCTTTTGTACCTCTCTTGCCTCTTTCTGCACCCCTGTTCCCTCTTTCTGTACCCCTCCAGCCTGTTTCTGCACCTCAGTTGCCATTTTCTCTACCGCTCTCGCATCTTTCTGCACCTCTCTTGCTTCTTTCTGGCTTCTTTCTGCACCCTTCTTCTCACTTTGTGCACCTCTATTGTCTCTTTCAGCACCTCTCTTTCTTCTTTCTGCACTTCTCTTGTCTCTTTTTGCGCCTCTGTTGCTTCTTTCTGTTCTTCTCTTGCTTCTTTCTGCACCACTCTTGCTTTTTTCTGCACCCCTCTTGCCTCTTTTGACACCCCTCATTCCTCTTTCTGCACCTCTCTTGCCTCTTTCGGTACATCTCTTTCCTCTTTCTGAAGTTCTCTTGCCTCTTTCTGTACCTCTTTTGTTTCTTCCTGCAATTTCCTCCTCTTTCATCACTTGTCTTGCTTCTTTAACACCTCTGTTAATTCTTTCAGCACTTCTCTTGCCCCTTTTTGTACCTCTCTTGTGTCTTTCAGCACCCCGTTCCTTCTTTCTGTACCTCTCCTACCTGCTTCTATACCTCAGTTGCCTTTTCTGCACTCCTCTTTTCCTTTTCTGCACCTCTGTTGCTTCTTTCTGCACTTCTCTTGCCTCTTTCTGCACCCCTCTTCCCCTTTTTGCACCCTCTTGCTTCTTTCTGTAGCCTTCTTCCCTCTGTGTGCACCTCTCTTATCTCTCTCTACACCTCTCTGTCCTCTTTCTGCACCTCTCCTGCCTGTTCCTGCACCTGTGTTGCCTCTTTCTGCCCTTCTCTTGCCTCTTTCTTCACATCTGTTGCTTCTTTCTGTACTTCTCCTGCCTCATTCTGCACCCCTCCTCCCTCTTTCTGCACCTCTGTTGCTTCTTTCTGCACTTTTTTTATACACAAATTTACAGAATATGCTGTTTGAAACACAGGTATTCAAGTATTTGTATGTTTATTTTTATGTAACATGTCACTAGGTAAAAGCAGAGACACAAGCATGCATACCTTTACAAACTTGGTCAGACTTACAACAGTGATATGGTTAGGATCGCTGATTTACATTTGGTAGGCCTAACATTCTGAGCACTCGATGGATAGTGAAACTTCAAGAAAAAAGTGAGGTTTAAGACATCTTGTGAGAAGGATTAGTGATTATGCTACAATTTTTTATTAGTCTGGAAAGGTACAGTCAAAGTAGGCCTCTTTATGCACCTCTGTTGCTTCTTTCTGCACTTCTCTTGCTTCTATTTGCACCTTTCTTCCTCTTTCCGGACTTCTGTTGCCTCTTTCTGCATTTCTCTTGCTTCTTTTTGCACCCTTTGTCCTCTTTCTGTACATGTTCTACCTATGTAGGCATAGTTAGAAATTAGCTTTTAAAAACCTTAGACATTCACTGAAAAAACCACAGGTTTCAGGGACGTTATAGTTAGGAATTAGCATTTAACAAACCTTAGATATTCACTGAAAAAAACACAGGTTTCAGAGACATTATAGAAAGGCTAATATTTTACTTGTACAAAACCAGAGTAGTTCAGCCGTATAGTTAGCTCAGCTAACTATGACGCGTGCCCCCGCAATGCACTGCTGATGACGTCACATATTATCATCACTCATGACAACGTCACTGACATCGCTAATGACGTCAGTGAAGACATCTGAAATGATATCAATGAACATAACAAAAAGAAAAGGGAACAGGGTAGAAACACCCTGACCCCCTGGGATACTGGGGTGGGGGGCCCACAGGGACCACACAGGGCCAAAAATCAACAATTCAGTGAGAGAAATGTTGGTTCTGCGACTCCCACTGCATTAATAAAACAAAGCACAGGCTTCCGATCTCCATTTCATATATGCCCCTGGTGGGCCAGGTTCCGAATGGCATGTGTAAATAAGGAGGGTGGCACACGGGGCCCCCTCCTAGAATGCCAAAAAGCCGAGGACCGCTACCTCCCCAGGGCATCTTTATTTATGTGGGGGTTGTCTTTGCTAAAAAAAAAACACTCCCTGGGTACAACCACCTCCCCAGGGCTAATGTGTTAATGATCTGGGGACCCATGTGGCCCCTGCAGCACTGGGGAGCACCACCTCCCCTGGGCTAAATACAGTGAAAATTCACTTCCAATTTGAGTATAGAAAGAGGCAAGAGAAGTACAGAAAGAGGCAAACAAAGTGCACAGAGGCAAGAGAAGTATAGAAAGAGGCAAGAGTAGTATAGAAAGAGGCTATATAAGTGCAGAAAGAGGCAAGAGAGGGGCAGAATGAAACAAGAGTGGTTTGCACACCATTATTACCAATTTAACAGCCACATTTAGCAATAAATAACAGGTGAACATTCTATGTTTGCAAAGGGCCTCCCACCACTCTGTAACACTTGTCGCTGCATTTTGGGTGACGTTTGAACCGTTTGAGCTAGAAACAAGTTTTTTGGTTCAAATCTGCAGATTATGCAGCAGATGATGGATTTTGTGGTAAATGCAGACAATGTATAACTGTGTGATGGTCGGTGCAGCCAAATAGTCACATCATTCCAGTGGCCCTGTCATACATCTGACTAGGTCCATAAGTGCCCCTCTGTGGTTCCTTCTTTTTTGTCTCATTGAGTTTATAGTTTAGCTTCTATGGGTGCAAGGAAGACTAAACGTTAGGTTTGCACTCTACAATTACTCTCCATAACACATAATCCCACTCTACATAATTCCTATACACTAAATACCACATACTTTCTATGAATTCCACTACACACAATGTACATCCACTCCACTCCAAAAAACATTAGTAAAAAACTTTTACATTTATAAATCCAATAGCCCTAACTTTAGCAAATGTGAGATGCATTATATTGCAAATGCCTCTTTAACTAGTAGGGTGTTAGGGGGGCGCTAGAGCGCGCACAGCGGAATGGCTGCATTGTGAGGCAGCTCCGCCGGTCGGGAAAAGATATGATGTTTTCCAGCGACAAGCGGACGACTCATTGAGCATAAATGCCATGGCTGTGCATCGGAAGATGTCCTAAGTGGTGAGAGCAAAGCAACAGGCTGAGGCGCTGGAGCGACGGACGAAATTTGGTGACAAACGCTGCTTCGGTAAAAAGCTCCGTGCTAACTAAGATGGCGGCGCCCTGCGGAGAATGAACATTGGATCGAGCGTGATAACACTAACACAAAAAACGGCAATTACTAGTAAGGCTACGCTTCACCTGGCATACATGAGGGGTTGCTGGGCTAATGAGTGGTGACATAGAGGAATAAGCGCTCTTGTAGGCAGACACTGAGTTACGGCAGCAAAATGCACTGGCTATAAGCGCGAAATGGCGGGAGGCGCCAAAATGATTGGCGGTTAGAACGAGCTGCAACTATAGTAGAGATACAGAGGGCAGGATCGTATGATGTGCCACAGTACTTACAAAGAATATAGCGAATCTGTGCAGTGTACTCCCAACAGCACTTTTATTAATGCGGAGGCTGTGCAACCTGCCCATGGTCCCTATATGCTGGCTACCTTCAATGTGAATTGTGAGTCATTAAAGGATCCCCATGCACTGAAGGCAACAGAGCTGCGGACCCCAGAATGTTTGCTGTGATAGAAGGGTAACAACTTTGGAAATGGATGTTAAACCCTGTGCAGCTGACTAACATCCGCCCATAGATCGAGTAATGCGTTGAAAAAATGCGGCCCACGAAGCAATTGAGGCTCTCACCCTATTTGCTACTGGCTGAGGTGCTGGACACAGAAAAGCAAGCTTCAGGACGGCAGCGCTACCTTCAGTGATTGTAGTACCTGCACCTTACTGTTGATGAGAATTTACACACAGAGGTGATTGTCGAACACCAGTAGAGTCATATTGCGATACTGACTATCTGGTAAGGGGCAAGAGAAGGGATGCCTAATATACACAACGGGCTCAGCTCCACTGCTGTGAATTTCGAACTAAGCTATGTGCCTTGAGCGAAAATGGGGAAACCAGACAAGCAGCAAACTAAATTGCCATTCGAAGCCAAAAAGAGCAGTAGGGAAGCAACGGCGCACTAGAGGCGGAAACACGACTATCGGCGGTGGAAGACGAATCGCATGGCACAATGAAAAAATGTGCAGAGATGGACAAGCTATTGGACACCATTAGGACCAAAGCGGATAATTTGGAAGCAAGATCTCGCTGCAATAATATTAGAATCGCGGGAGTTCCGGAATCAACGAATACCGGAAAGATGGAAACATAATCAGAGGACTTGATCCGAACCGTTTTTGGTGTGGAGCATCTCTCAGCGGTCTTCCTGGTGGAGAGGGCACATCGATCTTTGGCTCCGCGACCGAAACCTGGTGCCACTCCCCATATCATAATAGCCCGATTCAATTATAGAGATCATGATGTGATTTTACGAATGGCTCGAGAAAAGCAGCAGATCATCTATCAGGTAAATGCATTGGAGTTTTATTCGGACTTCACAATGTCGGTTCAGCTTGCACAAAAAGAATTCAATCCAGTGAAGAAGAAACTATGTGAACTAGGGATAGACTATGCCTTGTTATACCCGGCCCGACTGAGGATTATGCACGAGGGCTGAGCTACAATTCTCCAGACACCGGAAGCTGCACAAGATTTTCTAAAGAAACTCAATCGGAGGCGAAAGGAGCAGCAAAGACAAGAGCGAAACCAGGAATCAGAATAATTCTATGTGGGATCCTTAATTAGGGATCCTTAATTAGGTACAGAGAGTGAACGCTGATGCTTACTGCAGCCTGGACAGTCGTTAAAGTTCTTTTTATAGCGGGCTGCTTATTGAGCCAGCTTTACCACCGTAACTCTATGACTGTCTTCAAAATGGCGGACTTGCGAGGAGATTGTAAATCGATCTATTACAGTAACGGAGATGTACAATGCCCGTCTGCTGTGCAATCTTTGTTGGGAGTGTTTTATGGGCCCCTATAACCAGTGTGTTTCTTAAGGGGCTTGTTCTTGCTGGTTATGAGCAATGTTTCCAAGATGACACCAGAAATCTCATCTGTGACCCATGATACCAGATTCCTGAGACAGAGGCTCAATCGCACCATTGATACTTCAAGATTTCTGGCGGAATTCTCACCCGGCATTTTAACATCAAGATGGCGCCTGCGAAGAAACGGACCTGCTTTTTGAATGCCACGCAGCAGATCCATGGGAACTTTTACCAAACTACCTACCCCCTACCCCTCCCCGCTCTACTCCATTGCTCTTTCCTGCTACTAACCTTTGCCCTCACCTGTTCTTGCCCTAGTCCCCACCCTGTTTACCTGTGAATTTCCCGCATCATTTGAGAGCTAGCTATTTTGTCTGATGCCCGATGGAGCTACCTGGTTTAGCTATACGGGAGACAGGTCAGGGATTCCCTCCTTGGACGTCACCGCCCCAGTCGGTTTTTAGCCAGACTTCCTTTCGTCTCTCCTGTCGTCTCTTCCCGCTTTCTCCCTCTATTCATATCTCTCCTTCTCTCCTCTATCAATGTATTGAGACTGAACTATTGTGTCTGATGCCCGATGGAGCTACCTGGTTTAGTTATAGGGGAGATGGGCCGTGGATTCCCTCCTTGGTTGTCACCTACCCAGTCGACCTTTAGACCGATTTCATTTTGTCTCTCCTTGTTGTCTCTTCCCCTGTTCTCCCTTTCTCACCTTCCCTGTTCCCTCCCCTCTACGCTCCATTTATTTTGCCCTCCATGTTGTGTAAATGTTTTCCATTGAGACCTAGCTATTTGTCCAAAGCCCGGTGGAGCTACCTGATAGCTATAGAGGAGATGGGTTTTGGGACTTCCCCCTCAACCGTCACCTACCCAGCTGGTCTTTGGGCAGACTTTCTTTTGTCTTTCTGCCGTATCTACCTCCCATCCTGCTTTTCTGCGAACCTCATCCCTCGACACTTGAGACCGAACTACTTTGTATGATGCCCAATGGACCTACCTGGTTTAGCTATAGGGGAGATGAACCGTGGATTCCCTCCTTGGTCGTCACCTACCCAGTTGATCTTTAGACAGACTTCCTCTCGTCTGTACGGTTGTCTCTTCCCTTATCCTCACTATCTCACATCCCCTACCCCCCACTTCTTTTCTCTCTCCTTTCTCTCCTCTCCTAATGTATTGCTGATTGTTTGATGTAATGTATAATTGTTTGATCTTTTTCTGTTATACTGTTAAACCACATTGTTGCACTTCCTTTCGTACCTCCTGTCATCTCCTCCCGCATCCTCCCTCTATTTATGTCTCTCCTTCTCCCCTCTCTCAATGTATTGAGACTGAACTTTTTTGTCTGATGCCCGATGGAGCTACCTGGTTTAACTATAGGGGAGATGGGCCGTGATTCCCTCCTTGGTCATCACCTACCCAGTCGGTCTTTAGACAGACTTCTTTTCTTCTCTCCGTATTGTGTCTTCCCTTATCCTCCCTTTCTCACCTCCCCTGCCCCCTCCACTACTTTTCTCTCTCCTTTCTCTCCTCTCCTAATTGTATTGCCTATTTTGTGGGGATTTATTGTGTAATTGTTGAACTTTTTCTGTTACATTGTTGATTTTCATGTAAAGCGCTCTGATACCTCCGGGTCTAGCTAGCGCTATATAAAACTCTTTAAATAAAATTTTAAAAAAATAGCTTCAGAGAAGTAAATTCTTGTTGTTTTACCATGGTGGAAGTTGGTAAAGTATAAGATTGTACTATAGAGACAGAGAGTAATACCACACGAAAATGGGGTAATGAGACCATTAGACCCGAACATGCTGTAAGATTAATGGAGGGTGGATGGGGACAACTCTGTGTGTAGCATGGTTTAATAGGTTATAGAGCAACCTCACAATTGCAATAGCCAATGATTACCTACCCTACTTCTGAGCATGAACGGGAAGATATTTTCTATAAGAGGTCTATTGCTGCAAACTACAGATATTGATTTTCTATTACAATGGTATTATGGCGACTATCAGAGATATGCACCAAAATATGTCATAGCTGTGGACTTAGACAAACTATATGTGTGATATGATACTGGGCGTACGAAATAATCGCTGACAAGTGCATAAACGAGCCAGTGCGTTTCCAAATGTATAATCTGGGTTCCTAATTAAGGTATGCAGTGTAGAAAATGGGAAGACAATAAGAATACCGGAAATCATCAACCGAGACAGGACTATGTGCCTAACGGTCACTATGCAAAATATACAAAATGGTCAATGTTGAGTCTGCACTTCTAAAATATGCCTGACCACATCCATTAAGTTGGATGGAGTTGTGTGTATCTGGTGGACCCCCTAAGCGGGTGTTCCCCACTCAAAAGTTGGGATATGTTGTTCGTTGATATAGGGGAGTATCTTTGACATGATTGCGATGCTGAAGTGGGGGGGGGCGGGGTGAGGGGTGTTATGAACAGTTAAACAGACCAATGTACTTAAGAGACATCGCTGAAATCCAGAAACATATATGGTATTTTTGCAAAATTACAATGATATATGTTGTGCACTATATTTGACACTGATTTGGAATCAGAACGATAAAAATGTCAAGTGAGAAATTACAACCTGCACAACCTGCACAATTTAACCTCTTGACTTGGAATATAAGGGGGTTGAACAACCAGAAGAAGATCAGGCAGGTTTTTCCTCATCTCGACAGGTTGCGGGTAGATGTTGCTCTTCTCCAAGAGACACATACTGCTCCGCATTCTACCATACACATTGGAAAACGATGGGAAGAGTCAATACATCATTCATCTTACTCCTAATACTCTCAGGGAGTTATGATATCAATTAGGAAAGGTTTAAACTTCGATATAGACACTACTATGACTGATGAACTAGGGAGCTACGTTCTACTGATAGGCACATTGAGGGGGCAAAAACTGGCCATAGTAAATACATATGGAACAAATGTAGACGACCCTGATTTTTATCATACAATATGGCGCTAATTACATGACCTACCGAACATTCCCTTATTATGGGGGGAGATTTTAATATCGCACTACATGATGATGTGAACAGATCTGGAGCGTCCAAAGAGCCACACAAACAGGCAAGGGGTAAACTGCATAATATTATGACGGACATGCACCTTACTGACGTCTAGAGAGCATGACATCACGAACGCCCAGAGGCCACGTATGTTTCAGCAGCAAACCAAAGCTGGTCTCGTATAGATTACTGGTTATGGTCGGATGATATACTACTTTGGACTGGATGAGTGAAGCATATGCCCAGAACTCTGTCTGATCACAACCCTGCCAAACTACATACCACAACCTTATAGCTGGAGGTTCAATGCAAAAGCATTATTAGATACAGTGTACGATGACACTATTGATCACGCTATCACTGATTATTTTGCTTTAAACAAACCCACTACTGAAGATCTAAGCCTCCTATGGGAAGCCTTTAAGGCTACTATACAAGGGATTTGTACCATGGCAGGTATTCTTAAAGACATTAGAAACTAGATCTATGCACGGGAGACTAAATTACGTACACTGGAGCAGTAATATGAACGTACACATAATACACATTAGGTGAAATCAGAACTGTATTATCAGAATACCACAATTACGCAGAAGATGAACTCAAATATGTTGCAAAGCATCAGAAAGCGAGATCCTATAGTGAGGGTGGTCGACCGGGGAGAACACTGACTGCTAAAATATGTTCAGGGCACGCGCCACAGACTGTAAGGGCAGTAAGGGATGCCACCGGGACACTACACCAAGACACACAGGGAATACTAAAGGAATTTATGGCCACATATGGGGAACTATATGCCTCAAAATGCACACTCTCGGCGGAAACAATAATGAAATACTTGGAGGACGTAGAAATAGCCTGGTTGTCAGACGTACAGCGACAATATTTATCTTTACCAATTACGGTTGAAGAAGTAACAGAAGTTATTTAATCATTACCAAACGGCAAAGCACCAGTCCCTGATGGGTTCACGTGTGAGTTTTATAGGTCAAGGTCAACAGCTCACAACACCAGAACACTCTTTACACTATCGCACTACCTAGTCCCTAGTACAAAAGCTGCAGCAATCCTTCTAGATGCTGCTAAAGCATTTGATTCCCTTGAATGGACATATTTGCATACTGTGCTGCAGCGGAAGGGATTCCCACCTAGTTTTACACAGAGGATACGATTGCTTTACACAGCCCCAACAGTACGCATAAGAGTTAACAAATATATATCGGAGGCCATCCCAATTGCTATGGGGACGAGACAAGGCTGTCCACTGTCCCCACTACTATTTGCGATAGCACTTGAACCATTGGCGTGTAAAATTATACAAGGGCATCACTACTCAGCACTACAATTTCCACAACGACCTCTGCATATCTCGTTATATGCAGATGATATGATGCTATATGTAAGGGACCCGAACAATCTCTAAACCCCTTACTTAGAGAATATATTCAATTCGGACAACAGTCCGGGCTAAAAATCAATTGGTCTAAGTCAATAATTATACCCTTAACAGACACCACATTTCAATACACTACGGACTATCCATTGGAATGGCAATCAGAGCCCGTAAGATATTTGGGTGTTTGGTTCCACCGGGACCCAGAAGTAGTAATTCGCACCAAATATGGCAGAGCAATCGATATTCTAGAAAGCCAAAATTGGGAGATGGATCCAGTTACCATTATCATTGGCAGACAGACTGGCCATTTTAAAGATGGTTATACTACCAAAATTGCTCTATCTATTAACAATATTCCCATCCAACCCCCAGCAGAGGTAGGATATCAACTATGGTGCTCCGATTAATATGGGCAGGTAAACAGGCCCGTGTGCAATTGCACGTTCTTACTCTGCCGTATTCGAAGGGAGGTTTTAAGGTTCCGGATTTCTTCCTATATTATTTATGTGCTTAGGCATAATATGCACACTTTTGGTATCACAGAATCCCATATTTGACTCATGTGGCGATTGAAGAGGGAGATGCCAAGCCAATTCCACTAGATACCATTCTAACACAGAGACGACCCCCACTACATAATTGAGACATAAATACAATCGACACGACACACAAAGCCTGGCAAACAATGGGTAGCAAAGCTAACAAAGTGCCAATCTATGCGCCTGCATTGCCACTGCATTATCCTCCTGAAATATCAGTCACACAGGAAGAGGTGGGAATGGGACTGCTGCGCCAAGTAAGGATTGATACTATGCGAGACCTTTATTGCGACGGGGCTTTTTGACCACTAACTGAGCTTTCATACATAAGTAACCAGATGTTACTGTTTCGCTTTACATATCATCGCTTGCAGGGGGCGATAAAGAAGCTGTACACGTCCTATCCTGTGGAACCACTGCAGCTATCAACACTACAGCTATTACTTACCGCTCCTACAGCTGCACACATTGTATCTAGGCTTTACGTTAAATTACAGGAAGACATAGGGGACACGACACAGGAAGCATGGGATGAATGGAATGATGGCCTGGATGTGCCACTGACGGAGGAGGAATGGGCTAACACCTGCTCATTAACAGAGTTACTAACACCAAACGGTAATTTGCGTATACTGCACTATAAATATTTACATAAAACCTATTATACCCCAGAAAGGCTATGCAGATATGGCGTACAAAAAGATTCTAGGTGCAAGAGGTGTGGCATGGAAGTAGTGGATTGTTTGCACCTTGCATGGTATTGTGAGGCGGTGGCAAAATATTGGGAATCAGTTGCACAGATGGTGGGCGATACGTTGGGTGTAACTGTGGCCCACTCGATACGAACATGTTTATTAGGACTTGTACCTGAACTGAGGGCCACTAAGTGCAAATTCTGTGTGGTTGCATTACTTATGGCAAAACGAAGAGTATCATTATGTTGGGGGAGCAGAAAGACTCCGAAAGTAAAAAAAAATGGCTCACTGATCCAACTTATTGTAAAGAATCCTTACAAACGTATGAAGAACTACCCACGGGTTCAAAACCTAGAGACTACTGGAAATATTTGGGTGCATATCTAGAACTACATCAAGTTGACTAAAAATATGATGTATAGCTGCACTGTCATTCTGCCATACTGGTCAATAATATGATGCAAATATTGGATAATGGATGTTGTAGTGCAACGGTCTGTAAGTTATATACTGGTTGGACATTGTATGTTTTCTCAAACTGCTAATAAAAAAAACTAAAAAAAAATAGTAGGCGTGTTTGCCAAGTGGTGGTAAAGGGGGCTGGGCCTCCGACCTTCTATTACCTCCAGTAAGTCCCACACAGCAAGATTGGTAAGTGCTCATAGTAGGCCAGACCCTCTTTGCACACTACTCAGCAAACATAATCCCTGGCACGCTCTTAGATGGGGATTAAAGTCCCCTTTGCTTGTGGGGGTCCTTAGGGGCCCAGCAGCCTACCTGTTACCTCCAGTAAGCCCCACACAGTGGGATGGCTGAGAGGTGGACACAAGCTACACCTCCTTTGTCCACCACTCAGCAAACGGACATCCTGGTGTGCTCCTGGTTGGGAGATGAAGTCCCCTTGCCTCCTGAGGGCCATAGGGGGCCAACTAGCCCTCCTTTTACTTATAGTAAGCCCCACACAGCTGGATTGCTGGGAGAGGTCAGAGGCCATGTCCCCTTTTTTTACACCACTCTGCAAACTCGCCTCCTGGTGCACTGCTGCTTGGAGGAGGAAGTCCACTTTAGTCCTGAAGTCCTTAGGACACAAGGGGATCTAATCATCCCAGCAGCACCGCACCAAGAGGCGTGTCTGCAGAGTGGTGTAAACAGGAGCGTGGTCTGAACCACCTCTCAGCAATCCCACTGTGTGGGGCTTAGTGGAGTTACTTGGTGGGCTAGTTGGCCCCTAAGGACCCTCAGTAGCAATGGGGATTTCATCCCCGAACACAGAGCGTGCCAGGAGGTGCTTTTGTAGTGGAAATCATGGAGGGAGAGGGGCCTCCAGCGAGGTGCCGGCTTCTCTTTTCTGCCTTCTTTTAGGAAGGTTGCTGTGTGGCCCCACTTCCCTTAATACTTTATTGGGCCCCGTGGATCCCATCCCCCAGGGCTTGACCCATTTGAAAAAAATATAATTAAAACAGGAATGGGGCTGTGCAGCCTCCCTCCCAAGGCCGATTTTGGCCCTGGGGACCCCTTCTCTTGGGGCATGGCTACTTCTATTTAAAAATAAAAAATAAATAAAACTATATTTAAAGGAGAGGGGCCACGTGGCCCCTCTCCTGAGGCCATTTTCAGCCTCGGGACCCCATCTCCCTTTTTTTTAAACACATTTTATTTTGAGGCCTCCTGGTTCACTTGCAGCCTCAGGGAACCTATCCCCCGGGGCATGGCCATGACATTGGGGACCGCGAGGGGTGCCCCAATGCCCCCCACGTCCTGTTGGCATACCGCCTCCTACGGAAGCCGGCATTGCTTTTGGGCAGAGGGATCTGCTAACATGCAGCTTCCCTTGTTGAAGTCATTCTGAGTTTGGTCATCTCCCGGATTGACTACACTAATGCACTTTATGTTGGAATCCCTGCCTATCAATTGCACCAACTCCAACTTGTTCAGAACCAGGCCGCCAGACTGGTCTTTGGCCAACCCAGGTCCAGTCACACCACACCCCTACTTAGGAGACCTCCACTGGCTCCCTGTGGCCCAACGCAGCCTCTTCAAACTTGGTTGCTTGATCCACAAGGCCCTCTCCCTGCAAGGTCCCGCCTTTATTGCTTCTCTGATCCACCATTATGCCCCCTCTCGTGCTCTTAGATCTTCGGGCACTAATCTTCTGTCCACATGCACCTTTAGACGCAGGAAGTACGGTGGCTTGCGTTTTTCCTCACAGGCTCCACTCTTTTGGAACTCTCTACCTCTAACTCTTCGTTTAACCCCCTCCTACTCCCAATTCAGGAAGGCTCTGAAGACCCTGCTTTTTTTCCAAGCCTACAGCTAATCGATCATATCCTTGGCATGCTCCCAGCCTGTCCTTAAAGCGCCAAGAAACCTTTGGTGTACGTGCGCTATATAAGTCCTTGCTATCATATCATATCATATCATTTGCTTAAAAGCAAATCTGCTTCACTTCATAGAAGCAAGAGCAGTTTTTCTGCGCTCACTTCCATGAAGCAAAGCATACGTTTGCTATGACAGGGTGGGAGCAGTGCTCCCGCCCTGCCACAGCAAACTGCAATGTCCTGGTGCTGGGCACACCGGGACATTGCAGGAGCTGGCACTGGGGTGTGGTGGTCCCCAGGCCCATTGAGGGCTCCTGGAGGGGGCTGCAAGGCCCACTCCCAACACCTTTAACGCCCCGGGGAGCAGGAGCGCCCCACATTTATTTAAAAAATTGAAACCTCGGGGAGGTGGCGGTCCCCGGGGCTGTCGGGGGAATGAGCCCCCTGCATTTCAATATTCAAGAAAAGGGGGCCGGGTAGAAATACTCTGACCCCGTAAGCCTGCTCAGAGGGTCCCACAGGGACCCCATGGGCCAAAAAAAGCATTATTTTATTTATATTTTTGGTGGGGTTTGTGTAACATTAAAGTAACATTAAAGGAGGTGGCAGTCCCCAGGGCTTGGAGAAGCCTGTGAGGCCCCCTAACCAAAATTAAGGAATGCCCCAGGGAGGTGGTGGCTCCTGGTGCAGCATGGGGGGCAGGAGCCCTCCACACATTTTAATTATTAAAAAGACCCATGAAAGTGGCAGTCCCCGGGGCTGTGGGTGGCACGAGGCCCCCCGCATTTCAGCATTAAAGCCCGGGAGAAGTGTCGGCCCATGGGATTGGGGGGGCATGCGAGGCCCCCCCAATCTTAACTATGGAATGCCCCGGGTGTGGTGGTCTCCTGGGCAGCATGGGGGGCAGGAGCCCGACCCACATATTTTCATTATTAAAAAGCCCAGGGGAGGTGGCGGGCCCACACGTCCCCCACATGTATTTTAAACTTTGCCCCCAGGACCTTGCCCACCCTGGGGCTAAATTGAACGGAAAGAGCAGGATACTGCACTTTGTTTTTTTATAACTTTCAAGCTGCAAGTGGCTTTTTATCCTAACCCTTCCAGCTCATCAGTAAGACCTTGAATTGGGTCGGACCCTGCTGGTGGCCTCTGCTTGATGGAGTCCTGGCCACTAAGTGCTCTCCCTGAGGTCCTGGGGCCCTGAAAAGTGACCAAAAGTAGATGTTGAAGACCCTTTGAAAAGTTTTAGACTTTCACTACCTCCAGAGCATCAGCTGGACCTCATAGCATGGTCGTCTGATTTCGAAATGACTTTGTCAGACACAGCTTCAGACACCACTAGAGGATTATTAGCTCCATAAAAAAGAATACGGGCCTAATTAGAATGCTGGTCAGACTGCCACTGACATCCAGCATCCCCTTGGTCGGATCGTATTCCCTACAATAGGGATGGTGCCTTCTCAGTCCTGCTCAGGCACATCCATAGGGATTACGATATGCCTTTCCGACAGCCTTTCCATGGCGGTAGAACTGCCATGGGAAGGCTGTTGGAAAGGGACTATGGGGGCACATAGCAGGGTCCCAGTCTTTCAAGGGCCTCAGATATTAGGCCTGGGAGACACCTGTGGTTTCCCCCAAACATTCATGTCCCATGTGGCAGGCACCATATGTTTCAAAACATCCCCTTTTCGACTGCAGACTCTGCTGCGGCCCATTTCTGGGTTGCACCACAAGCTGCAATAGAAAAGGGGATGTTTATGACTGCCTACATGGCTGTCACATCTTAATTTGGTGGGTGGAACCGCCAACTACATGTTGGTCGGTATCCATCCCACAACAATGGCAGTCAGACGCTTGTCTGACCACAATGGTAATTATGCCCTTAGGGCCTAATTTAGACTCTGGTGAACGGCATGTTTCTTCACCAGGGGGATGGGTAGATTACTTCATTACCTTTGCAGAGGTACCATCTGCTAGATTTAGAAATAACCACCAAGCAGGTGGTCATTTCTTAAAGCGTTTTGCCAGGAACCACCATCATGTTTTGTATATTTTTGACTACTAAATTATTCTCTAGTTACCTAACAAGGTTTAGAAATGTATTTTGTTGTATTCTTAATATATCACAAGGTTCCTTTGGGACGTGCCTGCGGCGTATGTCTCAGATACAGTGGTTGAAGAATTTCATTGAGAGCTGTGCTGAGACCAAACTAAGGTTTGTTGATAAACACTTTGTGACAGCATAAAAATCAAAACTTCGATGTAAGTTTATTTCTGTTTGTATCGGTTAATCAATAAATATCTACGTTAAATGAAAAAATGTAAAAGATATTCGCTTGATTCAAAATAAAACAGGACAATATGAAGAGATTCACAACACTATGATGCATAGTGTAGCTTTAGAAATATAATATTCCGAGAAGAAAATTTGCCAGATTAGAGTTGTACTTGAGATAGTACATCCCTAAAAAAAAAAATTCTCTTCATGGGGAATTTTTTTTTCCTTCTACCCTCAAGAATGTTCATGTGTTTCTCTATTCTTACAAACCAATTTAAAGACTACAGTAGCTAAGGGCAAATAGGGAAATGGCAATAACATTACAACATTAGATATGCAACTCGAGTGTGAAACTAAATGACCTCAATGCTGCAGAAATAATTGTTTAAAGCCAGTGTTCCTAAAAAAAGGAATCATTGGAGCTGCAGAGGGTGCACCGTCTGGTTCCAGGGTGGATGTGGGGTAAGGTTTCTATGAGAAAGTATAGAGGGTAAGGCTCATAGACTGCGTTACCTGACCCGCGACTCTGCTCAACTGGTTTGGGTGGTACAGGAGCTACTTACCATATGTATCATAAAAACACTCAAAGAAAGTATTATCTTGCTCATAATAAATTGTCTATGTAAACCTCAAAATTACGGTAGAAAACAGTAACAAAAACATCGAAGTTATAATGCACATCGAAAAACCACTTAAATTCTCCAATTATAGTAACCAGCTGAATCTATAACATATATTCTTGCCTTGCCCTGCTCAGAACCTAACACATGACATCAATGATAAATTCTCAAATTATATCAACAATGACATTACTGTATGTACAATGACAGTATGTACTGTATGTACAATGACATTATGTTTGATTCAAGTGTATGCTTGAGACAAGATCACAAGAAATGGTTGAAGGCGACGCTCTGTTCCTACGTGGAACTGAACCTGGCCTGTTCATACTAGATGGAAGGCACTAAACCACTGATTGACATTCTCAAAATGACTATATCGCAGATCCCACTGTGCATGCCCTCTGACTATGCTCAGTGGGGGATCCATGCAAGATGTTTTTGGCCACAATCTGGTCTAAGCCCCTATGTCTTCCAAAAGCAAGTGTGCACAATCTTGGACCATTTCCACTTTGTTGGGGTGTAAAATATACAGGGAAGTGCAGTAGGCCCTTGCGTAATGTATAATATTGAACTCTGAACCAGTCCTTTTCTGAATGTGCTCCTTTAAATGTTCAATTGGATTCCCCCATAAATGTGAGCGCTGTCCTCCATTCCAGTGTTAAAAAGACAACTCAAAGTCTTCCTACTCAGTAGGCTGCTTTCAACCACACTGCTCTTCAAAGGGACCACTTGCGATAGGAATTGTTTGGATGAACACAGCCCCCACGTGTAATGGCCTCGAGTCAATGACTTGGATTAACTGCCACTGAGACCACACATAACTGTCACCCTAATAATCATGAAAATGGAGTAGGTGAAGCCTCCCTATGTCGGAGATAGGATGGGAGCGTGCAGACTTTCCATAACACTGTCTACGAATGACGTTGAGAATTGTACTGAGTTTCGATCTCCCTTTCACCTAGAAAGAACATGGGGGCATATCAACAAGACCAACAACACTACTTTAACGACCGTTTTCGGCCGATAAGCGGCAAATAAATTACCTCAGTATCAGCAAGGACACGCTAATAGGCATCAGCGCGTGTTTCCTTGTGTCAGCCGCCGTTCCACTAACGTCTCGCTTCGCATCTCTAATGAAATATAAAGAAGGCGTTTCCTCTCACAACAACATGGGAAACATCGCTAACTGCACTACTCTCTATCAACAAGCTGACCCAGGACATCCATAGCGATATAAAAAGCTGCGCTAACCGCGGTTAACTCCATCAGCTAACGTCTGCGAAATTTCAGACTTAGCTATGTTCATAAAGGGAGGTGGATTCTAAGCCTAAGTCCACAGCTCCCTATCACCAAGGATTCCCTTAGCGCTGTAGTTGTATCGCTGGATTTCCAGCGATGTACACTCATTTTGTCGCTATCGCCGGATTTTCCATAGCCGTGGAGATAAACGTTGATGATAACGCGTTATCTCGGCGATCAAATCTGGTGATAGCCGGCGTTAAGCAAATTTGCGCAAAGTGCGCTCTGCGATGTTTATCGCAGTTTATGGATGATTTGCCCCATGGTCGCCTAGAGTGTGTATTATGTCGATATTTGAATCCACTCCTCTGCTTCGCTTCTTATTCTGATGCTGTGTTATGTAAAGCACTCTGATGCACTCTGGCTTAGTACATGCTATATCCAAATATGAATAAAAAATGCAAAGTGATTGAATGAGAGGAAAGCAAATGAAATAGTTGAAGAGCACATGCTCTACCTCTAATTAACTGAACATGATCCTGTGCTATGGGTATGCAATGCTGGGAGCAAAGGATGCAACGGCAGTGATAAAATACCCCAAATCATGACATCACAGAACTCATAGAGCAACTTCTTCAGCCAGACCCAGTGAGGCCTGTGTGCAAGGTGTACACACGGTGCAGTCATACCCTATTCCTCTTAAACATGCTGAACTCACAGGGGCAAACGTGAAATATATGGGGCAAATTCGCCAGCGAACATTTGTCCTACATTTTTTTCATTAACCCTCTAAATTTCAAATCCACACAAATTGACTGTGCATTCCCTTCTGTGGTGCAATGTATGATTTAGGCTCAACCTTTTTCATCATTTACTAGCTGAGCCTGCGGGTTTCACTAATTCAGGTGAGTCAAAGGGACCCTGCAGCTGCGATCATCGATCTCCACAGGATACCCTTCATTTTGTATTAATATTTGCCCATTTTATCTAATGCCCTGGCGTCACCTTTTAATAGGTTTGTTCAAAAAGGCCAATCTTAGACTCGTGAAAGAGGCTCTCTCTATGCACCGTTGCAACATTGGTTAGCAGAGGTCACGATCAAAAATACTCGACTAAGAGAGGTACAAAGATCATTGACAATATCCACGCCAAACGCGACAAGCTACCTTAACAAACTAAGGTGCATAGACCATCGAGAATATCAGCGATAAACATGACGAGCTGGTTTCCTAAAATTAAGATATTTTGTTTATCCCGACATCGTTTGAAGACAGTCAGCTTCATACAACTCAATACTGCTTCAAGGCTATCTAAGGCACTGCAATTATAGGACCATCTGGAAACTATTTTGATCAGTTACAATCATCATTGAAAAACTGCTACAAATAACGGGCACTCTGCACATTGTAAAGGGGTCTTCCTGTATATCTTCGTTTTGTCCTGAAGATGGTCTCAGCAATATATTTCTAGAGACCGAAACGTCGACCTACGCTTTTTCTTTCAACTTTCTGTATTTATCACAACAAAGAAGAAAACAATGAAGTTGTTTTATTTCTGTATTATGTACTTCTTGTAACATTGTTGATATACTTTCTGAATACCCTATTTGATTAATAATACATATAAAATACATCTTTTTTCTACATACACCCGTTCTTTTGCCTTTTTCTGATTTGATCACATATTGTGACTGCTTAAAATTCGAATGAATAATAACGACTTTTATGTTTAAATATAGACCACCATTGATTTGGGTCTTGAATTATATTTACAAACTAGTATAAAAAACTATCAGTGAAATCCCTTGAAGGTATCTTTACCCTATCACTCTCTTGCCCGAACGCTCAAGGGTATATTGGGTTGCCCACTTATAACATATTATTTGAGATATGGAGCAGCTTAATACAACTGGAAAATTCAAATATTTTTGAATGTAAATAAATAGTCATTTAAGCGCCGGTGTGACGATATTGACATCAATAGAGCTAGACAGATATTGATCGCAATGTTCAAAATGTATCACAAATAAAAGCGAGATCTGCATTTCATGCACTACACTTGATCAAATCCTAAGCTTCAAACTTTATCCATGTGTGATGAAAAACACGTTTAATTCATTACTGACCTTTTTAAAGTTTTCACAAACTTATTTGAAGAATGGAAAAGATGCTTTAAGCTCCTTGAAACGGATTGTTTGCGGCTAGGATTCTGTAATTTAGTATTTTCTGAAATGTAAAATAAAACATGTATCTGTTAACTGGAAAATCAATGCAAATTATGCTGTATGTTTCATTTGATTAAAAAGAAAAAGTTACATAAAAAGCTAAAAACCTGTTTTTGTATGTGTGCAACAATCAATAAGAAATCCAACTAGATATGTTATGTGTGCGCCAACATAGATATACATGTATGAATACAATCTGAAAATTGAAACATAGTTCAGCACCCAATCCGCTAAGCACTGCAACGGATATGATGGTGCAAGTTCACATAATGGTGAGCAACGATGACTTGACAATGCTGATCCTTATGTAATCAGGGTTGAACCACAAGTCCCAGCTTTCCTCAAGATTCCCATCCACTTACCCACCTCTGCAGTCTACTCAGTGACAAAAGAGGAACATTTAGCCATTTCCTGATAACAGCCTGCAGTTTTCCCAGAGCAAGTTCACAACTTTGCTCATTGCTTTTTGGTGAAGAGGGTCACAGTAAACAAGACTCCACCGTCTATCTTGCTGTCAATAAGCATGGAAAAGGAGGAATAAAATAGTACCGCAGCAGCTGTAGAATATACCGACACATCAGTGGAAGAAGAAAGACAGAAAGAACGTGAGAGTAGATGATGCAGTTTAGGGAGAGGGAGAGAGGGGTGTGTAAGAGATAAAGAAATAACGAGAGAGTGGACACAACCAAGTAAGATGGTGATACAGACGAGGAGGAGTTCTAGGGCATCAAGCAGCTGAGATTGGGACAGAGGAAACACAAAGAAGGGGAGACAGGTAAAAGAGAAAGGGTGATAAAAAGTCAGACAGTAAAGGTTAGAAAGAGGTATATATGATGGAGAGGTGATGGGAGACAGCAAGCGAGACAGGTAAGAACGAGAGCTGGCCGAGTAAGAGGAGGCAGAGGGAAATGAGAAACAGCCAAACACAGGTGAGAAAGAGGTACCTGACAGAGGGATGAAGGGGAGGTGGGCGGGAGGTAAATAATGGTTAAGAGGCAGGCTTTGAAGTAGCTGAGAGAGAAAATGGGAAGACAGGTGAGAGAGGGAAGTGATACAGTGATAGACAGGTACGAAGAAACAACTAAGAGAGAAAGAGAAGTGGAAATGAAATAGGGAAGAGAAAATGATAGAAACACGAGAGAATGATGAGAGACGAAAAAATTTGTCTTGACCTCACTTCTCCAGATCATATGCTCGTATCAGCATTTGGACGTATTTCTCAAAAGGTCGCTGACCTTTTACACTCATCTCCTCCAACTCCCCCATTATTGCTCCAAAGTGGTTTTACGCTTAATGTTAAAGGGCTTTATGCAATTTACAAAGTGCTCTCAAAACATACCCCAGAGATAATGTGCATGTAGCAATTTGTCAGAGTAATTACGAGGAGGAATTGAAGAGAAGGAAAGGGACCTTGGCGTTGGAATACCTGATACATGAGTGTTCCCGAGAGAAAGAGCTTGACCTTTTGTCGCATTATTAACCAGCCTTGTTTTAGCCAGTTGAATTCCCCCATTTTGTACATCATATAGCGGCACGCGACTGCATCATCCACTTCGAAGGCATTTATAATAGTACAAGTTACCCAGCTACGGTGGTGCAGGGAGGACTGATGCAGGGGTGATCTAATATCGTCTTTTCCCTGGAAGAGACAATACAGGGTATTAAGTGTGTTACAAGGTAAATGGTTCCGGTACCTGCCAGTATCCCACCCGATCTATGTGTCAGCAACATAGACTTCTGGGCCCTGTTGGTGACCATGATCCTTAAAGCCGTGGTAAGGGGGGGGGACCATCCCCCATCTTTGTCATCATCCATTATAGTGCCCATTTGTAAAAAGGGAAACAAAGAAAATCTGCAGTCCCAGAGGCCCATATCTCTTATAGATTTGATTGCTAAGGCCTTGGGGTGTATGATATTAGAGGGACTCAGAAACTGGGCTGAGGAAAATAACATCATCTCAGATTCTCAAAATGGTTTTCAGTCGGACGAATCCATCATTGACCAATGTATGAATCTTCATACAGTGATTAACAAATACACTATTGCCCAATCTGAATTAAACCAACTGGCCTTAATGGATATCACAGTTGTGCTTGATTGTGTGTGTTAACCGTGATAGGCTGTGGAAACTTTTATTGGGACTTGTGGTGGACCCAATATAGTTTTCTTTTTGCAAGACCTTCATGCAAATATGTTATACCTACTGCTCAGCCTGTGTGTCGGTGGAGTTGAATGTTGGTGTGAGTGCTGGTTATGAAATGTTGGACGAGAGAGAGTGTCAGTTGAAGTAAGGGCTGAGCAGCAGGGAGCCGGCTCCTGGTGGGACTCAACATTGTAACATCGTGCTTATGATAAATCTATCCCTGCTCCTGGTGGGGCTCAAACTTGTAACATCTTGCTTATAATAAATGTACATGGAAATCTACCTTGACTGCCTATCTTCATTACAACAAAATACCACTGCAACAGTTAGCTATACAACCTACTCTGCCTGTACTATCAGCTTTAAAATGAGTTGGGGGTTCCGACAACGGTCTATCCTGGCCCTTTTTCTATTCTTCCTTGATGTAAATGGGTTGAAACAATATTTAATTGCAGCTAATTCAGATTGTCTACTTATAGGCTTGCGCTCCCTGCCTGTACTTCTTTATGCATAGAAAGCTGTCTGGATGGCGAGGACACTGAATGGTCTTCAAAGTATTTTGAATTCTTCTGACTCCTTTATGGGTGAATTAGATCTGGCTGTTAACTTCTCCAAATCATATATAATGGTGGTGGAGCTCCAGATTGCTAGAACTAAGACCCCCTACCATAAATCACCATATAATAGCAAAAGTCAAGAGTTTCCTCAGTTTTGGGCTGTTATTTGACACCAAATTGAGCCGGAAATCTCTGATCACCACCAAGAAGCAGGAGCTTAGGAAGTCTATTGGTGATGTTTTTAGTTTCGAATCAAGGCTGGGTAGTACACCGCTAGAGGCCTTAGTTAAGATCTATCAGGCCAGGTGTGTCTCATAGCTTTGTATGGGAGTGACATATGAGGCTTTCTTGACACTTATGAGCTCCACTCTGAGGAAAATGATTTCCTCAGGTGCGTCTTGTGTGTCGTCAAAAGCACGTCGACCTTCTGTGTGCACCAAGAATTGGGGATTAAGGATGTTATTGACCAGATAGCCCTCTGCCCATTACTGACTCAGATCAGGATCGGGTCCAAGGAAGACTTTAATCATTACCATCTAATTATTAAAGATTGTTTTTTACTTGATGGTGCCCCAAAAATACCTGGTTCAAGTAAGTAAGGGAAGCTGTCACTAAAATGGAGAGGGCAGAGTTACTTACCCAACCTCAGGGCATTTGCAGAGGGGTCTATAAATGGGTAAAGGACCACTTTATAGACAGGGAGATGATGCTAAGGGCAGAAAGAAACAAAAAGAATAGATGTTGAAAGAAATGCTGAAAAATCAAGCATTCACCCCGAGTCACTGATCTGGGTTTAATCCATTGTTTTTTGCTCACCACGCCACAGCCGCAGCCCGTGGAGGGAGTTGCGGTGGGGCAAAAGGCGGGGCGGAGGAGGGGCAGGGTGGGGGATGCTAAAAACTGGATGATGGATAATTGGAGGTAAGTAAACAAATTAATTAATAAAACGAATTTCGTAGCGTGCCCTGCATCGCAAAATGCGATGCAGCCCGCGCTACGAAATTCGTTTTAGGAAATATGTTATGGTAAGTACCTCTTTGGCCATGGGGACTTATGTAACCGTTCTGAAAAAAAATAGGCATATATTCTTGCTGCAAGATTTAGATGTAATTTATTACACCTAATTTTAGCCTCCCCTAGAAAGGATTCCTGATGCCAATACCTTGGGTCCAGCAGTTGCGACAATAGGTTCCCACAGGATTCATTGCAGTTTATAATGTTTTGTAAATGTTATGTTGCCCCCAGGAAAACTTTTATTGTTCCCCTGTTCCCCTTGGGGAGAGGGTTTTCACAAGTTCACCCGGTTCTCTTATATATACAGATGTTAGTAGATGTTAGTAGATTAGTTTATTCTCAAACATTTAGTAATTTTTTTAATAGCTGCAGTCTGCACATGATGAATGATTAATTATGTTTCATAGCCCAGAGTTTTTTTTATCTTCTATCAAATGTAATATGTTAATGTTTTTATGGACTTCTATATTCATGCTTTCATGGTTTTGATACGTAAATTGAATAAAGAGAATTTAATAGAAAAAGGGAGAATGATGAGAGGCGAAAAATGCAAAGAGATGTAGACAGGTCAAGGGACAAGAGTAAGGTAAGAGACAAGCTGAGGGATAGAATAATTTATTTTATGAAACCGCTTGCATGCATGACTAATATCCAGGCTTCCCAAAAACACTAACTCTCTCGCAGATTTTTTGAAGGGAAAATTAACACCATCTACTTGAGCTTCCCACCTAGCACTGTACATCTAAAGATGTAATTAGATTGGAATCAACCTCATCCTAATATCAATGCTAGCTTGTATGACTTTGATCCCTGCTCAACGGAACAGGTAGTGAAGATACTAGCTCTTGCCAAATCAGGCTCCCTCTGTGATTCCTGCCGCCCCAGAACTGTGACCAGTTTAGCCTGTCATCTGGCATGTTCCATAATTACATTGTTTACCCTGGCTCTGGGTTCGGCAAACATGCCAACTGAATAGAATTGTGCACAAGTATCTTTGCTTCTTAAAAAGCTCTCTCTAAACCCTGAAGTCTTACTGAAATATATACTGGTGGTCTCTTTGCTCCCTTTGCTTGCAAATGCCTTAGAAAGCTTTGTTAATACACAATATCCTTTCTAGAAGCCCATAAGATTTTAGACTCTTCGTAAATCTGACTTTAGAGTACTACAAAGCACTGAGATGGCTCATTCTTTGATACTAATAGATGCTGGTACTCCAGTAATGTTAGTACTCTCAGACCTGTCTGCGGCTTTTTACACTGTCTCCCACTCTATTTTAATCCACAGATTATATGAAGCATGCACTCATGGCAGAGCGCTACATTGGCTTAGGGACTCCCATACAATAGCACACAATATGTTTGTCTCAGACATTCTAAATCAAGAACTAAGCACATCAATAATGGGGTCCCTCAGGATTCATGCGGAGTTCAACCCATTTTAATGCCACCTTTGGGTCAGACCATGGGAGCATGCAGCATGGAGATCATAACATACGCAGGTGACACAACTCTTTGTCTCTTTTGGTCCTGACCCTGACAAAGGGAAAGCACAATTTGCATATTGTATGTCAGAAATTGCTAACTGGATGGCTAATAATTGCCTCCAACTTAACAGTGAATTATCTGAGATCTTGTTATTTGGCAAAGTCCAGGAGCTATGGCCAGGATGCTGGTCCCTCCCCCGACCTTGGCACCGCTCCCTTCCGTAAGGAAGTGATCAACTCTACATGCGGCATGTGTCTTGCCCCAATGGGACTCTTAGGAAAACCTTTTCCTAGGCTTCCCTCCACCATTAGGAAAATCCTCGTAGGTATTCGACTGGACTCCGGGAATGCTTTATTGGCATCTGCTAATGACACCTTGCTGACCAAATTGCAAGTTGCGCAGAACCCAGCGCATGTCGATCTGCAATTTCCTTGCATGGTCTCCCTCTGCCCCCATACTAAAAAAACTGCATTGGCTGCCTGTAAGAAAACGCATAGTTTTCAATCTGTGTTGTTTGACGCACAAGTCATTCTATCAATCCTTATCTGCCCTCCTTTATTCAAGACTCAGACATTACCAGCCTCCTAGACAGTTACGGTCTTCCAATAAAGCTCTTCTGCTGATCCCCGTATCCATACAACCAGATTTAGTTGCAGGTCTTTTTCATACTCGGCCTGGTATAAATGGAAGAACCTGCCCTGATTTCCGGAATACTAAGAAAATATTAAAAACCTGGCTGTTCTGAATGCACCAGAACTTGCCTGCAGTGCTAGCACCGAGCTACTTCTCCAGGAGTGAACAGAGAGTGAGTGTCTGAAAAGTTTCAGTGCTCCGTCCATCATCTCCTTGTGTTTGCTATGTTCGCCCTAAGTTGGGAGGGTATGCCCAGACGTGGGGCCCTTGCTCACTTTGACACTGGATTCCAGCTAGCATGGCTGATGGGTTATGTTATCCTGAAACCTGTCCCAGGATGCTTGTTTCTGGTTCAGGGAAGACCTGGCTTGGCAGTTCGGACTGGACTGTTCCCATGAGGCAGAGGGTGAAGACTGATTTGCATATAGCTGGGTCTGAACTGAGGTGGCGAAGTGAGCTAAAGAACGATGATGGATTCAACCCAGATCTGTGACTAGGGGTGAGTTCTGAAAAGATTCAGCGCTCCGTCCATCATCTCCTTGTGTTTTCTTTGTTTGCTCTAAGTTGGCAGGGTATGCCCGGACGTGGGTCCCTTGCTCACTTTGCCACTGGAACCAAGCTAGCCAGGCTGATGAGGGATGTTATCCCGAAACCAGTCCCAAGATGCTTGTTTCTGGTTCAGGGAAGATCTGGCTTGGCAGTTTGGGCTGGACTGTTCTCATGAGGTACAGGGTCAAGACTAATTTGCATATAGCTGGTTCTGAACGGAGGTGACGAAGTAAGCTAAAGAACAATGATGGATTCAACCCAGATCTGTGACTGAGAGTGAGTGTCTGAAAAGTTTCAGCGCTCCGTCCATCATCTCCTTTTGTTTGCTTTGTTCGCCCTAAGTTGGCAGGGTATGCCCAGACGTGGGTCCATTGCTCACTTTGCCACTGGATTCAAGCTAGCCTGGCTGATGAGGGATGTAATCCCGAAACCGGTCCCAGGATGCTTGTTTCTGGTTCAGGGAAGACCTGGTTTGGTAGTTCCGGCTGGACTAATACCATGAAGCACAGGGTCAAGACTGATTTGCATATAGTTGGGTATGAACTGAGGTGGCTAAGTGAGTCAAAAAATGATGATGGATTCAACCCAGATCTGTGACTGGTGGTGAGTGTCTGAAAAGTTTCAGCGCTCGGTCCATGATCTCATTGTGTTTGCTTTGTTCGCCCTAAGTTGGGAGGGTATGCCCAGACGTGGGGACCTTGTTCACTTTGACACTGGATTCAAGTTAGCCTGACTGATGGGGTATGTTATCCCGAAACCTGTCCCAGGATGCTTGTTTCTGGTTCAGGGAAGACCTGGCTTGGCAGTTCGGACTGGACTGTTCCCATGAGGCACAGGGTGAAGACTGATTTGCATATAGCTGGGTTTGAACTGAGGTGGCAAAGTGAGCTAAAGAACGATGATGGATTCAACCCAGATCTGTGACTAGGGGTGAGTTCTGAAAAGATTCAGCGCTCCGTCCATCATCTCCTTGTCTTTTATTTGTTTGCCCTAAGTTTGCAGGGCTTGCCTAGACGTGGGTCCCTTCCTCACTTTGCCACTGGATTCAAGCTAGCCTGATTGATGAGGGCTGTTATCCCGAAACCGGTCCCAGGATGCTTGTTTCCAGTTCAGGGAAGACTTGCCTTGGCAGTTCGTGCTGGACAATTCCCATGAGGGACAGGGTCAAGCCTGATTTGCATATAGCTCAGTCTGAACTGAGGTGGCGAAGTGAGCTAAAGAACGATGATGGATTCAATCTAGTGACTAGGGGTGAGTGTCTGAAAAGTTTCAACGCTCCATCCATCATCTCCTTGTATTTGCTTTGTTCACCCTAAGTTGGCAGGGTATGCCCAGACGTAGGTCCCTTGCTCACTTTGCCACTGGATTCAAACTAGCGTGCTGATGAGCGATGTTATCCCCAAACCGGTCCCAGGATGCTTTTTTCCAGTTCAGGGAAGACCTGGCTTGGCAGTTCCGGGTGGACTGTTCCCATTAGGCACGGGTCAAGACGGTTTTGCATATAGCTGGCTCTGAACTGAGGTGGCGAAGTGTGCTAAAGAACAATGATGGATTCAACCCAGATCTGTGACTGGGGATGAGTGGCTGAAAAGTTTCATCGCTCCGTCTAGCATCTCCTTGTGTT
Source organism: Lissotriton helveticus (assembly GCF_964261635.1). Lineage (NCBI taxonomy): Eukaryota > Metazoa > Chordata > Amphibia > Caudata > Salamandridae > Lissotriton > Lissotriton helveticus. The sequence goes on from NC_136068.1 coordinate 1,220,249,998, forward strand.
TGCTATGTTCTGGTTATGTTCTGTGAGTTCGAACTTTCCCCATGTCATCTGGAATGTTGAGGGGGAATGTTGTGGTTGGTGGTGGCAGTTGGTGGGGCACCAGCAAGGTGAAGTGTCTGTTTGGTGTTTCTCTTCTGCTTTTATAATACACCATTGAAACACCTGAAAAGTTGGATCTGTTGCAGTACTTTATAGTAAGAACACAGCAGAAGAACTTGGCGATGAGGAAACTCATGCAGGGGGCGACTTTCTATCTCAGCACCAACCCCTGTAGTGGTGCCTATGCTACGGAAATGCCAGAGCTGTTAATATTCGGTGGATTAAGAAGGAAGCATTGCAAGATTTGCCTTAAGGTACTGTATGTCTGGAGATTTTTCAGGTTTACTGTGTGTCATGTATTGTGTTTGGCTTGCTCATGAAGATTTTGTATCGAACCACACTCACCACGCAACAGGAGGACGTTTTTGCCATTGACAGAGTTCCATGCTTCAGAGTGTAGGCACCGAGTTCTGCGCGTGTGTGGAATAACACTGTGACACTTTTCCGGTGCTATCTTAGATTGGGACTCCAATGTAATGAAACGTGTGCAATGTAAACTTAATTCTCTACATCTTTGGCTGCCATTTTGTTTAGGGAAAAACGTTGTTCCATGGTGTGCACACCTGTCTTTCTGCTTTTAGCTGTGGTGAGGGAGCCTTTTGGATTCTGATACATTTTGCGACGTGAGGCGAGTACCTGAGCTTGATATTTGGAGCTAGTGGAAATGCAGTACATCAAGCAAACTTAGTACATGGGCTTGGATTTAATGTGTGAGTTTTATACTACTATAATAAAGGAGAAAGTTTCAGGCTTTGAGGCGGGTAAACTCCGGAACCACTGCGCCAATCTACACACCCGATACACAGTAGATATCGTCAGGGTGTGTAGATGGTTATAGGCTATATAAAGTTTAAAAATAAACCTTATTTAAAAAATTAATATTTGAAAAATAGTAGTCCTTCCCAAAGTAGCGCCGGCCGCGACGTGCGTGCTCACGTCGAGGAGCGGCGTCAGAGCGGCGTCAGAGGAGCTCTGGCCATGGCGCGGGGGAGGAGCGGTCAGGTGAAGAGCAGCACGGAGAGGCGGACATGGCGTGGGGGAGGAGCGGTGGCAGACAAGTGGTGAGGAGCAGAGCGGCGAGGATCTGTGAACTCAGGAGCGGCGGAAAAGGTAAGCAGGCGGGTGTCGGGCCAGGCGGGGAACGGCCAAAAGGCAATGTCGGGGCAGGCGGGGGTTGGGGAAGGCGGGGGACGGGGACCGGGACAGGGATTGACTTAGGCCACGCGAGGGTTGGGCCAGGCAGCAGGCGGGGGACAGGGCGGGCGGGGGCACAGGCTGCAGGCGGGGAACGGCCAAAAGGCAATGTCGGGGCAGGCGGGGGTCGGGGTGTCGTAATTTGGCAGCAACTGAGTTAGCATTTAGCTCAGCTACACAAACTTCCATTGTTAACTTGACCAAACGTGCGGAGGCCTTTTTGTATTTCCTGGCTTCCATTTTGTATGAACATGCGGCCTCGTGGTCAGCATGCCCTTTTGTCCTTCCTCTGTACCCATGACCATTTATCCTGCCCGGCAACAGGCTATTTTTAGCACTGGTCAAGCTCAAGCATGCGTATTCGATTATTTGGGTTAATGAGTGGTCACCTCTCAGGAATGTCTTCTACAACTGACCAGTGGTACTAAAACTCCTCCCACATGTTGGCTGTGTTTTCAAAAATGCCCTTATGTGTACCTAAACTGTGAAAAGAGTGTACCGCCTATTTTTTATTACTGTTAAACTTTTATAAAAGAGGTCGCGCACTGATGTTCGGTGTGATACTTCTTGCATTACCGAAGGGTGCTGTAGGAATGTACCACCACCCCATGGGGTCTTAATAAACCTGTCTTTTGCATTTCCAGTTACCGTGCCAACTTCTATTCTATGGTGTTTGAGAGTTTTCACAGAGTATGTAGACCTGACGAAACCCAATACCACAAATTATCGACAACGAAGGGACTCATCGGCGACTCGGATGCCCGAAGGAGAGGTCCCGACGAAGGATTGGAAACTCGCCATGGCCGCGTACGCTGCCACTGAATGACCCGAGTCTCGGCACCCACTGTGTTTCTTCCTTTCCTTCTGACCCGACCTTCCAGGTGGCGCCGGTCCTCGACTGAGATCCTGATCGGTTGGGTTGTCGTGCAGTGCCCGTTTGGCTGATTCGATTAAAGAATTTGGCAGTTGGAACCTGGACGTTTGAGAATATTTGGTAAGCTTGTGATTGGTAAGATAGTCTACTGACACTTACTGTGGCTTTTTGGATTTGTTTGAGTTAGCTAACATTTGGACTTATGATTTGAGTTATATGTGGAGTGCACCTCACATAGACAGGCATGTAGGGATATTTCTCTGACTTTGTATTTGTTTGAACGGCACACTGTGTGTAAGACATATTTAAGTGCCATTTTTTATGTAGTATCGCGTTTTTCGTGATATTTTGACGTGCCTGTTTTCAGCACACTTCGAGGAATGTGCTGTTTTGGAAATGGTACCAATTATCGATTAAATGAATCTCAGCCGGCTCCCCCAGAGGGAACACCTAATCGTGAAATGTACATAAAATTTGGCCTTCCTCCCATATGTATAGTACATTATGGCATAAATATACAAAAACTGATCGTGAATTGCAATGGCCTCTACATGGGTCGTTTGATCTGCGAAAGGTTCAATATGTGGAGCAGTGTTTGTTGCGGTGCGTGAACGAATGAAGCGTGAACAAGCCTTGGCGAACAGGGAGCAGCGAAAGGCTGCTCGCGATAAAGCTTTACAGTTGGAGGAAAAAGAATTGCAGGAACAGAAAGAGAGAGAAATTCGAGAACGTAATTTACAAGTTAATGGTCAGTTTCCTATCCGACGTCCTCTGTATCCTGTCCCTACTAATGAATCGGATGATTTTTCATTATTAGATCGTTGCCCGCCTCCGTATGTTCTGCCTACGGCCCCAGATGAGGACTCCGACGAGGATAGAGAGGGAGATCAGCGTACCAGGCTAAGTGCTGATCGAGCCTCGGAATTACGTGGGTTTGCTCGTGAACTTAATATTAATTCTATAACTGTTTCAGAAATCGATGGTCTTATGCGTAAGTGGTCTGATAGAGAACGATTGTATTTCTTGGATCATTTAGGAGATGAAGTTGTTGAACGATTTAGAAAGTATTCATCTGAGTTGGAACCTAAGGATATATCAGTTGGTCGTGATAATTTACATAAAGGTGTTTTTGTTCTTGCAGATGCGGATGAATTTTTTCAGTGTTTGATTAAGCTGCGGGATGAAGCGTCACGACTACGAACGGCGAAAAAGGCATCGGGTCCGCCTGCATCCGGATCGACGGAAGTATCGAAAGAGTGTCCTATCTTTGAAACAGATAAGAGCGCTGCAGCTCATGTTATGCCTATGCGAGAAGCTGCGGCTTTGTATGTCCCTCCTAAAGGGCAAGGCACAGAAGATGAAAAGACGTCTAAAGATGCGAAGGGCTATTTTATATATAATTGGGTTTATACGCCCTGGAATAGAACAGATGTTATGACACTTAAAAATGCTTTGCCTGATCCTCGTAAAAATCCAGCAGCTTTCTATGAAGGAGTGGAAGGTGCTATTTCTTCGTGTGTTATGACATTAGTTGACATTGATCTTTTCTTTGGGTTAATATTGCCCCCTGATATGTGGAGAGCTATTCGTAAGTTTGATGATCGAGTGATTTTAGGTGCAGATTGGAAGGACTTAGCTCAAGCTGATTTGGATAGGGAACCCGCATGTAAGCCGTGTCAAATGATTTTAGATCTCCCGGCGGCTATTTTGACTAAATTAAAAACACTTGTCCCCCCTAAGAAAATTGATTGGACAATGTTGGCTTCTTGTAAACAGAAGCTGGATGAATCGGTCTCTGACTTCTTTTCCCGTTTTGAGGAAGCGTTTCATGATTACAGTGGGCAATTATTAACAGAAGACACGGGCAGGCATTTGTTCGCTGATAAGTATGTGGCTAATCTCCTACCGGAGATTGCACGACGATTAAAGACTAGTGAAAGTTCATGGACCACGGCAACTCCTGCTTCTTTATTGACTATGGCTCAGTATTATGAACGACAGGAATTGGAGGCTAAAGAAAGTAGTGATAAGAAAGCGAAGGATTTAAAGACGAAGGTGATGTTGGCTCAGGTTTATGCTACGCAGTCGAGAGGGAATGATAGGGGTAGACGAGGATCGTATGGTACGTCTTCCACCCGTTCTGACATTTCTGAGGATCAGTGTGCATACTGTAAACAGTTTGGACACTGGGCTTCAGATTGTCCGGTGCTTCGAGAACAGCGTAATCAGCGTGGTCGGGGGGGGTGGAAGGTCACGGAATAGTTATTCAGGGTCGAGGAGTGGAGCGAATGATCGCGGTAGGTTTGAAGCAAGGGGTCGTGGTCAGGCTGATCATAATACTTTTGATTGACGGAATCAGTATCAGATAGCTGAAGGAGAGTTTACAGAGTCTCAGGATAATAATTATGCATAGGATTGCGTAGGATGGGGTGTGGAATCGGTTGAGGTACCAGTCGATCAAAGGGGTCCATATATATCAGCACATGTTTTGGGTTCTACTGATCAGTTTCTGGTCGATACAGGAGCTACTCGTAGCACCCTGTCCAAACACTTGGTTCCACAGGCTCCCCTGTCTGGCGAAACAATTACTTCAATAGGGTTCGATGGAACACCTTCTCTTAGCCCATTGTCTCAACCTCTTACATTTCGCATTGACAAATTTACTGCCCAATGCCCGTTTTTGTTATCTCCAAACACGCCAGATAATATTGTGGGACTTGATATGCTAAAACATTTTTGAGCAACTATACGCTGTGCCCCTGAAGGGGTACGGGTTATTTTGAACGAGAACTACCCAGAGGTTGCGAGATCGTGCCTCATGCAGGAGGCCGATGCGTTAGCTTCTCTTCCAAGCACTTAATGGGCCACTTCTGATACTGATGTGGGTCAAATGATTATTCCTCCCGTACATATTACTGTAAAGGAGGGAGTGTCTTTGCCCCGCATACCATAGTATAAGATATGCAGAGAAGGTGAAATGGCTTTGATACATATTGTGAATGACTTGATTGAGGCAGGGGTGGTGGAGGAAGTCCCCTATAATGTTTGTAATAGCCCAATTCTTCCGGTCCTTAAGAAAGACACAGACACTAAAATCTATCATTTTATTATTGATTTGAGGGAAATTAATAAGATAGTTGTACCCCAATACCCGGTGGTGTCTGATATTACCACTTTACTCACTTTGATTCCACCTACCGCCACTACATTTACTGTTATTGACTTGAAGAATGCGTTCTTCTCGATTCCTATTCATCCTGATAGCCGATATTTGTTCGGTTTCACATTAAATAACAAATCATATAGATTTTGTCGGGTTCCTCAAGGTTACACAGAAAGCCCTAGCATTTATAGCCAGGCTTTAAAAAGGCAGCTTGATTCCTTTCATTTACATTCTGGGGTGGCTCTTATTCAATATGTAGATGACATTTTACTTGCAGCAGGCACGCAGGAACAATGTGAGGAGAGTACTCTTTCCCTGCTTTCCTTCCTTGCCGAGAATAATCACAAGGTCTCAAAGAAGAAGTTGCAATATTGTAGACCAAAGGTGACCTACCTCGGTCATCTTTTGTCTAAGGAGGGACGTGCATTGACATCAGACGGCATTCAAGCAATATTAGATACACCAGTCCCTTGCACTCAGAAAGATGTTCGTGCCTTTATAGGTTTGACGTCCTTTGTAGACAGTGGATACTAGGATTTTCACATATTATAAAACCTTTGTAAGCGTTGTTGTCCAAAACTACACCAATTCCCCTTGAATGGACAGAAGAATGTCAGAATGCTTTTGGACAATTGAGACAAGCCCTTTGTTCTGCACCAGTGTTAGGTACACCAGATTATACAAAGATCTTCACACTATATGTACATGAGAAGGATGGGTGTGCATTGTCAGTCTTAGTGCAGGCACACGGAGATAAACAGAGGCCTTGTGCGTACTTCTCAGCAGTACTCGATCCTGTGGCTCGAGGATTGCCTGGATGTTTTCGAGCAGTCACAGCAACAGCTGTGGCCATACGACAGAGTGAGGGGATAGTTTTGTCACACAAATTGTTGGTGTTAGTTCCCCATGCGGTAGATGCTTTATTGAACCAAACGAAAACACAGCATCTAACTAGCGCCCGTTTAACAGGATACGAGTTAACGCTGTTGGCGCAACATATTACACTGAAGAGGTGCGCCACTTTGAACCCTGCTACTTTATTGCCATATCCTGTTGCTGAGCCCCAGAAGGAAGAACAACATGATTGTGTTTTTCTGACCGAAGAACAGACAAAGGGTCGTATCGATTTACAGGATACGCCACTTCCAGATGTAGATGGGGAACTGTGGGATGATGGATCGTGTTTGAAGCTGCCAGATGGTACAACTTCCGCAGCCTATGCGATCATGACACTTAAGACAGTGGTAGAAACAGCACGAATACCGCAAAAATCGGCCCAAGCAGCTGAATTGATAGCTTTAACGAAAGCCTGTGAGATAAGTGCTGGATTATGCGTGAATATCTATACTGACAGCCATTACGCTTTTGGAGTAGTGCACGATTTTGGCCTACTTTGGAAGTAACGAGGGTTCCTGACCTCACATGGAGTGCATATCATGCATGGAGAATTAGTACGTGATCTCCTGAATGCACTATTATGTCCAAAGAAAGTAGCGATAATTAAATGTAGTGCACATAAGAAGGTGACAGACAAAATAGGACAAGGAAACGCTTTTGCAAATCACATAGCAAGAGAGACTGCCATGTTACAAAATGTCTCTCCCATGTATGTGGTGAAATCACAGGCAGAGCGATGGCATGATGCTAGAGAAGAAATATTGGACATACAAAAATCCGCATCTGAAGCTGAACTTGCAACTTGGGCGACAGAGGGAGTGTTGGATGATGAGGGTTGTTGGCGTAGCAAAGATATGGAGAGATGGAAATTGCCTGCCGCTTATTTGCAAGCAATGGTTCAAATGACACATGGGCTGGCACATGTTGGAGCTCTTGCAATTACTAAATTGCTTACACGAGTTTGGGAGCATCCTGAGATTGCCAGCACGGCTAAGAGAGTGGTTCAGACCTGTCTGATATGCTTGCAGCACAACCCTGCAAAAGGGACTTATACTCCTAAAGGAGGGCTTATTCCACCTACTGCACCATTCGAAGTATTACAAATGGATTACATCCAGTGTGAGCGTTGTAACAACTTGAAGTATGTCTTAGTGGTGGTGTGTGCCTTCAGTAAGTGGATCGAGGCCTTCCCCACAAGGATAATACTGCGTTGACAACAGCTAAGGTGTTACTCAAAGAGTACTTCCCACGCTATGGGGTTTATAAATATCTGTGGAATGATATTGGTCCTTATTTTGTTGGGAAAGTAGTGGAGTATGTCCTGAAAGGATTGGGAATTAAACAAAGATTCCACGCTGTATTTCACCCGCAGTCAGCAGGTCTTGTGGAAAGGTATAATGCAACTCTGAAATTGAAGCTAGCAAAGATTGTGTCATCCACCTCTTTGAAATGGCCGGATGGAATGCCTTTGGCATTACTATCTATTAGATCAGTGCCACATTCCCGATCTGGCCTCACACCCTATGAAGTGGTGTTTGGAAGGCCTATGAACATCTGGGGAGTTCCAAAGCCTAGCTTAATACATGATGTGCCTTGTACAATGATGAACGATTATTTGGCACGATTAACAAATGGTTTACTTTCTATTCATCAACAGGTTCGAGAAGCGCTTCCCGACAACTCCATTGGAGAGGCTCACGATCTCTGTCCTGGGGACCATGTGATGGTCCGTGCGTTCGAGAGAACCAGCAGTTTGGAGATGAGGTGGCGTGGCCCTGAACAAGTATTGTTGGCAACTCGGATGGCTGTGCGAGTCACGAATAAGAAGCGGTGGATACATTCTACTCACTGCCGTCGTATCTCTCCGGACCTGGTGAATCCTGCGGTGCTGTCTGATTATCGAGACATCTTGGATGTAGAGAAGAGCCCAGCTACTACGCCTCACGAGTCGGAGGAAGCCTTCCCGGACCACACTGTTTCTGGTGGAGTGAAGTATAACCTACGTTCAAGGAAATAGTTTTTATGCAAGACTGGTTGAGTTACCGTTCTGAGGTTTGCGAAAACGGAAGCTGAGAATATCAAGGGGGGGGGGATCAGTTCTGGCCAGTGTAGCAACACCCGTCTTGAATCTCGGAGAAGATACCAGCGGTTACCTCGGATCTTAGCACTCAATTTTTATTTTTTAGTTTATTTTTTGAAACTTTGTTCTTTGTACTATGGCACCTATGACAATGAGGAACAGGAGAATTCTTGGTGCAGTGCTTTTTGTTGTGACTATAGTGGTAATAGCAGTAATAGCTTGGACTGTAGAACGATTGCTTCCTGCACGAGAATATTTACTGCCTACCACTCCAATCCCATCTGAACATTTCCATTTTACTCTACCTTATCATGAAGAGAGACATAGACAGACTTATTTAAATAACAGCTTCATTCAGATTCTACATCACACCCATAATATGACGAACACTTCGAACTGTTGGGTATGTGGAATGTTGCCTGGACATCAGAAGAAAGGAGGAACTCCACTCATTCCTCTTCCCTTTTCTCATAATGGTTCTTGCAATGCTTGGTATACTCTTCTTTTTACCCTGAGATGGCCAACAAAAGGTGGACTACTTTTTCGATTGAATAAAATTTGTTACAATGATAGAGATGGTTACCCACAGGCAGAAGGAACTAAATTTGAGTGGGAAGAATATCGACGGGACAATGTATCTACGCCTCGTATTTTCACTAATCAACGGATTACAAATATGTCTCATTTACATGTGATTACTGTTAATGATACCAAGGCTGAATTATGTGTGCGTAATAAAGGTACAATTCCGGTGGGGAGAAGTGAATGTAATACTACTCTCACATTTGATACACCAAATGGTATCGCTTTTGTAGCCTCCCGAAATACTTATTTTATTTGTGGAAATAAAGGATATCATCGTCTTCCCATTGGGTGGTTAGGAACTTGCTATATATCTTTTGTACTACCCCCTGTGTTTATTGCCCCGCCTATGTACCATAATGATTTTGTACTATATCGCGATTTTATATTAAATAGAGTTAAGAGAACATTAGAGACTGAAAATGTAGACCAAACAGACACTTCTTTGCAACAATATGTAGATTTTAATTTAGGCCTGTTTTCCTTCGTTGGTGCTGCTTTAAACAGCAGAAAAATAAGACGGCTAACACGTGTTGTGGAAGCTGTTGCTAATGAAACTGCCTCTGCATTAGGGAACTTAACTGAGGAACTCCAAATTACCAGAATTGTAACGCTCCAGAACCGAATGGTTCTAGATGTCGTACTAGCTGATCGTATTATCGGAAGTAGTTGTTGTGTTTACGTTCCAGATAATTCGCCTTCAGTGTATGATGCCATTTCAAAATTGCATAAAATTGCTGCTGAAATTCACCCAGAAAATGGTACATGGACATTCTCTAATTGGTTCTGGACTTTGCTTAGTACCTGGGGTTGGAAATTACTGACGATCCTATGTATGATTATTGGAATACTCTATTTTCCTTTGTTTATGTATTCAATGTGGCCCTACCTTATGCTCTGTATGTATTACAGCCTGTATTCCATCTAAACGAGCTATTGCTAAAAACGAGCAAATGATTAACAAAGAAATGCTGAAAATAATGATGATTAATATTGATGACGAGTATCCTGATTACTTCCGTTATGAGGTAGCTTCAGCGAAATGCTAAAAGGGCCGTCTGTCGTAATTTGGCAGCAACTGAGTTAGCATTTAGCTCAGCTACACGAACTTCCATTGTTAACTTGACCAAACGTGCAGAGGCCATTTTGTATTTCCTGGCTTCCATTTTGTATGAACATGCGGCCTCGTGGTCAGCATGCCCTTTTGTCCTTCCTCTGTACCCATGACCATTTATCCTGCCCGGCAACAGGCTATTTTTAGCACTGGTCAAGCTCACGCATGCGTATTCGAGTATTCGGGTTAATGAGTGGTCACCTCACAGGAATGTCTTCTACAACTGACCAGTGGTACTAAAACTCCTCCCACATGTTGGCTGTGTTTTCAAAAATGCCCTTATATGTACCTAAACTGTGAAAAGAGTGTACCGCCTATTTTTTATTACTGGTAAACTTGTATAAAAGAGGTCGCGCAACCATTTGTTCGATGTGATACTTCTTGCATTACCGAAGGGTGCTGTAGGAATGTACCACCACCCCATGGGGTCTTAATAAACCTGTCTTTTGCATTTCTAGTTTCCGTGCCAACTTCTATTCTATGGTGTTCGAGAGTTTTCACAGAGTATGTAGACCTGACGATACCCAATACCACAGGGGAAGGCGGGGGACGGGGACGGGGATTGACTCAGGCCACGCGAGGGTCGGGCAAGGCGGCAGGCGGGGGACGGGGCGGGCGGGGGCATGGGCTGCTGGGCAATGTTGGGGCAGGCGGGGGTAGGGGGGAAGCCTGAAAGCTCCCGGACAAGGTCAGGACAGGCTGCTAGTATACAATACAGCCAATACTACTATTGCATATATTGTTAATATAGGGTTACACCATTGTAGGGACTATTAAAAATACTGCTAGTGTATCTTTTTTCCTTCTTGTCTAACCAACGCACCCTCCCACCTCACCGCCACCCTATCCCAACAATAGATAATGTGAGCAGAGTGAAATAGTGCAGCAGAACATCATAATACCAGCAGTGTAAACCGATACCACAGTATTCTGTCTAACATTTCCCAAGTCTAAATAACCCCTGGTAGCACATGTCTAGGTCATATCTGGGTGTTCCAGCAAATAAACAGTTAGCTGAGCCCAGAAATCTATGGGTCTAGAGGCCTCAGGTAACTCCTCTGCATATACATTCAATTGTTCCTTACACTACACAAGAACACGTATCCATTTTCTCAGTGTCGGCACAGCTTTGGAAGTCCAGTCCATTGCAACTTCACGTTTAGCCATTAGCATAGTATTGCCACAAATCGCCTACTACATGGCTTGATTTTATTCAATAATCCTAACAGGCACATTTCCGCTTCACAAGCAATATATTAATTTATCATATCTGATAGTGCTTTTACCACCCCACTCAAATATTTTAGCCATGCCAAATGCACAAAATCTGCTCCGTCCTGACAGCATCTGGGGCACCTCGCATCTTCATACAATCCAAATTTAAACATTCTAACAGGGGTGTAATATATCGGATGTATATATTTGAAATTAATAATATGCAATTACAATTGGCAGTTAAACGTCCAGTTAATTTACAGCAAATTTCCCAATTAGCATGCAACATGGGAGTCTCCAAAACAGCATTCCATTTGTCCAATGCTGGGGAGTTGTCCCATTCATTCTCACATTGAGATGTGGAGTACATTTTAGTGATCATTCCCCTACATTTACCCATGTTCAAAACCAACTGCAACGCCTGCAAAATGTGTCCGGCATATATAAACCCATTCATAAGTTTATACTGTTGCCCAGTTTGAAACTCTAACATAGTCAGGAAATTTCCATTTCGATACATGTCCCCCAATTTTGTAATCCCTACACTTTGAAAAACAATCTGGGCCCCAAGCTCCTGCACCACTGATATCCCCAGATGTGCCTTAAGTGGCATACCTGGTGCGTATATATACTTTCTCCCCGCCCGTTTAGTTAGAGTGTCCCATGCCCATACAGTTCAATCAACTGGGTTAATTTCCTTATTACTACCACTTTTACTTTTATGGAGAATCGTTGCTGGCAATGGCATTGGATGCACAGTGTCCGCCTCCACCGCCAACTGCAGCATATTCTTCTGTGGAAACAGCCAATAATGCGCAAACTGCACCTGGGCACATAGGTAGTAAAGGCATTTGTCTGGCACCTCAAAGCCACTTCTCTCAAATGGCTGCGTCAACGTATTTCAGCTGCATCTCGGTTGCTTGCCAGCCCATATTAGTGACAGTAAGCATATTTTCAACATTTAAAAAAAGGTAATGTTTAACCTAATTGGGATATTAGTAAAGAGACACAGCAACTTGGGAAGTACTGTAATATTTACAACAGTGATTCTATCCACCAGCGACAGCGGCAGTCGCTTCCAACATGAGATTTGTTCAGTAATTGCAGTGACAGCTCATCCATAGTTCATATGTATTACAGTCTCCAGCTCTTTATGTACCCAGACCCCCAAATATTTCACCGGGTTAGCCAACCAGGTGAGTGGATAATCCAACACTACCTTTTGAGTACAATCAGTCAGTGGAAAAATCGTGGACTTTGCCCAGTTGATCCCCAGCCCTGAATTTGTTCAAATAAAACATGCTCCTGCAGCAGGAGGAAGAGTTGTGTGTCTTGATCTCAGACATATAATAACATGTTATCTGCATATAGCGAGATGATCAATGGAGGCTGCCTGGACCCCAGTGCAGCTGGAGAGTGCTTTTGCCTCATCTTATATGCTAATGGCTCCAATGCCAAAAAAAAGCATTGGCAGACAGTGGACACCCCTGTCGCGTGCCTTTACAAATTGTAAAACAATCAGATACCCATCCATTCACTCGCACATGTGCTACAGGGTTGGTGTACAATAGCTGTATCCATTTCACAAAAAAAGGTGGCATGCCCATCCATCGCGAAAATAAAAACATATAGCCCCAGTGGCGCGAATTGAATGTTTTTGCTGCATCAAGAAGCACAGCAACCGCCGGGGTCCCTGGATCCAAATGATGCAGCACTGCAAAGATAGTGCGGAAGTTCTGTACTGTAAATAGCTTAGGGACAAAACCTGATTGGTCTAGGAGGACCAACTTGGGGACCAAAGGCTGCAGTCTAGATGCAATCATTTTTGCTAGTATTTTAGTATCTAAATTTATGAGGGACAGTTGCCTGTAAGAATCACATCCATTAGCTACTTTTTCAGGTTTCAAAAGCGTAACAATCATGGCCTCCCTAAGGTACGGGGGAAGAACTCCAGTTAAAATAGGCTTCAGCGAAGACTTTTAATAATTGTGGAACAAGCACATCAATATAAGCTTTATAAAACTCGCTGGGCAAGCTGTCCAGCCCCGCGACTTTACAGGTAGGTAGTGACCTAATAGCTTCTTTTACATTGTCTTCATCAAATAGTTGAACCAAATACTCAGTTTGCCCATTGGACAACTATCCCAACGCTATGTCTTCTAAATATACATTTATCTGAGCCTCAGCTGTCTCTTGCCCGGCCCCATATAATTTAGAATAGAAGTCAATAAATACTTTACCAATTTCGGACGTGGAATGCTCAATAATTTTGTCTTCATCTAGTAGTTCAGTGATGTGTTCCGGTCCTCTGGGGGCTGCCAACTTTTTTGCCAACAAGCGACTGGGCCTTCCACCCTCCCCATAGTATTGTGCCCTCGAACGCTGGAATTTGTGCAATATCTCCTGATCCACAGTCTCATTATGTTCAGAGACCAGCTCTCTAATCTGAGGTGTCGGGCATAGCTCATAATCCCGTTCTAACAAGCAAATTTTATCTGCTAACTTTCTTATTATTTATCTAAGATATTTCAACACACTGGCTTGCACACTCATACACACTCCCATTATTGTAACTTTAAATGCCTGCCAAAGAGAGCCTGCACTATCCACTGATCCCTCATTCTCCACAAACAAATTATGAATTGCCATCCCAATTTCTGCCCGGAAAACTGAGTCAGTAAGTGAGGATGCTTTCAGCTGCCTTTGGAACGGGGGTCTTACACCGGCGAATGGTCAGATAGCATTCTTGCTAGGTTTTTTACTAAGACAGAACAAGAGGCCACCTCCCTTGACACCAACCGATAGTCGTGCCGTTACCACGTTTCATGTACTGTGGAAGCAAACGTACCTTCCCGCACCTCTGGATTTCATGACCTCCATATATCTATAAAGGCCTCTGCCTCTATCAACTCATTTAAAATCAATGCTGCCTGCTTCCCACATCACTCAGAGTAAGCTGAACGGTCTAACCTTGGATCTAAACAAACATTTACGTTGCCGCCCCATATGATCACTGATGTAGGATAGGAGGAGATGCGCCACCATAAGTCGTTAAAAAAGGTAGCATCATCCCCAATAGGCCCATATGTATTTTCAAACAATGTTATCTGTAAATACAAGCAGGACAACCATTATAACCAGGGAATAAGGGTTTCCATAGAGTGCATTAAGTATAATATGCGCGTTAATATTGTTATTGGGTTTAAAACATTTTTGGTATACCTGTGGCACTGTTGATATTACACACAACCATAGTAAAATCACTGGGGAATCTAACATATACACCTTTATTCTTATATAACAGTCACCTACAAAATACAGTCAGGACCACTTAAGTCACAGATCTTGGCATCTTTCTTCTTTCTAGTCTTTACTATTTAGTTTTTACTTCCTAGTTAGTATTGGATTCTAGTGGTAGGATCAAACGTCAAAACGGTTCATCAGGTTCGCACCTAAATCTAGTATACACATCAACATCTAGGTATCTTATGCTTCAACACGCATAATTATAACATTTTCTAATTAGCAGAACATCAGATTTATTATGCGGACAGCAACTAATTCTAATTTAAAATACAATTTCAAGATGGCGACCGTGTTGTTGCCTTCAACCATTACGCTTTGGAAGATAGTCCGTTCTCGACTCTAGCAACGCAACTGACGTATATACACAACCGGCTTGAATGGCGGCGTGCGAAACCGGTTTGGAATAGTGGAAAATCGGAGAAGAAGAATAGACAGTTTAATCAGGTATGGAGCAGAATGGGATAATGCTCAATTATTCTGTCGTAATTTTAAACTTTCAGTCGTTAAAACTCCATATCTTATACGCGTTTTTGCATTTCTTGCAGATTTGCGAATGCACTACCCAACAGGTATGCACCCGTTTCTTATCGCACGGCATAGTAAGATTTTAGTGGTATGAGATGATTCAGGACTTAAGGTACCTTTTTGTTTATCACTTGACTTACAGGAGATAGAGAATCGTACGAGCGCAACAGGTAGGAAATGAGTTATTTTGAGAAAGATTATTTTTCACAACAACTTTAGATGTGGTCATTTGACGGTAAATGTATTAACACGAGATTTCCTTTGTGTATTCTCAACTTACAGCACACAGATTCGAAACTCTTTTGATGATATCGGTAAGGCAACCTCTATATTATAGACAAACGATTGTCTAATACGATTCACAAGCATTACAATGACAGGGTTGATCAAAATGTCTCTTTATTACAGATAACATTCTACATATAACAACTACATTAAGGTATGATGAAACACATTATATTCAGAACAAGCTACAGCAACCATGGGCATACACAATACTGATCATGCTTTTATATATATTTTTCTTTTCTAGAAAGGCCCCTGAGGAAGGTACCTCGGGTACCGAAATGCATTGGCCCAGCGACTAAGTTGTGTTATGAATTAATATTGATTGGAATGTGTTCAAAAAGATATCAGGATTATTGATCATATGTAAAAACTGTGTTCTAAAAATGATTCATGAAGTGATTTATAGCATGTGATTGAAAACATGAAATTTGAAACAAATGTGAAAAATTAAATGAATGAAAAAGCGTTTGAAATAATTGTTGATTAAGTTTGAACACATAAGAAGGTGTGAGATAACACCACGTGAACAGTGTATGACTGGACTATCCCACAGGCTAGTCTTAACTCAAGCATAACTAAGGCGTGATAACCCTAATCAGTCATAGCACCGTTGGATTAGAAGTCTAGGTTTCAAGAATAGGAGTGCTCCCCACGCCCACCCCATACATTTACAAACAATACCATAATTTCTCCCAGCTTACCTAATACAAGTAGTATCCTACCTTGCTCATCACATTCAGATCTAAGAAATGTGTATGGAGTTCCTTTCTTAACTAAGATCATCACACTCCTAGAGTAGGAAGAGAATGAGGAGGCCACATGCACACCCGACCAACGAGAGCCAACATATTAATTCAGTATTTTAGGTGAGATGCTTCTCCTGGATGAATGCAACCTGCACACTTTGCCTATCTAAAAATGCAAGCACAATACAAATTTTTGGGTGGTTATTCAACCCACGTACATTCCATGTTATTAGCTTTATCGTATCACCTGTGCTAATTTATAAAATAATATGCTATAGGAATAGTACATAACTCACACTGCTGTATCAGAAACTATGAACAGCCCATTTCTGCTGCAATCATCAATGTTTGCCATAAACCCAACTACCACACCCCACTCCCACTTCAGCCCCCCAACATGCCAAAGACAACCAAACTGAACACAGCAAACTACCCACCCTCCCCATGTCCCAAATGGATAGGTGGGGAACTCCCATATGAGAGCACCAGAGTGCAGGTAAACCTCCCAGTGGTCGGCGGGAGGTGGCCTACTGTGTCCATTATCCAACACAGCCACACACCACGTCTCCAATTATTGTATGGTGGCGTCAATTCGAGTTTTCATACACTTGGTGTGTGCTATTTGAGGACCATAGTCTCATACGTGCGCCCTACAGGGTACAGGATACCAGTTCAGAGATTACAAATAAATCAACTTACAACAATGGTGCATGTAACTCCCACACCTCAGGCCACCAGCTAGGACTAAGCTCTGCCCCATATAGTGCCATCCAAACATAGTTACCATCCTAAGGTTGCTGTTCAGCAGCATCTGGGTCCTCTGTTGCGGCCTAACAAAGTTTCTTCAACTGTTTAGCTGGCTCCAGTCCAGATTTAGGATTTGTGAAAATCTTGGATGCACACTCCGGACCAATCCTGTCTCGATGGATACAGCATAGCGTATGGAATCTCCTCAGCTTGCAGCAATTTTTTTGTGGGAATAAACTCCCTCCGTGCAGCCTGGACAGTAGTAGTGAAGACAGGGAAAATGCTAGCCCACTTCCCTGATGTGTGATCTGCCGTTTCCCAAGCCAATCAAAGGTTCGTTTACCGATCTCGATAATTCAACAACCTTGCGATGATCAGCCATGGCGGAGCACCTGGGCTGGGACATGCTGCCAAGGATCGATGGGCCCGCTCCATCACCATCATAGATGATAAATTCTGAGCTCCAAAGATGTCCTTGGCAGGCCTTCTACATAGATTTCCATCTTTCCGACGTTGGTAGGCTCCGGAAGTCCCGTTAACCTTACGTTATTCCTCCTTGACCTCGCTTCCAGGTCTTCATTCTTGGCTTGAATTATCGCAAGTACCTTCTCCATGTTAAGAGACTTGTCAGATGCTGTTTGTACATCATCTTCATCTTCAATGGTGGACACTCTTGTTCAACCTCGCCCAACCTAGTACCTTTTTTACCCAACTTTGCAGCCAAATGGTCCATTCGCAGGTTAAGATAGTCAATTTTTCCATCTATTGACTGCAGACTTTGTTGCATTGCAAGAAGAGTGGACTCCAGAGTGGGAGTCGCATCCAATGAGGCCTCCGCCTCTGAATCTGAGGCAGTTTGCCTTGGGTGCGTCCAGTTTTAGGCATTTCAAAGGTGAGGCGCAGCTGTATTTTACCCGGTTTTCCCATGATGCCAGGTCTTGCAAACAATTATCTCACAGCACCGCCCAATTGCAATACTTTGCACCAAAAGTTATGTCACGCACTGTGGAGTGACGTCCGGGCATCAAAGCTAAGAGCAGCTTGTCATATCACACTGCCACAATGAGCATCCACTCCCAGCTATGTTTCTCTCACAGATCTCTGAAGGCATTGGCCCCTCTGTAAGTCAGGGAAGGGTCCCCCACAGATCCCTGTGTATATCCGCTCAGGAGATGCCTGCAAGTTCCAAATATGCCGGCAGTCGGCCCACTGAACCTTACAGTTACTGCCTCCAAACAGCTATTAACTGTAGTGTTCCACTATACTCCTCAAGCTGCAGGAGCAATCAATGCCATCTTCCTGCCATTTATATAACACAGCTCACCACCACATTCCCAAGTCATCTAGTAGGTATCCAGGCCCCATCCAGCGTCATAGCACTCCAAGAGGTAGCGCCCACGTCACTGCCTCAGGCGCCTCTGTGTCACTTTTTCCCCAATGCCCCAGGCCGTCACGGTATCGTAGCAGAGTCACGGCCTAGAGAGCCTCTCAGATGCCCATTATACACTGCACTCATTGCCTGCGGGGCCTGCTCAATGTTTCATAGACCCACTGCACGCCTCAAGTTGCAGCAATGCGTACCCAGGTTGGCTAAGACGCGTGGCTCCCCGTCGTGCCCCTGGGCCCTTAACCAGGCCTCCGGATCCTTTCCAGCACCGCACATCAACTCAGTTCTCCTGGAGGGCTGTCACTTCATACCCTTCTCACCTCCTCACCTATTGCTATTACACTGGCCTCCTCACTGCTCCAGGCTGCCACGGTGTTCCCGCAGTAGCGCGGCCTGATGTTTTCACGACTTGTGCCAATGCCCCGCTGCTTACGCCGGATCCTGTCCACAGGAGCACCGGATCATTCACCACTCCATCACAAGCCCCTCACCTTGGCCGGCAGTTGCGCTGGGTCAGTTTCTGGGCTCTGTCTTTGTCAGAGGTTTCAGCGGGCCATTAAACACTGCACTCAGTGCCAGCGGAGCCTGCTCGATGTCTCATAGACCCACTGCGTGCCTCAAGTTGCAGTAATGCCTACCCAGGTCGGCTAAGATGCGTGGCTCACCTATTGCTTTTACACTGGCCTCCTCAGTGCTCCAGGCTGCCACAGTGTCCCCGCAGTAGCGCTGCCTGATGTTTTCACGACTTGGCCACAGACGCGCCACAAGTGCCAATACCCTGCTGCTTATGCCGGATCCTGTCCACAGGAATGCCGGATCATTCACCGCTACATGATAAGCCCCTCACCTTGGCCGGCAGTCGCGTGGGGTCTGTTTCCGGGCTCTGTCTTTGTCAGAGGTTTCAGCGGCCCTCAGCAGGTGCCATTTTGCTGCTTTCATTACCCGCTCCTTGCTAACTATTTCTCCACCTCCGTTGGGGTCCCGGTGCACAATCCATATATTGCAGCACACCAGAGCACTTCACCAATATGTTACCGCTGCCGATGCAGAGCACCGATGCAGCACGCCACTGCGATTTAACCATGGCAATTGATGGATTATTCAGATGGCAGACAGAGCTGCACTAATGCGCAGCCATCTTGTGGTGCCCCCGAGTGTGATGAAACTTGAAGGGCCCTGGAGGTGGCTTAAACTGGGAACATTCATGGTGTCAGGACTGATCAAAGAGAATGTTGCAGAAGTGAGCAGTGTTAATGGATCAACAAAAAAGTGGGGTATTGTGGACTAGTTGTTATTTTAGTTTATTCTGTTAGGTGGTTATTTTGGGCAGTTCTTTTGGTCGGTTGTTTTGATGGTTTTTTTCATTGTTATTGTAGTAATGGCAGTTATTAGCATGTCTCAACCACCACAATGTTTATCTGAAGCAGGGGATCCTGTGTTGGCATGGCCCAGGTGGAAGAAACTATTTCACTCATATTTAGTGGCTATTGGTAGGGAGATATTCTCTGCATCTAGGAAGCATGGAGCGTTGTTGTATAACCATTGGATGGAAGGGAAGAAGATTTATGAAAATCTGAAAGAAATTAAAATTGGTAATTCAGAAGGAGAACCAAGGGACGTTTTTGAAATGTCTGTAAAAATGTTGGAACTGCATTTTGGTATCCAGATAAATGTGGTTCTAGAAACACATCCGTTTGTTGCATGCCAACAATGCAAATTTGAACGTGTTGGGTACTAAGGAGCATGTTTGAGGAACCTTGCCAGAACATAAGACTTTGGAGAATTAACAGATTAACAGATTTGCACCAACAATATCACATTACAGGAGAAATTATTAGCTAAAAACCCTAACCGTAAGGAGGCAATTGCCATCATTGAAAGTCTGGAACACACTGCCAGCTAGGTCAAGGAAATTCGGAAGGAAGAGGTACATAAGGCAAAAGTAAAGAGAGTGGTGGCGTCTTAGCCATTTTTTAAATCGGAGAGTTTTGCCAAAGGGGAAACTGGTGAGACTACGAACGTGAATTTTAATACATTTAAATGTTATCTATGTTGTAGTGGGCAACACAAGACTAACAGTCCAGATTGTTATATGCAAAAAGTGCCATTTGCAGGAAAGAAGCGGCATTTTTTTGCTAGAACATGTAGGAATGGTTCTGAATGGAAAAGTGAGAATGTGGAAGCACATCAAACTGAAGAACTGAAAGATAGTGTGATTGTCACTTATACATCGTTAGTGTAACGTTTTAAATAATGATAATGCTAATTACTTGCCAGTATAATGTTGATATATGTACAAAATGCTTTGATCGACGATATTTTAGTAGCTTACTGTTGGTCTTGGAAAGCCAATATTTTGATCTTCAATAGTTTGACAATCATATATTTGAGCCATAATGTTTTGAGGTTAATATTCTATGATCTTCCCAGCCTGGAAGTAGCTTTATTTTTTACGGTCAAAGGCATCTTTAAAAAATGTTTCCAGACTATAAAGTAAAATGCAGTGCTGATTAGACATCGATCCCTACTGACATGTGCAGCTCTCACCACCTGCGTTCACAGCCATTCATAGGGAGTGGCTAAGTAGACCATGTATCATTAATTTTCATGAGGTGTAAGCTTTTGCCACATCCCGTGACAATACATCTTGTGGTGCAACTTTTTTAACAGTTCTAGCACAAATGCAACTCCATTCGCAAATCAACTAGTGTGCGATTTGCCTCATCTGATTTGAAAACAAGGCTCCGTAAATAAAGACTATAGTCCCTGTTCTGAGGATAACATGTCCATCCTTTCCTACTGTGTATTTATTTTGTTTACCACTGTCTACCTCTGTCTGCAAAAATGTAATAAAATACTTTGAACTAAAAAAATGTCTGTCAGCACCGAAAACAAGTTATAATGGTTAAGGACAGACTTGTGGACAACCTTGTCCTCTCTAGCTCAACCAATCACAAACGGTTCAGACCAGTACACGACAAATGACATGTTCTGTAAGTAATTCCCTCAACTGTCTCACTTATTAGGTGCCATAAAGAGTCTAGGATGGACTCCTCCTTGAAAAGATATAGGCTATGGCAATGTTATTTACTAGAGCATGGCAGAACAGCTAGCACAACCCTCTGCTTCTTCCTAGGCATTGTGTGCGTTTTCCTTGAAGCTTTGGGTTTGCATATGTTGTAAGCATTGTTGCTAGCAGTTTTGAAGTCCCGTAGTCATCTAGTCCTGCAGTCAATATCGTGCTATCTCACTAGATCCGGTTACATCATATCCCATATATCATAAGTACCAAAAGTGAAAAAAGTAAACAAAATCCTGCTGCAGATTTTATCCTTTCCGGCCCAAATTACAGGTAGAATTAAAATGTTGAAATATTTCTTTCATTTAGATTTGGCTCATGCAGCAAGCCTATCAGGAGTCATTGCTGATTTCCAGCTGCACACACAATATTGAGATTTATGTGTTAGGAAAAATGCATTTCCTCAAAACTGACGAAGATGAAAATGGTATGGTATACTTCACTCTATACCATTGCTTCACAGCAGGCTTATCATTTGTATTTTACTAATCTCCAATGTCACCATTAGTCTCTGATAGGCCATTACCCCCAGGTCCCTCCGTCCTCGACACCTTCATAAATACAAGTGGAGATAACCATCTCCCAACAGAAAAAAGAACAGAGGCATGCTGGGACCCTAATACTACCCCTCCCACCGGGAGTACGTAAGCAGTACTTACCCAGCATCCCGTCTGTTCTTTTTTTCTGTCTTCGACAGAATGGACTGATGGTGTGCTGTGATGTTGCTGCTCCTGCTCCTGCTGGGTTGGGGTGGCGTGCTGGTTCTTCTCTGCTCCCCCTGCCCGGCTGCCTGGCTTCGCGGGCAGGGGTGCTGTTCCTGCTGTGTCTGCCTCCCGGCCTGCCTGGCTTGCTGGGATGCATGGCTTCTTCCTGGCCGGTGTTCTGGAGCTTTTGCCGGCCCTTTGCGGCTGGTGCGCCGTCTCCCGGAGGTGCTTCCGGGTCACTGTGCCCGTCTCCCCGAATTTGGCCGGGTGGGAGACGCGCTGCTCCTGATGTTTGGAGGCGCGGCGCTGGATGGTTCCGGAGCCGGCTGTGAGAGTGGGGGCCTTGTTCCTGGTGCTGCGGCCCCCACTCCGGGTGAGTCCCGCTTTGCGGTGTTGACTCTCTGCATTGCTCTACTTGCCGATTCCGATAGGTGTGCTGGGCTGACTGTCGGTTTCTGTGGTGGTATGAAAGCTTGGGTTCGTGCCCCTTTCGTTTGTGAGCCATTGCGTAGTCCTCCTGTGCTCCTGTAAGCTTGTGTGCAATGTGGGGGGTGTGTGCACTGGTGTTGGGTTACAATGCCTCTGCCAGTCGTGTCCTTGCCCCTGTCCGCTTTGACCTCTGCCCCCTCGGCTGGCGTTAGGGGCTGCCCGGTGAAAGTGCTTGCGCTCCTGTGGGCTTTTCGTCTGTGGTCTGCGGGCACGTTTGCCGTCTTTGGGCAAATGCTGCGGGGTGAACCACTGTACAATGCAGTGCGATCAGCCGCACGTTCCACTGATGTATGGCTTGCTTGTTTGCTGGGGTCCGATGTGCACTGCCTCATGGTCGTGTCCTCCGCCTGTGTTTCTGGGACATTCCCTTCCGTATTGCTATTGGTTTTTGAGGCGCTCGTGTTGGGCTTGTTTTACACCTTGCTGTTTGTGTTATTGGTGTTTTTGCTGCTTTTCCTTCTGCTGTGTGGCTGGGTCTTGCGGTGCCCTCTGGGCGGTACACCCCTTTCCTTTCTTCCCGGGGTGTCTTTTTTGTCCTGGAGTGGGGATTCATTCCTTGTTCTCCATGTCATTGGCATTTGGTTCCTGCAGTCTGTTTGTCCTCCGGTGGCTGGCTTTCGCGCTCTGCTTGCCGTGGGTGGTTCCTTCCTCTGGCCTTTTGGGGCTGCTGTTTCCTGGCCCTTCTGGTGGCTGGGCTGCGGGAGTCTCCTAGGGGTGCCGGGGTTTGTGCCCAGGGCCTCATGCTTGCTTGTGCTCTGCCTCTGCGCTACGTCCCGGTCGGTGCTCTCCCTGCTTCCCTGGCTTGCTGGGGCTGGGCTGCTGCCTTTTCCTTGGGCTGCCTGGTTCCGGTGCTCGTGGGGTGCGTGGTTCCTTGTTCTGTCTTCGGTCAGTTCATGCTGCGTGTCGGGGTCCTTCTCTTCTGGGTTGGCGTTTGGCTTCGGCTTCTGGTGTTGCCCTCTGCCGGCTTTGCTTGGGGTGCTTCCTGCTGGGGCTGGTCTGCTCCTCGTGGGTGGCTTTCGGCGGTATCTTGCTTGTGCCTCCCCTCTCGGGGTGTGTCCTGTCGGGGCTGCTGTCCCCCTCCTTCTTGGTTCGCTTTTTGCGAGATCCTCTCCCTTACGCTTCTCCTGGCGTTCGCTGCCTGGGTCGGTGCGCCTTTGGTTGCGGCTGGACTTCTCTGTTCTGCTGGTTGCCGGGTCTCTGGCTGCCGCCTCCCCCCTTCCCTTGTGGTGTGTGGTTGGGGGGGGTGTTCCTGGGTTTTCCTGGTGTTCTTTTTGCCGTGGTCTGCGTGGTGGGTATGTTTCTGTTTCCCCCATGGGCCTTCTTCCTTTGGGTCGCTGCCTTCGGGTGGGGTCCCTGCTCCTGGCCTTGCGTGCTTTTGCGTTTTTGTCCCGGACCTTGTTGAGGGTTTTCTTCTCTCGGTTGGGCTTGTTTGCTGCTCGTCTGGGTTGTTGGCATTCTCCCTTCTTTTTGGTTGCCTTTCTCTGGTTGGCGTCGGTTCCTGTCACGGCTCTGTCTGTGCTTGCTCCTGGCGTTTCTTGTGTTGTTGGGATCTTCCTGGCTGCTTGCTTCCGCCTTGCCCGCTGCTGCTCTTGTGTCAGGGCGGCCTGTTGGGGTTGTGCTTTTCTTTCCCCCTTCTTCTGGTTCCTTTGCTGCTCCCGGCCCCCGGATGGTGGTGGGTCGGTGTTTTGGCTGGGGTCCTGTTGGCTCCCCTGGGTTCCTGTTTGCCTGCGGCGGGTTTCCCCGCTTTTCTTTCTGCCCCTCTGCGCCTCCTTCTTGGGGTGTCTCCTGGGTGGCTGTCATGGCCTAGTGTTGGTTGTGCTGCTTCTGCCCTTTTTTTTTTTTTTTTTTCGGGTGGCCTTGCCTCCGCTGCGTGCTGCCTGTTGTTCTGTGGCCTGTGCTCCGCTTGCGGTGCGCCTCCGCTTCCTGGCTTCGGCTTGGTTGGTCGGGGTTTGGTCTGCGTGCCGGTCCCTGTTCGGGTTCCGGGTGTCCTTCCTGGTGCTCTTGGGGCTGTTCGGCCTGCTCCTGGGTGTTTGGTGCTGCCTTGGCTGTGGCTCTTTCCTTCTAGGGCGTGTGCCTTCGGGTGTTTCCCCGGGACCTTTTTTGGTCTTGGTTGCTTCTGGGGTCTGGCTGCTTCTGTTCCTTGCTCCTGCCCTGGCTTTCCCGGTGCTTGCCTTTTGGCTTGCTTTGGGTGTTGTCCTGCCTGCGCCTCCTGGTATTGCCTGGGTTCCGGCCGGGTTTGTTCCTGGTTGGGGGCCTCCTGTGGGTTTGGCTTCTCTGTCGGGGCTGGTGGGGAGCCTGCTCTTCTTGCCCTGGTGCTTCCTCCCCCCGGGTTGTTTTTCCGGTGGGGTTTTCCCTTCTGGGCTCTGGTGTTCCTGCCTCCGCTGTTTGGGCCTGGCGGTCTTTTGCTGGTGCCGCACCCTTGGTGGGGCTCCTGTTTTCCCCTCTCCGGGTCTCCTGTTCTCCCGGGTGGTGGTCTGGGGCCGTGCTGCCTTTTCTGCGCTGGCTGTGTGCCTGCTGGGGCTTTCTGCTCTTGCGTGTTGGTCTTCTTTTGGGCTCTGCATCCTTGCCTGAGCTCTCTTTGTGTCCTGGCTGGCCGCTCTGCTGTGGTGTCTGCACCCTGGTGGGTCCTTCGGGGCTTGCTTCCTGCTGGCGGGTCTTGGCGGTCTTCTTCCGCCTGTGTTGGGGCTTTTGTGGGTTCCTTTGGCTCCAGTGGTCTGCGGGCTTCCTGCTTGTTCTGGTTGTCCTCGGGCTGTGCCTCCTGTTCTTCCTGGCTGTTTTACCCTCTCTGGGGGTGTTCTGCTGTGGGTTTCCTGGTTTTTGTGTCCTGGTTGGCTTCTTCCTTCCTTCTTTCTCCGGCCTTGGTACCCGTTGTGGGGCTGTTGGGTGCCCTCACCCCCCTCTCTCTGAGTGGGGTGTGGTTCCGTGGTGATCTTGCCTCGGTGGGGTTCTCCCTTCTGGCTGCGGGTTGTCTGGGGTTTTCTGCTTGTTGGCCCTCTGCTTCCTCTGGCTTCCGCTTTGGCGGTTTGCTCTGTTCTTTTCCACCCTTCTGTGTGGTTCTGGCGGTGGTATGCTGGGGGTTCCGAGTCCTCCCTGCCCTTTTTGCTGTGCCTTGGGCTCTGCGTGGGCCTCCTGCGTTGTCAGGTTGCTTGGCACTGGTCCTGGCTTCCCGGTTCTGCTGGTGTTTGTTGTCCTCTTTTTTGCGGGTTGCTTGGCTCCTCTCCGGCTTTGCTGGGTTGGGGCCTTGTAGTGGTGGTCTGGGTGTTCTGCTCCCTGGGCTTTCTTTTTCCTGCTGCTCCTGCCCTTGCTGCTGGTCTGGCATGGGTGTGGGGTTCCTGGGTGGTCCTGTGTCTTCTGGGCACCTTCTTTGTGCGGCTCTCTGTGCCTCTTTGGGCGGGTGCTGGGGTTTCCCAGTTGCTCTGTGCTCCCCTCCTGCCTTGTGTTCCTTCCCTTTGGGGTTGGGGTTTCTGGGCTTGTGGTCGGTTTCTCTGTTCCCGACCTGGTTCTGTTTTCTTTGTTGCTGGTTTCCGGTCTTGTTGGCCTCTCCTTGTTTGGGGGGCTTTCGGCTGGGTTGTGGGGTTCTTCCCCGTCCGCTCCTTTTGGGCTCCTGGGTGCTTGTTGCTTCCTGGGCCTCCTCGGACGAGTTTCCTCCTCGGGTCTCTTGGGCTCGTGTTCTTTTCTTTTTGGGGATTTGGCCGGGTTTCTGGCCTGTGCTTCTCCTTCCTTTTTGGGCGGGGTGCTTGTGCCTCTGCTCTGTTGGCCTTTTGTTTCTTTGGCTTTCTTCCGGGTTGTCTCGTCTTCCTGGTGGGTCTGCCTAGCCCTGTGTGCCTTCCTGCTGGTTCTGGCCTTGGCGGTCTTCTCCGGTGGGTTCTTTTGGCTGGTCTTGGTGTCCTGGTCCGGGTCCCGGTTGCCGGTTTCTCGGGTTGGCGGCCTCCTTTTCCTTGTGCCCTGGCCTTTTTCTTTGTCTCCGGTCCTTGTCCCTGCTGTCCTGTTCTGGGTTGCGGGCCGGGGGTTTCCTGCGGTCTTCCTTTCCTCCTTCTCGGTGCTCCCTTAGGTGGCTGTTTTTTGTTGTGGTTTCCTGGGTGTGCTTGTGCGTGCGGAAGGCCGGGTTTTCTGCTTTGGTATTCTCCACTTGTATTTATGAAGGTGTCGAGGACGGAGGGACCTGGGGGTAATGTCCTATTACTTACCGGTAATTAATTGCACAGTACATGTGTCTATGAATATTTGGCAGACCACGATTCACAACAGAAGGAAAACATCTAGGGGATCACAAAAGAAAATGAAAGAGAGAATCAGGCAATGATACTGGATTTCTAATGGAAAGGGATGGCAATTGCATAGCCCTAATATCTTCTTCAAATATATAGAAAAGTACATTGAATGTGCTAGTTACTAATATTAATATTTATAAATTATTGTTTTTGCAATGAGATAAGAGAAGGAAGATATGTTTGCAGAAAGGTATTAGTAATAGGAAGAGCAGAAAATAAGATTATTCATCACAGAAAAGTAAAGTAACAATATTGAAAAAGATTAATGAGTGAAAGATTGCTAAATATTAGAAATGAGTCAAAGAAAATTAAGAATAGTTGGAAAGTTATTTAATAAAATAAATTGGTGACTTAAATAGAATGGGATGCCTGCACAAAACAGATCAAATCCAAGACAAAATTGCATGGCATGTGGTCTTCAATGATAACGGTAGGACAACGTAACTGTGGCAAACTAAAAACCAATTCTAACTAATTTAAAGGGAATTATTTAATTAACATTAGCAGCCATCACACACTTTTGCAACGCATGACATACACGAAAAGTATTCAATGAAGTAAGTAGGATAACTGAGCTAGCCATGAATTAGTTTTCTTAGCAAATTAAAAAAAAATCACTACCTAGTACTCTACAACGCATAAACAGCGGATGTGAAAGGAGACGTTTTGGGTATGAACAACTCTGAACTAACTCACATGTGTTGAGTAAGTTCCGTCTGTTTCTGGAGAGCGTTAAAATAATGAAAGTGAATAGACGATACCTTATATTTTATTGTACAATGAAGAACAGTGTTAAAAAGAATTAGGGGGTGTATTATCAAGGACAGCGTTAAAATTATCGCTGGTTTAGCGGCAGAAAACTGCTGCTAAAGCGGCGATAATGGGCTTGATAATACCCCCTGGAGAATTCCAATAGAAGCTCATCTTTACACCAGAACATGGACTTCTATTGGAATTCTCAAGGGCATATTATCAAGCCCATTATCGCTGCTTTAGCGACAGTTTTCTGCCGCTAAACCGGCGATAATTGTTAACGCCGTTCTTGATAATATGCTCCATAATGCTTGGGGGGTTCTTTTCATTTCAAATGTCCATGCCATGTATGTACTCCTCTGCTCATAATGTAAGAGGCACTTTATCTAACCAAATTATTGGTAATATTGGCAGATGCCGCAGATCTCGAAATGGCCCTTAAATTATAAGTAAATATTTGGATGTCGATCGTTTAAAGAAGATTCTTTCCCATCCTACGTGCGTTTCATGCAGTTCAGCCCAACGAAAAGTAATGATTGTACTAAGGCTTGTGTTTCGCTGACTCACTTAAGAGCTATGCACTTTCGGAAATTCAAACATCATGTAATCACTTTTATGTAAATAGAAATGAGGGGAATGATTGATTCTTCATTTGAACACGAGATCCTACCATTAGGATCGTAGTAAAAATATGTCCGGATCTAATTTAGTTGGTCTAGTGTATCACAGCATTATGAAGATAAATGAATGGCTATGTTTTTCATAATCGTATGTTTTCTAGAAGGTTAAAAATACAGAAACACAACTTCCTTGCAATTCCCTCGGTGATCCAATCGCGCCCAAGTACATACAAACATTTTTAGAAAAGCTTCTTTAAGAGTAGTTAAGGTTTTGAACTTTGTTCTCTGCAGTATGTTTTCTACTTAAATTCATTCGGCATGTTTTAAGGCGGGATTTTTTTGGTTTTGTCATTTTCCAGCAATTGACTGCAAATAAGTTCCTTTTAGCAAGCGTACTTTCAAAGTAATGTATTTGCAAATGGTCAGGTAAGGCACAGATTTAGTCACTAGAGAATGTGGCTGTCATATTTTGTAAAGTTGCAGATTGACTTACTGCAGTCACGTCCATATTTTAATAATGACTATAAATCCTTGATGGCATAGTCAGGCCTGTGGACATCGGTATTAATCAGTGGATGTCAGGATTTATGTCATAGTAGTGAGAAGGCTTGTTCGAGGGCCTCCCAAAGCCCCCCTCTGTTGTGAGTGTGAGTTGCTGCTAGTGCCCCCTAGGACCGCATGCTCATGTTCTCATAAGCTATCAGGGACTGTATTATGAAAGTGCCCTCGGGGAGCAACGGGCGTTTGCGCCCACTTTGCACGCCCCTGGGGCACTTTAGTATTATACAAGGGTTCGCAGACACTTGTGTGGCCCTTTCTGTAATACTGATAGCTATGGCCTACATAAAGCACTGGTGCTATCTTCAGGGGGGTTCCCTCATATGCATTGGAGCGTGTCCGCATGCCAATAAGGAAAATCCTTTGCCTCTGTGCCGTATTACAGATGCGAGTGCAGAGGCAAAGAAGCTCTGAGAAGGCGCACCATCAGTGCATCATGTAAAAGGTGGCACACTATTAGTGCTCCCCTTGAGGACAGCCCTCTGGAGAAGTTGAAAGGGGTCCCATGGACCCCCTCGAGCATCCCTTTACAAGTGGGTGCATTCACTGACTGCACCTGCCTGCAAGGTGATGCCGCCTGCACTGTAAAAGCACAGAGCGGCTTTAAAGCAGCGACTATTTTCACATGAAGCCCCTGCCCCCAGGGAAGCGGAAGTGCTCTGGGGCAGCACATTCACAATAATACGGTGCATTTTCCTGGATTGCCCTGGGCGCACCTTTTTAACGGTGAGCCCAGCTCAATTCAGGAAAATGTGCTGCATGTATAATATGGCCACAGGTGAGCAATATTTCCATGTGCACATTTCAGTAGGTAACACTTTGAAAAAATTGCATACGAAAAATAGGTTGGAATGAGAGACAGGGTGCTGACTTCGGGTGCAGTTACACAGACTCTACATTATCTCTCATTATAAGCTGAAAAACGCAGAAAGGGGCAATAAAATCAGCCCATGTTAAAACTTCTTTGTGCAGTAATGGACAGACCATGGAGAGATCTTACTACACTGTCTAAATGCCATGCTCTAAAATAGGATGCTAGTGTACAGCACCCTATTCTGTCTTCTTTTAGAGATAAACACTAAAAGGCAGTTTTGCTATTTTTTAACACAAAGCAGTGCAGCAACCAGATTTGTTGTGCTGAATTGCACAATGGGTAAAACACAGTGCAGCCATACTAAGATTCATCCCCTTTGCCGGTGCACAGACAAGCTGCCTTGTGGGATGCAGTGGTTTGCACCATGGTGCAGAGGTGAGAATGTGCTGTATAGCATAGAATTTTTACTGGAAGAATACCCATCCAGCACTATTCCCTATGCCTAGACAAACTTAGAAGAATGAAGACCACTGGAGGGTAACTGTTCCCAGGGAGGGAATCCGGCAAATTAGGTTACGGATTTGTTTGGAGGAGGGATATGAGATGAAATGATGATTTCAAAATGGATAGGTCTCTGGATGGTTATTGTATTGATGAGGGGAAAATCTTCAATTTTGAAGAGCTGCCATCACACACCCATAAAGGTGTCATGCTTCATCATAGGGCGTTTTTCCTCCTCAGGGAGTTGGTGCTGCAGTCCCCCATTGGTCAGAGGGCTCTTTAGCAGAGATCTTTAAAACAAAATGGCGTAGTGGTGAGTGCAGGTGTGTGGGGTTAGTGCAAAGGTAGGTTAAAAATACTGTGATGTCCTCAAAAACCTTTTTTATTCCTGGGTCCGTCTGGTATGATTAGAAACAGAAATCAAACTGTGACTTTTTACCAGCGAGGAAGTATAGTCTGGTTGAAAAAGGTGAGTAGTGATAAAGGTCATGGGGTCGACATGTTTCACACCCTGATGGTCACGACAGGATCCTTGGCGTTTCTTCAGGACCAAATGGAGTTTCAAGAATAGTTAATGTGCAAAAATATTAGAGACCAGTGGAAGAAAAACCCTGACTAGCAAGTCTCAGTCAGACTTGTTGTGGCGTTGTCGAGAAAGCATTTTTGGTTCAACAAACACCTGACATTAGTTATCCAACCCTTAGAAGGTGAAGGGGAGGGCCTCAGCAGAGGTAGCAGGCATACGCAAGGGTAACAGTGACCTTTATGAGCATGAGGCAATATCACCTACTTGTAACCTCTACCGCAAGAGGCTGGCTGGACCATCAGGGCATGAAACATGTTGACCCCATGACCTTTAACACTACTCAACTTTATTAAACAGACTAGACTTCCTCAGTGGTCACAGTTTGATTTCTGTTTTCAACCATAACAGACAGACCCAGGGAAAAAAAAGGTTTTCGGGAACTAATCGCAATATTTTTAACCCACCTTTGCACTAATCCCACAAACCCGCACTCACCACTATGGCTCTTTTTAAAATAGAGCACCGCTAAAGATTTCTCTTACGGGGCCCATGGGGGAATGCAGCGCCAACCCCACGAGGAGCAAAACGTCCCTTGATGAAGCATGACACCTTACAGGTGTGTTAGGGGAAATCTTCAAAATTGAGGATTTTCCCCTCATCAATATAGTAACCATCCAGAGACCTATCCATTTTGAAATCGTCATTTCATCTCTTCTATCACTCCTCAAAACAAATCCGTAGCCTAATTGGTCAGATTCCCTCCCTAGTAACAGTTACCCTCCACTGGAGGGTAACTTCATATGTGTTCTTAGGAGAATGGGTACAGGACTTCTCTTTCTTTGCTCCCTGTCCCTCTCTTTGTCAATTGTGAAACTTAAAAAGAATCCCATGCATTTAATGTGTATTGTGCACCGCATCAAATATTGTATTTGTGTTCTTTTTGAGAAATAAACACATTTCCTCTTGTTAACACCAGCTTCATGTAGCCGCTAGTTTTTTTATGCAAAGCCTGGTCTTGTTAATTGTGCGTTGCCTCAAAACGTATTGATATTATCGCTGATCTTCACTACTAACCCTTCCTTTATGCAGAGCAAAGCAGTACAAAGATGTCTTTGTGCAGAGAAAAGAGCCCTGTCCAGTACTAAATACCTTTTTTACTGGATATATAATATCATTGTGAGATTTTGTGTTGGTTTGATGGCATGAAGAGAAGCTTTTGTTTCTCACTGATATTGAGGTGATGGCCTGTAATTAGGCAAAAAGGGAGGCAAACACGTTAAAAGAGATGACACTTTTCTCACTATGCCTGCCAATAATATGAATGGTGTGGCAGAAACACTGCATTTGGTCATTGGAAGACTCATAATCTTCCCCTTTACTAGCTTCTGATATTTTTGATTCCATGGAAGAGCATCATAACTATATGAACTGGCATTGAAGCTACATATATCAGTGAAATAAAGAGATCCTCCAGTCATAAATTCTGAATATGTGCCTTAATTTACAAAAGAAAAGTGGGACACCACAGAATACATCAATTTAGGATGAGAAAAAAAAGCTAAACTGCAACTCTTTCCTAGATATTTCTCCCTATCTGAAAGTTCCTCTGAGGTTCTGTAATTCTCGAGCCTGACTCCATTTTGTGTTGCCCTCACGTAGGCCTGTGAAAGAGGCCCGGCGAACAAGTGGCCTGGCCTTCTGAGTTCATGTATACATTAACTCGGTTTCTTTCGACTCAGAAAATATCTGCAGAGAAACTGACCTCTTCACCTGAAACTGACCTCGCAAAGCCAATTTCCCTTGGTTTGATCCTTGTCTAAGATTGCCATTTGACGTTCAGGACCTCTTTAACCTTTAGTTTCCTTGCACATGTTTTATCTTGTTCAGCATCTATTACTGTTTCCTTTATGTTCTGACATTACATGGGTTGTGCTTTTCAATTATAAATTTGTCCGGCTTGCAAAGATTGAATTTGGGACATTCCTAATAATTAACTTTTGGGTTGGGTTACTGTAAATTGGGTTTTTGTTAATGTGATACTCAGTTAGAAAATGTGCCCTATTGGTTAGAATTTTGCACAGTGGGTGTACATTTATAATGAGAATATGGTGTATAAAAGGAGATGTCTTGCCTTAGTAATTTGAACAGTCTCCTAGGAATATACATTGTGATGTATTGTTGGGATTTCTGTTACTAGCTGCAGCTAATAAACTTGGTCTCTGACGCCACCCAGAAGTATTCCGTGTCTCTGTATACCAAGACAGGTGGAACTCGAAGATTTCAGGTGTGTCCCTGGCACTTCTGGGTTCTGACCCGATTCTTCAACTGGCGCGGCCAACGTCGGGCGACTTCAGCGGTACCGGTCCAAACCCGAAGATTGTGAGGAGCCCCGTGAGGAAACTCTGGAGGAGGGCCCCCACTCCATCGATCCCTGCATGTCGAAAAGTGGACCGAAGGTCTTTTCCGCGAGGCTTCTCCTTTCCGACGGCTACCAAGGACTGCTGCCCTGACTGTCGCCCTGTCTTGGACCCTCGTGTGACGATTTGTAAGGCGATACGTTAGAAGGTCTTCTGGTGGCGTGACAGACATTTTGGTTAAGTATAAGTGGGTCGCTCCAACTACTTTGTTTTTTTTTTGGGTCTTGATTCGGATATTGCAATAGTCGAAGCCGAGGGGTTCGTATATTTACGAGTCTATCATTTTTTGATACCCTTTGAAGTTTGAAACCAGACTAGTGAGCCAGATGCCTGGTCTTCATAAACTTGGTAAATGGTTTGTTTGTGGTCTTTATAGGGATTCCCGATTGGAGGATTCGTGTCCGATACCTCCGGTTGGAACTCCAACTTATGAGCTTTATTCGAAACATGGTGTGGGTCCCATTACCTTTAATGAGGTTTGGGTCCGCTACACTCGGAAGGACGGTGTTTTACGATGGCCCCCACATGGTAGTTTTGAAACAGAGATTTTAGATAACTTAGAAGTTGCGCTATTTAGGAAGAAAGCCCGGCCGGCGATGTTTGACTCTTTCCGCCTTTGGCGGAAGGAAGCCAAACAGTGAGAAATTAAGCAAGTGAAAAGAGATAGGAAAGAAAGGAATATGTCAGTAATGCAAGCCGCTACGCAGATTAAGGACGATGAAGAAGATCGTGCGATTGAAGTGTCAGATAGACAGCATTGCATGGCCATTGACAAATTTTATCCGCCTTTGCCACCTCCCCTTTCAACTGTGACTGAAGACCCTGAAAAGGATCCTTTGATGTTGCATCTACTGAGATTACCGCTCCCTTATGCGCAGAGTGCTACAGCATCTCCGTTACCTCCAGTTGTTGCACCCCCTGCTGTTGTTCAGCCATTTTTTGCTCCACAAGTGGTTCTTCCTCCTGCGGTGCAGCCCCCTCTAGGGCCGCCAGCTTTGTTACCAGCCTTGCCTCAAACTCCTTTGACTTACACTGCCTTATCTTCGTCTTCTCTTACTTCTGTCCCTTTGACTCCTATTCCTCATACTACTTTGTCTCCTATCCTTATGTCAGCTTCTTCTCCTTCTGCTCGAAAAAGAATGACTGAAACTGTCACTAGTCTTTTGTCTCCTCTCTTTGGGTCACTGAATAGGACCCCTGTTTCTGAACATAAGCAGAGACGTAGTCAGCTTTCTGGTCCCAAAGAGCGGGCAGTGTTAGATCTCCTTGCTCGTAGAAGGGTTTCGAATGCTTCCAGGTACGGTTTACAAGCGGTTATGGACGTTTTTCTACAGTGGGAAGCACCAAAGCAAAGGTATGTTTTTGATGTCATGTGTACCTTTTTTCGTCAGGAGTGGGAAGATAATGAGTTGGCTCCAATTCCGTTGGACTTGATTAATGTTCAGTCTGAATTTGCTAAGGGAACGATAGTGGTTTCAGATGTTGAGGTAGCGGTAGAGACAATACTTACTTTCAGGTCTAGACTTCCACCTCAGTCATTGTTCGAACCTGATCCTTCTGTTAGGAGAAAAGTGAAGCAGTATCCTATGCAAGAGGTTCCTCCAGTATGGAGAGAGGCAGTTGAGGCTGACGTTCCTAATGGTGTTTTGGCTGCACCAGCACATTTTCAGCGAGTGTGGGTACATGTCCCTTAGAAGAGAGCAGAGGTTTTGGCACTTAAGCAGACATTGCCTGACCCCCGTAAAAATCCTGCTGTTTATTACAAGGAGTTGTCTCAGACAGTTGATGCGTGTGTTATGAATTTAGCTGACATCGATATGTTGATGGGTAATGTAGTTCCTCAACCTTTGTGGGCGAAGATCCGTCACGAGGATCATGTGCAAGAGTTAGGAGAAACATGGGTTAATATTACTGCTGCAGATGGTAGACAGGTAGGAGGTGCTAAACCTGAGCCTTTAGTTGCAGAACTACCTGGTAGGATTATTAATTTAATGAAAACTATGATGCCTCCTTTGCGGGTGAATTGGGACAAGTTAGCAGCATGCAAACAAAAGAAAGATGAGAGTGTGTCCGATTTCTTCACTAGGTTTGAAGAAACATTCATTGATCATAGTGGTCAGGACATGAGTACAGAAGGTGGTCAGAGGTTCTTCGTAGATACATTTTTTTTAATTTACTCCCCGAACTTTGTAATAACTTAAAGGACTCTGAGAGTTCATGGGCAGTTTCTTCTTCGGCCCAGATATTGGATACTGCACAATACTATGAGAATAGAGACAAAGATGAGAAGGATAAAGTAAAGAAGAAGACTAAAGAATTAAAAACGAAAGTTCTTTTGCAACAGGCTTATCCGCCTCGCCCTAATCAGCGTCAGTTTTAGCAACCCCCACAGTTTCAGAAACCATTGCAGACGCTTGAGTCTTTTGTTCCGCGATTTCCGCCAGGCCCTAATCAGTGCGCTTATTGTAAAGAGGAAGGTCATTTCAAGAGTGGTTGTCCGGTCTTGCTACAACGTGTGAATGGTATGTCTGGTCTGAGAGGTCGTGGTGGTTACCAACAAGTACCTAGGGGTAGGGGACGTGGTACGTTTCCTCAGAATGAACATTCCTATCCCCCCAGAATTCTGTAAATTATTTTGACCGACAGAATGTTCCGAACGTCCAGTCTGCTCAGTACTACGTTGATGATTATTATGTTGGAAGAGAGAGTGCTGGTTTTAATGATAGCTAGGACAGCCATGGACAAAGAGAGAGAGTAGTGTCCGTTCCAGTAGACCAGAGTGGGCCTTATGTTGAAGTGAACCTTTTGGCAGAACCTTTTCTTTTGGATACTGGTGCAACAAAGAGTTCTATCATGCACTCTAAACTCCCTGGCGCACCTTTGTCTGGCTTGACGAATGTTTCGGTAGGATTTTCTGGCGCCCCAGTTAGCAACCCGGTTTCTAGTCCTTTGCCCCTTTCTATTGGTCCTTGTGAATTGGAGGCTGCCCTTATTCTAATGACTGGTTGTGGTGAGAATTTGTTGGGTTTGGACTTGTTGAAAAGATTGCATGCAACATTATATTGTTTTCCGTTGGGAGTACATCTTACCTTGGGTAAGAAAGTGATCTCCTCGATGTATTTGTCTAAGGATTGCCTGGCGCTGGAATTGCGTTCTCTCCCTGATACACTTTGCGCTACGGGTCCTAATGATGTTGATCTTTTGCAGATTCCACCCTACGTTGTTACGCTTAAATCAAATGCTAAATTGCCACGCATTCTTCAGTACAAAATTTCAAGTGATGTTGAAAGAGCTCTTTTAGCGATTATTTATGATTTGGTTGAGAAAGGTGCGGTTGAAGAAACGAGAGGTAATGTGTGTAACAGTCCTGTTCTGCCTATTCTTAAGCGTACTGACTCTTCTCAGTCACCTGTGTATAGATTTGTGATCGACCTTCGAGAGGTCAATAAGATTGTTGTGCCACAGTTTCCTGTTGTTCCGGACATCACTGCTTTATTGACTATGGTCCCTGCCTCAGCTGCTTGGTTTTCTGTGATTGATCTGAAGAATGCTTGCTTCAGTATTCCGATCGCTGTGGAAAGTAGGGATATTTTCGGCTTCTGTTTAGGAGGCCGCAGTTTCCGGTTTAAGCGAGCTCCTCAAGGCTATTGTGAGAGTCCCTCCATTCATAGTCAGGCTTTGAAAACTCCACTCGATACTCTTGTGTTGCCTTCTGGTGCTACTCTTATCCAGTACGTTGATGATCTGCTAGTGGCTGCTGATAATGAGGAGATTTGTAAAGAGGTTACTCTTTCTTTGCTACGACATTTGTCTGACCTTCATCATAAAGTTTCCCCTTCCAAGTTGCAGTATTGTCGACAAGAAGTGACCTACTTAGGTCATCTCTTATCGAAGGAGGGAAGACGATTGACCCCAGAGCGTATTCAAGCGATTGCCCAAATGACTGTACCATCCACACAGAGAGAAGTGCGTGCTTTCTTGGGTATCACCTCGTATTGTCGGCAATGGATCCAGAACTTTTCTTTGCTAGCGAAACCTTTGTTGGCACTTACTCTCAAAGATACACCACACCCTCTTCCTTGGTCTGATGAATGTCAGAAGAGTTTTTCTGAATTGCGTGATGCATTGTGTTCTGCTCCGGTGTTGGGTACCCCTGACTATAGTAAACTTTTTACACTTTATGTGCACGAGAGAGAAGGTTGTGCATTGTCAGTGTTGACACAACAGTTTGGAGACAAGCAGTGCCCATGTGCGTATTTTTTGGCTACTTTAGATCCGGTAGCTAGGGCGTTGCCTGGTTGCCTATGAGCTACGGCAGCAGCAGCTGTTTCTATCCAACAGTCTGCTGGTTTGGTATTGGATAATACATTGATTGTGATGGTCCCACATGCAGTGGATACCCTATTAAACAGGACGAAGACTCAGCACCTTACTAGTGCACATCTGTCAGGTTACGAGTTGACGCTTTTGGCTAGTCATGTGCACATTAAGAGGTGCAACACATTGAATCCAGCTACATTGTTGCCGATTTGTGTAGAGACAGATGATCAAGAACAGCATGATTGTGTTCTTAGGACAGAGGACGAAACAAAGGGTAGAATTGATTTGAAAGATACTCCTCTTTCAAACCCTGATGGTACCATATGGGTAGATGGTTCATGCTTTAAGCTTCCAAATGGAGAGACGACTGCAGCATATGCTGTCACAACTTTGCACACAATTGTTGAAACAGCGCGTATTGCACAGAATTCAGCTCAGGCAGCTGAATTGATAGCATTGACTAGAGCGTGTGTGTTGTCAAAAGGAAAGTGAGTGAATGTTTTTACTGATAGCCAGTATGCGTTTGGCGTTGCTTATAGCTTTGGACGATTGTGGAAAGAAAGAGGATTTCTTACTTCTCATGGTACGAAAATCCAGCATGGCCAATTAGTGAGTGAGCTTCTTGAATCG
Source organism: Lissotriton helveticus (assembly GCF_964261635.1). Lineage (NCBI taxonomy): Eukaryota > Metazoa > Chordata > Amphibia > Caudata > Salamandridae > Lissotriton > Lissotriton helveticus. The sequence continues at coordinate 1,220,287,897 of NC_136068.1, forward strand.
CTTACTTTGCCAACACAAATAGCCATTGTAAAGTGTAGTGCGCATAAAAAGGTTACAGATGATGTGAGTCGAGGGAATGCGTTTGCGGATTAAGTAGCGAGAGAAACAGCGAGAGATTTGACGAGTCGAATGTATGTTGCAGGTCCTACAAGATGGGTTGTGGAAAGAGGAATGTGTGTAGATACAATAGAAAGTGTGAAGATGATTCAGGTAGAAGCTACTGAGAAAGAATTGAGTACGTGGAGAGAGAGTACGGGAATGTTGGATTCGACAGGCTGTTGAGTTGAGTTGTCAGAGCATCGGCGATGGTTGTTGCCAGATGCTTATGTACTTCCAGTGGTTACTATGGCTCATGGGATGGCTCACATCAGCTCAAAAGGGATATGCAAGTTGTTGGCTCCGATATGGCTGAATAGTGGAATTCCCAAATGTGTTGAGAATTTGGTTAAACACTGCATGATTTGCTTGATGCATAATCCTGGCAAGGGAACCCCAACTCCAGCTGGTCATTTTGCTCCTCCAACGTATCCGTTCGAGGTGTTGCAGATAGACTATATTCATATGGAAAGATGCAATAATCTGATGTATGTCCTTGTGGTTGTTTGTGCCTTTTCCAGATGGATAGAGGCCTACCTCCTGAAGGATAATACTGCCTTGTCTACAGCCAAGGTTTTGCTCAAAGAGTTTTTCCCGAGGTATGGATTGCCGAGGATGGTCTGGAGTGATAACGGAAGTGAATTCGTGGGTCAGATTATGCAGAAAGTGTGTGCGGGTTTGGGAATTAGACAGAAGTTCCACGCAGCGAATCACCCCCAGTCAGCAGGCCTGGTCGAGTGCTATAACGGCACGTTAAAGCTGAAGTTGGCCAAGGTGCAAGCGAGCTCTGGTCTCACATTGCCCGATGCTCTACCATTGGCACTTTTGTCCACAAGAACGACAATATATTCTCGCGTGGGACTTAGCCCATACGAGATTGTTTTTGGATGCCCGGCGAATGTTTGGGGTGTGCCGAGGCCATGAGAATACAGCGATATTGAGTACCCTATGTTGGTTGACTATTTACATGATTTGACTGCTAAATTGCGTGTTCTTCACCAACAGGTTCATGATACCTTACCTTCAGCTTCTGTTGACGCGGGACATGCGATCCAACCCGGCGACTGGATTCTACGAGGACCGCTGTGAAAGTCTTCGGGAAAAAGAGTTGGGTGCATGCCACCCACACGAAAAGGATACCTCTGCCCTTACCGTATGATCAGTGGGTCCGGGAAGGTGTTGCCGATTCTGAGACTGAAAATTTCCCGAGATTTGTGCCTTTTAGTGATGCTCGTTTAAAATGGACTCAGTCGGAACTTGCGGATGATGACATTTTGCAAGAAGCTGTGCCGCAGCATTTGAGACTGGACACTATGCATCCGGAGATTCTTTTTCAGGATCAAACTGTGCCGAATAAAGAACATTATAGTTTAAGACCGAGGTCTAAATAAGGACAAATAAAGTAATATTTTTTTGTGTATTGTGCTCTCTCAGACAAGAGACTATTTTTCTTTTTTTGCTTTTTTGAACCACCATCAGGGTTCAGCTGCAGGGTCGTGGTATAAGAATTAAGGGGTGAACCGCAAATTGATGAAAGGTCTGTGGTTCTAGGTTGTCTAGGACACCTGGACGCACACTTGAGTGAAGAAGGAAAATTGCAGCGAGCAGCACGTTAGAGGATGGAGTCTTTTCTACCTGAGAGAGATGTTGAGAAAATAGACCTTAAAATGAAATTCTGTACATTGATACGTAGCAAATGTTTTATAATATCATGTTTTTTAATGTTTTTAAGTATTACGATAGCTTATGTGGGATGGATTGTCTATGCTACACAACAGACGTTTACACCCACTTCCCAACCTATGCTTTCTTACACTACTGTTTCTTTGCATCAGTTCTATATGTTGCCTGAACATGAACAGACAAGGAGGTCAGAATTTGTCAACAATTCGTTCATACAGTTGTTGCATCAGCATCAGTTAGTAGTGAATACCACTAACTGTAGGGTTTGTGGTCTTATGCCGCATACGACCGATAAGGGTATGTCATATTTGGTTTTGCCTTTTTCTTTTAATGGGTCTGTGTGGGCTTTACAGACTATGTTTATCTATGCAAATGAGATACGCCCTTCACGTTCACTTAAGGATAGCTCCAGCAATAGTGCCTTGATAAAGGGAATAGTAGATGTGATCCGAGATATCGATGCATATAATGCTATCTTCAAGGATGAGATGCAGGCTTATGTTGGTTGGAATTTGACCGGATATAGTACCAGCTTCACTGAGAAGGAGAGACGAAAAAGGTATCCCCCGAATTGGATTGTGCCCCATCAAGGTTATTTTTGTTTGCAAGGCACTGGTCAAAATCCGAAGGCTCAGCTAGGTAAGAGTGTGTGTGTTCACACCTATGTCTATTCCTCCCATACTTCTCCACCGTTCGTACCAGCTAAAGGCACATATTTTGTTTCTCACGACAGAGCCTATACATGGTTGCCTTCTGATTTTTCAGGTACATGTTATGTGGCGTTTTTGCTTCCCCCTACATATACTACGGCTCCGGACTATCATAGAACGAGATATGGTAGAGGGGTCTTCGATAAGGAAGATACTGCAGGACAAGAAGCAGGAGATTTCTTTAAGGGTTTCCTGCCCTTTTGGGGTCCTATGATCAATAGTGGGCATATTCGACAGCTTGTCCGCGTTGTTGAAGCTACTATTAACGAGACAGCAGGTGCTCTTAGTAATGTTACAGCTGAGCTTCAATCGGACCGCCTTATGACGTTGCAGAATCGTATGGTTTTAGACGTCATACTTGCAGATCGAGGTAGAGTATGCAAATTGATCGGATCTAGTTGTTGCATTTTCGTACCAGATAATGCTCCTACAGTGTACCAAGCCATCTCTAGGTTACATAAGATCTCTGAGTCTATCATGTAGACAAAGGAGACTGGTCATTGACGGGATGGTTTTGGGAATTGCTGTCTAAATGGGGATGGAAATTTTGACATTCCTTGGTATGGTTTTGGCCATCCTTTTCTCTTGTTGTTTTTGCATCCAGTGTGGTCTCGCCATTTGTAGTCTTCGTGCTACTATGTGCGTTTGGAGACCTGTCCCGAGAGAAGTAGAGAATAATAGGATGATGCTACAGCAACACTTAGATGACCTAATGAAGATTGATATGGACCTAGATTCAGATTAACATGAGTTTAGGTTATTGCCTACGTAATGGCAAAAGGAGGGGCTGAGGTTCTGTAATTCTCGAGCCTGACTCCATTTTGTGTTGCCCTCGCGTAGGCCTGTGAAAGAGGCCCGGCGAACAAGTGGCCTGGCCTTCTGAGTTCATGTATACATTAACTCGGTTTCCTTCGACTCTGAAATAACTGCAGAGAAACTGACCGATTCACCTGAAACTGACATCGCAAAGCCAATTTCCCTTGGTTTGATCCTTGTCTAAGATTGCCACTTAATGTTCAGGACCTCGTTAACCTTTAGTTTCCTTGCACATATTTTATCTTGTTCAGCATCTATTACTGTTTCCTTTATGTTCTGACATTACATGGGTTGTGCGTTTCAATTATAAATTTGTTCGGCTTGCAAAGATTGAATTTGGGACATTCCTAATAATTAACTTTTGGGTGGGTACTGTAAATTAGGTTTTTGTTAATGTGATACTCAGTTATAAAATGTGCCCTATTGGTTAGAATTTTGCGCAGTGGGTGTACATTTATAATGAGAATATGGTGTATAAAAGGAGATGTCTTGCCTTAGTAATTTGAACAGTCTCCTAGATATATACATTGTGATGTATTGTTGGGATTTCTGTTACTAGCTGCAGCTAATAAACTTGGTCTCTGACACCACCCAGAAGTATTCCGTGTCTCTGTAAACCAAGACAGGTGGAACTCGAAGATTTCAGGTGTGTCCCTGGCACCGCTGGGTTCTGACCCGGTTCTTCACCTCCTGATTGTAATACCAGAGTGGGGCAGTGCAGTGCAGATTAGCATCATGGGAAAGAGTAAAGCTATTGTTGCCGCATCCACATTGACAGGTGGCCGTGAAACACAGAAGAACATCCGAGCAGCAGACAGCAGAACAACTGTGACACAAGTTTTTGCACACTCAGAGTCATATTATCAAGAACGGCGATAACATTATCGCCGCTTTAGCAGCAGGAAACTGCCGCTAAGGAGGCGAAAAGGGGCTTGATAATATGCCCTAGAGAATTCCAATAGAAGCCCAGGTTTGTGGTCCTTCAAACCAGAAGCTGGGCTTCTATTGGAATTCTCTAGGGCATATTATCAAGCCCCTTATTGCCGCTTTAGCCGCAGTTTCCTGCGGCTAAAGCGACAATAATGATATTGCCGTTCTTAATAATATGGCCCAAAGTGTTGTTGTCTACTGGAAGGCTAAAGTGCTGGGGCTGATAGTGCTGCCAGAGTTTAGTCTAATTACTATTGCTTGGACTTTTTAAATGTTATTTCAGTCATTCTTTTTCTATTATACCTTGAGGAAACAAGCCACAGGCTGGTATTAGGGAACTCCTGTTTCTGAGGGGTGTGAAATGCATTGGCAAATGGTTATATTTATAAAACAAGCATCCTATCTGTGTCGGAACTCTGCATCACAGAATTCTTTATGAAAATGACCCAGTCTCACGTCTCCTTTGTAGACAGTTTGCCAATTGGAAGTCCATGTCGATCCCATAAAAGAGTTGGTGGAGGAATATCAGTTCTTACCTCCCCCTAATTTAAATCCACAAATATCTAAGCCAGTTACACTTAATCATAGTCAAATATACTATCTGGAAGGTACTCAGTACTTTGCTGTTTAGTGTGCTCTGATCGTAGTACGTCCTGGTAAAAAAGAACGGCCTGGTACACCAGTTTTAGAATGCTTCCCAGACATTGATGCACACGATACAAAGTTGCCATTAAAACATGGCATAATGACATTCTTTGCACTTTTTGTCACTACACCACTAAATTCTAAAAGCAGCAAACTCACTAAATCAGTCGTCAATTACACCTGATTTAAACACTGGTCAAGTATTTAGATACATTAGACAAAACTAGCTGAGCTACATTATGCGCATAGATCGAAAAACTAACCTCTCTGGTCAATGGATTGACCTCAAATATGTTAACTACCTACTCAGTTTTGACTGGGTAAGCAGCATCTTTTTTTTTTTAAATAATTCTTTTCAGCAACAAGTTATCATCTGGACGCCTTTGGGGATTTGTTGGCTGGCCTCGTCTGCTTCCAGCAGCTATTGCAGCTCTTCAAACTTTCATTAGAGTACCGTTGTGCACAAACTAATGTTTCCCTTTAAATTGAATGCCCTTAGCAAGGCTTTATGTTTCAGAGATGTCCTTCCGCAAGCACTTTGTAGAAAAAAAGAGACAGAAGCTAAATAAAGTAAATATGGTGGGTGGAAAAAATTATTGGTCACACGACATTAACGTGGCCTCTGTTAACCAGGAAGGGGTTTATACCATAGTTGCGCTGAGAATAAATATTGCTCTTGATAGAGTAGTAATTCCCTTGGTAGTTCATTCTTCAGTAAATTAGAGGAGGGGTAACGTTGCGGTAGAGGGTCTGATTGTCATAGGCATCATAGCTTAAAGCGTGAAATCACTTCCTTCTCATCAACTTTCCCCACCCCACCTCCATTTTGGTCAAGACTGAGAGATGTTACCTCAGAGGGTAGAATCCTAGCTAGCCACAACTATATCAGCCTGCCCCCATGCACTGACTGTGCATTTCCCCCAGTACATAGTGGTGGTGAACTTGACAACACTTCTGTCTTATGTCAAAGCAGTTATTGGCGGCCAGCATAATTTACAGGTACTGGATCAAAGATGAATATGCAGGTGCTTTTTATTCTTCAAGCTCCAGAGTTAAATACATTCCAAAGATATGACACAATGACTATGTTTTTAAAATAAGATGTATTTAGGAAGATGACTGGGTCGCATTTGAAGTTCCTCCATTCATGGCAAATGTAACAGGGACGTAACACAGCTGAAGGTGTAAGGGAATGCCCTAGTAGTCTTGGAAAGTCTGAGCATACAGTTCTATATAGAACGTCAGCTACTATGTTTTCATCCAATCTGGGCAGTATTCACACTTTGGTTTCAGGTCCAACTTATGTATGCCAAGGATATACAAATAAACTGTACTGGGGTCACGTGTAGGAAATACTTGCATCCTTCCCTCGTTTAGGACACCATTTGTCTGATTACATTGAAGGTGATGGCTTTAAAATATTTTATAGTTGGTGGCACAGGAGTTGATCATCATCATATGGTTCACAGAAGAGACAGCAGATCTCATTTATAAGAAATTGGATATAGATCTTTATAAAGTCCATACAAGGACATATATCAGTAAATTCAGTTGATGCTGAGAGTAGCTCAGATGTAAGCAAAGTGTCTAAGGCTGAAAAAGTCATGGCTTCCGACATTATAAAGTATAATCCCATGAAAATTTCTCATTAATCATGCAAAGACTAAGGGGCCTTAACGACGTACTGATAGCCTGCCTTTGTTTCAGAAGTGAACTATTCAGAATCCCCTAAAAGCCTTCAAAATATGGAGGAAGGTTTTGTCATTTATTTTGTTGTTCAAGTTAAAACTAAAATTGTCAGCAACGAGAAGGCCTGTTTAGCAGTATTTACAATTCACCCATTTTACAAAGCACACATGTGTATTTACATGATTCGTCTTCTGCATATGACATGAATTAATGTAGCTATTAAATATAATAGCACCTTGAAACTTATGGTGTACCCTTCAGCATTTCCAATTCAGTACAATAATAGTGATTTTTTAAAATCATCCATGTGCATACAAAGACTGCACCCTTGATTATACACATCTCTCATCTAGTTTAATGTAGCCAAGATACTTACAATATTGCGATCACAGTGCAGCAATGCCATAGGTAAATATTCAAATATGATACTTCACTGCCGCAAAACAATATTTTTATATAAATATTTCCCTTAGTTTAGAACAGCCCGCATTAAATTTGTTGAGAGGTGGAACTCACTGAATTTCCCTCTGGGGAGTTCCACATGCAGAGTTCCACATGCAGTGGAGTTGTGGTACGTTGCACTGCTCACACTGATTTTAAGCACCAGGAGCTTGTCCCATGTGGCGTGCCAGAGGGTGCTGCTACTTTCTGCCACTCAAGGAGATTTTTTTACACGATCGGCAGCATACTCACTGAAAGCGGCAGCTTTCTCAATGCAAGTGGTATCTATCTGCCATGAACTCCAGTGACCTCCCGTTTTGAGAAATCTCTCTGGGAGTGGGTCTAGTGCTTCATTCTGTCACTCAGGTTCGCCAACTTACTGTTGGCGAGCTGCGTGTGACGAAAAACTACCACACAGCAGTTGGCAGAGGTTTTCTGAGTGGGCAAAACTTTGCGAAATCTGCCGGTTGAGCAGAGTTTACCACCCACCCCTACTCAAAAGTGTTCCACCTGCTATTCATACTTAAAGAATATCCAAGATCTAGAATAAATATATATATCAATATGGCTATAGGTGTACATTGTGGAGGCCTAAAGGAAAAGTGATACACTCATGGCAGAAACTGAATATAGAAAGAATGATGGTTAAAATATCTAACTTACCAGCAATGAGCACGCATGGCTGCATATCTGATTACAAATATATATGTATGTTCAGCAGCACCCAAAATATGGGTAGTGAGTGTGATATAAATGTTTCAGTACAATAAAAACAATACAGTGCTACTTAACTACCTACATATCTAGGGAACTCTGAATATTAAGATGGGATACAATGCAGAGGGGTGGACACACAACAGTTGCAGGGCAGAGCGGAGGGAAATGGAGAGAGAAAGAGGATGCCTGGTAGAGCGTATGGGAGGGCACAAATAAAGCATAAAGGGGAATGGATGACAAGGCTTGGACTTTAGAGCAAATGGCAACAGGTAAAGCGTATGCAAGGTAGAACATGTGGAGGGTGAACACTGAAAAATGCAAAACAGTAAAGTGCTAAAAAATCATACACAAGGAAGCAGACGTTTTTGGTCATAAAAATGTGTAGTACATTAGGTGAAATTCCACAGGTAAGTGGACAAGCATTTTGCAGAAACAGGTGCAAGGTGCAGGTTATGGTGTGTAAAGAAGGCCTAACCACGGAAGAAGAGTGGGAGCACAGGATAAGGGGCTGTAGGAGTTTAATGGGTTTCATGATGAGCGGGAGTTTTCGCATATGTGTTTGTAGCAGGAGTAGCATAGTATGTGTGCTTGGGTACTCTTTTAGATGTTCTGGACATCTGGAGTTTAAACCGCAGGGAAGCACTGTTTAAAGAATGGGGACCGTGAGATTTTTTTTAAGTGGAGGTGAGAAGTTGATTGGTGCTTTTTCACTAAAGAGCATTATTTGTCTTCAGTAAGCTCATTTGATTCTCATTATTTCTTTACATGTTTAAAATGTTATAAATTAAAAAAAAAACACTTTAGAACTATATAAAACAGACTAAATAAAAATAATGTGAAGTAGAGAATTTAGGGGCATATTCACAAGAACGTGCGATAACTATCGCCATAGTAATTTATCAGCAGAAAAGTTAGCACTGCCTAACCCCGATTATTATCGCCATAATAGCGGGGTATTCACAAGCCTGTGCTACATGGCGATAATTACAGCGAACTACGGTGAAAACAGGCGACAACAACATCGCAATGGCAATAGTAATTCCTGCGTTAGCAGGCGATAGCTGTGGAACGGCACATCAGTGCCAGATAACTCTCCTTGATCAACCCAGGTGACATCGCATTGCGAACATGGCCCTACAAATATTAGGATGTGAGGATTAGGATGTCAAGTGAATAACAAATGCAGGAGACATTGTCTGGTTCATATAACATTTGGCATGCAGCCTGAAAGACTGCTGTGTCAACAGAGGCTCTTTGCCTGACCTCTGTGCACCCACTCTATTAAAAAATCCCGCCAGCCAGCACCTACAAGTGATGGAAATGTATTGACGGGTGGATGCTGAGGGGTTGGCAGATTATCAAAAAAATATGGCGGGGGCTAGGGGTGGTGGCGGTGGGTGTTGTGACCCTCATGGGTAACAGAGTTGCATGATTATTGCCTCCATGGCATCTGTGGGTCTTCAGGTGTGACTCTTGGCTGAGCTCCCTTTCATGTTGTGGGCAGTCGTCCTGCTTAGCACCAGCAAAAGGTAGGTGTAAAATCCCTGGTGATACCGCGGGCTATCCACGGTTTTTGCTTTGCTTTGCAGATCTGGAAGTTTGTTGTGAATGTGGTGTTGCGGTTTTCTTGTGTGTTTTTGCACGGTAACACCTTCTCTGCATCTCATTAGTGTTTGTTGGTGGTGTCCACCGTGGAGATAACTTTGGGGTCAATTATCGCTGGAATACTGGTGTTGTCTGCAGTTTGCACCAGCTCGTGAATGGGGTGTTAAAACAGACTAGACTCTTGTAAATATCATAAGAGGGAATAATAAACGTCATAAATGTGTACTAAGTAATGTGCTATTACAGGGAATGTAGTTTTCGCTCCAAAGGAAGAAGTATTGGTTTTGTAAATACTTGTTATGAGATGTTCCTGGTGAAGCAGGGTCCAGTTTTACCACATTCTTCCTCAGCTATTGTTCTCCACACCTGAAGCATGAGAGTCCTGAATGTCCCTGTTAGTCAATAGGTAAGGGTGTGCTACATTATCCATACTGCCTCAAGCCATCAGGGAAAAGGTAGGCCTTATGCATATCTAAAAAGATTACAGCTATCTCAACGGCGAATGCCACAAACCTCTGTTCACTGCTTTTCTGATAAACAAGTCACCAGGCCCCCAATCTCCGCCACCGACCTCTGTGTGCACATCTTTTTGCACATCACGACGTTGTAGCAATAACAGGATGCATCTACCACCTATAAGAACAAGATGGGGTAAGAGTAGGGGTGAGGGTTAACTGTAACTTTCTATAACTTCCCACCTGATGTTTTGCTTGCCTTTGAAACTAAGACAGCTGCATGCCTTAAAGTGACAATAACCTTTCAATGTGCTATGTACCATATAAGGAGATTCTGCCTTAAATCTTCTGAGAGGTGATGCAAAGTGTTTTGATAAAATGTTCAATTTTTTTATATGTTCACCGGTCATGCACCTGCCAAAGTTAGATCTTGCGGTCAACGGTTCCTCATTAAGAGAGTATAAAAGGGCAGCTCATCGGCCCATTCGTTGACCACCTTGTGCCGTGTATTTTCACCACGACAATGGTGGTCCCAGTTACCCGATATATTTCGTTTTTGATTGAGGTTGTAATCCTTCATTGTGTAGTGTAGTTCCTATATTCCCAATAGGCTTTGTGCATTGGAATAATATATCCTATAGATTAGACGTAGGACTGTGGTCGACTAGGTCTCTATAAAATATACTAAACTTAATAGTGAGTGCCAACTAGCTCAGGGGTCACTAGAAACGTTCTCGAATTCATAAGAAGGGATTCGTTTCTGACAACCGCATTAACATGACAACTTTGTTTTCCAAGAATAAGAAATATATCTCTCAGAGTCGTAGAAACAATAGATAAGTATTTCACTCAGTCAATCATGCATGCTTTCTCTCAACAGAGTTTGCAGAGAAATAGAGAGAAGGGTGTTTTCAATAAAAAGGTTTATTTATTAAACAGTCTTCTTTCTCATACAAGAGAAGTGAACTGCTACAATAGTTAAGCAGACTACAAAGTATAATGCGTACAGCGAGTATAGTATTATGAAATAATACTGTAAAAGCATTGTATGGTTTCTAAGCCATATAAAAATACATACATAAATAACATTGACTAAAAATACTCAACGGGTGCTTCTAAATACGCCTACCCCAGTGTACCTAACCAACGTCTAGTACGCGGGAAGAAGTAAGTATTGTGTAGCATGGGTTTAGTTGTTTTTGCCAAAATCTACCCAAGATTTCTCTAGGTTCTAGTCAGCTCCATACCTTAGCTAGAATGAAGGAAGTCTGGTATCTCAGTCTCGGGACTCGATTTCCCAACACCCCACAAGGGGAGCTTCGAAACACTGGAGCTGGATTCTCTGGAGGAGAAGGGCAGCCTCTTGATCAGTGCGTCAGTCTGATTCCTTCGGCACTTGCTGCAGCAAGCTGCGTCGGGCAAGTAGATAGTCGAACTGCTCAGAACCACCGTAGTTTGCCATAGCAAGTGAAGGTATATTTATACCTTGAAGGTGTTCAGGAATGCCACAGTTTGACGTAAAGTCGGGCATATAACCCCTAGGGAATAGTTGTTCTTTGCAAAGTACATGAGTTCTTGGACAAATCAATATTTAAGCAAGGGGAAGTTCCCTAACTGCTTAAGCCGATTTTCCAAGAAATTGTTGTGACGTTTGGTACGGGTGGAAGTAGCCATGCCTCCATTTGGGTCGCATGGTCTATGCCTAAATAAGGGATTGATTTCTATGCCTATATACGGGCAATGTGAATTGTACCTATATAAGGGCAAGAATCGGGAAAATTCACTCGGAGCACCACACAACAATTGTACTTTGAGATTAATTTTCTCTCTCTCCCTATTTGTTTGGATTGCTGTGAATTTAAACTTACCAGATTGCATGTTTTTGCTCATGATCTACGATGTGCCTTTGACACTTGTTACTTGCTAGATTGCATGGTGTTATTTTTGATTAATGATGTGTTTTTGACATCTACTGTTTAATTTTTTTGAATAAATAGTGTCACTCCAGACTCTTCCTGCATTTTGAGACGAATGTCTTGTTATTTCAGATAGCACACTTCTGTGCTAAATGATGTGGTACAAATCACACTCCAACACACATGCAAAGCTTGACCTATTTGAACCATAAGGCATCCTTTCTATTGTGGTGTCTGTTTAGAAGCCTGTACCAAGTAAGTGTTGTAGGCATATGCTGCACACATAAGCCATGAAACTTGAGTTACATAGCACAGTATCTACATGCCATGGTGCATCCATGGTCTCTCTGTAGGCCAGCAAAGAGGATTGAAAAAAGGCCCTCTGCAGAATGATGAGAATGCTCAACAGTACTCGTGTGTACTCGTATGATTACAAAGCATAATTTCAGCAAGCTTCTCAATCAATCAATCAGGAGTTTGTTAAAGCGCAACTACTCATCCGTAAGGGTCTCAAGGCGCTAGGGGTGGGGGGGGTGCAGGTTCCATTCCATCAAGGAGGGGGTCTGTCGAAGAGCCAGGTTTTGAGGTTTCTTGCGAAGATGGGGAGCGATGTTGTCTGTCTGAGGTGGAGCGGAAGGGCGTTCCATGCTTTGGCCGCGAGGAAGGAGAAGGAGCGGCCTCCCGATCTGGTCTTTCTGGTGCGGGGGACCATGGCGTAGGAGAGCTGGGCTGATCGTAGGGTCCTTTGGGGTGCGTGGAATTTGAGCCGGCTGTTCAGGTATGCTGGTCCGGTGCCGTGGAGGGCCTTGTGTGCGTGGGTGAGCATCTTAAAGGTTATTCTCGCCTCGACGGGGAGCCAGTTGAGTGTGCGCAGGTGCTGGGAGATGTGGCAGTGTTTTGGCAGGTTGAGGACCAGTCTTGCGGCGGCGTTCTGGATGTTCTGTAGCTTGCGGATGAGGTTTTTGTTTATTCCGGCGTAGAGTGCGTTGCCGTAGTCGAGTCTGCTGCTGACCAGGGCGTGAATGACTGTCTTTCGGTGTTCGAGGGGGATCCATTTGAAGGTCTTACGAAGGAGGCGGAGGGTGTGGAAGCAGGAAGATGAGACAGAGTTGATCTTGCGGTCCATTTTGAGCTCGGAGTCCAGGATGATTCCCAAGTTGCGTGCGTGGTCTGTGTGTGTTGGCGGGTTTCCGATGGCGGTGGGCCACCAGGTGTCACTCCAGGCATCGGGGTTTGGGCCCATGATGAGTACTTCTGTTTTGTTGGTGTTTAGTTGTAGGCAGCTGTTTTTCATCCTTTTGGCGATGGCTTCCATGCCTTCTCTAAAGTTGCGTCTGGCGGTGTTGGGCTCGTTGGATAGGGAGAGGATGAGCTGGGTGTCGTCTGCGTATGACACGATGTTGAGTCAATAGGTTCTGACGATGGGGGCAAGTGGAGCCATGTAGACGTTGAAGAGCGTTGGGCTGAGGGAGGAGCCCTGGGGGACTCCGCAGGTGGTAGGTGTGGGGTCTGAGAGGAAAAGGGGAGTCTGACCCGTTGCGTCCTGCCGGAGAGGAAGGAGCAGATCCAGTCGAGGGCCTTGTCCTGGATTACTGCGTCATAGAGTCTGCGTATTAGGGTGCGGTGGGAGACTGTGTCGAACGCCGCTGATAGGTCTAGGAGGATGAGGGCTACTGTTTCTCCTTTGTCCAGTAGGGTGCGGATGTCGTCTGTTGCGGTGAGGAGGGCGGTTTCCGTAATGTGTTTTTTTCTGAAGCCGGATTGGGAGGAGTCGAGGATGTTGTGTTCTTCGATGAATCTGGCGAGTTGGCTGTTGATGGCTTTCTCGATGACTTTCGCTGGGAAAGGGAGCAGGGAGATGGGTCTGTAGTTTTTGAGGTCGGTGGGGTCCGCTGAGGGTTTCTTTAGGAGGGGGTTGACCTCGACATGTTTCCAGTCGTCGGGGAACGAGGGGGTCGCCAGGGAGCGGTTGATGGTGTGGCAGAGCATGGGTGCGATGGTGTCGGCGGCTCTGTTGAAGATGTGGTGGGGGAAGGGGTCCGTGGGGGCCCCTGAGTGGATTGACTTCATTGTCTTCAGTGTGTCTTTGGTGGTGAGGGCTAACCAGTCATCAATCGCTGGTTTCCGGGTATCGGGGGTGGTTGGTGAGGGTTCAGTGTGTTGGTTGTCTTCGTCGAAGTTGTCGTAGATGCTCTTGATTTTGTGGTGGAAAAAGGTGCTGAGTTTGTCGCAGAGGTCTTGTAAGGGAGGGATGTCGGTAGACTCGCTGGTGGGTTGGGCGAACTCCTTGATGATGCTGCAGAGTTCCTTGCTGTTGTGTGCGTGGGTGGAGATTCTGTCTTCAATCGCTTTTTTCCTCGTTTCTCTGATGAGTTGATGGTGGGCGTTGGTTGCGGCTCTGAAGTTGTTGTGGGCTTCTGTGGATTTGGTGTTTCTCCAGGCCTTTTCGAGGCGGCGGCATGTGCGCCTGGACTCTCGAAGTTCGGTGGTAAACCATCTGGCTTTCTTGGCACGGGTATTGTTTTTCTTGAGGGGGGCTATGGTGTTGGTGCTGTCCGAGATCCATCTATGCAGGGTTCGGGCTGCGGTGTTGGGGTCGTCTTTTTCCGCGATGGTTGGGGTGGAGTTGTTGAGTGAGGAGGTGAGCTGGTCCTCGGTGATTTTGGTCCAGTTTCTTTGTGGAAGCAGGTGCTGGTGTCTGTGGATGGTGGGTGTTCTGAAGGTGAAGTGAATGCAACAATGGTCAGTCCATGGGAGTTCGGTGGTGTGGCTGAAGGTGATGGAGTTTCATGTAGTGAAGAGGGGGTCGAGGGTGTGTCCTGCTGAGTGCGTGGGCTCGGTCACGATCTGGCAGAGTCCAATGTTGTGGAGGTTGTCCAGGAGGCTTGTGGTGTTGGGGTCCAGTTGATTGTCGAGGTGGAAGTTGAGGTCTCCCAGCAGGGTGTAGTTGGTGGATGCGATGGCCTACGGGGAGATAATGTTCGTGATGGAGTTGGCGAAGGGTCCGCGGGGTCTAGGGGGTCGGTAGATGAGGGTTCCTCGGAGGGTGGCGGTGGGGCTGGCCAGTATCTTGAAGTGAAGGTGTTCCATCAGTTCTGTGGACTCGTCAGGGAGTGTGCTCAGGCGGAGGCTGGATTTGTGGACGATGGCGATTCCTCCTCCTGGGTGGGTGGGGCGATCCTTCCTGGAGATCTTGTATCCTTGGGGGATGGCGATGTCCGGTCCCGAGGTGGCGTTGGTCCAGGTTTCGGTGAAAAATGCTACGTCCAGGGTGGTGCTGTCGAGGAGGTCCCAAATTTCTGTGGCGTGTTTGTGGAGGGATCGGACGTTGAGGAGGATGCATTGCAGGGTCTTCGGTTCGGTTGTGTTCTTGTGGGCGGGTTGTGCTGGATCCGTGTTCTTGGCGGTGGTGCAGGTGTGCCGGTAGCGGTGTCAGCTGAAGGGTCCATGGGTGTCGGCTGGTGATGCTAGCTTGCAGTTGTTGTTGCAGCCTGGGTTGAGTGCGTGGAGTGCTGCTGGGTCATAGCGTTGGCGGGGCGGAGGTCCAGGGTTCCTGGTGCTGGTCACGGACGGGTCGCGGACGGGCGCAGACGTGCTTGCCTTTGACGCGCCTTCGGTGCACCAGCGGCGCGCCCGTAGCCCTTGGCCGCCATTAAGTAGGGGTCGGGGAGGGCTGGACAGCTGGGAGGCGGGAGCGGGGAGCGGAGCTGGATTGGGTCGGTCACGCTGGGGGGGAGGGTCCCCGGGGGCAGCAGCGGCGGGGAAAGGTAAAGGGAGGAAAGAAGGGATAAAGAAAAAAGGCAAAATAAGCAGAAATAAGGCACAAAAGAGCAGAGATGCAGAAAAGAGCAGAAAGGTGAAAGATGGAAATGGTAGAAAAACGAGTGAAAACGAGGGAAGGAGCAGAGGGAGAGAAAGGGAAAATGGGCAGAAATAAGGCACAAAAGAGCAGAGGTGCAGAAAGGTGAAAGATAGAAAGGGTAGAAAAACGAGTGAAGGAGCAGAGTGAGAAAAAGGAGACAGAGGTCCACTAGACCACCAGGGATGAGGCGCAGGGAAACCTGCGGGTGGAGGAGGGCCTTGATCACCAATACTCAAGAGTGCAGGGGCACCTCACTTAATGGTGGAGCTGCGAGGGTGGGAGAGCAATTTCACTGACAATGAGTCAGTGGTCTTGCACGCCTGTCCCCGCAGTGGCCGCCACTAAGAAGGGGTCGGGGAGGGCTGGACAGCTGGGAGGCGGGAGGGGGAGAGGAGCTGGATTGGGCCTGTCGCTCTGGGGGGAGGGACCGCGGGGGCAGCAGCGGCGGGGAAAGGTAAAGGGAGGAAAGAAGGGATAAAGAAAAAAGGCAAAATAAGCAGAGATAAGGCACAAAAGAGCAGAGATGCAGAAAAGAGCAGAAAGGTGAAAGATGGAAAGGGTAGAAAAAAGAGTGAAAAAGAGCGAAGGAGCAGAGGGAGAGAAAGGGAGCATATTGTGTTTGATATTGTGTGTCAATTTCCTCGACTACGATATAACACCAGACACAAATGTAAATTATGATGTGCATTTAGTGGGAGGGAGAGAAAATATGAGGATTGGGGATGATGTATTGTTTACTAGTGAGAATATTTAGTGTGAAATGTGACATCTGTAATTTTCCTTTGTTCAAGACAGCTCTTGAGGAAGGGGATTGCAGCTGAGGAAGTGGTACACTGGGATAGCATACGGAAAATGACTCTTTCCAAATATCTTTCATCAATGGAATGTTGTGCATTGCAGGGTTACCAATTAGTAAGAGGAGAATAACACTGCCCTTGTTGCGACTCAGCACCATTTAGTGGAAAACAGTAACATATAGCTTTTCTCTTAGGTTATATTTGTCTTTTATTCCCTGGATCATTTTCGACCATGCCTCACAATTACGCTTCAGTCTTTGATGTCATATCAGCCACCGCAGTGCAGATAACTTGTGGCAGCAGGATCTCCTGAATGATGGGATTTCTGTGCTGACGCATGGACTATAGGGGTTCTTCAGGCCCCTTTGTACAAAAATCCTCAAATGTGTCCATTACTCTGGAGTTTAGTTATTTAGTTCCTGTCAGAAACGTTATCGAAAAATATACTAGATGGTTCCTTTATACATCTCATACGTACATTGTATAGTTGA
Source organism: Lissotriton helveticus (assembly GCF_964261635.1). NCBI lineage: Eukaryota > Metazoa > Chordata > Amphibia > Caudata > Salamandridae > Lissotriton > Lissotriton helveticus. The sequence continues at coordinate 1,220,304,750 of NC_136068.1, forward strand.
TCAATGCTTTTGGGAGCTTTGCTGAAAATTACTAGGCAAATGAAAATGTTTTGGGTTAATTATGGGTCAGACTCTTTGATTGGGCTATTAAGAGGGGGCAGATGGGGAGGCATGATAGGGCACCAGCATGGTTAATTGACACTTCAATGGGAATGGTTATAATGCCCCCAGGCCATGGGTAATGCAAGGCACCACAGAAAATATTTAGGTAGTGAGTGGAATGGAGGCGGTACTATGGAAGTGCATCAGGGAAAACTAGCCATCACATGGGGGCTAGGAAGGTTATATCCACACGAGTCAACCTGCCTGTAAAAGCAGTGCCAGGGAACACCATCGAGAACCATGTAAGGCAGATCCCTTGTTTATAAAACTGAGGGTCGATAAGAAACATGTTTTCAAAGCTCATGGAAATCACAACAAATCAGCTACGTTTAGGAAAAAACACAGAAAGCAGTAGGCCAGCAGATGCCACACTAAGTGGGTAAATTAATGGAGATGGTAGTCAGTCAGGTTGTTTTTAGGTCGAGCATTCGAGACCTCTTGTATATACTTTTATATATTTTTATATATTTATATATGTATGTACTTTGTGGGCTCTGGAGATCAGCCCTAAGACTTGTCTGCTTCCACTTAGGGACTTTTTTTTTCTGTTCAACTGCCTCTATTTAACTGCATTAACAAAAAAGGACCAGTAGAGGTCAGTAAAATACCAGAATCGCTTTCTGCTTAGTGACTTCATTTTTTATTTTTTCTGGCAACTGCCTCTGTTTAACAATCTTGATAGAAAAAGGCCAGCAGAGGTCAATAAACTACGAAAATCACTTTAGCATTCTCTAGAATTCCAGTCCAAAGAAATTGTCTTCCACGAGCACCGTAGACAATAATATTTTTTCCAAATCTTGTATTTTCAGTGATATGACCACCAAAGGCCCTGATTTTATATTAAAAACAGAGCTTTGCACTATACCATTTCCCCCTAAAAGGCAATATTACTCTCTATGTGTTCCCATACCAGGCGTGTCACGCAATTTGGTGCTTACTTTCCACCATGTTAAAGAACAGTAGATGTTTCAGCATCCAGGCTAATGTGCTGCATTGCTCAATGCATATAAGGTCTTAAAGGCGAGACGGATTGCATTGCACATGCTTGTTTTTTGTGGTTTTTTTTGCAGTATCTTTGTTTCTTACTGCTTATACTGTAGTGTATCAGTACTGTCAGACAGACACCACACCCATTCTACTACAAAGGGAAGCTCATGTCACTATTTTGTAAAACATAAAAGGAAAAAACAGCACTTGAATTTTCCAGACTGACTGCATCATTGTCTCTTTTGCTTGTATGTTTCTACATCTCTGTATAATAAACCCTCTCCATCAGATTTCACAAATAACTGCTTTGCCTGCTTCTCTCTCCCCAATACTTGATTTTGAAAAGATTACATCAATTAATCTGAACACTGCTGAGGCTATGGCTCTTTTCATTATAACTCTGCTGTGCAGCTAAACATAAAAGAACCCTAGGGCCAATGATGTTCAGAGCAAATGATGTCCCATAGAGAATGCAAGCACGAACAAATGAGGGCCGTAAACTGCTCGGAGAGAGAAGAAAAGCAAGGAATGCGTGATTTACTAGATATGGTGGAACCTATAATACATACTTCCAAAAAAGGTAGAGCTCAATTATGGGAATACAAAGTGTTTTTCAAATATCAGGTGGCAAGATAAATATGAAGAAAACAAGAAAAAAGCTCCCTCCGTCTTTACCTACATGCCTCGCCTTCTTTTTGTCTTCCAGTGAATGCAGTTACCATAGTTACCGAAAATGTACTTGAAATAATCCAAATTGTCACATGATCGTACACAAACAGCTGCAGCGCATCACTCAACTTCACTTTACTTCTTACTGCGTCCCTAAGAGCAGCTGGGAGCCTGGCTTAATTGCTTAAACTTATTAGTTACCATAAAATGCATAAACTGCTGGGGAAAAAGGAGGCATTCATCTGCTGGAAAGCAGCAATTCCACATCAAATGAGACGTAATGTTGCCTATCACCCATCTTTCCTAATTTGCTAGTGGTTTAACAATACACTCAACATAATTTTAAACAACCCAATTAATGGAGACTGGAGTAGAATGAACAGGGTGTGAGACGCGTAAGTTGAGGGTGAGTGCACCAACGTGCGTGAGTGTGTGGATATGTGAATGTTGTGAATGGTAATTTTACAGTAGAGATATACAAATCTGCTCCATGTATAAGTAGAGTTTAGCTAAAAACAATCGAGTGATTGGGATTCATAAACGTAACTGTTCTGATGAATTGCGGCCCTCTTTTCCAGCACCTTGGTGTGGGCCAGCGCAGCAAAGCACTGCCCTAAGCCACATTGAAAGGGCAGGAATGCACCGTATTTATGCAATACAATGCATTCCTGCACTTTCTCAATTTCAGCAGCCTAGCACCAACGTAGGCACCCTTTCACCATGGTGCAAGGGTGACTCCGATCAGGGGCGTAACGCCCAAAAGGCTCAAAGGGCTTCAGCGCCACCTTCATCGCATGTGTCAGCCCGGACTGAGACAGCTCCCCCCATCCCCCCCACACACACACAGACAGTTCTTGAGCTGCGATGGGCTGGCAGGTCTGGCATCTTCTCACAGTTGTACCATTTCATAGGTCTTTAAAAGACCATTTACTTGATAACGAGACTTTGCTGTTTTTTCACCAGTTCCTAGAGCCTCTGCATCTCCACTCTGCCTATTCTTTAACCCATTGGGTGCTGGTGACGGAACCACTCCGTTACCAGCTTCGGATGGGCTGTGCTAATGACGGAGTGGTTACGTCACAGTCCGGCCGCCACGCCAGCGCGGCAGCAATTTCAAACCTGCGGTGAGCGTTCTATTGAGCGGGCGGGGCAGTGACGGAACCACTCCGGCACAAGCACAGCACGCCCGAGGCTCGTGACGGAGTGGTTCCGACACGAGCATGGCGGCGCCACACGGCCCCCCTCCACCCTAGCGCTGCGGCGGAATTACCGCTGCAGCCAAGGGGTTAAAGTTGCAAATTACTTTTGCTGCCATATTGTGAGAATGCAGTTCCTGAAAAGTAACCTTAGGCTTTGTTTTTTTTTCCAGTTTATATAGCACAAACTTTACCTGAACGTATTGAGGCACTTTCAGAAGCACCAATTACATTACACATTGCTGAAAGTATAAGCACCTCCCCCCCCGAAATGTGGCTCTCCATTGCTGAAGTATTAGCCCTGCCCAAAAGAATTTGGCTCTAGTTGTGCCCCTGCCTCTGTTGCATGCAGGATAGTTTTTGTGCAGGAAGGGGCACCTACTTGCACAAAACCTATGCCTAGAGGCATTTTCCTCTTTCTATGTGAAGACAAAGAAATAGGAAAAAATGAGGAGAAACAAAAATATTACTCCTCATTACGCCTCACCTCAAGAGGAGTGAGGATTTTGCGGTTTCCCAGGTTTACATCATTTTGTAAATCTGGGGCTGAGGCAAAAACCATGGATATTGCGCGGGAAAACCCACTTCAATGCTCATCGAACGCCTCCCTGACGCAGAGTAAGGCGACACAGCAATTTGTGCTGCGTTACCCTACTCAGGATTAATGAGGCCACTCAAGACCATGCATGGTGGCTTTGCGGGCTTCATAAATCGAATTCAGAGCAATGTGTCACGCATGTACCACTTCATGAGGTGCAAAAGAGATGCAGGGCTCTTATAAATAATCCCTTGGACTTTTAGTTCCATCTCTAACCGCATAAACACGAAAGGCCCAACAAATGAATGGAAGAGAACATTTCTCAGGTCATTACATTTTTTTGGGAACATATCTTTATTAGCATTTGAAAAAACAACAGTTGATGGACAGAATGCAGAACAATGTCATACATTCACCCCAGTACAGAGACCTGGGCCTAAATCCATTGTTTTTTTGCTCACCATTGCCATTCCAGTTTGAACCCAGCCATATGCAAATCAGTCTTGAGCCTGTGCCCCATGGGAACAGTCTAGCCCAAATTTTGTTAAAAAATTCCTTGGCCAACCCTGCATTAGTGAAGAAGTGCGTGCTATCCTTATAAATGATCTTCAATTTTGCGGGGTTTAAAAGATACGTTTGAGCTCCTTTAGCTTGCAGCGGGGTGATCAATTGACGAAGCTGCCAATGTACGTCCATAGTGTATTTACAAAAATCCGGGGTAACAAAGAACTCGAACCCGGGACCTGGTCTCTTTTTATCTGGCTAGCAAGTCTGTAAATATCTTCCCGGGCTAAGAAGCTGTTAAAAGAGATTAAGAACACCCTAGGTCTATTCGCGTTCCTATCACCTGTGTTGCTGTTACTGGAACCACGCATGTTAAAGGGATAACGTGTGATCTTTCTTTTTCCCTATCCCAGTCCCATTAACTTAGCTCCGGGAAGGCATTTTTTAATAGTTCCACGACAAACTTACGAGGATCCTGCCACTCTTTGCCTTCAGGCACCTGAAGGATTCTCAGATTGTGGCGACGGGCCCTATTTTCAAAATCTGCGAGTTTCCACTGAGTATCCTCCTTAATTCCCTGTAAAGTCTCTGTCACCCCTTTCTGTTGGTGAACTGTGTCCTCCAGGCTGGAAATACGAGCCTCCACCTCATTAAGCCTAGATGCCGAATCAGCTTGAGATTTCCCGATCCGACGGACCAAACTTTGAAGTTTCCGACACAAGGTTTGAACTCTTTAGCTTTCTTCTCTAGTCTCATCTGTGAGTGCCATAATGGACTCATAAATCAGTGCCAAGGATATATCACCATGTAAGACTTTTGAAGGGCCCTCGTGAGACTCTAAACCTTCTTCCTCCGTGTTGGCTACAGGTTTTGTAATTATTTTACGGACAGTGGAAGGGCTATCCTCCGTAATGTCTATCAAGTCAATACTACTAGATTCCAAGCTCATATGCTGAGCATACTGAGCAACAAGATCCTCACAGGAAGAGGGTATAGATGGCTCCGACATTGAATAAAAGTCGCCTGAGTCCGCATCATGTTGTATAAGTAGCTCTTCACTCCCACTGCCTGTTCCTCAAACCTGGCACAATCCGTTTCCATCTGAACAGCCCTCCTGATTATGCTGAAGCGCTTCAATATTTAAAGAGAGGCTGGAGTTAGTAGTAATGGTGGTAGATACCGCTATTGCCTCCTTTACTGGCCCCCCTTTTGTTTTCTCCTTCCCCGCAGCAGTTATAAATATTGCCGGTATTTCTTTACTCTTATCTCCTCCAACTCTCTTAGATTTGGCTATTTCAGAGAGACCTTTAGAGTTTTTAGTTATCTGTACGGGGGGCGTTGCAGTTTTGCTCACCTCAGTGAGGGTGCTGTTCTCTCCTTGCTCCTCGTGAAGCTGCGGCTTCCCCCTTAATCCCTTAGGAGGCATGATGGTTTCTCTCTCTCTCACTCTCTACTAGCTTCAATCCGACACCCGTCTAGAATCCAACTGGCCTCGCGTTGCCTCTCACCAGATGCGCTTCTGAGAGTTCGTCGCGGCGATTCCTGACGATTTCGTCCTATTCAAGTCCGACCTCCAAGCCCCGAGCTCCGTCCTCAGCAACCTGATATCCGAGGCCCCGAACGCCAGTACTATCAGGGCTGGTGTTCACCGTATCAGCCCCTGCAGTTGGACGACAGGCCGAGTCAGTGCCTCGGATCGCAGCCCGTTTGGTCCGGTCACGAAATGCAGATTCTCACTCTCTGCACTCCTGCTCTCCTGATCACATCACATCACCTGGTCTGCAGGTGAGTCGAGGAGCAAACAGCCCACGCGTTCACTCGCGTGGGCGCCATCTTGCCTCCCATGTTTTTCATCTCCAGTGACCATTGTGTTCCAGGACTTTTCGGTGTCATCTGGCCTCCCATTTGGTACTGAGCCACAGAAACTCCTTTACAAAAACTGTGCTAGTGGACGTCTGTGTAGTGCTCTGTCTGCTTCCTTTGCATATGGCCGTACTTTCAGATCCAAGTCATTTCATTCAGTGATGAAAATTTCCAAGAAACTGTTGTCATTCTTCGCTACTTTAAGGGCTAGATTTATATATTTTGCTCCTGTCTTTTCAGCTTTTGGCTGTGGGAAGCAGTCAAACTGACAACCCCCCTTATTAAGCAGTGTAATCCTACCAGTGGTTTGTGCTGTGTCAACATACCCCTGGTAAGAGGTATCATTGCCATAGGATGAAACACATGGAAGAGAAGGTTATGTAGTGCCTGTTGGAGGAACATATAATGGAGAATTCTAGAAAAGCTCAGGCCCTCCAAGAACCATTCATCCTAGTACCACCGTCAAACAGTGTGAGTTGATGGTATTGAAAACCTTTTGGGTGTTGACTAACATCATCATGTGGGCATTTCAGCTTAGACAGAGTTTCCTCTAACACTCAAAGGTAGCACCTGACATTTAGCACCATGTGGCACTTTGGGATAAACCTGGCATGGTCTGTTTGAACCAACAGTGGTAGCAAAGGGGGCCACCTCTCCATCAATAGTTTTCTCAGAATCTTTTAGTTTAGTATTAGTTGAAGTCTGTGGGAGGTTCTGTGTGTGGGGTTGCATTCAGGTTTCAAGACAAAAATAAACAAGGCCTCTCAAGTTGTGCTCGAAGGTGCCCCTTATACATTTGTGCAGAATACATGTGGGCAAATCTGGGGGTCAGAAGGTCTGAGTATCATTCATAGAAGTCCAAAGGTAAGCCATTGTCATCCAGGGTTTATACCAAATTGCTTCTTTCATTCCTGTTTCAGTTATTGTCTGATTAATATTTCCGGTTAGTCCTGCACTACACAGGTCAATGTTATTTTGTTGAGAATGTGTGCTCATCAGTTTGCGATACTGCATCTGCACCCTTATGCCAGTTAGTGTATTAGTCAAGAATCTATGTAGTTATCTCATTCTGGGTCAATTGCATGTTCCTTGTACCATTATTGATTTGAGAGATAGGGAGGGGCACCATGTTGGACCTCTCATCCTTTGGGTGGTCTTCCCCCAACTTTTTGCCTTTTGACTCCCACTTTTTGCTGCATCTTTTTGTTGGCCTTAGTACTCTAAGCACTTTGCCACTGCTAACCAGTGGTAAAGTAGATGTGCTTCTCCCCTGAAACATGGCGACATTGGTATATACCTAACTGGCATGTTTAGTTTTATATAAGTCCCTTGTAAAGTGGCATCCCAAATACCCAGGGCTTATACTCTAAATGCTACTAGTGGACCTGAAGCACTGGTTGTGCCACCCACCCAAGAAGCCTTCCAAACCTGTATCAGACCTGCCATTGATAGGCCTGTCTGTGCAGTTACAACCACTTCAACTTGCCATTTAAAACCAGTTGCCGAGCTTTATACTCCCCTTTTATTCACATGAGTCACCCCTAAGGTAGGCACTAAGTGACCCTATGGGCAGGGTGCTGTGTAACTAAAAGGCAGGACATATACTTTTAAGTTTCAGATGTCCTAGTAGTGAAAAACTAAATTCGTTTTCACTGCGGTGAGGCCTACTTCTTCCACAGGCCGGCATTGGGAATTAATTCCCTTATATACTTTTAAATGGCAATTCCTGATTAGAAAGGAGTAGCTGTGTCATGTTTAGTATGGTTAGAATAGTAATGATAAATCCTCTTTACAGGTAAGGTTGGATTAATCACTACTATTTTTGAAATGCCACTCTTAGGCAGTAAATATTTCTCTGCTCCTTACTAACCTCTGTGTGCCTGCAGCCTGTCTCCAATCCACGTCTGGCCAGGGTGAGAGCTACACTTTGTGCATACTGTCTAGACAACCACCTCACAGGTAGAGCTGGGAATGACAGTGGATCCATCTGCATTCATCTACATACTGATAGCCTTCATAGGCTGAGAGGGTGAGAGGTGGTTCATACCTACATCTGAATAGGCGGGGTCCTGCTCTCACGCAAAGGGCTGATTTACCCCCTACTGGTAGACAGGAGCCAGGGTTGGTCTGAAAGGGATTCTTGTGTACTTCTGAAGAATCTGTTGAAATCGCCCCCATATCAAAGGCACTTTGGGAAAATAAGTGTAAAGGCTCTGGCCCTATAATATTAGTACACTATTGGACCTGGAAGAAGCTATGCTGGAGTAAAGGCTGCTCTGCTGAAGGATTCCTATCTTACTGGCTGTCTGTTTCAAGAAACTGATGCTCAGTCTGTTTGACCTGCCCTGCTGACTGCTGACCTCCGTCCTGCTGCAAGAACTGCCATATCCCCAAAGTGATTCCAAGGACTTGTTCGCTTGCTCCCTGTTCATGAGATCTCAGGGCCATCAAAGATCACACCACCAGCAGCGGTGTGTTGTGACCAGAAGTCGTAATCACCAGCTCTGTGTTCTGCCTGCTTCAAGACCAGCATGTGTTGAACATGTTTGGAGTACAACCCCAGCTGTGACCAAGCATATGCTGAAATATTTTCCAAGCTCAGAGTGTGTGGAGAGCTGCTCATTTCCAGCTCAAGTGTTTGTGTAGCGTTCAGAGCGGTGTATCTGTGTGTTTGCCCCACAGAAAGAGCAGCATGCGTGCAGTAGAGACACGTGTTCAAATCTGCCTGGTGCACCCGATCGCAGCCTCAGCCTATCAGAGCATTGCTGGCCAATGAAGTGTACCATCAAGAACACCGAAAGGATCCTCTGTTGTGTCAAAAGACCAAAAGCCAGAATCATATCTCGCACGTCATGCCCAAACCACCACATTATCCCCGACAGTGTCGAAGTGGCCACAGGGCAACTAATCGCCAGGTAGCCTCAACCAACTGAGACAAAGAATTGTGAGTAGCAAAACTCGTTTGGTCTCTGTTTCCGCTTGGTGTGTCAAGCGGCTGAGCTTAAAGGGGTGCATCTACTTAGGGAAGACTGTGGTTTTTGTGGGTTCCACCCTTTCTGGTCCCGAGGGAGGGTTTTGATTGGATTGGTAGGTGCATGCTTTAACCATTGTGGGGTTTCACTTCATACTGGTTGAGTACCACAGTCCTGCAGCTTGAGTGCTCGTTCCAACACACCGAGCCAGACATTATCATAACACCCCTAGTGGGAGCACCGCCATTTTGAGAGTACATTCCTGCATCAGAGCAAGACATTACCATAACTCCACACATGGGAGCACCCATATCTTTCTAACAGCACTGTCATGATTAAAGTTTTAATGGTGATAGCTGGAGACATCATAATTCAAATTTTGTCAAAATGACCCTAATTTATTTTTTTATAAATCTTTGCGGAGTCATGTTGCAGTGTATTTATTGAGTTGCTGTATGTGTGTGTGCTCAAATACTTTACACATTGCCTCTGATGATAAGCCTAACAGCTCTGAATCAAGTTACCAGAGGGTGAGCATAGGTTATCCTTGGTGTGTAACTTACTTACCCTTAATAGAGTGGCGGATTCTGCCTGGCTTAGGTGCATACCCTAGCCAACCAGAAACCCCTTTACTAACACACCCTTATGTTCTGACTTCAGTAGTCAAACCAATAGAAGTCCTGCTTGTCTCCTGCGGTGTGTGTCCTAACTAAATAGTCCTTGTGATTAAGACATCTACGTTATTAGCCAAATGTGGCAGACGCATGTTTCTTCTTCTTAGCCGACAAACACTGTTTCTAAGTTGGGACATCAAATGCCTCTTATTCCAAAACTGTGAGGCATTCATCCAGCTAATTCAGGTCTAATTCAAGTGTTTCCAAACCCCAGTATGTTTCCAAATATTGACCTCTGATAATTAAATTAGAAGTCTCCCACTCCAGTTGGGTGACAGAGGGTGTGGCCTGATTTTCTGTAAAATAGTGCTGCATGGTGTCAATGATATCCGATAACATTATTTTATCTGTCTCAAATTTGAAAAATCCTGCTATGTTAGATTCCATCACGAGGGCCATAATTGAGTCAAAAACGGTACTTGAGATGAAAAAAGAGTAAGTGGTACTGGACCTAATGCTGTTGAGCAGACCAAACAAAACTAGCTGAAAGAGTGACCAGCAGCAAGAACTAAGTAGCAGAGCACACACTGTAGGTCTATGAATTAAAAGCGAGCCTAGTTAATATGTTGGAAAAGGTTTGGTACCTCGAATATAAAGCAGAGGATACTGAAGGTGATATCGAAGAAGCAATCTCTGATTCATGGATATTCCAGAGGGAGAATAATGAAAGGTCATAGAAGCTTTTTTTGGAGCAATGGATCCACGAAACCCTGATTAAGGAGGGACTGACAAACTTCTTTGGAGTTGTGCAGGCACAGAGCCCCAACCAGACCGCCCAAACCACTAGAACCCCCTATATGATGATAGCCAAGCTGTTGCATTTCTGCTATAGGGATGTAATGCTCAGGAAAGCTAGGTCTCAGGGGCCCTGCTGATAGAGAACTCAAAAGTGATCATTTTACCAGACTACGTGGCAGTGATAAAGCAACAGAGAAGCTCCTTCTGTGGAGAGGAAGTTAAACTGCGGAAACTAGGGCTGCAGCGCATGCTGTTGCTTCCCACTAAAATGAAAATCATTGTGGATGGGGGAGCATTATTCTTCACAGAACCAAAAAAAGTGTGGGACTGGACAGAAGAATCACACTCCTCAAGATGTCTGGAACCGAGACCGAAGTGTCTCCAACAACAGAACTGGAAAGCCTGCTAAGCAAGAATAGTCTTTACTCCAAATCAAGGTCAAGACTGATTTGCATACGGCTGGGTCCAAACGGAGGTGGCATTGTGGGTGAAAAATTATGGGCTACGATGTACCCTGAGCGTTTGGCAGTGGCTGTGATTCATTAAAAAATTCCGTCCATCATCTTGTTGTTGTAGCTCTCAATCAGGTAGCGGCCGAGCGTATCAAATCAATAGCAGAAGCAGCAATCTTAAAAAAGTCATCTGAATCATAGAGATAGGAAACAGGCCAAGAGGTAGCCAGTTGGAATGGAACAACTTTGAACGTCGAAATAGAACATATGGATGATGACTGCCCACAAATCATACCTAAAATGGGAGATGACCTCCTGTAAATAGTTACTGGTGCATAGCATGCAATAGTACGACAAAAACTCCCAATACCCATCACCAAATAATTGACCTGCATGTACAAACCTTTGTAGCCCAATGGAATCAGCTACCACTATATTTACGCTCCTATGTCAATCTAACCTCTTTTAGAAAATGTGGTAAAAGCATGGCTCTTCAATCGGTAAAAGCATATCAAATTCTAACATGTGTCTGTGCTTAAATGTCGACAGACCACTTTGGGGGTGATTCATGCACTTAATGAATGTATTTAACATAACATATCATATCCTGATTGTCACTTAATGGATAATCAAGTCCAAATGAATGGCAGGGGCTTTGGGGCGGCCTGGCAGTAGTACGGTGTTATGCTGATTGGTCTGGGCAGAAGACTTTGTAACAATGGGTGTGCGAAATCCACATAATTTGTTTATTTGTAATTATGCGAAATTGCGGAACAAATACGCAACATTTTAGTGAGAACTGCATCCTCTATCAATTTTAGGCACAAGGATGCATTTAAACAAGAGCACCAGAAACAACAGTTGCTCGTGTTCTGTTACTGTGTGAATGGTGCAACCTGCAGTCATTTGCAGGTATGATTTACCTGTAATTCTTGCAAATTGAACCGTTCAATAGCATACATGGTAGATAAGCCTGCCTGGATCGGTATTGGGGTGACATTGATTATTGCCTTAAATAAACCTTGGACCTTTATGGCATCTAAGCAGCTAAGCATAGCATACGAGTTACCCTTGGGACAGTTCTTGATAAATGTGACACTGATTAAGGCTATCACCTATGTGTGTACAAGGCGCCCCCTAAAAAACTACTCAGTAAGATCGGGCACAAATGGGGGAAAAAGAAGAATTACAGTATACTGTCTCACCAACCTGTATTGCTTCTTATGGGGCCATGGTTAGCCCCCAAGGCTGGCCATATTGTGAACAAATCTATAATATTGGACCATGATTTCCTTGCATCAATTTCTTTTAATGTATTTTATAACGATCTATAATTTCTCTTAACTTTATTTTTAATTTCTTTTATATATTTTACTCAATACAACAAGTGCATACACACAATATATATGGTGCTGTCCTATTCTGTTTACAATGCTCTACAATATAATACAATGGGTAGGGTTGACTCATTTCAATTCATACACGTTCTTCTCAAGCTTTGAGACACAAGCAACCATTTTCAAATTCATAAACATAACACAATCTTTCACCCTCCCTCAAACTAAACCACTCATTCTTCATACTCACACTCATTTATTCCCTCCTGTCTACCATTCATGCTTGTTCAGACCCCTATTTACAATCACTATCAGAAACCAAAGCGGAAGTGACTATTTTTCTAAGCCGCTGTTGTGCTGTAGGTTGCAATCGTGTATAGTCCGGTCTACGATTGTTTTGGTAGGCAGTATGTAGAGTCTCCACCTTCTTCAGGGCCATGTGACATACCACATGAAATGGTGAATCAACATAGGTACTATCTGGAAATGATATAGAAACTCCTTAAGTGCGAGCCTGAATATGCCCTCTAATTTGAACAAAAGCCATATTCCCTGTTATTTCTTCACAACGGAAGAGAAAAAAACATTCACCAGTTTTTAGTGAAGAGGATTAAAAAAGGAAAAAAGTGAACTAAAGTATTTTTCTATATATGAAATGAATCGACACTACACATTGTATTATATTGTATAGCATTGTGTAACACAGAATTGTACAGCATCATATATATTGTTTGTATTCACTTTTTCTATTGAGTAAAATATATAATAGAAGTAAAAAATTCAAGATAAGAGAAATTGACGATAATTATAAAAGAAATTAAAACAATTGATGGAGGGAAATCATGGCATAATTTCATAAAATTGTTCACAATATGGCCACCCTTGGGAGGTAAGTATGGCCCCATAAGAAGCAATACAAGTCGGGTGGGGCAGTATACTGTAATTCCTAAGGCTATCACCTAGTCATGGGGAATGGGAGGTGAGGAGCCACAGGCAGATACCCTTATGGAACTCCTCTTCACGTGAGGGAAAGGTTAACATTTTATCCATAGACTTTTAGGTCTATTAGAACATTTAAAAAGGGTCTAGATGCCCTAGAAAAGAAGTTGAGTACATATCTGGAGATTATTTATTGAATGTTGAATGGACATGGGCACTAAAGCACATTCCTAATGTGTTCCAGAGTGCCTTATGTGGATAGCACAGACTTGATCACAGCACAACTACAAATTATGTAGCCAGATGTGTCACTTGTCTTCCCCAGATGGAAAACAGAGGGGGAGAGTTCGGTCACGTGGTGCGATTTTGTGAGGTAATAAGACAATGGGTGAGAGAGATGGCAATGCATATTTTGGAGGCCCTAAACCTGACAAATCTGACAGCTAATTCATTGACCTCGCATAGTTTCTTGTAAAGAGGCTAACTGATGCAGCAGAGATCTCCACTGCCGGCAGGCCTGGGCTGATAGAAGACAGACCTATGGGGGTTTGTGGAAGCAGAAACGACTGCTAGCAGTTGTTTATAGTATACAATGCATGGATCAAAAGTAGTGCTAAGCTGGAAATCCTTGTGATGAGCTATTAGCCACAAATTGGAAGACAGGCCCCCCATAAGATTTATAAAACTAGAGATGATGAAATTTGACTAGAGTGGGAGCAACACCATATAGTACATCTTTGACGGAGCAGACAATAGTTGGGTAGATGGGCACAACTGAGGGCACAAACACATCAAAGGGTTCCAGGACTTTATAAGGATGTGGCATATTGGTAGGTTAGATAAGATGCAGGATGTGAGGATTGTTTCATCACCTTTAACATTAATCTTTTTTTCAATATGGATGCAATGCTGATCTCAACTACTGTTGGAAAGACCATGTCATACAAATGGAGTCAAAGATGAGGACGTTACTTAGTGTTGACAGGTACATGTTGTTATGGTTATATCATGCCCAAGGTTCTCCCTAGAGTGTGCAATCTGGATATTAATAAAGAATAATTGAAAAAGGTAATGATAAACCCCATTATTGTCCTGTGGGTAAATCAGACGCAAATACTCCTCACCAATGGTGTAAAAGGGAGTAGTTCTGGGACTATCCGAATCGGTTATTTCAGTGCATCTGTAATTGCTCTGATTGTGCCTTGAGTTTGAAGAACTTGCTAATGCCATACAGTGATATACAATGGTAGAAGCAGACATTCCTATAAGAGGTATTTCAGAGTACATGGCCTAAGGTCTTAAAATGTGATCCTTAAGATCGGTAAAATGTGTTTTTTTATCAACAATATATAGAATTGTGCAGGTTGTGTTAAAGAACTAACTCCAGCGTGAGTTCACTACTCGTAATAGTATGGGGCTTTCTGGAATTGATCATGCCCAAAGTTACCAATAACACCTGGTATTTATCTCTTTAGTTATATATATATATAAAAAAAAAAGAAATGTTAATTCAACAATAATTATACCAAAGATTAGACTAGGATCTCGATCTTGGTCAATGTATCAATGTTATACCTTTTAGGTAGATATTCTGGTATCACTGTCTGTTTTCTCGCTGGCAAAGACAAAAGACTGCCCTTGGGGGAGACTGAATGAAACAAGCATTTGCAATGCAATAGGTCTCGCATTAGGAAAGTTTGAGCTATTGGTATTGTAAATGACACATTTTTTATTTATGTTTTGTTTTTGAAAATAGCGAAATTAATAGCTTTGTCATTTACAATGCCAATAGGTATAACTTTGGCAAATGTGACACCTATATCATTTGTAATGCAATATGTGTAGTATTTACGTGACTTACATGTATTGATATTACAAATAACTATTTTTTTCAATAATTAATACTTAAATAAAAGTTATTGTAATTTATAATGGCAATAGCTTAAAGTTTTGTAAATAACTATTGTGAAGATTATGTTCAGTGTATTTTATTGTGACGAAATTTGCTAGAACAGAAGTGAAATATTAACATCTTTTTGTTACATTTGTAATAAAGCTTGAAACATTGAGAGAACATATTTGAACCAGGTGTTGTTGAATGGTTGCACAGATTGATGCTGTGGTGGCGCTGAGTGATGTTGTGATGGCGAACGAGTGATGCTGTGGCGTTCAGTGATGCTGCGGTAGCGCATAGCAATGTTGTGGTGCCCCTGAGTGATGCTGTGGTGGTGCGGAGTGATGCTGCATGCTATGCTATGTTTTGTTTTGCTATCCTATGTTTTGTTTTGTTATGCTATGCTATATTTTGCTATCCCATGCTTTGATTTGTTATGCTATGCTATGCTATGTTGTGTTTTGTTATGCTATGCTATGTTTTGTTATGCTATGCTATGTTTTGCTATGCTATGCTTTGTTATGCTATGCTATGTTTTGTTATGCTATGCTATGTTTTGTAGTGTTTTATTATTATGCTATGCTTTGTTTTGCTCTGCTATGTTTTGTTAAGCTATGCTATGCTAGGTTGTGTTGTGTTTGGTATGCTATGTTTTGCTATGCTTGTTATGTTTTGTTTTGCTATGCTATGTTTTGTTGTGTTTGGTTAAGTTATGTTATGTATGTTATGTTTTGCTATGCTATGTTTTGTTTTGTTATGCTGTTTTGTTTTGCTATCCTATGCTTTGTTTTGTTATGCTATACTATGTTTTGCTATCCTATGCTTTTTTTGTTATACTATGCTATGCTGTGTTTTGTTATGCTATGCTATGTTTTGTTATGCTATGCTGGTGAGGGGAGGGCTGACAGAGGGGCTGACAGGCAGGAGATGCAGTCAGAGGGGCTGACAGGCAGATGGAGCAGACAGAGGGATTGACAGGCAGGTGATGCAGGCAGGGGTGCTGACAGGCAGGAGATGCAGACAGAGGGGCTGACAGGCAGGTGGAGCAGACAGAGGGGCTGAAAGGCAGGTGGTGCCGACCATGGGGCTGACAGGCAGGTGGTGCAGACAGAGGGTCTGACAGGCAGGTGGTGCAGACAGAGGGGCTGACAGGCAGGTGATGCAGGCGGAGATGCTGACAGGCAGGTGGTGCATGTATTTATATATATTTGAAAGTATTTAATATAGTTCAAGTTCAAGAAGACTTTATTTCGGTCAAAATGACCTACAAAGTACGAGACACAACATTCAATCATTTCTAGAATTACATCATACAACCACTTAAAATTAACAAGATTGTATGTAAAGCCAAACACTTTGAATTGAGAAGAGAGTCCCTCGGAAGCTAGGAGAAAACAAAGCCATCCCTTGAAGAAGAAACCCGCATTAAAGTGGCAGGGTACAGCCGGAAGAAACGTGACTATCAACAAAGAGAATTCAGCAGACACACCAAAGTGAAAGTGCCTCTTTCAGCTTTTTTTTATGAGGCAGCTGCACGTGAAACAAATGATATTGTGTATTTTATGCCTTGGAATGAAGAAAGGCTAAGTGGAAATTCTATCACAGTGGCAACACTAGCTCCTTACATTGTATAAAATGCACAATCCGCCCCTCTCAGTGATGCAAAACTTCACTTAATCCCTGATAGCAACATCCTTGGACAAGCCTTGTACTCTCCAAAACATTGGTCCTGTATACAATGCACAGAAGCAGTTTTATACTAGCAGTCGGGCCTACATTTCACACCACTGTATTTTGAATAATAAACTTGGGAACCCCGAAAGGAGGCCAACAGGGCGGTATGTGCCTTTCTGCACACAGGAGTTTAAAACAAGCTATATTTCACAAGAAGCCAACATCTCCTGAAAGTTGTAAGACCGGAGCAGTGTCAGTCACATCCGAAGCATCCCGGATATGCGACTGACTTTGCCCAGGCATATCGGAAAATGAAAGATCGCAGTTTGGGGTTTTTGTGGTGGGCTATTGCCTCTGAAAGGCCAGTACAGTTTGGGTAATGTCACTTACCTATCAGGAGTGGGAAAGGCGATGAGCGATGCTGCATTGAGCGCTCATGATTGGACTCCCCGCAGGGCACTGCAAGCTTTTGACACTGCACAGCAGTTTGTATCATGAACTGATCTCGAAGCCAAGAGGGGAGTTCTAACCCTGGGTTCTGGAGTGGAATGCTACTCACCCATAAGCGCTTGGACACCTCGTCAGGGGCAGTAAGCGCTATATAAATAGAGTGTACAATTACAGTTACAATCTTCTGACAACACATGGCATCCATAATAATACCTGGTGGCACCATGCATTGACATACACTGCATCATGTGCCGTGCTTCGATTGTGCCTTTAGAAATGTAACAAGGAGTGATGGGAGCCTAGGCCGCTCGACTCAGCTTCACTGTGGGCAAGGACACCCCTTTCACGCTCCCCCCAGCTGGCCCTACATTCAAGGCTAATTCAATGGAAACGTCACTCGCAATCATTTTGGGACCGTATTAGGCGCTGATAAGCTAGCCTTCCCTTCCATATTGCAAGCTCCTTTTCTCAATTCAACGCCAGATTCTCATTCAATAAAACCAAGACAGTAATGGCTTGTGCCCATGGCTTATCTATTCTAAGCGAATTTCGGCAGGTGTTTCTGGTACATTTCCGAATATCAGAGCTTGACCATCTTAAATAAAAATAAAAAATAAAAAAAAGTTACATTTTATGTTGTTTAATTACCCGGTCTGATAATCGCTTAGACTGACAGAAAATGCACAGGGATGCTATCATCATGCAACCAGAGCTGAAGAAGTTCACGCCGCAGCTCGGGTGCCGGGCGCGACACAGGAAGCCAGGCGGGACTTCCTGGGACTGCCTTCTTAAGGGCGGGGCCACCAGCACAGACAGGAAGCGGACAGGAGCCTACCCCGCGCTCCTGTGAAGAGAAGGGAGCAAGCGTGTGACCCAGCGGGCCTCCCGTGCTAAGGGAGAGCCCCGCCTGCTGCTGAGCCTGCACCGCTGCCGCAAGGAGATTGGGGAGAGAAGCAGAGGGGGCTCAAGGCACATTGCCGGTACCTGCCCCCGCCGCCTACCAACCCCATGCAGTCGCCACCACCGCGGGAAGAGAGGAGTCCGACAGACCCGGTGAGGGGGGGCATCGGGGCACATTGCCGGTGCCCGCCCCCAAGTGAGGGAAGCCCCGCATGTGCCCAGTGAGTGGGGGGGTGGTGTGTGTGTGTGTGTGTGTGTGTACATGCGCGTGCGTTTGTGTGTGTATGTAAGTCCCGCGTGTGCCCAGTGTGTGGCGTGGAGGGAGTGTTTGTGTGTGTGTGTGTGCATGTGTTTGTGCGCGCACGCATGTGTGTCTGTGTGTATGTGTTATCGACTTGCTGCCAATGTAGGACAGGAGATGTGCACGGCGTGTGGGCGAACGTGTGCGCTCCCATGGGGGAATCGCCTGCGCGTGCCCATTCCCCGGTCTCACATTCCCAGGAAGTGGATGACAAAAGATGCTTCGCTGGACAGCAGCGCTTCGCACTGCTCACACCAGCTTGACCTAAAAACGGCACATATGCTGCATGAGGCAAAATCATTTAATAAGCCTCATCCTACAGTGCCTTAACTATTAAACACATACAGTAACTTTTCATTCTATTATGTTGTTTACTAAAGCCCTTTTTACAATATTATAACTGACAGTCCCATTAGATCTATTTAAATCATCTAAATGATTCTTTACTATAAAAAACACAAAGAATATATCAACAATAAAACTATCGGCAATATGACAGGCTCGCTCATGTCGGACTGAATCAAGGTCCTCATTTTCATAAATTAGAATGCAAAATTGTCATTATTCCCTAGAAACTGTATCTCTTCCCATCTCATCATACTTATCAAAACATTTTGATATTTTGTGGCAAACATGCATTTCCCTTCAAAACATTATGGGGCATATTCTCAAGGACACATCGCTGATTTACCGGCACTTTTCTGCCACGAAAGTGGTGATAGAGTCATCGCTCTTTTCACAAGCCTGCGCTAACAGCCGACATCGCCAGTTTACCTGCGATAGCTGTGGCTGAAAACATCGCCAAGGCTGACAGCGACAACTAACACTAATCATATGCAGAGTAGGCGTTCCCATTCAAAAACTCACGATGACACCACTTTGCGATATTCTCAACGACCAGCCAGATTGGCAATGCTGGCCTGAAACAGGCGATAAGCAGCAGCAGACCTGCTTTTTTCTGGTCTTAAGTAGGACGAAAACCTGCAGTATAAAGGGAGCCCAGGTCAGTGCCACATCTGAAGACCAAGGTATGCAATGTAGCTACTAATCATGCAGC
This sequence comes from Lissotriton helveticus, assembly GCF_964261635.1. Taxonomy (NCBI): domain Eukaryota; kingdom Metazoa; phylum Chordata; class Amphibia; order Caudata; family Salamandridae; genus Lissotriton; species Lissotriton helveticus. The sequence goes on from NC_136068.1 coordinate 1,220,323,997, forward strand.
TTGGAGAACCAAGACAGCCACAACACCCACTGCCACCACCCCCAGGATCACCCCCACCCCCAGGACCACCACCCATCGGACTACCACCCAGGCAGCACAGAACAAGAGAACCTTTCGCCCTCTAGTACTTGTCCACAATAAGAATAATCAAAGTCACTAAATAAGTTCAAAATGTTTATTATGACTATAGTGATTCATCAAACAGTATGTGAAGCACAAACAGCATCTAAATGCATTAAGCTAGCATCATCAGCATTGTTACAATACCATAGAATACAAAAAGACCCATCATTGAATAAAGACTGTGAAAAAGTCAAAATAACTAAGCCTAATCACGCTGCCCTCGGCAGTAAGAAGTTAATTCACATAACAGAAGATCCTTAGGCGTTATTAGCTGACCCCCTACCAGAAAGCCTAAATGCAAAGAGGTTTACATCATAGGAACAGCGGAGCTCAGCTCCATGGAACAGCTGTCTTTGAGTGTGTTTCAAAAATATGCAACCATGTCATGTCAAAGCACGTATCATCAATATGGCAGCTGTAGCTAACATGTTTTACCTAGGTAATAGCGACTGAAGAGAACAGAATAACAAGAGACATTGTTGATGGACCTTGCACATTAGGTTCAGACAGAAGTTTCATGGAAAGCTGAGAATGTGGAAAACAATCTGTTATCATGTACAGGCCAGAGACAAAGTGTCGCGAAAACAAACTGCAGCAGAGGCGTGCGCAAAATCAGCAGCATAGGGCAAGCAAACTCATGCTAACTTAGCAATGTCGACAATGTAACCAAAGGGCCTCATAACCCCATATAATACCCTCCTCCTGCTAAGTCTGTACGACATAGACAGAAGAACAAAGGTCACGCAATCTTCAAGATGTCGGTGAGGAACTACCCAATTAAAGAGAAGAATACTAAATCGGAGAATAAATGGAAAATTCGTAGGAAAAGCTAAAGGCACTTTGAGCTTTTGAAAAAAAGAGTCAATATTGCAGACAGCGGAGTCGTGACGACTTAAGAAGTCAATCAATGAAGGTATGTGTGCAAAGAAATGCAATTCCCTCCAACAGATCATCCCTGTCATGGGTAGAAAAACGCGAGGACATCCAATTAGTAAGTCGAAGGAACAATCATGTACCTCATAAGCAGGAGCATCCAACACCAGAAATGGGAGACGTGCGTGATATTCAATGAAACTACATTGTAGGAAAGTCTGTGCAGCCGCACAGATATCCCATTGAGCCAAGATTCAAAGTACAGCTGCACGCGTCATTTGACCATCCACAGAACAAGCAGTGTCATGCGGTAGGGAGACAAAATATCGAAATTAAAATATCGATACACTATAATATCAATGTTTTATTTTCGATGGTATAGAATGTCGATGTGCAATAATATCGATGGACAGTATATCGATTTTAAGGTATTTATGTTACTAATATCGAAATTTTGTTTAGTGTTATGTATTTTATTATGTATTTTATATGTTTGTTAAACATGTTTTTAATGTATGTTTAGAAATTAGTAATTTTGTTTACATTTTGCGTTTTAGTATCAGAGCGGGTTGTGGGTTAATAGGGGAATAGGGTGGGAAGTAATTTAATTATAATTAATTAATTGTTATTTTTTTAAATATTTTTGATTAATAATTAATTGTTAATTAATAATTAATTGGTAATTAATTATTATTAATTGGTTAATTAAATTAATTTTAGTTAATGTAGTAATATTTTCTTATTTTTTGTTATTGTTATTTAATATTTAATTGGTAATTAATTATTATTAAGTGATTAAATGATAATTACATTTTTATGTGATTTATTTATGTGTAGTGGGTTGTGTGTTTATAGGGGAATAGGGTGTGAAATAATTAAATTAAATTAATTAAAGAGATTGTATTTATTTATTGGTATTTATTATTAATTAATTGTCAATTCGTTTTTTTTTTATTATTGTATAATATTCATTATAAATAATGTATTATTACATTTTGTAATATCTTGTTAATTAATTATTAATTGGTAATTAATTATCAATTGGTAATTAATATTTGTCAATTAGTTAATTTATAATTACATCAATTTAATAATATTAGTTGTCATTAATTGATTAATTGATATTTATATTAATTGAGTTTTTTTATGTGTAGTGTGTTGTGTGTTAAAGGGGGAGTAGCGTGGGAAGGAAATATTTGTGTTTAAGTAAATATTAATTATAAATATTTGGTATTTAGTAATATATTTTTGAAAATAAAATATTATATCTTTTATTTCGTTAAAAAAATTTCTAATTGATAAGTTTGTTAATATAACGCTTACGCTATCCTGCACTTTTGCTACTATTGCAGCCTCTGGAGTGGGAATAGTAATTTTTACCCCTACGCTATCCAACACTTTCCCTTAGGTTGCACCCTCTGGAGTGGGAATAGTAATTTTTACCCCTACGCTATCCAACGCTTTCCCTACACTTGCACCCTTTGGAGTGGGAATAGTATTTTTTTCCCCGACGCTATCCAACGCTTTCCCTACTGTTGCACCCTTTGGAGTGGGAATAGTAATTTTTTCCCCTACGCTATCCAACGCTTTCCCTACTGTTGCACCCTATGGAGTGGGAATAGTAGTTTTTACCCCTACGCTATCCAGCGCTTTCCCTACTGTTGCACCCTCTGGAGTGGGAACAGTAATTTTTTCCCCTACGCTATCCAACGCTTTCACTACTGATGCAATATGTAGAGTAAGTATATATATTAATTTATATGTAGAGTTTAATTTATTTTAAATGTATGTGTATTAGTTATTATTTTTTAAATATGCTTCAATGTTTATATCTATAATTTGTTAAATTATATGTATTTTTAAATTATTTTTACATTATTATTAATACATTTAAAAAAGCGATATTTTTTACTTCGATATTTTTGTACTACGATATTTTTTCCCCGATATTTTTGTACTTACCTGTATGTAGATAAAACTTCGATATTTTTGATGTCGATATTTTTGCTGCGATATTTTTGTATGTCTATATTCTGTCTGTCGATATTATGTCATAGATCCGTGTCATACGCCTTCAAAGGACCCATCAAACGGCTGAAATCAGGGATTGGACATCACCTGTTCGATAAGCAAAGTTCCATTGCCCAGGAGAAATGACATCTTTTGCAACAAAGTACTAGTTGCACGCAGGTATAATAGGCAAAACGGAAGGTCAAGTCATAACTTACGCCAAGCGTTGCTAAGGGCAAGCATCCAAAAGCCTCATACAGGCGATTGCAGTAGAGTTGTAGCTGGGCCGGCCTGTGCATGGCTTCAAAGTGAGCAGCCATTACGAAGCAAAAAGAGGAGAAGCAGGACACCAGCTGCTAGCACCAATGTCATGTGACACCTGCCGAAGACGCTGAAATAAATAGAATGAATGTAAGCTGGTATTACCTCGAATATAGTTTGAACAGAACAGACCATGCCAGATCCCACACATTAAAAAAAATGTGCAAGGCCTGTCGTCTCAGATGCATTAAATACTTGGTGAATTAGTTACTCAAAATGAAGTGGGATGTTGGTGTTAAGAACCAACAGTATCTCACCCCAGGTCTGAGGCACCCGCAATCTCTAACATTTCTCTGCCTGAAGTGAGGGACGCCTTCTGTTCGAATAAAAGGGCTTTGTGCCTGCTCAGCTTGTTGAACTCTGCTTTCGAAGTCGGAATGGAAGGCAAAAGTGAAAAATCTATACTACCTTGCGGGGGCGGAAAAAGGACCTTGCTACAGCAAGTGACGCGCAGGGAAACTGTTAACTTGTAAGGGACTCCAGGCCGCAAGCCACAGCAATCTTGATTGTTTAAAAAACGATAGCTGCCATTAGTTAGAAATGTAAAGACAGCCATGATGGATGGATGCACAACATATGTGTGCGCACCAAAGCCCCATGGATCCAGGTGCCAGATGCACCGGAGGATGATAAGGATGATGAAGCAGGTGGACCGCACCCCACCGCAGCTGCATCAGAAATTGCCCAAAGGGACACAATCATTAACAATTTCTTTGCATTAGCACTTCACATTGTGACTTATCTTAGCAATCATGGAACAGTAGAATATGATCACATAGACAGCATGTGCAAATCAATTCATTGCAACACACATTTCCAGGGTGCATGTCAGTCCTCTGCAATGACACATCACTCTAACAAGTGAAAGTGCAACATTAAGTGCTAACAGTCTAACAAATAGCAAAAAGATGGTGGATATGTCACCTCTGTACAGAGAGGCTGTTTAGGGTGTCACATATTCGAAATGCCATTTCAGGGTGTCCAATGTAGTACGTAATCCCACTCATCAGCGTATCACATGTGTACTTAAACATGACTTGAAGGATGTCAGTGGTGTCCAAAATAAGACAACATGGTGTAATTTGGGGTCAAATATGACATGTTGGGTGTCATTTGGGGTCTGATATGAACCACCCTCATGCAGAGATGCACCCTGTGACTCAAGTCCCTTTACATGAGCAACATGTATGCAAAGGGGATGACTTCAGGGTTTGTTTGTGCACGTGGATGTGTCAGAGTGTGACCTGCTCCTTTACCTATGTGGTCCACTCTCAGTCACCTCAGTGTTGTGGCATGCACCATGTCATGATAATTGTACTGCAACCATGCTAATTGTCATGCAGTGTCACTTGCATTGTCAGTGTTGCTCATGGACCCGCATAGTTGCTGGGTTCAGCACATGTACATGGATTTGTTGTGAGAGTAGTGTTGTGTGAGGAGGGCCCCTTCTGGGCACATTGTCGACGGAAGCCTACTTGCTGTTTCTATGTGTGCTGCAGTATGCCAAGGAGATCATGAACATGATCCAGAGTCATTGTGGGTGTGCACTGTGCTACACTTATTTGTTCATGTGCGCCATTGGCCCATCTTCCCCCGTCCCCCCAGTCCCTGGTCATTACTCACCCTGTTGCTGTTGGGTCAGGTCATTTTGAGCAGTGTCCAGTCCCCCAACTCCTGACACTGTCTCCCCACTGATCACTGTGGACACCAATTCCTCCATCTCATTGCTGCTTTCCGGTTGTTAGCGAGTTTCAGCTTGGTTTTGCGCTTCACATCAATCCAGAGCTTCTTGGCACTTCACTCCAACGGCATTCACCCTGGCCAAGATGGACTACTGCATTTTTAGTTGCCAATGATACAGTACAGTGGAGGTGATGAATAGTTGTTGGTGGTGTTCTAAAACCTCCGTAATCAGGATCTTGTTTTCCTGCGGACTGAATCCAGGGTTCCTCTTCTTCTTCTCCTTGCCCTTCTCATTCCCCGAGGTCCCTGGCTGGTGCTCTGGGAGGTTTGTGGGGTTCTCGTAGGCATCTGTAGTTACTACAGCTTTCTCCATGGTGCTTCTCAGTTCTTTTTTTTTTCACTTGCAGCTTTCTTTGTGATTTTTCACGCCTGACGTGGGAATAGCAAGCTGGGCGCTGCTTATCGCTGATTTTTTATCATAGTTGGGCCAATCGCCACTTTTTCACGTTCGGGTTTCCTTTGTTTATCATCGTACCGGTCATTTTAACGCGTCCATTTGACGCGTTATCGGCGAACTATATCTTGTTGCCGGCATGTGGAGAATACGCAGTTAACACGGTGTTAGTTTCCCTTGATAGAAGGCATCTGACGCTGACTGGTCCACCATTCAAGTATACAATTAAGTAGAGCCTTTTCTCCTGTTTTCCATCGCCCTGGAAGCTTGAATAATTTTATCTGACCAAACCTAATGGCCATAATTTTGCATTTAAACTTTCTCCGATAATAGGGTCTGGTGGCTCAGTGAACTACTACATCTACTGAAGGGATCTCTGTTGGACCCATGGTTACTGGTTTGAATTACTACAGGTCCAATCAACCTTTTATCCTTCTGAGGTTGATAAAATGAGTACCATTGAAGAGGATAAAAATAAACATCTCTTCGTTGAGCACTAACATACCCTATCCTTGTGGATTGCTATGTTAAATATACAGACCATTACTTTCCACACAAAGAGGAGTCTTCAAGAGGTCCTTCAAGAAAGCAAGTTAATGACAGCAAGAAGTATACAAACAAGAAAATTAAATATGAATTTAAATAAATAATCTTAGTTGTGACTTGTCGGGACGCCTTCTGAAACTCCAATGGTTGCCTATTGAGAAGCGCATCCAGTTTAATGTTCTCAGTACCCCCATAAGAATATGCACTTCTCAGAATTCCCATTATCTCAGATTTTCTGCTGTAATATCTTCCTACAAGAGCTCTTTGCTCTGCAGAACTTAATCTGGTAGTGGTCCCCCAATTCAAGAGAAAGAAATTGGGTTGTGGCTCCTTTCAGGTGTTGGCGCCAGTCCATTGGAACATCATGCCTCATGAGTTAAGGATCACCTCGAGTTAAGTTTGCTTTAGACTAAAACTTAAAACATGGATTTTTGCTACCAAGGTTTCCTGTTAGCCTTTTTGTCCTTCCTGTTGCCTTTTGCCAGATTACTGTGTTCAGAGCTGGGAAGCCTCGTTGCTGGGGCATCGCTAATGCTGAGGCAGCGATGCGCTCTACAAATCATGTGAACATAACATAACTGTACAATTGCACACTGCAGTAACTATTGAACATATTTAATGTACTAAGATATGTGGCAGGCTTTAATGTTTTTAAATAATTTATTAATAAATAAATAGCTGATTTTGCCTCAATTCAGTTGTGTGACCCTACTGGCCACACCAGATATCAACACAAGTACTTAGCTCGTTGGCCTATCTTCTGGTCTACTCAAACTTGCACTGACCTGTTCAGGTCGCTTTGGCCAATCACCACACTTAAAAAGAGGACTGTATTCCACAGTAGAGACTAGATGGAGTGCTTGTGAACAATTGGGTTGTGGTGCTAGTTAGACAGTAAAGGTATGATTTCTATTATCTGAATCATGTGATGTAATACTATATAGTTTCTGGAAAAATTCAAACAAGATTCATCAAAGATATATGCTGTTGACTGCATTTTCATTTTGAAATTCCCAGGTGACAGGATTCTTGGATGTATTTCAAGAGCAAGACAAGCATTAGATATCAATAACACTTAGCAAAGGCTTTAAAAATTTTGAGGCACCAGAAGCATGATGAGAACTAATCACGAAAGGAAACTTGCACATGAGTACATTTAAAAGGGCAAGTTTACTCTTACATTTTTGAGTAGCTTTGCTACTTTAGGCTAATCCCCATTTAAGAGTGTAAAGTTACTCAAAGTGCAGACTTGCTATCTCCACATCCTGCAATGCGGTGATTCCAACTTTAGGACTGTGAAGTTACTATAGCCAAAAGAAGCAGTAGTAGGTCTAGCACCACACATGTGCAACCATTGATGCAAAAGCACCCTCCCAAAAAATAATAAGTGAGAACTAGAAATAAAACCACCTATGAAAAAATGTTAAATTAAATAAAATTACATTTTCTAAAATAGTAGAAATAAAAGTAATGTAATATTTAAAATATCTAAAACAAATCTTATTTTATTTTTAAAGCATTAGAATTTCAAAATTAATGGAACTTTGGTTTGTATTAAAATATAAATACATTACTTTAAATAATTTAATACATCACTTTTAATAAGGAATACACAATAAACAATATATTTTTTTAGTCAGTTGGATTTTGTTTGTTAATAATGCTTTAAAAAAACTAATGTTATTTTAATATTTTCATAATAATTGAAGATTAATTCACAATTAGTTTAATAGTGCTGTACATTAGTATACTTTTTTTGGTTGTAATTAACCATCAAAGTGTACAAATACCAAAATACAATAACACTGAAACATGCTTTAAAAATACAAAATAAATCCATTTATACTTCATCCAACTTAAAAGAGCAATTATATAAAATAATAAGAATACTCTAATGTTCTATAATAAAATGCAATAAAAATACATCATCAATACCTAAAAATAGGAACATCCAAGCAGCATCATAACAATTTAACAATTCATAAAACAACATTCCCGCAGGAGCAATAAAGAAACAGTGCAATAGATCCAAAAAGTGACCATGCATAATGCGTCCAACAATCATGTGCAAGAGGGTAAAAGGGTTTTCAATTACTGTATCCAATAAAAGTACTCACTATAAATATGTTTTTATAAAAAAGGTCCTTAATGTCTTAAAAGAGAAACAATCAAATGGATATTTTTGAATACTTATTCAGTTGGCACAACGTTAAGAGGCGGCGACTTGTCTGTTTAAGTTTGCATGGAGAACATGGCGGCTAGCAGCAGTAGCTAGTCGGGAGGCTCCACGATGCAGACGACATTTTTTGCACTGTCTCTCTCTATTTCTCAAGGCAGAATGAGCCTGCGAGCGACGGATACATAGTGGAAGAATCTGGCAGTTTCTGAGAAAGATTACGAACTCTCCTACTGAGCATTGCCGATTCAACACGGTGATTGAGCTCTGTACGGCGCCAGGGGAGACCTGGCAGCTGTTTTCTTCTTTTGCAGTTTACGGCAATTTTTGGCAGTGTAGGGGGCTCCGCAGGGCTCTGCTGGGCACGCCACACGGCTATTGGAATACTTCTCTTCTTCTGGATTTGACAAACTCCAGGGGTGAAAGCTCCTGGGGGATAAAAGGTCCTGGCTGAAGCGGGAAGCAACACCGGTGCAGACACCGCCATTGTCGGGGAGGATTTACCGGTTCCATGTGCAGGGAAGGAGGTGAGGAGGGTTCAAGACTGTAGGTCTGAGGGGGGTTGCACAGTGGTTTAGAGCCGCGCTAGAGGTGATGAGGGGGCGAAGTGCAGCCTCTATGATCTCACATTCATGGAGAGGCAGGGGACTAAATCACACCTACGGACTACATTCCCCAGAATCCACCAGGTGGGGAAATCAATGTAAAAATCAGGTGGATAGCACTCCACCTACTGGAGCATTAGAGGAAGTGTCATTGGATTTAAAGAGTGAGCTACAAAGTTTAAGATATGCTTTAAGAAGTAGAAAGCAAGACGTGGTGATAGTTCATCGTTCAAGAACTTTGGCACTGGTGAAAAAAGATATAATCCTTCCAAAAAAATAAAGTGCCTCTCTCTATAAATAAACCGCCCCTCTCCTCTAAAGCTAAGGGGAAGAAGAGGAAAGCTGGCTTAAAAAACTCACCTCCCTCAATCTGCTAAAATAAAATCTAAGCCCGCTCCCTCACTTAAACAATATTTTAAGGTGATACCTCCTATTTTGGAGTTAAAACCATTACCTGGGGGCCTTACCTGCACGGACTTTAATTTCCCAGAAGACCTTTTGAGCCCAAATAGATATCAGTCCTTGGTGGATCAGGAAGATACATCAGATATACAGAGCACAGGGTTAAGCGACAGTATATCTAGTCCACAGAGTGGATTAGCAATACCTATCAACGAAGTCCTATTCTCTAAGGGAAGTAAAGTCTCTCAGTTAAACATGGAAGTTAAGACTCAGGGATGCCCGAAACTAACTTTAGGTAGTTTGGGGGCAGAAGTACTGGATGAAGATGATAAGACCCCTGAAGATCAGTCGGTTTTGCTAATGTTGCAATCTCTAAGCCTTGAAATGAGGAATGGATTTAAGGTCTTGTTTAAGGAGTTGGTCTAACGGCTAGGGCGGTCAGCCTTGAATCTGGGGAACTGGGTTCGAGTCTCGGCAATGACCCTGAACATCCTGTGATTCTGGGCAAATCACTTAATCTCCCCGTGCCCAACAAAAATTAATGTGTCCTCATGTAATGCAACTGGTGCTATGTAAAGCGCTCTCATACCCGATTTGGGTCAAGTTTGCGCTATATAAAACTCTGCAAAATAATAAAAAAAAACAAATAAGGTCTCACAGAAGAATCGACAGGAAATTAAAATGTACTGTGAGAAATTGGAGGAAAATTTTGAAGCATTAGCGGCTAGAATGACGGACCTAGAGACCACAGTCACAGATTTGAGAAACCTAACCCTGCAACATTCAAAGAAAATTGACGACATAAGACAGCGAGAGCAGGGCTACCAGGAAAAACTGGAGTCAATTGAAAATGCTCAAAGGAGAAATAATCTTCGTCTGCTGAAAGTACCAGAAGGGGCAGAGGGGGAGAACATCACCGAGTATGTAGCTAAATTAATTACACAGGCCAGGGCAATTGAAGTGTCAGAACAGGATATAATTAAAGATATACAAAGAGTCCAATTAGACCCATACAGATTAAAACCAAACAAGACGAGGCCAAGAAAGATTTGATCCACTTTTTAACTTATTCTTTGGAAGATGAAATTCTTAATAGAGCCTTAAAGAGTAACTCCCTTTCAGCGGAGGGGATTACTTTTCAAATTAGATTTGATGTTTCCTCAATCCCGGCGTCCAGACAGTGGAAGCTAGGGAAATTATTAGGCCCATTTAGACAGCAGAGCGCAACAGCACAGCTCCAGTTTCCGGCATCTTTAAAAATCATGTATAAAAATAAGATGAGAGTATTTAAAAGAGTGGAGGAAGCAGAATCATATCTACAAGTAATTTCAGAATCTGCTCAGGAGGCAGAAGTTGCGTAAAAAAATCCGTTCGTTTGAGTTCGGGAGCCTTTCTACAATTATTTCTGTATTCCCTCTTCCTTATGCCTGAATTATATATACCATAAAGGCAAACAGTTGAAAAAGGGGGAATCAAATTAAATATAAGAGAGACAAAAATGTAATATGTAAAAATTTAAATAAGCCGTCTGAAGTCAGGAGGGGAGCCTCAAGGCCAGAGTAGGGCCAAGAAGAAGCAGGGGTGGTTCTCCAGGGGAGCCTTAGGGAGGGGCAAGGTGAGGGGTGGGAGGAAGGGGTGCACCGGGTGGGGAGCATGTGGGGAAAAAATAAAAAAAATGTCCGATTCGCCTAATTGTTGTATTCAACCATAATTTCCATCCACGAAAGAAGAAATGGCACTGTCTAAGTTAACCCAGGATATATATCGGAAGGCCCTAACTTGGAATTTAAATGGTTTCAGGGTAGTTCATAGACGGGAAAGGGTATTTCAATATTTGAAGGATGCACCAGAGCAGGTTTTTATACTCCAAGAAACCCACCTTACAGAGGAAGAGTTGAGGGAAGTTTGTAGCAAGAAAAAATGGATTCAGGAGGTGGTTTGCACCTCTCAGCAACTAACTATAAGAGGGGTAGCTATCTTGGTTAAAGCGAATCCAGCCATAGAAGTGGAGAAGGTTAGAGTCGACAAAAAGGGTAAATGGGCCATAGCCACGATTAAATATCATTCCTACAAATTCACAGTTGCGGGGTACTATGGTCCGAATTTGGACGACTCTCTCCCGCTTAGAGAAATGATGGAAGAGCTGCTAGAGTTTAAGGATCCCCTAATCTTAGCGGGCAATTTTAATGTGGTCCTGAATCCCCTAATGGATAAGACATACAGGGATAGGTCAATATATAATTCTAAAACAAGGAAGTTTTTAGTGGATGCTATCCGTCAGCTGGGGTGGATGGATATTTGGAGGAAAAAGTGGGGATCAAAAAAGGAGTATATATTTCATAACAAGAAGTTAGGTCACAAATCTAGGCTAGACTTTTTCTTGATAGCAGAGGAGCTGGGGGACAAAGTTAAGGAGGTCAAGCTTTTAGGTGGTCATCTCTCAGACCACTCAGCTGTGTCTTTAGTTTTAAAGTTTTCAGGACAGCAACATATGAAGAGGTGGACTCTGGATCGAACTATTTTGTTGGAGGATGAGGTGACGAACAAATTGATAGAGGAATCAGAGGCTGTTTTTGAGTTAAATTTAGGAACTGCCCCAATTGAAGTTGTTTGGTACGCCTATAAGGCATTTTTGAGGGGAGTGATCCTGGCTATTCAATCACCAATGCAAAAAAGATTCAGTGCCATGGTATCGGGAATTGAAGTAAAAATAGCCAGGCTAGAGCAAGATCTGTTAGCTCAGAACCACCAGTCCGAATTACCTCTTATACAGGAATTAGCACTATGTAAATCTCAATTGGAAGAAGTCTTGGATGCTAGACTCAGGAAGCGGTGGCAGGCCAGTTCTCTTTCCCATTTTGAGTATGGCGAAGCTGGTGGGAAGCTTTTAACATGGAAAACTAAAAAAGACCAATCCAGGAATAGAATCAAAGAGGTGTTATCGGATACAACGGACGAGATTTCAGATAACGCCTCTGACATAGAAAAAGCTTTTTTTAGCCACTTTGAACAGGTGTATAAGGAGGACTTGTCTCCTCAGAATACTTCGAATCAAGCATGGTTAGAACAATATGCAGTGCGGAGAATTGAAGATGAAACAGCAAATACCTTAAACGGGAAGATAGATCTGAGGGAAGTAGTCTCTGCAATCAACTCAAGTAGAAGGAGCAAGGCACCAGGTCCTGATGGGCTGCCAGCAGAGCTAAATAAAATTCTGTACCCAGTTGTCGCACCAATCCTCTGTAGGTTGTTTGCTTCTATTTTTGAGGATGGGAGTAATATTCCCTCATCATGGAATGAAGCAACTATAGTGCTAATTCTCAAACCATCTAAGCCGCAGGCGTCATGTGACTCATATAGGCCAGTCTCTCTGCTGAATCTTGATTACAAAATCTTTGCCGGGATTTTAGCAGAGAGACTGAATGGTGTCGCTGATAAATTAGTGCACGGGGATCAGAAGGGATTTGTTAGAGGTCGATCTATCCAGAGCCTGATCCAAGCATTAGTGGAAGCCATAGACATAGCATCTCTATATAAACTGCCTCCAGCTATTATCACCCTTGATGCCGCTAAGGCATTCGATTGTGTAAATTGGGTCTTTTTAACCAGAGTATTAGAGAACTGTAATCTAGGGAAGAAATTCGGCAGAGCTATATCTTCAATCTATCACCATCCCACAGCTAGAGTATTGGTCAACGGGAATCTATCAGCACCCATAGTTATCAAAAGAGGGACAAGGCAGGGATGTCTTCTTTCCCCTCTGCTTTTCAACTTATATATTGAGTCCTTGGCAGAGAAGATCAGGCAAGACATGAGTATTGTGCCCTTTAAATTTAGGAATAGGGAAAGGAAAGTGTCATTATACGCTGACGATATGCTGATATATACGTCAGATCTAATACAGGCAATCCCGATAATATATAGTGCCGCAATTCAGTTTGGTCAGCTCTCTGGGTATCAGATCAACCAGCCCAAAACAGAATGTATGCTTTGGAATGTGGAAGCTCAGCTTCCTATGTTAAAACATGAGATAAGATATCTAGGAGTTCAGGATACCGCAAAAATAACAGATAGAAATCTAGATAAAGCAAATCAAGAATTTTCTGAGGCATTAAAGGGCTGGTCTCTTCTACCCCTTACACTAATCGGAAGAGTCAATATTATAAAGATGTTGCTTCTTCCCAAATTGTTTTTTTTTGTTCCAGAATATACCCTTTGCGTTTAATGAAGTGAAACACAGACAAATTCAAGCTAAATTTAATTCCTTTGTATGGGCCTCAAAGGGTATCAGGATTTCGTGGAGGAAACTGAGCACGAAAAAAAGTAAAGGCGGTTTGTGTGCCCCGGATATGAAACTATATGCATGGACCTTACTAATTAAAGCAGGGATTCTGCTTTTTAATTGTCCAGACAGATCAGAAGCAGGCATAATGTCTAAGGAAATGTTGACAGGAATCCAAGGGGGTTTAAATGGCTTTCTATACAAATTCGGGGACCCACGCTTCTTCAAAAAGGTGCGTTTGAAGATGTTGAGGCATATGGCCTATACCTGAGCTAGAATAAGGAAGGCGCTGAAACTTACCTACTACACAGCCATGTCTCCCATCTGGGATTCTCCTGGTTCTCCGGAGTGGACTAAAGACATTCTCACAAAGCCTTTGTTAGATGCAGACATTAAGTATTGGTCTCAGCTAATGCCTGAGGGGAAGCTTGTATCCTGGGAAGAGATTTCTGGCATAACCAACAACAACTTATCTAAGTTTAAATACTATCAAATAAAGAGCTAGAGGCAGGCTGTAGGATTGCAAGTAGGAACAACCAGCGCTCTAGAAGCGGAAGACGGCGATTTCACCTTGCCAGCTCATTTGTGGGGAGAACATATTTTGTACGTCAATTTGGAGAATTTATGGCAAGTATCTTTTGACATACTACACAGCACAGTCTCTCCCGCCAATTTCAAACGCAACCATTTTTTCTCTCTTCACAGAGTATATTGGTCCCCTGCCAAGCTGGCCAAATAATCGAAGGACAGTATTCCTTGCTGTCCAAAATGTAAGACGGAAAAAGCATGTCCAGTCTTGTATAATTATTGGTGTGCGATATCTGAAGGTATGGAAAGTATGTTGAAGTTAAATATACAGGTTAGTACATTATTTATATTTTTTGGTATCTCCTTGAATTTTGAAACACTCTCTCGAGATGTTAACAAGTTGTTGTATTATTTAGTTATATTAGCTCGAAGAGAAATATGTAAATTATGGATAAAAGATACGGCACCAACTTATTTAGACTGGATTAATTCAACTAAATATACTTTGAAACTAGATAGCATAAATTGGAAGAGGAAAAAACATTTCTGGACTCCGTGCATTTCCTGGCTAGATAAACTCTAAGAACAAGGTCCAATGATTATGCCTTTTTGTGGAGTAATGTACCCTAAGATCAGTTTCATGGTGGTTAGTTAGATGAACTGAATTGATTTTATATCAGCTGGGTATCTACAAAAAAGTGCTTCCAATATGATCTTCGGAGTTCATAAGTATTGCTGGGCACACCTGCTGTCAGTGGACGGTAACAGTTGAAGGAACTTCGAGAATATCTTTTGGCGTATGAGGATAACAAAAAATTAAAAAATAAAACCGTTAAGAGGCGGCCTTTAAAATTTTAATTCTTTCAAACCAGATTGCCTGTAGGAATTGTCTTACTGCAGATAATATTTTTGGAGTTGTATCACTTTTTAAAAGCAGGCAAAAGATCTTAAGGGGAGGGTCCCATGACGAAAACATTTATAAAAGCTTCTAGCAAGAGGTGAGGATATTAAATTCTGTAAAGATGGGCAAGAGCTTGAGATCTAAAAACAGATTAGTCAGGGGGACATTTGAGTTGTTTGTTAGATATCCCTCATTTATGTAGGCCCAGAAGCGAGGTTTCACAACCTTAAGATCATCTTTACAAATCACAGTTGGATCATCCCAGTAGTTCTGTAACCCCAATATCGCCCAGCCAAACCGAAACATGTTTAACCCAAGGAAGATTCCTAGCTCTTGGAAATTTTAATAGGTCAGTAAGTAAACTTTTATAAACTCCTAACTTGGGTAAGGTCCAAAGGCGGACCCAGTAAACTGCAAAAGAAATGTAGTGCTGTATAATTTTTTCTTTTATTCTACTTTTAAATATATAATTTATTTCCAATATTATATATCAGAAATATTTGTAACTACTTTTTCAAGCGTTACAGAAGTTTTACATTGTCCCTATACTTTATCATGTGAGTGCCAATTTAAATCTTCCCAATACTATACAAAAAGGTCTATGATGAAGCAAAGTTTAATACCCTTAAAATAAGTAGTGAAAATAATATATTATGTATTAATAATTAATAAAAGTGATCTATAGAATTATTTAAACGTAACTTATTCTATTTCAAGAAACATTGTTACATTCATTTTCAATTAAAAATATTATTAAAGATGTTGAAATACAATATTGTACAGTTGTAGATATTTGCAACATTAAACTAAATATACTTATATTGTTAACTATTTTATATATTTACCATTAATTTAATTTAATTTCATATTAGTTCCTCTGGCATTTTTTGTTAAGCCCCTACTTCCATTATAATCTATGGGAGGGTGTTTTGAGCTGGAGTACATTTATTACTGTTTTGGGTTCTTTTTGACCATAGCAACTTTAGAAGTTTGGTTTGGGAACAGTAATGGCTTACTCTTTTGTGGGTGGATGCACATTGAGTAGTAGGTATTCCCAAATTTCAAACTACTCTTCTCTGTACCTCCCACATTTACTACTAAAACATAAACCTACATGCACAGAGAGTCTGCAGTCAGGGCAGTGTTCACCACGTAGAGGAAAGCAGGTGAGGCGGAATTACCCAATGTATTTTTGTGAGTATCATTTTGTAGTACTTTAGTAGTACTAATAAATGTACTGCAAAATGCAGTTTGTCAGAAGGCCCTGATGTGTCTGATGTTTACGTTCACCTAAACTTTGAAGATGCATTTGAGGCAAAGGTCTGCTTATACAAATATGGATCATGTGATGTAATAGTACGCTGTCTCCACATCCTAATGTCCTTACACAGCAATGGCACATGTTTTACATGTCATTTGGTCTACCTTTATGGAGGTTTATCTCATTTCATGCATCAAGGGAATATTGACGCCTGGACTCCTGGAAGCAGCATTCAAATCACAATTGAGATATAGCACTACTGTGGAGAATATATCAGACTCATTTTGAGTTGTAGACTGAGATAACCACTGTGGATGCATCTGAAATTCATGTATGTATTTGTTTTTATTGGAATTTAGCTTCTGATATATTTGTTCAAACAAAAATCATATTCTTCATATTTGTTACAAATGTATTATGTCAACAATTATTCAGTATGACAATGTTTTCGAAGGTAAATACATGTTCAGCCCAGTCTTATGTTAAAAAGTTTGTCCTTTTGCTTTTTGGAAACCAGTGTTAATTATTGGATTGTATACAATTATTTCACTAACATACCTTAAATCAAAAGTAAACTTACAATTATTGTTTTCTTATGTTATTTCACTTCCTTTTTCACCAAAAAGGTGCACATTGTCTTGCCATTTTATAATCCGTATATCCTGGATATGTTAGTGGCCAGGGTCTTCGGGAATCGCCAAATCATCCCAATGAATCCTTCCACTCTAGTAATTAATTCTTGGAAATGTACTATGATCATACTATGATATGTCAGATTCAGGGAAAAAGGCTAATATTTCTGCTCAATTGTCCTCTATTGGCTTCTTACATGGGTTGAGATTGCCCCTTCTACATAAATTCTGCGTTGCATGGGACTTCACCCCATACATCAGGAATTTAGAATCTGGTAATCCTTTGTCTTCTATCAGTGAATTGTCACCTCATTTCCCATCGTTAAAACAGTTACTAACTATGAGTATATTCGCACTGGTCCACTTCAACATCCTGCATGACATAAGTAATCCCCCTCTAGTGGTTGAAAGCCCAACTAATAGTAGTGCTGGGGCATACAGTGGAATATGTTGCATTTTCCTATCTATATTTTCAAAGCAGCGCACAGCTATAAAGAGCAATTTTGGGAACTTGGTAGATGTGGCAAGCACTCCAAAAAAAGTGCAATGAATGCTCCCTGCTGAAGGGGTTCACTGATATATTCCAATTCTTCAAATGTTATACCCTCAAACCATATAGCAACCAACTGTAATTGTGGAGCAAGATAATACATTTCAAAATCCAGTGCTCCAAGGCCTCCCCCCTGAATAATTCACTTCCCCGAATCAAAGTTGTGGGATCCATATTGGAAGATTGGGCAACTTCAAAGTGAGCCAAAAAGAGACACAGCCTTTCAATGCATGCAAAGCTCCGCCCAAATTGAGCTCTAAAATGCCGCTGTCTTCCTGATATCATATATTCTGACACCTTTGTACTTCAACATGTGTAATTCTCATCCTATATTCAGTTTCTCTACTGTCCTCATTGCATTGTGAAGCTCCTTAGAAATGGGGAATATGCAGGATTTCTCCCAATTCTCTAAGTAAGTTGATCGCTTCTTGGAATACAAGTATTCGGTTGGAGGAGGAAAAGGAGCATATTATTTGGACAGAGAGATAGATGACTCTCTGCATGCCCTTCTCTCCTGACCATGCTAGAAAATGTTTCCATCGCTAACGCTAACAACATAAGGGAAAGTGAACACGTTTGCATAGTTCCTGACTTAAACTTGAATGCCTCAGATTTTTTCTTACCTATTCGCACTCCGGCCTTAGCACCAGCTTGCACAGGGCAATCCTCTTGTCCAACTGTCATCCCTGTTCAAATGTTACACCACTGCTCTGATATGCCCAAATGCTTTACATAGGTCAAAAGAGACTAACACAAAACCTGGGTGTTGTTGAAAAAGGTTTTCATCAAGAATCCTAAGAGGCTGCCATATTTTTAGGGAGGTATTGCAGTGGAAAATGAAGCCAATCTGGTCATCATGGACTGTATCTTGTAGATAGGGACAAAGGCTAAGGAACAGAACTTTACTAAGTGTTTTATAATCTAAATTCAGCATGGATAATGACTCATAAGAGACCACATCTAGCGGGTCAGTATTTCATTTGGGAAGTGAAATCTACAAGGCATCTCTGGAAAACCTGGCAAAACGCCCCACTCCAGAGCCACCCTGCACATTTCAGTGAAGTGTAGAGCAAGGAGGGAGTATCTGTGATAAAATTCAGCTGGAAGACCATTAATTCCTGGTGTTTTACTGCTGGCCACTAATCTAATGGCTGTTTTAATATCTCGTTCAGTAGTTGGTCCACTGTTTATCCCTTTAGCTTCATTGAACACAAGTGATATATTTGCTCTATCCGAGAAAACTTCAGTTGAAGCATCTATGGCCACGGTACACCTCTGTCCAGTATTGTACAAATACTTCCTGAATTTCCAGTTGCATGTGCACAAGTTCCCCTGTGTGGGTTCCAACACATTGTATGGGGCTGTCTCTGCACTCGTCCTGGATCAGCCAAGCAAGAAAGCGTCCTGCTGTACAACTATCTGAGCGTGAATTTGCCACATTATTTTTATAATTAGAAGCCTTTAGGAGTTCAACCACAGTGACATGTTATTCTTTGGTTTCAAGTAAGTCTTGCTTGCATGCTGAATCCTTCACCACTTTATTTCCCACCCTTTGGAGAGATGCCCCCAGTTGGGTTGATTCTCTTTCTAATGCTTTTTCAGCCCCACCATTTGACCAAGTATTGCTACTTCAAAAGCTTTTCATTTGCTGTGAATGTGTGTGGTAGGATTACTATTATGGTGAAGTAGTCTCATATGGCTTAGGTAAATGAAGGGTCACAAAATAATGGTTCCCATGGTAGGTCAGGCTGGAGCCTGCTGGGATCAGTGTCAATTTCCTCCTACACCCTGTGCACATCAACAGTAGACTGTTGTTAGAAGTGGGGTTTCTGACAGTTGAGTATGCACCATGTACAAGCAGGAACCACCACTCTAGTCAGGGTAAGCTAGATAAACACTAAAAGATAACTTGTGCTCCCCCTCTGGTTGCTTGGCTCAGATCAGTCAGGCTTATCTAAAGAGGCAATGTGTAAAGTATGGTAACACAATGAAAACACTACAAAAATACTACACACAGGTATAGAAAAAAGATTATGTTTTTTATAAGTACACCACAACCAAAATGACAAAAATCCAAAAAGTAGAACCGAAATTATGATTTTTTAAAGATTGAATGAAAATGTAGTGCTTAGAAGCAAATAGGGCTTTGTGGTTAATTGATGTCACTCTGGACCGGGAATTCAAAGTTCAGGCTAACCGCATTGTAGGGCTGGCTAGCTAAAGGACCCATGCAGGTCGTGCTGTGAAAGTACCTTGGATGAATGAAGAATCGATGTTGAAGCCTCAATGCATCAGTTCTGATCCAAGCAGGCAATGAAGGCTTCATCATCGCATCTCTGCTTTGCTTTTAATCGACGGTTATGCACTGCAGAAGCTCACTTCCAAGGGTCCAGGACTGAACTGAGACTTCAGAACAGAGGGCAAGCCAGAAAGCCCTTGGAGTCACTCTGGGTTCAAGTGTTCAAGTGAGATGGGTCTATTCTTGTTTTCAGCAAGGCAGAGATCAGTAGGTAGCAGAGAGGCACAGCAACAAAAAAAACAGTTCTTCCAAAGAGCAGTCAAGAAAAGTGGCAATCCTTGCAGCACATCAGTCTTTACTCCTGGCAGAGTTTTTCCACAGGTCCAGTAGTGTACTGTCTTGGTGGGGTCAGAGCCCCAGTGCTTATACCCAGATGTGCTTTTGAAGTGGGGGTGACTTCAATGGAGGGTCTTTAAAATATGCACAGGCTCTTTCTTCCCAGCCATGGCTCCAGACTATCAGTAGGGGTAATCAGCGCTATGTGTGAGAAACAGGACACTGCCTATTCCGATGTGTCATCCCTCCTCTTTCTGCCCAGGAAGAGCTGTCAGAATCAGATGAGTTGTGTGTCACATCTACCCTTCCAGTGTTTGTGACTGTCCAGAGGGAATGTACAAAGTGTTGTTGCCATCCACCCCAGACTTGTATTGGAGACTGGCTAAAGGTACACAGAACAGTAAGAGCAGAGAAATGTCCACTTTCTGAAAGTCCAACCTTATCAGTAACAAAGATTTATTATTACCATTCCATGGATATAAACATTATGTAGCCACTCCTTTCCAATCAGCAATTACGGCTTACAAGTGTATTAAGGAATCCCCACTGCTAACCTGGGAGAGGAGCAGGCCTAACAATAGTGGACAATGAATTTGGGGGTTTGACAGTACTAGGACATGCACAATTTACCAGTACATGTCCTAGCTTTTGCTTACACAGCACCCTGCCCTATCGGCTACCTAGGGCCCACTTTAGGAGTGACATATGTAACAAAAGGCATGGCCAAAGATTTTATTTGCCAAGGTAAAGTCTCAATAACCTACACACATGGGCCCTATGGCACAATCAGGGCTGCAGGAAGTTACAGGCCCTGGGTATATGGTGTGTCTGTTCTTTATTAGGAACATAGCTACTACCCAATGAAGGGGTACCGTCCAAAATGCCTTGTATGATAATATATCTTCCATCTGTGCCAACTGTTGTTACGCTGCACACAAAGGGGTACTCAAGTCAGAACCAGATCAGTGCACCCCAGAGTAGGATGAGTAGGCTGTGGGTAATATTTGGCCCCTCCATCCTCAGGTAAGGGTACATTCAGTTTTTCTTGCTAACAGAGCCAATGTCAGAATTGTGTAACTATACCATTAGAACAACATCATCTAGTAATAAAATGTGGGTAGCTTAACAGGGGTCTGTCATTGGAGAGAAACCCCCCTTCAAGACAGACAGTTTGATGCATGAGCTGCAAAAACAATGTTTTAAAAAAAAAATCTTTTTATTAACAATTTCGAAAAAGTGTGGAAGTCATCACCATCAGAAAACACAAGAATCACATTTGCACCTTAGGAAATTCAAAGCATACCAAGCATTTACATTGTCAGAGTATTCCTAGTAGTATACTACAAATGGGTTTACAGTGCGAGCGGCTCGTCAACCTGAGTGGTTTGGGGGGGATCACATATGTTGCCTCTGTACTCGTTCCACTTAGACCATATCCCAACCCATTGCTGGGGACACCCCCGTGCCACATACACAGTCTTCTCCTGGAGCATGCACCAGTCCATGCTTCCATGAGCCTATTTTCGGAGGCGTCACTGCCCCCCATAACCTAGCAATGTTCCTCTTTGCAATTGCAAATCCCATCGTCGCCCAGAGCCTCCCCCGAAGTGGCAGGTCAGTGTGCTCCCAGATTTTCAAAAGGCACCTCTTTGCCTCCACTCGTAACTCCACCTCCCACACCTCCTGCATACAGTGATGCACTCCGTTCCAATACGTCTGGAGCACTTTGCACTCCCATATGATATGGAAGTAAGTCCCTACCTCCCCACACCCCCTCCTACAGAACCCACCCTCACTACGGCCCATACGCTGCAGTCTAGTCCCAGAGACGTATACTCGGTGGAGAATTTTGAGCTGGATCAGTCTAAGTCTAGCCGATATAGCTACTTCCTTAGGGGAGGCAATCACACTCCTCCACTCCTCCTCATCTATCTCTAATCCATCAGTCTCCCATTTCCCTTTGAGATTTAGTAAAAGATCTGGAGAGTTGTTAATGATTTTTTTGTATGTGAGTGAAATGGCATGCTCAGGGAGGTGGCCATCTAGCAGTCTGTCCTCCAGGGGGGAGGACTCTGGGGCTGGGTCCCTGAGGGGATGTTTGCCTGAAGGGAGTGCCTGACCTGCAGGTATCGGAAGTGTTTGTTTTTTGCGAGATCGTAAGTGTGTTGGAGTGAGGCAAAAGACACTACAGAAGGCCCCTTGGTGTCATGCTTCATCATTGGGGTCTTCGCACCACCCTATCGGGATGCGGCGTGCTTCGACCTACGGATACGCGGGAGCACTTTAGAGTTGGCTATGTGTGGTGTACAGTGTGTGGGGTATGTGACTAAAGTGAGTAGGGAAACGTGGTGAAGGAAATTTAAAAAGTACCTGGCACTAGAGTGAAAAAAAATTTTATTCCGAACTCTGGCTGGTACTAGTAAAAACAAGTGCAGGGCGAGATCAACCTGTTATGTTAATGAACAGGATCTCTGGTGTGCTGTGTTGTCGACATGTTTCGGAGACAAGCTCCTTCTTCAGGACAGGGGCACAAACTCCCTTCCCTACTCACGTCTTCTTCTACAAAAAAAGTGTAATATTTACAAAAAAGTGAAATTTTGTAGGAATAGGCTAAGTGTGCCTACAGCGGTCTGCTACAAGTACAATGACTTGTGAAGCCTGGTTGGTGGGCTTCATGAACAGCGCGTTGGGGTGCTGCTTCAATGGCTATAAGGTCCAGCATACCAGCGGAGCAGCGAGAGGGGTAAGGCGGTGATCAAAGTGTCCGGACCTTATAGCCATTGAAGCAGCACCCCAACGCGCTGTTCATGAAGCCCACCAACCAGGCTTCACAAGTCATTGTACTTGTAGCAGACCGCTGTAGGCACACTTAGCCTATTCCTACAAAATTTCACTTTTTTGTAAATATTACACTTTTTTTGTAGAAGAAGACGTGAGTAGGGAAGGGAGTTTGTGCCCCTGTCCTGAAGAAGGAGCTTGTCTCCGAAACATGTCGACAACACAGCACACCAGAGATCCTGTTCATTAACATAACAGGTTGATCTCGCCCTGCACTTGTTTTTACTAGTACCAGCCAGAGTTCGGAATAAAAAATTTTTTCACTCTAGTGCCAGGTACTTTTTAAATTTCCTTCACCACGTTTCCCTACTCACTTTAGTCACATACCCCACACACTGTACACCACACATAGCCAACTCTAAAGTGCTCCCGTGTATCCGTAGGTCGAAGCACGCCGCATCCCGATAGAGGGGTGCGAAGACCCCAATGATGAAGCATGACACCAAGGGGCCTTTTGGTGTGTGAGGGGTATTTTAACAAACACTGAGTGCTTCAATATCCATTGATCACTCCTTCCCTCCCCTGATGTTGGATTTCTTTTGTTTATTTACTTATGATAGTGGAGTACAAATCCAACTAATAGCTCTACCTCCCTCCTTTGTTTAGATTATAGCAAAAGACACTACACCATCCGGACCCCATACATCTCTAATGTGGGAGATTCAAATTAAGTCCCAGTTACGGAACCCTTTTGTGCGACCCAAAGTGCCCAACCTCTCTGAAACCCATAGAGGGGAAGCCATTGTGAGGGTGTTGGCCCATCCCATTTTACGTTGTACAATGTGCCATAGTTAAACCGAGCACTGTGTGGGCCCAGTAAGTGGGTACCTGCCAGGTCTAGAGTAGAGCGCCGCCTCGAAGTTCCCGCCCGGAAGGAGCCACCGGGCCATTCCATATCCCGGGTCGTTTCCGTCCCAATAGGTGCCCTGATTGATGGCTGAGAGGTGTGCAGCCCAATAGTACTTTCGGATATCCGGAAGCACTATGCCTCCGTCAAACCATCCCAGTGTAAGCTTCTGAAGGGATATGCAGAGTGTCCCAGACCACAATAGCTCTCTCTGTGTGGCTTCGATGGAAGCAAAATATGATTGTGGAACCAAGTCCGGATAGTTTCGTAGGGCGTATAAGAATCGTGTCAGCGCCATCATTTTAAATAGCACCGCCCTACCTAATAGGGGCAAAAACAATGTTAATGTTTCTCAAACTCACACTACAGAGGGTAATGCCAGTGGCCAACTGCCCACAAAACAAAAACATTACCTAAAGTACAATGCAAACTCCTCAGCCGTTACTGGGCCAGGGATCACTAGGTGTTTGAGAGATTACTTCTTGGCTGTGTACTCACTCAACCAATAGTTATAACATATCCAATCTAATAATTGTCTAACAATTTTACAAGCTCAAGTGTTTCGGTGTTGGTGTATAGTGCTTAGTTGCCCAGTTATAAATGTTCCTAATTCATTGGCTGTTTGCGTAGTCAGATACACTTGGTGTTGGCTTTCCCCAGGTGCTGTGTCCGAGCTTTTGTGTGAGTTATCTGTGCAGTGGCCACCCTGGTTCTGTGACAGTGTTGTGCAAAGTATGGATTCTGTGCTACACTGCCACTCATTCTTGGCCCACTTGTCTTTTGGAAGAATAACAAACCCTGAAGGTGCCCCCGCATCTATATCTACGTCACTGCGATCAGACAGGTTAATGCCATGTTGCACAATCTGTGCCTTTCTTATGTCTCTGATCACAGTCCTATGTACTGTTACAGTCTTCAAAAAACAAAGTCTGCCCATATACCATAACAAGAGCATGAATTTTTGAGGCCCAGTTCTTTCAATTCCTGCTTCGCTTTTAGAAATGATGTTCTTTTGCATTGTACCACTATGGCAAAATGTGAAAAAATTACCACAAGATTATTTTCCACCTGCGGTCAGCCTAGCACTTGTTCCTTTTGTAGTAACGTGTCTCTGTAATGGAGTAAGCATGCAACCACTGGCCTCAGAGTCCCCAGTGGGGGGCGCCTTGCTGGTACACCGTGTACTATTTAAAGTACAAAAAAGAAATGTGTGCTTGTATGTTTTTGCATTTCTAAAGTACAAACCTAGCTGGCTAGCAACAGAAATGTACAGATGGCCAGCCCCAAATGGGCTTTTTATTTTGTGAAGCTTCCCAATACCTGCTGCAATTAACCATAGGGAACTGGGGAAAGTGAGAGAGGCACCAGGAGCGGCCCTGGGATTTCAAAAGCAGCCTTCAAGGACTCAAGCCTTCTGGGGAAATCCCCATTGGAATAAAAGGTGCTGCCTGTATGAGAATGCCCATGTTAGGGAAACCTCAGCTGGTGCCTGTTACTTTGAGACTAGTCTTACCTCGGCAAGTGTAATTTTGATGCAGCGCACGGATTTGCTGCAGGAGGCACTCTAGAGTCTCCACCTGGCCCTTATGCTTCGGTTCTCGACCATCGTAGTCTTTCCAGTCTGAAAAGCAAACAAAAAGGAAACAGAGAGAGACATGAGGATCTGATGTTCCGAATGCATCGAGTTATATGAGCTTTCTGGTTTATTTTACCTTATCACAGCATTGGAAAAGAGAGCACATTTGTTCATTGTTTTCAACTGTGTAAAACCCCATCGTTCTTTGCCTCATCATCTCTGCACCCCTACAAATGTACTGTGTTGGGGGCAACTGCATGGAAGTAACTTTATAGGAGAGCAATGTAATTGGTGCGTTTACTTTGACAGGGAGCATGCCAGTGAATTAGACTCTCCCTTCATTAGAATAAGCTACATTTAGGGACCGATTCTGATCTGGGTCAGAAAGGGCATCGAACGCGATCAGGCTGGGAAAACTACGTGCCGTACACGAGTTTTCCGCCCGACTCGTACAACTGTACAAGCGAGCAAGTACGATGCGAGCTATGTGAAAATCACCGACCGAGTCGTTTCTGGGTCCGAACCGCTCTGTACATCTCGGCGGTAAGCTAACCGCGGCAGTATGATGCACGCGTTGGACAGCCGGTTCGCAAAATGTCCAGGAAGTTGCCTTTGGGGGTCTGCGTCGGACCCCCTGTCACCCGGAGCCCTATGACTCGGACACAGGGGGAGACCCAAGGCTCTCCCCAATATTGGCATGCATGGTGTGGATGGCACCAACGCGTACCCACTGTAGGGGGTGCCCTTGCGCGAGACGTAGCCATTCAGTCAATTGGAGCCCATGTACGCATCGTAGAACAGGCTCCCATTGACTTCTATGGGAGTCCGACTAAACCAAGTCCGGCAGCATACGGCTGCATCGTACTCGCTCGGTCGGACTGCAGGACTCCGGCTCAGTCGGAAAATGCTCCGGATCCAGCTCAGTCGGAGAGCTTTCCGACCCAGATGGGAATGGGCCCCTTAAGGTCAGAATGAGAATGAATGCCCAGCATGTGCAAGCACTTTATAACAGACACTCAAAAATAGAATGTGAAATAAGACAGCAAGTACATTCAAGGACCAGCGGAAAGAACTAAGGGCTTATTTATGAGTGGGGTTTCATTGCGCTCTCACCACGCAATTGGTGCATGTGCAACACAAGCCCAAAATGCAATTTATGAAGCCATGCAAATCACTGCATTGCAATGCTATGCACCAGGGAGGCATTCAATGGGGGTTGTGTGGATGTTCCCTTGCAACATCCATGGATTTTGATGCATTACCAGATTTACCAAAAGTGATAGACCTGGGAATGCACAAAAATGACACACCTTCCCAGGTGAGGCGTAACGAGGACAAATATATTTATTTCTCCTTCTAAATTTGTGTTTCTATGTGTTCTGCAGCAGCACACATAGGACGAGTAAAATACCTCAGGGGCAGGAGCTTCTTCCTTCAAAAAAACAATCTTTCTTACCATGCAGGCATCCTTGCACCATGGTGTCAAGGTACCTGTGTTGGCGCTGGGCAGCCAGACAGCACCAGCATAGGGAAAAAGGCAGGAGTGCGCCATATTCTTTTGAATGTGGGACATTCCTGCTGTTTCTCTGTCATGCAGTGCAGCAAGGTTACTTGGTGCTCTGCATGACTTTCTTATAAAAATGCCACATAGCTTCAAAAAGAAAGTCTATATGTCTACTCCCGCTAAACCAAATAGACTAGAGGCATCGCTAAAAGCAGAAAACTGATCACTGGGCAGTTCTTACAATTACAGACCGGAAGCAGTCTCTATAGGCAAGTGGACGCTGTACTGAGTAATCTTACAACAATTCATCAGCAGAACAGGAGGCACCTATGAGGGGAAAGGCGCTGCACTGGACAGGATGGGAGCAGCATTTCCAAATGCAAACACAGACAAGGTTTGGCATCCTGTAGTGTCATTTTGCAAGGCGGTGGTCATAGCGAAAGGGCTGCTTCTCAAGTAGATTTGCTGCTGCTCAAATAGATTTTCTACTCAAGTGGCCGCAAAATGAACTCAAATGGCTGTGTGCTCTTACGCACCTCATGGTGCACTTCATGCTGATTTTTCAGCACAGCTTGCACTACTGGCAATAAATTGCAGCATGAGCAGTGCCAGATGCATATTGTCCACCTGATTGGTGAAACTCTGTGGAGTTTTTATGTAACTCTGCAGAAATCCATGAAGTGCAACTCTTCGACTTCTGCGAACACGTAATTTGCATTGGACAAGACCATGGGGAAAGATACTCAATGCACAGTAGTGCCTTCCATGCAGAGATTGGACTGTGGTATGGACATGGCATGTCTATTCATTAGGAATAACCTCTGGGAGAAGGTTGAAGGTTTCTGTTCTTGCCGTGGTCTCTTTCCTTATATTTTATGCAGGCCTTTATAAATCAAATATAGTTCTCAAAAACAAACTGAATTATAGATCGATAAGTGAAGGGTTCTGGGAAATAGATAACGAGAGCATAGCTAAGAGACCCTGAGGTGAAACACAACACCCTTATTAAAAGTTATAACAAAACAAATTCAAAATTAACTTTATTCGGATTTCAATATGAAAACCACAAAAGTACAAATTTATACTGTAAAAAAACACTGATAAAAATAGATACGTTTAAAAAGTACATGATATGAGTTAAAAACAATTAGTTCACTGTATACTGTGCAATGGATTTACTAGAGGCCGTATTTAGGCGGATTCGTGGGTTGTTCATAAGTTCGTACGGTGTTTAAGGCATACTCTAAGGTAATGTGCCACGGATCTTGAGACTAGTAGATTGTCCAAGAGCTGCAATGCCAAGAATGCTGTAGATATGGTTGTATGGATGGAACAGATTGTATCATGAGGCTATGTTGTACCGATGGTTTTCCTATTTCTGACATCAGTCTTAGTTGGTTTAAATGGGACAGACATATCTTTTTTAGTTCTTTTTTTGCTATGTCTGCGACTGATTGTGGGTCGTTGAAGAACCTCAGTAGACCAATATCTGTGAGGAAGGTTTTTACATAATGAAGCCACCTGATCTTTTCCATATGTTCTAGATTCATGCAATCCTCGATGATTGCTCTTGTGAGTGTGCATTCTTCCGTTGCCCATATTCTACGCCATAGCATTATGGGTTCGATCTTGATCAGATCTGAAATATATTCTAGTCCAAGTTCTAAGTGGCATCCAAAGGTAGTCGTACTCTTAGGGACTGCTAGTAAAAATATGAGGAAGGTGTTTTCGATCTTTTGGATTTGTTCAACGTTTGCCGTTCCCCAAACTCCTGCTCCAAAGATAGCCGTGGTGATACACTTTGCTTTGTAAATCTTTAACATCTCCGCCAAGGGTTTTTTCCCTAGGCGGAGAGAAAAGGCTTTTAGGGCGCCGACTGTTCGTATGAGCGATAACTTGCGGGAATTAATTGCGTCTTTCCATTTGAACTCCTCGTCGATGGTAATTCCGAGATATGGGTAGGTTTTTGTTGTTTCGAGTGGTGTGTTATCTATTGAGATTGTTTTCGTCCTTTTCCCTTTACTGCCGACATGCATCACAAAAGTTTTCTTTATATTAACTTTCAAGTTGAGGTTAGTCATGAAGGTACAGTAGTTGTTTACGGCTTTTTGCAACTGTATTGGAGTTCGGGCAAGTATCACCGCATCGTCGGCGTATAGCAATGCTGGAATTGGTCGCCGTCCTACTATTGGAAAGTCTTTTGTGCCCTGCAGCATTGCTGCCTCTAGTCCGTTGGTGTACAGCGTGAATAAGAAGGGGGCCAGGACACACCCCTGCCTGACCCCCTTCCGTAACAATACAATTTTATGGTGTGTGTGAGTCCCAAACCCATCCACTATTATTCAAGGGTTTTTGAATTGTGGTATTTTAAACCAAGAAATGTACATGGACTGTAGGACAAAAGCGCCATCTCCATTATTAAGCATTGTTACCCAATAAACCGCTGTATTTCTCACTCCTGCTTTGGATGGTGGCGTGGTAAGGACGTCCTATATAAGAAGATCAGAGTGGGCATCCTGCGGAAGTTTTCTATCTTTACTTTAAATCGGGGACTCCTGAGTCCCAATGTGAGTTTAATGCGGTTACAGTGTGTGCCAGTAGCTTAACTGGAGGCACTACCGCTCATTTATTTGGAACCAGGAATTGTTTTTTACCGCCAAATGCTGGAGGGACAAAGGGTCACATGCATCAACAAAAACACCAATCGCAAATGGGCAGATTCTTTTTTTGCATTTGGGATGCATCATCCCAAATGCAAAAATTGCAATTTAAGTAATCACTAAATTTGTGATTACTAAAATTGCGATTGCATAAATGCAATGCATTAACAACAAAATTGCGATTTTGCCAACAGGAATCGCAAATGACAGTCAATTTCATGTTGATGGTAATTTGCGAAAACTTTGAAAAATACACTAAAATGCATTTTTCAAAGTTCCATGTTACACACACTCATGCCCTTGTGGCATGTGTGTGCGCAACATGTGGTAAAATAGAAATTTCAGGGGTGCAAGAGGGTGTCCTTTTGTAACTGGGTTGATAACTTCTAGCCATGAATGTATATTGAGCCTCTGGAGTGGGCTGTGAAGCACAACTAGTTCTAATCCAGTTTTGTCTCCCCCAAGAATGTGTATTGAACCTCTGGGTTGGTCTTAGATATAAAACAGGTTATAAACAAGTTTTGTCTGAAGCAGCACAAAGTTAACTTTTTAAAGTTACGGTCTACTGAAGTTATAAAAAATGTATTTCTAACAAGAAATTCGCTTATTGTAGCGTCTTGGGAAACATTAAATCATGTTGCTAACATTTTTGTAGGCGAATTTGCGAAATCAGAATTCATATCACACCTTGCCCTGTTCATGGAAAATGTAGAACTGGGTGGAAAGTTTCATAGCTACAGATTAATGTGAGCTGGTGAGCGTGAGGAAGATTTGGCATCCTTTTGCATGATTTTCTAATGTGGACGGTCGTGGTCAGAGGGCTGATTCTTAAGTAGATTTACTGCCGCTCAAGTAGATTTTCAACTCAAGTGGCAGCAAAATCAGCTCAAATGGTGGCACACTCTGGTACACTGCATGGTGCAGTTTGTGTTGATGTTTCAACGCTGCTCATGCAAGCAGATCTAAATTGTAGCGCAAGCTGCATATAGTGCATCATTTTCGCCCATTGGCAGAACTCCATGGAATTCGGGTATGTGAAACTCAAAAAGTTCCACCCATCGCTAGGAAAATGTATGCTAAATTACACAGTGAAAACAGGTTTGAGGTGTTTATTGACTGTGAGGGAACACTATTCCTAATGTAATGTAGTACGTCACTTTTGCTAATATATAGCAAGTCACTTTTTTATATATAGTAACCATAAAGCCATGTGAGTACTCAATAGGGTTGACATAATAATATATGAAAATAGACGTTCCTTCAGTAAATAGGTACTTCTCTGTGCCATGTGTTACTCCAGTGCTTTTAAACTGCAGCCCATGACCACAGTGATGTCCCTGGCAGCCATCAATTCTTGTCTTCCATGTGAATGGTGTAAATACACACTGCAGCCCACTGCAGCATTTAACTTCCATGTTATCAGAGCAATTTTTATGTTAGCTTACATTTTCCTCACTGGAAAGTTAAATGCACCAGTTGGATGAAACTAATTGATAGTGTTACACTCCACAGAGTACTAATAACAGCAAAAGTGGGTTCCATAAATGATTTTAGTAAATCCAGGCTGACCAAGCAATAAAGGTGTATTTCATACAATCACTGAATAAATCACACATGCCAAAATCATTATTGTCCTATTAGTGATACAGATAAGCAGCAAATGGGTCCTCTCCCCTCCATGGTATCTTTAGGTCATGTTAGGTGTACCCTTTCATAGGACCCTTTGGATAATTCTCAATATGTGTCTTCTTCTAAAACATTATGCTTAGTTTACTACTATCATGACATACTACCCAGGCATTAGTAGAAATGAGAGAGTACTTCAACTCTGATTCTACCTGACACAAAAAACAAGCATATGAATTACAAATACATATAATATTTTTTTTATTTTACTTCATCTTCTGCTCACCGTGTACCTTTGTATGAGATACATGTTGGACAAACTATGTCCATTCATCAGACTCTGAAGTCCAGCGACTCCCTTCCTTCTTTTTTTTCTTAAGCTTTCAAAATCTTATTCGGTGACAAATGCCATAAAACCATTATTATGTGCAATAAAACAGTCAAGAGCAATACACGGTCAGATTGGTTTATTCTTACAAAATCTGTAAAACCAGTTATCCAACAGCTAAACCAATCAAGGAATGTGAAATAATTGCATATAAACTGTTCTTCCAGTTCACCTGAGATAATCAATAAAATCCAAATCTATTAAAAGGATAAAATACATTACTAAGTAATATTGTGTTACAAATTCTTAACATTAACTGACTACCGGAGCAATATTTAAAAGGATTAGTAACCTGGACCACATTTTCGCAGCTTTTTACTGCTCCAGATAATTCAGATTGCTGTATATATCCATTTCTCCAGACTTATGTCAATGAATGAACAAGAATAACATCTGCAAGTTGGGATAAACCCCAGCATAACAATCAATGTTAGAATATAAAGTGCATTCTTAAAGTAGATTCAATAATTTGGTATCAGACTGCAATTTAAGATTGGTTTAAACTAAACCTTAGCTGTAATACCAGTTGGGTGCTAGTTTTAAAGGTGATAATCAGACGACCGGCCAGTTCACAGGTTACAGTACCTAGTAGCAAATGATAGCATAGACAAGGCACCAATTATCTTCTTATTTCTTCTCTAGTGTCATACGAGTCTTTACCAATTTACCATCACTTGCAAGGTTAGGTCCCATTTCTGTGCTATAACTTTTTCTCCTTCAATGATGAAACTTTGAATATCGTGTTATGAGTCAAAGAGTGAATTGGGCATCATATACCTAAATGTAATTGTTAAATTGTTAAGTTCCGTCAATGATAAGAGTTTAGATAAGTTTAAAAAACATTTATTCTCATTAAGGTACTCTCAACCTCATCTTCCCTGCAAGCAACATCTCTATCAGCCACATCTCTGAGCCACACTGGATAGACCACCACTGCATCTACTTCTCCTTCACCAAACCCACTGTATGCCACCACTCCTACTACGATCCTTGCAGAAGCTGGAACAAGGTCACCGAAGACTAGCACACCACCTCCCTCAGCAAGACCCCTCCAGAGACATCCACAGAGGCTAACACTTCAGCAGGCAGCCTCCACTGCTGGATCTCTGACCGCACTAAGAAGATCATGACAGCTACGCAACCCAAGATCAATCCATCATATAATTAGTAAAGCACACTACTTACCTGTGAGGGTCTCAAGGTGCTGGGTGGGGCAGGGTGCTGCTAAGGTTCGAAGAGCCAGGTCTTGAGGAGTCTTCTGAAGGCCAGTAGGTCTTGGGTCTGCCGTAGTTGGGTGGGGAGGGTAATGCAGGTCATGGCGGTGAGGAGATAGAAAGATCTGCCACCACCCGTTGTTCTTTGGATGCGAGGGACTGTGGCGAGGGCGAGGCTGGCGGAGCAGAGCTGGCGGGAGGGGGTGTAGAAGCTGAGTCGTTTGTTGAGGTATGATGGTCCAGTGTTGTGGAGTGCTTTGCGTGCGTGGATGAGGAGCTTGAAGGTTATCCTCTTGATGACGGGGAGCCAGTGCAGGTCTATCAGGTGGGGTGTGATGTGGCTGTGACTGGCGCTGTCGAGGATTAGACGTGCAGAGGCGTTCTGGATGTGTTGCAGCCGCCTCAGGAGTTTGGCCGAAGTTCCTGTGTAGAGGGCGTTTCTGTAGTCTAAACTGCTGGTGAAGAGGGCCTGGGTGACTGTTCTTCTCGTTTTGGTGGGGATGGACTTGAAGATCCTGCGAAGCATTCGGAGGGTGTTGAAGCAGGAGGAGGGGACGGTGATGACCTGCTTAGTCTTGGAGAGGGTGGAGTCGAGGATGACCCCTAGGTTGCGTGCGTGGTCGGTGGGTTTCGGGGCTGTTCCCAGTGTTGTCGGCTACCAAGAGTCGTCCCAGGCTGAAGGGGTGGGACCAAGGATGAGGACCTCTGTCTTGTCCGAGTTCAGCTTCAGTCAGCTGTTTCTCATCCATTTGGTGACAGCCTTCATTCCTTCGTGGAGGTTGGTTTTGACGGTGTGAGGGTCTTTGGTGAGGTAGAGGATCAGCTGGGTGTCGTCAGCGTAGGAGATGATGATGAGGTCGTGCTGTCGGGCGATGTGGGCGAGGGGTGCCATGCAGATGTTGAACAGCTTCAGGCAGAGGGATGAGCCCTGGGGTACACTGCAGATGATCTTGGTGGCATTTGTGGTATTGAAGCGGAAGATATAACTACCGCTCGTAATGGATCCAAACCCCAGCAGACCGTGACCAACTGGACTACCCTCACCTCTGACGACATCTTCAGGATCATGAAGAGCATCCACTCTGTAGCCCTCTCAGATCAGTGCACTCACAGCATCTACAACAGAGCTGGCACCTCCATTTCACCCGAACTCTGCCACACCATCAACTGCTCCAATGAGTCCACTACTTTACCAGAAGACTGGAAGTATTCAGAGATCAACCCCTGCTGAAGAAACCTTCTACCTACCCGACAGACCCATCTCTCTGCTTCCCTTCCCAGCCAAAGCCATTGAGAAAGCCCTCAACACCCAGCTCTCCGAGTTCATTGAAATGAATAACATCCTGGGCCTCTCCCAATCGGGCTTCAGAAGCAATCACAGCACTGAGACCATTCTCCTCACAACCACAGATGACATCTTCATACTCCTCGACTTAGGCGAGACTGTAGCCCTCATTCTCCTGGACTTCTCGGCCACTTTTGATACCGTCTTCCACCACACCCTCTGTGCAAGACTCCACGATGCCTGCATCAGAGACAAAGCTCTAGAATGGATATGTTCCTTCCTCAGCGGGAGAACCCTGGTAGTCATACTTCACTGTTCAAATCGGAACCGACAGAGATCAGCTGCGGAGTGCCTCAGGGATCCTCCCTGAGCCCCATCCTCTTCAACATCTACATGGCCCCGCTTGCATCCAATATCAGAAGCAACTGACTCAACATCATCTCCTATGCCGATGACACCCAGCTGATTCTCTCCCTCACAGACAAACCCACAGCTGCCAAGAGCAATGTCCACGATGAGTTAAAGGCAGTCGTCACCTGGATGAAGGACAATTGCCTCAAGCTTAACTCAGAAAAGACCAAAGTCCTCATCCTGAGCTCCTCCCCTCTGCCTGGGACGACTGTTGGTGGCCCGCAGCACTCGGTAGCCCCCCACTCCCACAGACCAAGCACAAAACCTCAGCATCATCCTGGACTCCTCGCTCTCAATAAACCATCATATCAATGCCTTTTTTTTTCCTCCTACTGCCACATGCTCCACCTACTTTATAAGATATTCAAGTGGATCCCCATTGAGTCCGGGAAAATTATCACTCATGCACTTGTCATCAGCAGACGCGACTACGCAAATGCACACTATGCTGGCACCACCCAGAAACTCAGAAAAAGAACTGTAGACCATCAAGAACACTTCCTCCAGACTCACCCTGAACATCCTATGCCACAACCACATCACTGGCAACCTGAGAGACCTTCACTGGCTACCTGTCAAGAAGAGAATCGCCTTCAAGCTCTCACACATGCCTACAAAACCCTCCACATGCTGGATCTGCATACCTCAACCACAGTTTTTTCTTTTACAGTCCCACCAGACATCTCTGCTCTTTCTAACTGGCCCTGCCCACTGTCCCATGGATCCGCAAGACCATGGCTGCAGGAAAATACTTCTCCTACCTGGCTGCGAAGTCCTGGAACTCCCTGCCTCTGCACCTCTGGCAATCATCATACCTGATGCAATTCAGGAAGGACCTCAAGACCTGGCTCTTCAACTTACCCCTAGACCCGTCCCTACCCCCCCACCCAGCACCTTGAGA
This sequence comes from Lissotriton helveticus, assembly GCF_964261635.1. Classification (NCBI taxonomy): domain Eukaryota; kingdom Metazoa; phylum Chordata; class Amphibia; order Caudata; family Salamandridae; genus Lissotriton; species Lissotriton helveticus. Next base: position 1,220,359,169 of record NC_136068.1, read on the forward strand.
CCCTCACTGGTGAGTAGTCACACTTTATAAGTCTCTGATTGATTGATAGATTGATTGATTAAGAGATTACAAAAGTTATGGTCATTGTTATTTCAATTAGTCCATAAATCAAATAAGGATACATAAATCTTGTCAAAAAGCTTTTAAAAAATCAAGTCATACATTTAAGTGTGTTCCATAATGGACTAATTTTTAAAATAGTTAAAGAGTTCTTATCCCCAAGTGCATTGGCAAGCCCATTCACCCCAACGGAAGCATGGACTAAACACTTAGCCTCCTATTTTCATGCGTAAATAAAATCGATCCAGGATACTTTTTCAGTGATGCCAAGGTTAGAGGGTGATATTCGAGCATCGTTTTACCCCTTCATTGCAGCTAAGGGGTTTGCCAATTATGCAATTCCCCCCTATATCCTTGGACAAGTCATTGGAAATTATGAAGACCCTTATATCGGGTTCTCCGTCCGACCCTTGTCCGGCCAACACAATGGTGGCTGCAGCCGAGGCAATTAACCCGGCGCTCAACCGTGTTTTGAACTCTTCCTTGGAGACCGGACATGTCCCGGGTAGGTGGAAGAAGGCAACAACTTCGCCCCTACTCCTACTGAAAATAACAAAAGCAGACCCTGAGTTGGCCTCCAATTACAGACCAATATCCCTACTCCCCTTTTTTTCAAAGGTGTTGGAAAAATATGTTAATGAGGTTATCACTACTTATGCGGAATCCACCAGAGCTAGTCCAGCTTCAGATCTAATTAAAGTACCAAAACCGCACTCCTGGAGGTCTCAGAGACCATCAAGGAGACCCTAGACCAAGGAGGTAAGGCTGTGCTGATTTTGTTAGATCTATCAGCGGTCTTCGATACCGTGCCCCATGATCAGCTCCTAAGAAGACCATGGACTACAGGGGCACGGTACTCCATTGTTTCGCCTCTTTTTCTGGAGAAGCGTCAGCAAACGGTTTGGTCCCCCCCTTTTGCAGCACCTATTCTACCGCTAAAGGAGGGGGTTCCACAGGGATCAATCCTCAGTCCCACACTTTTTAATCTTTACATGTCCCCCTTAGCAGATATGGCTGAAGCACATGGAGCGAAATTTGTATCGTATGCGGACGATACGCAACTGCTCTTCACATGCGATAGAAAGTCAGTTTTCAGAGGTGAAGCGATAAAGGCCTGCCTCTCAGAAGTATTCACTTGGTTCTAATCCCACCAACTAAAATGTAACCCTGAAAAATTGGAAGTTATCCTCTTTGGCCTCTCTCCAGACAGTGTATGGCAGAACTGGTGGTCCCAGGTAATGTTCCCCCCCTTAGCCTTGGTCAAGACAGTCAAGAATCTAGGAGTAAGGATGGAGGATAATTTATCCATGAATTCCCAAGTACAAGCCATAGCAGGCTCTTGCTTCTCCTGACGGTAACCAATAGAATGGTTCTTTCCTGGCTGTACTAAGTCAACAGCCTTTATTTGGGAATTCCGAACTACCTGTTAACATGCCTACAGGTAGTTCAGAATGCAGCGGCAAGGGCTATCCTTATGCTCGGGCCAAAACACAGATGCCTAGTCATCTGAAATCCATGCACTGGCTTTCAATCCGTAAGCGGATTATATTTAAGTCGATGGTCCTGACCTTTAAATCTCTTCATGGGTTGGCGGCCCGTACCTCAGGAAGAGAGTGCAATTCTACTGCCCGGGTCGGGCTTTGAGGTCGCTGGCATGCCACTTAGCCTGCATTCCAAAATCATTCCATGCTCGAATTGGAGGTCATTCATTCCAACTTCAAGCAGCTAAGATATGGAACAGCCTCCCATTGGATCTGAGACAGACACAGGACCTCATTCCTTTTAGGAAATCATTGAAAACCTGGCTTTTCCTACAATAGTGTGACACTTGCTAGCTGAATGCCCCGTTAGCCCCACCCATTATCCTCAGCGCTCAAGTAGTTTTGCGCTTTACAAGTCCCTAATAACATACCATAAGATAACTAGTTCCCTATAATAAATGTCAGATCATATAGTTAGAGTCAAAGAACCCATGAAGAGCTCAGATTCAAAAGGAAAAGAGTGAGGTCAGAGGGATATAAAGCTCAAAGGCAAACTAAAATTGCAGAACTGCCCATTAAGAGTAGTTTGAGAAACTCAGTCAAGTCCCAGTACATCCGAAATAATCATCATACAATGGCAGTAGCAATCTGTCAAAATCAAATGGCAGTAATAGGGTAATAGGGATTCAGCTGCAGCAGTAGTCACAAAAGTCAAGAGTCTGGCAAAGGGACGAAAAAGGGGAAAAAGGCTTTGAACATCTACCTAGGTACAAGCACTAATAGACATAAATGCATTTTGCAGACATTGTATTGGGCTCCTTCATCCGCAGACCAATCAATTGGCATATCTTGTCAATGAGCAGGTTCAGCTCCTCTGTTTCCATTCAAAATAAATTGGGGCTTGTAATGTTATCACAAAGTTTGCTACAATCATTCTTGTGTAGTTAGATTCTGGAAACATAAGCCTTAGTTCCCGTTGGCATTTGAGCACTGGTCGGCATTCTTTATTACTTTTTGTTTCACTGCAAGAACAATGAACTATAGTAACTAAGAGACAAAATCACTGTTAGGCTTTGCATTCCATTAAATAGGAACAAGAATTATTGTCAATAATACACAACCATCTCAATCAAGTATTTATGAACCAACATGAGAATATAGGAAGGTCTTGACTTTTAATATTACAATGCTGCTTATTATTGCCTTATAGCCCGCCGTAGAGGGCTATACAGGCTATTAAAGGCCCTCTCCAGCGTTAAAGGCCACTCGCCGAAGGCGAGGGCCTTTAACAAGGGAGAGGGACTTTAATAGCGGTATAGCCCATCCACGAAGGGCTATAAGGCTATTAGAACATTCTGTCACTAGAGGACAGAATGTTCTAACAAAAAAATAAAGCCTTTTGGGAGTGTGAGGGGATTGGAATCCCCTCAGGTTCCCTGAAGCCTTTGTTCACAGCCAGAGCTGTGAACAAAGAAACATTGGAATGTTGGAGCTCCAAGCTTATACCAGCCATTATAAGCCCAGAGCACTCCATTGTTTTCAATGGAGCTCCCAACATTCCAATGTTATAATAAGTAATACATCTTATTAAACCAGAACATTCTGCAGTTATTTAAAAAAAATGTTAAGCATGTCATTTAAAGTTCATGCTTCCAATTATGCACATTTCACTCATTTTTGGTTTGCTTTTAGTTAAAGAAACTTGCTTCTCAGCTTTTCTATGGCCTATATTGATAACTATGACTGCTTATTTCAAATCAGCATATTTCAAAAGGCTGTCATTTGAGCATTGAATTTTACATGTATCATTACATTTTCAGCTAATACGTTAACTGATTTTGTGTTAATTGGTGAATCTATTAATTCCCCATTGGATGGTTATCTTAATCATCACATGATCACAAGTTCTACTCAATAGGCACTTGCAGCGTCAGTTGAATCCTATCTTTTTCTTTTTATATTTGGACATTTTGATGACTTCCTGGAGTTGTCATTCATGATGCATTTTAAAAAAGTTCAGTCTTTTTCAAATCGTTTATTCATTTGTTTTTCTCTTCTCCTGTATGAAAAATATCTACAGCCTTTAAATAAAGCAAATAAGCTCAGTAAACTGAGCCCTGACATTAATACTGTCATAGCCTTCAGAGTACCCCCACCTTCTGCTTTTGTGACCCAATTTCCAATGGTTTGAATCCCTTACCCAAAATTTTCTAAAATACGAGGGGCTATATTATGCAAGGCATCCCATTTTCCTTGTAAGCGCTAGGCACACCTTTCAAAAGGTGCACTAAGAAGGAAAGTGCACCATATTACATTGAATGCGTTGACCCCAGGACTGCTGCAAACGTGTGCTGCCATTGGGGCAATGAATTTAAGTGTATTACGAAGTGGATTTGAAGCAGCCTCTCCATGTTTCACTGTGCAGGCAGCAACCCGGCTGCAGTTTTAAGGAGATTTAGAGATCCCCTTGTATGCGGGTCCAGTGAATGACTCCACCTGCTTGCAAGGGGATGTCTGGGGGTCCATAGGCCCCCTTTCCAGAGGGCTGCTATCAGAGGACATACTGGCAGTGTGTCAGTGCACCTCCAGACAGCTTCTATGCCTCTGCGCCCACATCTATAATATGGTGTGGGCACAGAATCAAAGGTATTCCTTCATTTGCATGGGGCCACACTCCGTGGCAATGAGGTAACACCCTCTGGTGATAGTGCTGGCACTATATATGCACTAGCACTATCTTTATTACTGAAAGGGCCTCAGAGCAACTGTGACCATTTCTGTAATACCTATGTGCCCCAGGGGCACAAAAAGCTGGTGTGCATGCCCGCTATTCCCTAAGGGCACTTTCCATAATATGGCCCTAGGTGTTTACAGTTTTTCTAATTCAGGTTTTAAGTCTGAAATGTGCTTTGCAAATTCCTTTATTTTCTGACTCTCATCAGGTATGTATGAGCAGCAATAGGTTAATTTAGGCATCTTGCAGACTTTATCTTTTTCTACGGGTAAAATGCCTAATGCAAAATGATCTTGCAGAAACATTGAATTTATGGCAATAAACTCAGTATTTTCAATTAGCAAAGCTCCAGATGTGCTGGTTGCCATTTTTTTAACAGCAGTTGACAGTTTCAAATCTGTTCATCATTTGGTATGACTCCTAAAGGTCGAATGATTGCACCAAATATGTCTCCCACTAATTGAACTCCGCTCTCTATATTATATGTGTATCTGTGTGCAGGTGTCAAGTTATTGTATCTAAACTATTCACATAATATGTTTTAGGAAATAGCACAGCTAAATAGCAGATACACTCCTAGTCAGCAGAAAATGAGCATCCACAAACAAAATAAACTCCTGGAATTGGAGTCTTCTCCCTGCAAAATCTTTCATGTCCCTCCCATGAATTCAAATTTATGTTTACAGCTACTAATCCCCACATGTTTGGTTCGTTTAGGTCTCCTTTTTCTGTAATTGCAAATGTTCCCTTTGTGTTGAACGTCTTATTTTAATTTTGAGTAAATCATTTTCTTTCTAAAATAATTTTTCTTTTTCTTCCAAACATTTTTAAAAAAGTCAATATGTTGGTCTTTACTGCGTTTCAGGTTAGTGTTTCTTTCTTCTAAAATCCTAATTAAAACATTTTCTTGTGATCACATCAAACAGGTTAAATTATTCTGATAAGCCTTAACACTATCTATAGGTCTTTGAGGCAAACAATAATACCAAGCTATTTTCATTTCTTTTCTCTGTGAGTGTAAATTCAGGCTTTCTATTACAGTTAGAATAGAAATATTCAAAATGTTTGCATCTATATAAGTGAAAGCAGGATACTGCAAGTAATTCCATAAGATAATGGCAAGTGATAACAGGTGACTTCTTCTGGTGCAGAAGACAGTAAATGAACACAGATATAATAGTTGTTTGCTTCCATGGTGTGTGTGTACTTCTGTGCTAATCTAGAGTACGTCTGTGGAGTAATCCTGGCTATTGTATGCAACAAATTAAGGGGCCCATTAGGAAGGCGGGCGGATTGCCCCCGCCTGGCGGGGGCAATCCGCCCGCCATCCGCACCTAGATTCCCCCCGCCATTATTAGGATGGCGGGGGGACCGCGGCGGACGGAAAGACCGTCCGCCGCTTTTCCGCCCCGGTCGCCTTGCGACCGCGGTGGAAATGGTTTATTATGGTGCCGGTGTCTAATAGACAACGCCAGCCATATTATGAAAGGCGTCTTTAGGTGCCTTTCCGCAGCGGCGATGCCGCCACGGAAAGGCATGCGGTCTTCACTCTGGGAGCCCACTGCGGGCCCACAGAGTGAAGGAGAGGTGTGGGGTGCACACGGGGGGGTACCTGTGGTATCCCCTTCATTTGCATATACAAAGCGGCAGGCACCACGCGGTGCCTGCCGCTTTGTTTATGCAAATGCATAAATGCATTTTTAGCATTGTGGCGGGCGGTGCAGAAAGCACCGCCCGAAACAATGCTAAAAATGCAGGATGTGCCCGCTACTGTGGCGGGCACATCCTAATACCCCCACGCGGTCCCGAATTCCGACAGGATGGCGGGCGGACAAAGTCCGCCCGTCATCCTAATTAGCCCTTTAGTCTTCAGTTTCTCTTCATCATTCAAGTAGGCATATATTTTTGTTACATTTATATTTCTAAAATCGTTCTTGGGTGTTAAATAAAATCCTACAAGCACTATAGTAATCATTATTGTTGTTATTTTTATGTAACTTGAGCACATAATATATTTACATTTATTTCTAAGGCAACACGTGTTTCTCCAAATCCTGATTAGATGTAGCCAATTTAAAGATCAATGCAAAATGTTGTAAATAGCTTTTCTAAGTTATTAGTTTTCAACAGAGCAATCTTCTTTTAGACAATCCTTAATCTGTGTTTTTTCTAATAATGTTATCCCTGCTCCTCCACTGCAGACTTGTGCCTAGGTTGATCTTCTTCTTCTTCAAAAAAAAAAAATAGGAATTGATTAAAATCATTCTCTTGTTTTCATGTAACTTTCTTTTTGAGTTTTCAAAATTCTTTTTGTAACTGCACAGTTCATTCTAGTTAGATGACCTTGGTCTAATAATGCCCACTGTGGTGATGTTATGGACGTTCAAACAGTTTGAATTTCACCTCACACAGTTCATCTACTTTGACTTTCAATATTTTGTCAACGTAGTAATAACACTTAGGTGCTGACTAACACTTATCAGGTACTCTTGCTCTTTTTGATCTTCTTGGTTTTTGCTGATTCTCTCCTGTATCACTTTCATCACTCTGTCTCATCTGGAATAGTTGATTGGATCTGATCAACTGACAGACTCTGTTTCAGTCTTCCTCGATTACAGCTCTATGGCCATTCAACTTCACGGGCTTCTCAGTTCAGTACTTGTTCCTTCACATAGGTTTTTTTGCTGTACTGATACTGCTTCAATCACATTTCCAAATTGAGGATTAATCTCTGTTTCTACTTCATTGGTGACTTAAATGCCACTTGATGCAATGACTGGTACTTAAAATGTTGCAATTGGCTGCAGATCTTTACCCCTATCTCCTTTTTATTTCTGGTGTGATCCCGGTACCACTACTCTCCACGATTTCACAGCATGGACTGGTGCAGTGACCAATGCTCTTGGTTCAGAACAAAAGAACACGGTCTCCTCTTCGGGATTCCTCATTTTCTTGGTGTGCGATGCATGCTCTCAATTTGGAACTCCACCACACTTTACAGCAGTATTGGTCACTAATATGACTTTGAAGCGGCCTTTCCTTCTCGCCTCCAGACAATTCTTCTGAACAGGCTTCTTGTTCATGACCCAGTCACCAAGATTGAAGTCATGGTACTGTTCTTGGTATGGATCTTTTGTGGCAGCTGCAACCTGGTAAGAAACAGGGCGCACCACATCAGCCAATGATTTGCACTAATTGAGCATCATATCATCTGTGACATTCAGCAATGCATTTGCAGGTACAGCAGGAAGCCTCAGTGCACGTCTGTAGTATTTTAGTCCATACATACATGAAGAGATGTAGCCGAGGCAGATGTAGTAGAGTTGTGAAGTAGGTTTATTTAACCATAAGTAGATTTACAGGAAGTATTATGCTGGAACAAGCAGCCCCACCAGGAGCAGCCTCCTAGCTACTCAGCCCATACTCCAACTGCCAAACCTCATACCAGTCACACAAGCATTCCATTCATGTCAATCACACTCACATTCTAACCTGGAACACTCACACTGGCTGAGTAGCTAGATGCAGAGAAGTGCAGTAACATAAACACTAAACCCAGAATACTACACATCCTCTCCCTCTCGAAATGGAAAGCAAAAGAGAACTAGAGAGCGAAGAAAAAAACTATCCACAATCAAAGTATACAATAGTAATATTTATCCGTAAACCCAGGGATGAGAATGACTTCACACCACGAGAGGGTAAACAGACGAAAGCCAAGAAAGAAAGAAAAAGGATATATGAGAGACGAACTCACAAACAACAAGTGAGTAAGACCTAACATGAAGAAAACGTCTTCACGAAGGTAGACAGTGGCAAACAAAAGCCACTCCTCAAGAGAGGAACTAAAAAGACATGGGAATAACCCATAAGCGAAGGTGTAACGAGGGACAAACCCAAGAAAACACACGCAGCACGGGAAGGTGCAGCACAATGTGGCAAAACAATTCCACTCCTCAAATGAGGAACACTGAAAAATATGGGGGCTACCCATGAATGAAGGTGTAACTGAGGACATACCTCAGAAAACACACACAGCACAAGATAGTGCAACACAATGTGGCAAACCAATTCCACACCTCATAAGAGGAATACTGAAAATATGGGGCTACCCATGAATGAAAGTGTTAAAAGGACAAACCCCAAAACACCCGCGGCACGAACAGGTGCAGCACAATGTGGCAAAATTTCCACTCCTCATGAGAGGAACTGAAAAAATATGGGATTACCCATAACCAAAAAGAAGAAGGTGTAACAAGGGACAGGACCCAAACACACAGGCGCCACGGACAGGTGCAGCACAATGTGTCAAACCAACACATAGGTAAAAAGCGAAGCACAACAGCTTACACAAGACATAGAGAAACATGTGATGCACAGGGTGTCTTACACACTGGACACAAAAGAGAGATTCGCACAGTGCGACATGCACGCAATAACGTACAACAAGGTGTCCAACACAGGTAGAGAAGGTGTAAAGTCCTAAACAAAGACTTAAACCCCATAACCCAGACATGAGGGTTAACTAATGGTAAAACCATGAGGGGAAATAGGATTACAACCTAAACCCATCCCAAAACAGGGATCAATGATGCAAATGAGGGTGAGAGAACCCTTAACCAAAACTTTGCGCAGACATGAGTGGGAGAACTCACGTACGTAACTATGACGAAGAGGGTGAGAGAACCCACATGTGAAGAGTGACACAAGCATAAATGCAGTGTAGACATAAGGGTGAGAGAACCCATCATAAGTTAAACGACACATTTCTTATGCATTTCAAAAATGAACATACTGTAAGTCAAAATCGTGCTTGTAGATTAACCATAGTCATGTTAAGCATTTCAAAATTGAACATACTGTAAGTCAAAAACATGCTTGTAGATTAAACATAGACATGGGTGTGCCTGTCACCGGGAAGAAAAACAGGCCCTTGAAAATGTTTTGAATTCAATCCAGAAGAAAAACTTCACCAAGGGACATTCCAAAGTACTTAACGGCATGTCAGATGAATGCACACAAGCGATGCACAAAAGGGCTGGATCTGCTGACACAGAAAATCTTGGGAATAACTCACCAAACAAACTGGATGCAAAAAAACAGTGACCTGGTGTTGTAACCAACTGAACAGACGAAAACGTGCCCGATGTGCAGATGTGACGAACAGACAGAACGGAACAGCAGGCACTTGAGCTCGCTTCATTATCCCCCAACACGAAGAGCTTTTCTCTGATCCGCAAATCCAATGTATGCCCGCTAATTGTAAATCGGTGAGCATAGACTCCTCCACAGAATGCCGTGAAGAACGACTGAAAACAAGCTTTGCGCCGCAAATCAAAAAAACAGACCACGTTGCCATGGTAAAGATGGCGGTACGCTCATCACGCAGCTCCGGGCGGTGCACGCTGCTGTACTGACGTGTTAGAGACAAAGAAGATGACGCGTCCTCTTCACTGAACCCTCCTGGAGGGTTCGATTGCGTCACCATAACGAGCTGTCCTTGGGGATGAAAAGAGCTCCTCACCAACAGAAATACTGGTAAGAAGTGAGCAGATAACCGCTTGACTGAAGCTTGTACTTTCCGATAACACGATAATAGAGAACATATAATACGCTTTTCCACAGCTGAGCAGACAGCAAAAAAACGGCCAAAGAAAAAGGACAGACATTTCCCACAATAAATAGCTTATTTCTTGAAACGGCAGGGTGCTGGTATACAGTTCAATTTGCTGGGACAGTCAGCGCTAGTACAGACAAGTACTCGCACACGAAGATGGTAACACATCCAAAACCTTAGGATAGATGAAAGTCTTTTAGAGTAAAAAGTAAGTCTTTTCAAAGTACACGTCTCTTAATTCAGAAAAAAAACGATTACCTTGGTTTCAAGGTCAAGTTCTTTGTTGAAACTGCTTGCTTTAGAAGACATAGATTGTTGCTTACAAGGCACTATGTTAGAGGTAGTTACTTCTGCGTCATGTAGGTAGCTTGAGTGAAGATTTACTACGCAGAGACCTTGTTTAAGATGACTTGAAAGCACAACTTGACGAGGGCTGCCTGGTGTTCGGCACTGGTGGGGCTACTTTACGTGCTTGTAGAGGTTCCTTACTTTTTAGATGATAGATGCTTGTTCCACTTCAGTTGCAGGATACTCCCAACTCTTGTAAATCGCCAGATTTTGCGCAGGAAAGTCTCCAGATTGCCGCCAAAAATAATGTAGTATTTTAGTCCATACATACATGAAGAGATGTAGCCGAGGCAGATGTAGTAGAGTTGTGAAGTAGGTTTTTTTAACCATAAGTAGATTTACAGGAAGTATTATGCTGGAACAAGCAGCCCCACCAGGAGCAGCCTCCTAGCTACTCAGCCCATACTCCAACTGCCAAACCTCATACCAGTCACACAAGCATTCCATTAATGTCAATCACACTCACATTCTAACCTGGAACACTCACACTGGCTGAGTAGCTAGATGCAGAGAAGTGCAGTAACATAAACACTAAACCCAGAATACTACAGCGTCCCATAAAAATATCGTGAGGTGATAAACCAGTCCTCCTATCAGGGATACTTTGAACACTCGTCAGCACCAAAGGTTATGCATCAGGCTATTTTAGTGATGTTGAAGCACAAACATTTGTGCTGAGACTTGATAATCCTGTTTATCTATTCAACGATCCCGGAAGCCTCAGGTTAATAGCTACAATGTAGGCTTTTCTCAATCTGTAAATCTGCAGAAATCATCTTCAGGACCTCAATATTAAAGTGGGTCCCCCTGTCTTATTCCAAAGAATCGGGCATGCCGTACTTGGGTAACAATTCTCGTAATTAAAACTTTGCTACTGCGTGACTATAATTTCTTCTGGTTTGGTAGGCTTCCCCTCATCTCGAAATGACACATACTAAGACCAGGACATATGTCAGCCTGCTGCAAACAGGCACTTCGATGAAGTCCATCTGCATTCTGTTGACAGGACCGCCTGAACGGGAGAGGAGTTAGCCTAACGGCTAAGGCGCTCGACCACGGACCTGGGGATCTGTGTTCGAGTCTCGGTAACGACGCCAAAAATCCTCCTGTGATTCTGGGCAAATCACTTAATCTCCCCGTGCCTAAAAATGAAAGTGTGTGTCCTCATGTAAAAAAGTAACTTGTGCTATGTAAAGCGCTCTGATAACTGATTCGGTTCGGGTCTAGTTCGCGCTATATAAAACTCTACAAAAAAAATAACTCCCTCAGTGACTCAGTATGACATGTTTCATTTTCCTGCATTCACCTGGGACAGGTCACAGATCTGTGACACCCTTGATCTGCCAGGATCCTGTACCTGGTATTTAAACAAGTTCTTCCAGAAAAGGAGAGTCATGGCGTCCCTTCCTAAGTGTGTGTATCCATGAATGTATCTTGTCATAGGGAGAACACACTAGCAAGTAATACTGGTCTCCCATCAACTGAAATCCAAAGGTCATTTTCATTTTACTCCCAACTTGCTCTGATACAACTTTATTGTTGTTCTTCTTAAACGTTTTCTTGTACCCTTTTCAACTCATTCCAAGTATCTGTTACTTTCATCAACATAAAAAATTAACTGTCATCTTCAGAATCACATGTGAAAGCTCCAATTAATGTACAGGCTAGAGAGACACAATACTGTGCTACTGAATCAGCATACCTATTTCCCATGGCAATGTAGCCATTATGATTTTGATGAGCTGCACATTCAACTACTACAATTTCAACAGGTAATTGGAGAGCCTCTAATAAGTCTTTAACCTGCACCCCATTTTTAATCGAGGTTCCTGAATAGGTCATGAACCCTGTCTGTGACCATAATTGCCCAAAATCACAGACCACTCCAAAGCTTTATCGACTGTCTGTAAATATAGTCACTCTCATTTGAGCAGTTAAACTACATGCTCTGGTAATGGAAATCAATTAGTCAACTTGCACTGAGGTAACCGCTTGAAGCCATGAAGCTTCAAATACATCGTTTATTGCACATACAGCATAATTTGCTCTCAGGGTGCCCTCATTGTTTCACAGGCATGATGTGTCTCAAAACGTACATAACAGGCTCAATCAGATGTTCAACCTTGGGATAGGATGGAATAAAATGTAGAGAGCGCGCTAAAACCATAGGTGTCAAGGCGCTATAGCGTAGCAAAGGAGTCAGCAGAAGCGGTTTGGCAACGAAAGAGGTACTAAGACGAGGAAAGCCAGGTATTCAGATGTTTTTTAAAGGACACAAAATAGTCCACATCTGAAATATAAGTAGATAGTTCATTCCATAGATTGGCAGCGGCTACTAAAAGGGAGCATCTACCCCATCTTGTCTTCCGATCTCAGTATCCTCCTGGGAATATTCCATTGAAAAAGCGCAT